>NC_092041.1:94430748-95091670 GCF_003086295.3 Arachis hypogaea
ATTGCTCAACAAGAAGACAGGTGCAAAAGCAAGGTTTGGGATCCTGGAATCCGCTCTGACATTCAACACCCCGGAAGCCTGAGAACATGTTTGAAACTGCTTTACATGCCTTGTTTGGGATCCCGGAGGCTATTGGAACTCCAAACACTGGTGGAGATTCTTGGATGAATACAAGCACAAGCCACCATAACAAGGAGCTCACCAGAATGTCCAACTTAAGGACTTTAACTAAAAGTGCTAGGTGGGAGACAACCCACTATGGTATGATCGTTTCTTCTTTAGTTTGAATTTTTGTCTATTTTTGAATTTTGATTGAACCTGGAATTTTTGCATAACATTCATTGCATTTTTCATTCTACATACTGCATAAAAAAATCGTACACGACGCGACAGCGTCGCCGATGCGTCCGCGTCATAGGTGCGTTGATAAGAAAACAAATTGAACAGAGAGTCACGTGAAAGCGTGGCTGGAGGTGTGCCTTTGGCACAAATTGGTCCACGTGACCGGGTCGCTGACGCATCCGCGTCATGTGGGAAAAACGCATCCCACGCGTCTGCGTCACCCACGCAAACGCGTGGCTCTATGGAAACGACGTAAATGGGTGTATGGCATTAAGTTGGGCTGGAATGAGGCTGGATCCATGCTGGAAGCACAAGCCCCCTCACGCGAACGCGTACCCCACGCGTCCGCATCGCTTTTCAAATTTAGGCCATCCACGCAATCGCGTCAACCACGCGACCGCGTCACCCAAAGATTTGGCAATATGAATTTCACACAGAGAGTTTCGCGACCGCGAGGCTGCCCTCGCGCTAATGGCACAAATCGATCTACGCAACCGCGTGGATGACGCGTCCACGTCATTTCATAGAAGCGCTATCCGCGCGAACGCGTCACTCACGCGTCCGCGTCACAAGCGCCGCACAGCTTATCCAAATCAGCCAAATATCTTATATTTTTCTTCCCCAAATCTAAATCTTTTCTTTCCCTTCTTATTTCTTTCTTCCTTCCTTTCTTTTTTCTTTCTTTTTCTTTTAATTGGTGTTGAAAATTTATTTGGGTCATTATTCTCTATCTTTTGTTTGTGGATTATTGAGGATCTGTTGGGACAATTATATCACTTTTTCATGGGATTGCTTGCATGTTCAAGTTATTACTTTTCATCATATTTTCACCATGCATGCTATGTGTTTGTGAAAACACCCATATGGCATTATGCACTACTTTTTATGTTATCATACTTTAATGCCTGTTTTTCACAAAACCCATTTTATATTTTATTAATTTAATATATTTGTTATTATAAACAGACTTTTAGTTTGAAAAACTTGGTAATCTAACTTGGACATTGAATGCTTGATCTATGCTACTCATGCCTTTGCCAGCATGCCAATAACTACCTTGCATTTAACTGTCATTACATGCACTTGCTATATTTCCATTGATGAACTTCTCACATGTAGCCATGACCATGTGTTAACGTCATTCTTCATTACTGTGCATTGATTACCACCTTTCCCATTCTCTTCCTTGCTCCAATCCTTAGCTTTAAAAGTTACTTTCTTTTTCTCTTTTCAGGATGGCCACCAAGAAAGGCAAAGAGAAAGCTACTCCCACACCACCGGCAAGGAAAGGAACAAAAAGAGCACTAGCTGCGGAGCCACCCATCCACCTGCACAGCTTAGCATACATCGAGGACGGTGCAATCTTTAAGTGTGGGGAGGTCGATACCGATCTCCACGGGTTAGTTATTCTCTTCTCAACACCAATATTCTATTCTCTTTGTTTGTTCATTGTTGCATTGCATAATAGATTGTATGTGTAGTTGATTGTTTGCATTTAAATACTACTTGGTTGAAACATAATAAGTTTCTTTTTAAGACCCTATTTTTGAATAATTTTACTAATTTAAATTAAAAACTAAAAGTTTTCATGTGTTAAATTTGTTTGAAGTTGTATTTGGAACATGGTTTTTGAGCTAAAGAACACACAACCTGCAAGATTTTGAGCTTATTTATATGGTTACATTATTTAACCATAAATTTTTATTTTTGTGTGTTTTCTTCTCTATGATTGTAATCTTTATTTTATTCTAATCTATATGTCCAATATTTAGTGTATTTACATGCTTGCATATGATTGAGGCCATCATTTGAAATTTTCCTCACTTACCCCAAATTAGCCTACCTTTTGCATCACCCTTGTTAGCCTCCTTGAGCTTTTTAATCCCCTCTTGTTCTATAAACCACATTACTAGCCTTAAGCAAAAAAATAAAATAAAAATCCCAAGTTGAATCCTTGGTTAGCTTAAGATAGATATTGTGTATAATTTAAGTGTGGGAAATTTTATGGGAAAATGGGATGATAGAAAAAAAGTAGGGAATTAAATTGAATGAGTTATTTAAAAATTTGGGAAGCATGCTAATGTGAAATCAAAATAATTAAATTACCATGTGCATTGATAAAAAAAGGAAAAAAATAATAAAAAATGAAGTAATTAAATAAGGGGATACAAAAAAAATATATATTACCCCAAATGCAAAATAAAAAGAATCAATGCACATGGGACAAAAATTCAAAAATAAGTTTGATACATGAGCATGTAATACAAAAGTGGGAAAATTTTGGGTAGCTAGGTAAATCATTTTAAATTGTATAAAGTATGTATATGTCAGGTGAGATCTTAGACCAATCAAGGATTCACTTTATTAGCTCACTTAACCTTATATATACATCCTTACCTTTACCTCAGCCACATTACAACCTTGAAAAGACCTCATGATGTTTGCATTGGTATACTAAATATTTGTTGATTGGTTAGATGAAGAACAAAGTTTAGAAAGCATGATTAGGGAAGAGTAGAGTGATTGACCCTAGACACTTGAGCGATTAGAGTGATATACACTACCAATAAGGGTTCAGTGCTTGATTCTATGTTCCCTGCTTTCATGAGCTATCTTCTTACAAGTTTACTTGCTTTTTATTGTATAATTTGAATTAGTAGAATTTGATTCATATTTGTCTTGAAGAACTTATTTACTTTTAACCAAGTAGGTAGAAACATTTTGCATGTAGTTGCATTCACATAAATGGGTTACATTGCATACTCTCTATCATTCCTCTTCACTTCTTTATAGCTTCTCTTGAGTTTAGCATGTGGACATGCTAATGTTTAAGTGTGGGGAGGTTGATAAATCACTATTTTATGGTTTATCTTGTGCTCAATTGAGTGGTTTTTATCAAACTTTTGCCCACTTATTCATATGATTTGCATGTTTTACAATTCCTTCCCAGAATTTGTTCTATGATTGAAAACATGCTTCTTTGACTTTTATTTTCTTTTATTTAATCCTCTCTTATTACCATTAGATGCCTTGATGTGTGTGTTAAGTGATTTCTAAGATTACAGGGTAGGAATGGCTCAGAGGATAGAAAGGAAGCATGCAAAAGTGGAAAGAATACAAGAACTTGAAGAAACTGCAAAGCTGTCAGCCTGACCCTCTCGCACTCAAACGATCATAACTTGAGTTACAGAGGTCCAAACGATGCGGTTCTACTTGCATTGGAAAGCTAACATCCGGGCTTCGATTTGATATATAATTTGTCATAGTGGCCATAACGCTAGACGACGCGAACGCGTGATTCACGCAGATGCATCGCATCTACGAAAATCAGCGTGACTAAATTCGTAAACAGCGATTTCTGGGCTGTTTCTGACCCAGTTCTCGACCCAGAAAACACAGATTAGAGGCTATAAAGTGGAGGAATGCAGCCATTCATTGAAGAGTGGAGATCAGACTCAGAATTCAGAGAGAGGGAGGCTCTCTCCTTTCTCTTAGGATTAGGATTAGGATTTTTAGAAATTAGGAATATTTCTTCTTCATCTCAGGTTCAATGTTCTTATTTATTTATTTTCTCTTTTATTTGTTTAATGACCATTCATGTTATGATTTTCTTTGGTTAATATAATTTGAGGTATTTTCAGATCTATGATTTATTTCTTTTATTTATGATATAATTTAGATTTTTCTACCTTTTGGCTCTGGTTGATTAATTGGTGACTCTTGAGTTATCAAACTCATTGTTGACCGAAAATTGGAATTCTTCAATAATTAAATCGAGTTTCACTAACTCTAGCCTTTCCTAAGGAAAGACTAGGACTTGAGGAATTAAAATTAATTCATCCACTTAACTTACCTTCATAGTTAGAGGTTGACTTAGTGGGAGAAAAATCAAATTCTCATCACAATTGATAAGGATAACTGGGATAGGACTTCCAATTCTCATACCTTGCCAAGAGATTTTATAATTATTAATTTATTTTCCTTTATATCTGTGGCCATTGCCCAAACTCCAAAACCCCCAATTTACAAAACTTATAACTAATAATAAGAACATATCTCCCTGCAATTCCTTGAAAAGACGATCCGAGGTTTAAATACTTCGGTTATCAATTTATTTAGGGATTTGTTACTTGTGACAACCAAAACATTTGTAAGAAAGGACTTTTTCTGGTTTAGAAGCTATACTTGCAATGGAAATTTATTCTGAATTCTAGACCACGTAAAAATCCTCTCTTCAGCCAGCGTGAAGCCAACCTCGTAGTTGCTGTCAAGCTGCTGCCTGCTCGTCGTTGTCATCCATGAAGCCAACCCCGTCGTCACTGTCGAACTGAAGGAAGAGAGAGAGTGCTCGCGAGAAGGGTTGCCACCATTTGGAAAATCATCGCCATCCATCACTGCTGTTTGTGCTCGCCATCAGAAGCATCGATGTCAAAGGAGACGCCGTCGCCGCGCCTGGATGCTGCTATTGGAGAAGCTGTCACCGTGCACGCCGTTGCCGGAGGACCAAAATACGATGGAAGGGAGGACGCCCACGCCGCCATCATTGCCAAACCGCCGTGAAGTCGCCAGGAGCCGTCGCCGTCGCCGTTTGGATCTGGCCGGAAGGGAGTAGGTGGGGATGGAGGATAGTGGAGCTGCTGCATGTGGCAACAAGCTGCGGCGTCGCTGCCGGAGCTCTTAGCCGTCGTTCGGCTCGCTGGAACTCATAACCGGAGATGCAGCTGCTCCGTTCCTTGGTTCTTCTCTAAATACAGTAAGTTGTTTTGATCCGAAAATCCTTTTCATCACTGTTCCGTTATAAGTTGCTAAGGTTTTTGCACTGTTATTGTCATAGGGTCTAGTTATGGTTATTGTATGTCGCGATTAAAGTTGCTATTGTTGGTGCGAAAGTAGAATGGAGTCATGATTACGATTGTCGCTGTTGCAGGCCAGAAGAAAAAGAGTTTTGACGTGTTTTATGGCTTTTGGGTTTCAACTATTCGAGGTAGGGGCTTTTCTTAAAATATATCTTTATATTATGAAATTATTATAAATTGATATTGATATGAGAAATACATTTTTGGTAATTATGTGAGCCTTATGGATTGTTTGATTTATTTTGAATGAATACAACTGTTTTACTTGATTAGATTATTGATTGATTGAGTTGGCATGTGTAGTTACTAAAAGTTGATTTGAAAATCTGATTTCTATATATTTATATTAAGAAATAGTTTTATGTTGGAAGTTTGAGTTATATATTTATATTAAGAAATAGTTTTATGTTGGACTAACTTATATATTTATATTGAAAAAATAGTTTTGTATTGAAAATCTGATTTATACGTTTATATTGAGGAATGGTTTGGTTTTGAAACTATTGAAAAGAATTGAGAAATGTAGTTTGGAAGGAACCAATTAAGAGTGGTAAAGTCCGGGTTTTAGAGGAGATGCTGCCAAAATTTTTATACATATTTAAGTGAATTTAAATCATTTGAATTTGATTGGTGAAACAGAAATGAGTTTTGTTTGATTAATTTTGGTTGAAAGACTATGTTTTTGAAGAGTTTAGAGGAAACTAAAGTAATAAAAGTGAATTGGATATTTGACTTATTTTGGTTTGGTTAATTTTGAGAGAAAATATGCTTTGGGTACTTGATTGAAAGAAAACGGGTTTTATTGGATTGATTCAAATTAAAGAGCAACGTTTTGAGGATTTTAATGAAAAATAAAGTAATAAAAATGGGTATTTAAGAATAAAACGAGGTTTTGAGTCTTTCAAAAAATGTTTAAACTTGAAATGGTTTTGAAGTTAGTTCGAGGATTTTTTGTTAAAGTGAAAGGGAGTAAAAAAGTGTGAAACTAGGGTGTTTTAAGTAAAAAAAAATTGACATGATGATTAGGATGGAAATTATGTTGGCTTCAAAACTCGAAATGAGAGATGGATGCTGCTTTTGAATTGTTTAACCTATCTATTGAGTTAAAAAAAATAATTAATATATTAATCATGACAAACATGATTGATTTGGGTTAATAACCCAAGTGAGTTTTTGATGATGTGATTCAACTGTGTAGGTCCAAATTACTTTTGCTGTAGTCCAAACCTTGGAACCCAATGAACTGAAGCAACTAAATGAAAAATGATTTATTAATCAAGCCCACTAGTTTTCAAGCAAAAGAAAAGGAACCCTAAGCTAAGTCTCACCTTGTGTTCACTTCGAGTGTTGGTCAGAAGAGAAAGAGAGCTTCACTTTTGAGTTCAAACACCAAAGAGGAAGAAAGGGATAGATAATCAAGGAAGCTAATGTCAAATCAAGCAAATCAAAAGCATGCTAAACAAATTCAGAGGTTAAAAGTAATTTGTTTCCATTTGCATACAAGTTAATTACTTCACATTTTCTCCTTCCCTGCACCACCATTTCGAATAATAAGAAGAAAGTGGTGGTTGAATTTTTTTCTGCTATGAATCAATTGCTTACATTGTTTCTTGGAGTCAAAGCACAATTTCAAAGGTTTGGATTTGGGATTATCACTGAGCAAACAAGTTTCTGTTGTTCTTCCCTTCTTGGTCAAGCCAATAGTCAGAGTTCAAATCCCTAATTTTGTGGTTTGGTTGAAGAAAAGGTAAAAAGGGATTTTCAGCTGGTTCAAGGACCAAGAAGTTAACTTTTGTGGAAGAAACCTTAACCGTGGCTCAGAGTAAGTTATAAAAAAGAAAATGATTCTCATTAGAGCTCAAGGAGAGAGAACCAGAATTAGAGTTTCATTGAGAGCTTTCCTGTGTGAGTTCAACATTTTGGATAGTGTTTCTACATCAAAAAAATATTCCGCCAAGATGGAGAGCTTCATCAGAGAGAGCTGAATCCAGTTCAACTGATAGCGTAAAGGCTATAAATCATAATCTCTTTCATTGTTTACTGTTTGTATTTCTATTTCAATGTTATATTTTCTTTGTATTCATTAAGTGGTAAAAGGCAAATGAAAGAGGCACATTGATAAAAGCTATTGAGAGAAAAGACTAAGAGAAACATTTGAGAGAAAAGCCAAGAGTGATTTCATATTTTTTTTGTTGTATTTCTGTTTTGTGTCATGTACCTGAGAGATATCCCTTACTAAGTTGGGTAATCACTTAGTGTTTCAAGTTTAGGTAGTTACGTAACCAAATCAAGTTTATGTTGAAGCTTGATGTGTCTCAGATAGCATTATGTCGAGTCCTGGGGAATTGGTGTATGTAATACTTAAAGGATAGTGAAAATTCTACCAATGTTATGGTGGAGACTGGATGTAGGTTGCATTGCACAAGAAAACTGAATTAGGATATATGGCTGTGTCACCTTCTTCCTTTCAGCTTTAATTCTATTTTTCTAGTTTTCTGAGACAAAATAAGTTTGTCTCCTACATAATCCGCTGCACAGACTAAGAAGCCAAATTACAATTACTGGGTTAAGGCTTTATTAATCAAAGTTAAAGAAGGCCATAGATTCAACCCCCGTTCTCTAGGCCATCAAGAACCTTCACTATCCAACCAGTTTGTAAAACCCTGTGAATCCCATGTGAACTCTAATAAACTATTTTATGGCTTTATATATATTGGGGTTGGATTTTAACGTATTCGAATTAAGTTTTCTGCTCGATTTCTAGTTATGATTATGATTATAAAGAATTGTGATTCTGATTCTGATTATGATTAAAATGGGTTTCTAAATGGTTTGTAAACATAACTATGACTTTTTTTATCATATGAGATACAGAAGTGATTCTTGGCGTGATGTAAACTAAATATGTATCGTTCTTGAAAGTAAATGGGCCAAGTATGATCCTTAAACAGAAAAGGTGTTTGATTATGATTATGATTAAATTTGATTATGCTTTATTTTGATTATGTTAAAAATGAGTTTGATGATGATAATGATTATGATTGAAAAGTGTGTCGGGCACTATATCCCAAGAGTGTGCTGAGCACTATATCACTGATGGATGGTGATTGTGATTATGATGAGGTCTAATTGAGAAATGATTATATTAAGTTGTGATCTTGGTTGTGTATGGTCTGTTTTTCTTTGTTGCATTATACTATATCTGTTTGTGAAGTGTGTCAGACACCATATCCCAAGAGTGTGGCGGGTACTATATCCCAAGAGTATGACAGGCACTATATCCTAAGAGTGTAGGAGCATTATATACTGGAAAGTGTGTCGGGCATTATAGCCCAAGAGTGTGGCGGCTACTATATCCTAAGAGTGTAGGAGCACTATGTCCCAGAAAAGATATTGGATACTATATCCCAAGAGTGTGATGGACACTATATCCCGAGAGTATGGCAGGTCCTATACCCCAAGAGTGTGGCAGGTACTATATCCCAAGAGTGTGGATGCACAACAGAGAGAGAGAGAGAGAGAGAGAGAGAGAGAGAGAGAGAGAGGGAGAGACGATATATGGGTTAGCTACCAGATGTGTCAGGTTCTAGCAAGATAACCGATGCGTGAGTTCATGGCCAGTAGCACAGACATGCATCATGGATATCTATGTGGCATTGTTTGGGTGTGCATATTGTATTTGGGTTTCCCTATGTGAATATTTCTGTTTAACTGCTAATCGCCATACTTGCTATAATTGCTCTTGATTGTGTTTCAACTTCATTACTTGTGAATTGTGATTGTGACTGGTTAATTGGATTATGGTGATTGAGTGTTGATTGAGTTGCTTGGGCCAGAGGCCGTAATTGATTATGTGATGGGCCAGAGGCCGTGATTGAGTTGTGTTTGAGGTTTAGTAAAATATGAAAAATCAAACTGGTTCAGCATAGAATTAATGAACCTATGCTTAGAACAAATTAGTCATTCATATAATTTAACTAACTTTTAAGGTATTTACAAGAAAAATATGAATTTGGATTTCGGATAATTAATAGTTGATTTTCAAAAAGATTCATAAGACGGGCGACGATCACTATGATTGAAAACATTCTTATTGTCATTATTATTGTTATTGTTATTTTTTGTGTGTGTGAAGTGTTGTGATTTGTTTTGTATGTACGTACATTTTCAAGAAAAAATATTTCTGGATTTAAAAAAAAGTCGATATGTTTTTAGTTTAAAGGCTCTTATTTCATTAATAAATATATGTATGTTATCATAATGTCCTCATTATTAGAGTGGAGCAACCGAAAGCATGACATTCTGGTAGTAAAGGTGTTACAAAAATTATTGTCTGACCCAGGTAGTCGGCAAGATGAAACGACGATGTTCAAATTAGTGTAAGAAGTTATCTAAGCAGATCATGGTTCACCTCATTAAAACTTAAAAAGAGGTGAGCCCAAAATGAATCGCAAAAGTAACTTGTTAAAACTGACTATTTAAAGTCAGAGCACAATTAATTAAGGAAAATACAATCTCGATCTTACAAAAGGAAGGACAAATAGCTAAGTCCGACCTACACTAACTGACATCCTTTGAGACTTGGGAAAATGCTCTCAAAAAATAACTCGACCATTGGTATCAAAAGAAAATCATTGAGTGATTTATAAAAAATTCAACTAAATTGAAAAACTACAGAAACAGCTACGTTAAATAAGGCAATCCAAAAAAGGATGATTTAAAAAATATTCATTTATATAATAAAAACTTCCACATATCAAAATAGTGGCGAAAAGTTTTTAAAGTGGCAAAAGGAAAATTGTTCAAACTACAGCTATTACAAAGTGAATTGTTCATAAAGACCCATGGGCTAGGTCATCCAATATTTTGAAATTGAAATTGAGGAGGAAGGATTTGTTCATTGGAAGTCATGTTGGAGGTATTTTCGGGTTGCACTGAAGAGGTGAAAAGAGTTTCAGGCTAAGAAAAGGGCCCGTCATCCAACTGAGTTGGAAAGCTCTGAGAGGCTCCCTCAACTCGGACCCCCAAAGTCTCTGGATCAGGCATGAGAGTGTCTTCCTCGTCTTTAGGAGGAGGGACGATCTTCCCATCAACCACGACCATGTCGGGATTAACAAGGGAGAGGTCTACCACGGGAGCTACAACTCGGAACTGGGCTTTCAAGTTCTCGACTAACTCGTCCATCTCCTCAGTTATAGTCTCCTATAGATTTGCATATTTTTCCCTTTACTTGGCGACCTCATCCACCAAATCTAACTTTTCACAAAAAATCCTAGTATAAATTTCTTCAGCCTTCTTTTTTAAACCTTCCTCCAGGGCATAGGTGGCCTCGGACTGTTTTACCCTTTCCCAAGTTTTTGAGAGGTCGAAAACAAGCGCCTCCCTTTCACCCTCCCCCTCCTTTTTGGAGTCCCTCAAAGACGCCACTTCAGCTTAAAGGTCAGCCAAAATGCATCAAGTCGTGCCAAGGGGGGTCTTCTCCAATTCCCTCAACAAAGCAGAACACACCCCGGCCGTCCGAATTCCACCTCGGGCAAGTACTTGAAGGTGGTTCTTAATGGAAACATCATCTATACTAATAAAGCTATGTGGAAGGATGTGTTTCTCACAAAACTCTATACCAACAAAGCCCGGTTCATAAACACTTCCAAACTCAAAATTTTTACATTTTTTAGGCTTCGGCTCAGGAAAAGGAGGCAACAGGGGAATTTTTTAGTAATTGGAGCCAACAGGAGGAGTAGGAGGAGGAGAAGAAGGATCAGAAATAACCTTAACAGAGCCGGAGGCACCCGAGTCTGACTTAGTGGGAAAAAAGTCACCATATTGGCCGACCCTTTCAGTTGATTTCAATTGAATAACTTGGGCAATAGCATTCTTCTTTGTTGTGCAAAGAGTTTTTAGAGCAACTGACTTACCAGTTATCTTTTCTACACAACATCAAAGTCGGAATACATTAGCCAACAAAATAATCAATAAAATCATATCTACAAAATGAAAATGAATGCTACCTAGCTTGGATTGGATTTGGCTTCGATTTTCTAAATATTTTTTGGTGTCCAGATTAAGAGCTTGGCCCCAACACTCCTAAAATAAGGCGACTACACCCTCTTCAACCTCATCAAAGTCATCCGAGCTATATTTAACAACTACAGGATTCTCCTCCCAATACAATCTAAAAAGAGGCTCATCTCTCTCATCCAAAAAGAAAGGTCGGGCACCCTCAACAGATCGAATTTTAAAAAAGTAACTTTTGAAGTCGTTGAAAGAATTATCAAAAATGGCAAAGACTTTCCTCCCTTGAACAGCTCAGAAGGAAACCCATCCCTACTTCTTAGAGATAAAAGGCTTGATAAGTACAAAAAAGTAAAAGAAAACTATAAAAGAAGGAGGGACGTCAAGTTCACGGCAGAGGAGTTGATAAATTTTCAGAAAATCCCAAAAGTTTGGGTGAAGCTGGGAAAGGGAAACTTTACAGAGCCTAAGGATCTCAGATTCAAAGTCGGTAAAAGGAATACTAGTTCCCAACCTTGTGAAAAAGCACTCATACATGTGTATAAAATGGTGTTCCAACATGTCAAGTCATGAAAAACAAACCCTCTCTTTAGGATTGGCAACTACAATTTCATACTTCTTCTCATCTTTCTGACTCATACACAACCTATGATGCCTACAAAAGGTGTCAGCATACTCGTTATCCATAACAGGAACGGAAGAAAGAACGGATATATCTACTTAGATCAGGTCGGACGGGATTTCAGATGACATGTTAAGGATTACTGAACGAGACATAAAAGTTATACATACAATATAACAAAAGAAAAATCATCACTACAAGTCGACAAGTCAAGCAAAACAACATAAACATTTAGATAAAGTCACAAGAGGTCGGGTCGTCTTCAACAATACAAAAGAACGTTATAGTTCTTACAACCTCTCGTATGCAAAACAAACACACCACATTATCAAATATGAAAATGGCACCACCTTCAATAGATAAAATGGCACCATTTGGGAGAAACACAAAGTAAAACCCTACACTTAGATTCACAGCAACAACAACAATTAAAATTCAAGAAAGAAGCAAAATTTTTAAATTTGATTTTTGAACATGACGCAAAATCATCAAACAAACAAAGAATCATCGCCAAACTAACAAAAATAAATTCAAAGCAGAAGCATATCACCCAAAACACAAAAAGAAATTCAAAGGTTAAAACGCCAACTTTGATAGAGTGCGAAGCAGAGAAATGGCACTTGAATAATAAAACACGGGCGATCCAAGAACCTCCAACAAGCGTGAAAAAATTCTCAAACTGAAATTTAAAGAAGAGAAACCTTGAAATGTAAAAGAAGTTATGAAGAATTTTTTAGAGAGAATGAAGAAGGCAACAATACAGAAGAAAAAGCGAAAAAAGAAGAAAGAGGAAGAGTTTGGGTATTTATAACATACTAGGGACAAAGGAGTAATTTCATGTCCTTCATTTATGATGTGCATGGTTACCAAGGTAACCATAGAATAACGTGTGTAGGACTACGAAAAGACATAACGCCTATAATTTTAAAACACGTCGAGTACCCGACTTGGCCCAAAAAAGACGGTGTGTCTGACCCGATGTGCTAACTCACAAGAAACCAGTCTGATCTACAAATACTCAAGTCTAACCTCATAAAACTTGGGCTCAAGCAGGGACACTATTCATATCCTGACCCAAAAATATAGCCAGGCCCAAAACGAATAATGGTCCAATTAAGATATGCTACTTTCACCACATCTACCCAACCTCATAGAGGTCGGACGCGACGACAATAGTTCAACCCTACTTATCTAAATAAATAACTAACTCCTAAATCTCATTGGTTTAGAAGAAAAATCTCAACAAATTCCCTAAAAAAAGAGAATGATTATCCACGATGGAACTATACTAAAAGGTTGTTATCTATTCTACTATAAATACACTGACATCCTCAGATTTATTCAGGACCCTATCTACTAAAAACTTTGCTAATTTAAGTACAGAAATCGTCTAAACCTCATATTCAGGCCCAAAAGTAACCCAATCGTCTAAACCTCATATTCAGGCCCAAAAGTAACCCAATTTCAGATAATCCTCAAAAACAATATTTTTAATTATTAATTTTATATGTAAATAATTTTTAAATAAAATAAAAAAAATGAATTAATTATCAGTGTGTGTACAATATTGTTTGAATCGATTTAAAAAAAAATCAATATAATATATTGTAATTTAGATTGACTTCCATCGATTTTATTTTTTAATCTAATCCAAACAGTTGCAATTTATATTGTATCTATCTGATTTATTTTTAAAACTATTCTAATTTAAACTATTGTGATTTCAATAAAAATATAAAATTTAGATAAAATATAAACCGATCGAATCTAATTTGATTTTGATTTCTTAAAAGAGCAAACTTTAGCAATTATTTTTATAGAATTATATTTATCCAAAAATTAATTCTTTTAATAGAAACATCATTTTAAAAATTTATTGAATTTAGAGACATTCTTAAAAAACATAAAATAAATAAAAAAAAACTTTCAAAAAAATCAAATCAAAACTTTTTGATAATTATATAAAGGATTTTTTTTAATTGAAAAATACTTATTTTCTCCAAAAAACAAGCCAAAGGATCCCCATAGGACTATAAGTTATTGCCTCATCCACTTTTCATACAGTAGAAACCAATCCTAGTGTTAACTCATACCCAAAATCTATTCATCCAAATAATACAACCCAAAATGGCTCTAAACATCTTTTTACTTTTGGACTTTATTATGTACAACTACTATCGACTGAAAGCTTCAAATAACATATATTCAGCTAGCAATTAGGATATAAATTTTGAAAATCAGAATGCAATGGAACCACTTAATCCATAACAAAACATTTGGTCAATTTAATGTTTCTCCAGAGCAAAATGATTGAAGCACAAGAATAAAAACATAATACAAAATTAGTAACATAATACAATATTCGTCTAAAATCTACCTCCCCTTCCCCTGAAACCACCTCTTCCCCTAGGAGGTCCACCTCTACCACCACCCCTTGGGCCACCCCTTCCACGAAAGCCACCACCTCCACGAAAGCCACCGCCTCTGCCTCCACCACGACCTCCTCCACCTCCACCTCTACCACCCTGTGATTGCCCCCTGCAACAATAATCAGCCAATCATGTCAATACCCTTAAAAGTCAACATCATAGAAAAAGCTGGAATATATGATTTAATGTCCTGATATTAACAAAACAGCCAACAATGGATAGTTTTTATTTGGTGACCTAGTATAAGAAAGCCGACCACAACGATCCAATTGCAGGACGGATAAAAAGGGAGAAAATGTTAGGGCTAAAGCAAAGGCCAACAAATAAAGTTCGGCATTCATCAATAACAACTACAGACTTCCTTGAAAGCACCCTTGTATTTGGCTATAAGGAACCACTCTGGGAGCTCAGTTGTCAAAAGCAACACTACAGTTAATATATGCCAACCAAAGGTACAATGATGATCTCACCCGAAAACAATGTACAATGATGGTTTGATAATTCTTTAACAAAACATTTTGATAGAAAATGTTTTAAAGCATGTAACAACTCTTGGGAATCCTTTACACAACAAATATACAAGGTATAAGCACAATAAAAAGTTCCTATAATAATAGCTTTTCCAATTTACAATGAAAATGCATACTCGGAGGAGTATTGATGCACATAAGAATAACATAAGAAGAAATTCACAACACTATTCACAAAGTTATAGCAGAAAAATGTTGAAGCAATCCACAATCATATTTAAAGGTTAAAATTTTGAGCAATGAGCAGCAGCAAGAACATACTTTGGCTGTGGGAGAAATCTTGCAAGAGGCAAAAGTTTCCTCGGGTCAATGTAAAACTTGTCACCAGCTGCATACGAAGTAGCAACAATCCCTTCCATCATTTTGATTGAAAAGTACTGCAAATTCACAAGCAAAGCAAGAAAAAGCACATCAAAACCAATCACATAACAGACACAAAAAAGGCATCAACATACGACAGCTTTAGAAAATGAGAGAGAAACTCACAGATTCATTAATGGGGCCAAATATTTCATCAACTTTCCCAATCTGAGTCATGTTTTGCAAGTATATAGGAGCATTAAAAAAGGGAATCTTCTCGTTCGTTAGTTTTGTCACTGCATCACCCTCACAAGCATGCATAAATGTTGAAACCTCTGCACTCAAACATATCAAAAGAAACTCGTTCAAAAGCCACATAGTCGACCTTAACAGATTCTAGAAACATGATAAAGAAAAAAAGAAATTATATCAGTTATCAATTATAGATAAAGTTGTGTTCTATCCCAACAGATTCTTGAAACCCACACAGCACGAGAAGTTTTTCCATCTTCAAACGCCATTTCTAAATAAACTCAACAGAGATCCTAGAATTTATTTAAAGGATAAATTAAATTAAATTAAATTAAAATGTTTCATGAAGTCACGAACAGACCTACGACTTCAGTGGGAGGACCTTCGTCACGAAACCCGCCGCCACCACGGCCGCCAAAACCTCTTCCGCCTCCGCCTCTGCCTCGTCCTCCTCCGTCACGGCCACCTCGAAAACCGCCTCCTCTCCCGCCACCTCTCGGGGGTCTCATTGTCTTGGAATGTAGGAGAATGTGGTTGTAGCTCCCAAGCTCCAACAATGACTGATAAATGCAGCGTTTAGGGTTTTAGAGTTTGCAGGACCCATAATTAGGGTTTTGACGAGTGCCGTGTTTGGGACCAACTATTACCAACGAGTTTGGGCCAGTGTTTGGATTATGACTATTGCAACAGTGGACCCAATTAAAAGTAGAGGTTCGGTCAATTCTTCTCAATTTATAAATTTGGGTACAAGGTCACAACCATGGGTCTTGGGCCAATAACCTGCATGATATTTAAAACCAATGGGCCACATTTCTCTAGTTGGATAACAAATTTCACCGGTTTACTGTTGTAGATTGTGTGTGTTTGTTATCGTTATAATCTATTTAACCACGCACACTTTTTTTTATTTGTCGTGTTTGTGTGTCCGATACATTTTGAACACAATATTTATCGATATTCATCTCACATATATCTTTTATATCCAACTATATCTTAAAAAAATAAAAAGAATTTCTTTGAACATATCGAGACATACCTAAATGCCATCATATATCAGCATATCTAACATTATTCTTAACAAATATTCTTAAAATAAGTTTAAAAATAGTATATATTATTAATTATTAAAACAAAAAATGTTTTAAATATTTTATATAATTAAAAAAATATTAAAAATAATTAAAAAAATAATTTATATTTAATATTAATAAAATATTAAAATATCATTATAATTTATTTAAAAAATATTTTATATCTTATATATATGTCGTGTTTCCGTGTCTTACAAAAATTTTAAATTTGTAGTATCTCATGTCATGTGTCTCGTATTTATGTTAGTGTCTATACATCATAGATTATAATACTTAAGATTAGAGACTGTCTAATCTATTTTATTAAAAAATTATTTTTATTTGTTTAAATAATTAATTCACTCATATATTTAAAAAAATATCAAAAATTAAAATTTTATTTTATATATATAGTAATTTATTAGTTAACAATAAATTTTTATAATAAATTAGTCTCCAAACTGTAGAGTTAGATATATAATTTGTAAGGATAATGGATATCACCGTGTTACTTTATGTATCCTATGTAAAATTATTTTGTTTATGTTCAGCTCAATGGAAACATATTTTTATGGTTGTAGCCAATTATGGACTTATCTTGATAAGGGAAGTCATAGCAAAACCCAACTAGGGAAATAAAGGGGTCTTTAGTATAACAGAGTGACCCTCCTATACACAACGGCGGAGTTTAGTGTGGACAACATGGCCCCAAAAATTTTATAAAAGCTTTAATAATAAGATTATACAAAATATGATTAGAATTCAGTCGGCTAAAGTTATATATATGATACTAGGTATAAAGTGTAATATATTCAAGCCTTAACTCTTTTTTTTTTTCAAATTAATTAGACTAATGCACTAACTAAAATGGAACTTTTGTAAAGTAATCGATACAATAAAATTCATCATCCTAAACATTATAATAATTAATTTATCTTTTTAATGCTATTTTATGTGTTATTGGTTTTATTTTGTTTTTTTTTACAGAAAAATATTAAGATATTTTTTAAATATTGGTGTAGACTAATAAAAAAATTTTACAATTTACAATTTTTGAAATTTCAATCTTTTAAAGTAAAGTCTAAGTAATTATATTTTTCCATATCATTTTAAGAAATTGAATATATCTAATTAATTTGGTATTATTTTATGATTTGTTAGATTTCTAATCAATTCTTTTAAAAAATATATATTCAATATTCATTAAATATTATCACTTTTAATATCTATCATTTTAAGTATAAAAGGTTTAGTTTTTTATTTAATTATTGAATATTTTAAATTATTTAAGATTTAAATAATATTATTTTAAAATATTTATCCATAAAATTATTTATTTATTATCATCTGAATGACAAACTCTAAACAAAATTATATTAATAAATTTTATTTTTATATAAATGTTATTGTGTATTTTTTTATGTTAAAGGTTTGATCCCTTTAAAATTTTTTTATGTTATTGAGCTTGGGCTAGGACTTGAACTAGGGTCTAGGCCTAGGATTAGGGTTTTTTTTTTTCAAAAATTTAATTGTATTTTTAAATTTTCGTAAATTTAAATGTTTGCGAAATAAAAAAGTTAAAAAGATATATTTTTTGTTTAAAAAATTTAAGTATAATTCGGTTCAGATTATGTAAACCGATTGTATTTAAGTCTGATAATTATAATATGGACAATAACATTTATTGTTGTTATAATAAACCGATTTTGTTCTAATTTATTAAAAAATAAATTATTAACTGGTTTAATAACCCATCCAATAGCAACGTGACACACGTAATGTCTTTAAAAAAAGACATTTCTAATGTCTTTATCAGAGTGATCACTGATTCATATTCGTAAACTTATCCTTGTGACGGTTTTCTTTTTAATAGCATTTAGTGTCTACTTATAAATATTCTCTTCCATAGAAAATGATAGAATTTCTCTATATAAATAAATAATGCTAAGTGATAAAACTCTTTTGTAATCAAGATAATAGAATAAAGTTTTAAAATGGACTTTAAAAAAACGTTTATTTTTATAAATATTGATAAAACTTTAGTATAACATTCAGTTATTAGATTTTATGATATTTTTAAGATTTTAGAATGGGACAATATGTCATTTGCATAAGGCGTATTGTCAATACGCAAAAGGCATATTGTCCTTCTCTCATAATTTAAAAAACATCATAAAATCTAATAAATGAGTGTTACACCAAAATTTCTTCCATATCCAAAAAAATTATCCTTAAAATGTTTAAAATGAGTCATGTACTTTAAATAGTTTTCTGAAATTGCACAATGTGACCCAGCTTAATCAAGACTTGTTTAATGTCATTAGAATTAGAACAGAATTGAGTCGAAGTGAGTTGAGCTAAACCAAACTCAAGCTCAACTCACAAAAATTGAGCTTACATCACAATTCAACTCATTAACAATTGCAAAAACTCACGAGTTAGCTCAAATTACAGGAACATAATTTATAATTCTATATCAATAAACTATAAATATATATATATATATAATATATATATATATGTTAAAAAAATAATTTTATATATTATTTATCTATTAGTTATAAATTTTTTTATTTATCTCCTACATCAAAATTATATATAAAAAATTACTATAAAATTTTAAATAATTAAAAACATTAATATATATATAAAATTACATATTATTATTTTATATATACACACACACAAATACATACATATAATATTAAAATTATAACATTTAATTTATACTTAATATATATATATATATATATATATACACCAACTCACGAATTAATGAGTTGAGTTTATCCAAACTCAAGCTCCACTCACATAATTCATGAGCTCAATTCTAATCTCAAGTTTGGGCTCACGAATTCATCCTGATGATAAGGACAACTAGTATCAAGTATTATACTATGATTTGGCTATATGTAATGGATTGATGATATGTTGATAAAAGAGGACAACTAGTATCAAGTATTACACTATGATTTGGCTATATGTAATGGATTGATGATATGTTGATAAAAGAGTCGTAACATGTTGATAGTGACATGTTGATATGGACGATAGTGTCATGCATCACAATATTATTTTTCTACGTATCGTAACATAATTTTTCAATATGTCATCCACTATAACAACATTGTAAGTGAACATATTAGTCCCCGACTTTGCATTAAATGAATTATTTTAGTTCTTAACATTGAATGTTGTGAACAAATTCATCCTTAAATTTGTTTTTTTTTTATCTTTTGCTTTATAAATTCAAAATTCTCAATATTTCAAATGCTTTTATAAATGTTTTAAATTTTTTTTTTGTTCACAAATTTTTTTTGCAATTTAATATCGATAATTTTTGTAATGTATAAGTATGATATTTTAATAAAAAAATTATATGATTAATTAGAAAATGAAATTTTTTTCCCAAAATATGTCTATTCTATGTAAATAAAAAATTCATTTAAAACGTTACTTGTTTATATCTTACTGAAAAAATATAAAATATTTTGCCCTTGTCAACCATGTTGCCAAAGTTTGGTTGGAGGTTGAGGTAAATGAGCAGGGAGTTGGATAGCAAGGGAGGAAAGTGGGAAGTTGTCTCTTTCTTGGGTGGTCTACGACTAATAATGCGTGCTTCTTATTCTCTTAAGTCTTAACCATGTGAACCCATCTGATTATAGATAATTAGTATCGGGTATAGTGGATGCTAACAACCATCATTGTACCGTAGAACTCCCTTGTTTAAATGCTTATGATGATGATCTTCGTAAAAATTTATATCATTACATACAAAATCGCAATTTGTTTAAAAACACAACCATGAAAACATGGCCAAAATAGGCATCAGCCCTTGTATTACACAAGTTAATACTTCTTTCAACAAATCGTTGCTATCCGTTGGCTCGGGTTGATTGGGAACTTGCTCCACAGAATAACCGGTTTCTGTTTCTCGCTTACCATTTGTTTTACAATTATAATGAAAATATTAAGTGGAAGGCATATTGCATTTAAGAAACAGGCATGGGGGCAAAAAGGCAAACCAACCCGTTCCAACCTAATAATCATTGAAATGCTTCATCATTAAAATTTTGCCTCATTTTTCAAATGGTGGCAAACTTTCAATCCTGAAGCTAGCAAACTGTCCGCCCGTAACAGATTGAAGCAATGTACAGATTCTTGGACCATTTTTCCTGCAAAAAACATCAAACTATTAGTATCCTGTGCGGAAAAAACAATTGAGAAATAGCAGCAGTGGCAAACCACAAAAGACTATAAATGAATTTAGCCATCCTAGAATGGAATAAATGCCAACCATGATATAATAACAGCCTAATACAACACAAGAAACTCGTACCTTTACATGCGTGCTAGGGAAGGCAGAGGTACGCAAAGTCTCTTGAGTTTCATCAAGCAATTTTCGCTTTGGAATGCTAAGTATGAAAGCAGCCTGATCAGCAGTAGCAGCCATGGATGTAATCCGGTAACCACTCTCCCATCGACGATGTATTCCCTCGCTCGGATACAAAAAGTCGAGCTCCACAACCTTTCATCATTAAATGAAAAGTAATAACAATTATCAAGGTGGGTTAAAGTATTCATACATAATAAAGTATCAAAGGTCAAAAACGGTTTAGATACCTGATCAGAATATCCCGCATTCCTGGACATGACAACACCCCAGCGATTGCCAGCAGTAGTCATAGAGGTAACATGGAATCCTTCTTTCCACTTCTTGTTTATCCATTTAAAAGGAAATGATTCGCTAACTTTATATGACTGCTGTGTGTAGGGAGTCCCTGCAAAGCAACGATCAACTATGAGATATTAAAATAACTCATCATCTACTTCAATATCAACAACTATCTCAACTCAGAAGCTAAATAAGGCAAAAGAAAAGCAATTTTGCTGATAAAATATTCTGATATGTTCTTTTGTTAACTTCTATAACAAAATAAGTTGTTTCAAAGGAAATATTGTTAGAATCCAAGATCGCATATACAAGCTGAAGTTTAAACCGGTTCTGAAAATGACCAAGGTCAGCATTTTATGTTGTGCACTTGGAAATTTGACATGCTTTCTCAGACGCAAATTAAATAGCATTGCAACAATAATATGCTAACAAACTAATTAGAATCTAGATAAAAGACCAATACTTAAAAGGTACAGAAAAAGGACATAAATTACATAAAATCAGTAAGGAAAAAAGGTAAAAAGGAGGGTGGAAAATGATGAATCAGTGATAACTTGATCAAAAAATAATAATGGTCTCTATAATTCAACCCCGTGTCTTTTCTATACAAGTTAATAAAAAGTGTAAAAGAATTGAGTAGTGGAGTAGCTCAAATTAAAACATCATATAAAATGTAAGACTAAAACCTTTGGACATGACAACCAAAGAACTTCCATTAACTGCACCAGCTATTGAACTGATATAGTAATTTTTCTCCCATTGCTCCATAATCCAATCCTGAGAGATCATCAAAACATCAATCATTGCACTAATACATATTTGCTAAACAGAATGAAAGTTATAAACCTGAGAAGAAAGAAATATACCTTATGGAGGAAGGCTGGTGACAACTCATATACCTGAGAAGAAAAACCCGTTCCTGCATCCATAATTAGGGCCCACAGATTCGCTGAAGAGGCAACACAGCTTATATACAACCCATCCTCAATACCCTTGTCCACATGCTGCCGGAGCCTAGTGTCTGCTACATTATAGTGATATCTGCGACCAAAGATGTTATTTAAGAAAAGGCCGAAATGCTTAATGCATATAATAAGCAATCAAGTTTATGCATGCATAGTCCTTTCAAGACAGTGCATCAAGCACTAGAAATTACAAAGAATTCTTACTTTGTTTGAATGACCATTACATATGATAACTACAATTGCATCAAAAGGATTTGAGAAAGATTGCAAGTGCCATTACAAATTCGCAATCACATAAATCAAAAACAGCTTTTACAAGTACAAAGAAGATTTAATCGTTTTTTTTTATAAAATCATATTAACTTATGATTATGAGAATCCCGAGCAGGGGGGACTTTTGAATCTATTTTTATAAAATTTGCTTACGATTATTATTGTTAAACAAGAGGCTTATAGAATTTTCTGATAACCATATTAGGTTAGACTTCTATGCTGTCTTAAGAAATGATAACTTGGTATGTCCTTACTTTTCCTATCCTTCTGTTTTATTTTTGTTTTGGAGGAGGTGAACATTAGCAATGCCACTGCTTCCCATTATCAGGTAAAGCAGGACATTTAGCAAGATTCACAAAGGAATTTGAGCCTCAACATGCTCAATATAAGGCTGACTTGCTGTGGCTTTGCATATCAGTTACAATATACATCAACATTTGGGAGAAGACTGCAGCCAATAGTCAGGAAAGCTAGAAATACTATGAGCAACAAACATATACTTTTCCGTGTTAAAAGAAGGAGCAACTCAATTATTGAGCAAAAGCACTCATCTGCTCCACCATTTGTGGGGAAAAAGAATCATGTTCAGCAAATGATATAGAACGTATTATCAACAATTTGCAAGACTGAGGAGGGTATATTGATTACCTCTGCTTCATGGGACGGCGTGCATTATACACTGATATCCACTGCGTTGCAGGACTACCTAGTCGTACTTTCTTCTTAGGCTGCTCATCTTCTTCCAGATTTATAAGCATCCTTCCTCGTTTTTGACCGACCTATTTATATTAAGGGTTTGGCGTTTAGGCACAGAAATTAGTAAACAAAATAAAATATATATATATATATAATAATTTAGCAAAGTAAAAGAATAGAAACTATCAAAAGACAACCTTAAGAGCACCATCAATTCGGATAGGTCTCAATGGAGTGCATGGTTCAATTAAGCTATCAAAAAGTGATATAAGCTTGGAATAATTTGGCTCCTCATCGAATCTCATGTTCGTAACAGCCTCAAGGAACTGTTTAAATGGAGGAGGACAAAAGCAGCACATCAACTCGGGAGAAGTGGCCATCTTTTTCTTACAAACAAGAAAGCTTTTATTGTCACCCTGCAAATTAAGGGGAAAGATAAATAGATTATATATCATGTAAAACTTCTAAACAGGAAACAAGAAATAAAGATAGAGCGAAAAAATGCACCTGATAACCCTGCCATGGTAGTCTCCCTTTTATGAGAAATATTAACGTGTATGCAAGGGACTCAAGATCATCCCTTCGGCTTCCAGTCCTACCTAAATGTGCATGTACACTTGCATACCTTATTGTTCCCCTGAAGGAATAGGATATTATCAACACTGAGAAGAATAATATAATCATGCGAAATTCACAACATTCAAACATTGACGAACCTAAATATATCAGGTCTCTGATCATAATCAACATGTAGACCAGACGATGCATCCTTCCATCTCGATGCTGAAGACATTACAAGATACAAACATTATTATAAATACCATATAGCCAATGTAAATAAAAGCTAGGAAAAATGTTCCAGCATAAAGTAAAACTGAAGCCATCTGATTTTGAAGGAAGACATACCCAAACCAAGATCAATGAGATATAACTTCTTATCATCAGCCGTTCCCGGTTGACCAAGCAAAAAGTTTTCTGGTTACATCTCCATGCACAAAGCTGATTCAAATAAATGAGACTCGTTTAAAAAAAATCAATTTAGGCTTGATAAGACTTAAAAAACCAACTTTTACCCTTTTAAATGGAGCTTCTCAAGGATTGATATTGCCTCCACTGCAATGCAAGCAACCATACTTGGTGACATCCTGTCCAGATGCTGAAGGGTTAGTGGGACCAAAATGGAAATGGAAAGTGTTAATAAATTAACCTAATAAGGTAACTAAGGGAGAATTCAAATCTCACGATTGGCCAAGAGAGTTCCATACATCCCAAAGACTGGGCCCAAGCATGTCCATGACCTGAAATATTTTATTTCCCTTTAGACAACAGATAGAAAATCAACATATGCTGATGTGACGTTTTGAACCATGTCTCACCAGAATATAAAAATCTCCTTGTCTACCCTTGTAATGAACCCAGGGAATGCCATAACAACCATTCAGAGTACTGCTCAATACCAAAAATACCGAGAGAATTAGCTAGTGTCTTGAGAAATGTCCCTTCATAAGCGTGTTTAGAAAAGAGGACAGATAACTTACCTGTAGACTTGCCATTCATAAGGAGGCCCATAATTGCAGCCTTTACTGTTTCTGTGCTCAAACTTTAATGCAACCTGTAAACAGAGTTAAATAGTTATATAATGAAAACATGCCAATGTATCATCCCATGTAGGATTTATTAGTATTTCAGTAAATCCTTAAAAAGAGATTGAATTTTTAACATCACCTCAATTGCATCAGGACCAGTTCGATCAGAACCACCACTCATCCTTCTGCCAACATAAACTTGGCCAAAACCACCCTTACCCAATTTCCTTTCTATCTTGTAAACAGGAGAGTTACCAACTTGTACCTGTATCACCAAAAGAATAACCAACTCATGAGGTAACAAGAAATTAAGAACAAACCTTCACTGCATGCTTGAATAAGCATGACAAGGACCAGTATAAAAATATATAATAAATTTTGTTCTAAAAATATCAAAATTCTACAACTATCTCATATTTCCGAAACAAAACAATAAACATCAGTTTAAGACATTAACAAAAACAGAAAAGCCTGTAATAAATGCATTAAATAAACAATTATTATATTCAGCAAATCTAAGAAGCTAACAAAATAAGCCATCATTACCAGATAACTGCATCATAAAATCATCCAAAATAAACTAAATATATTTGGAAATTTAGTAAATCAGTATTAAAAGAGACAATATCCAAAATGGGAGATACCCTCTCAGGGACAGGGGTGGTGCTTGCTTCTTCCTCAGCTCCTCCAGCCACCTTGTCTGCACTTCCACCCTCCATCACAATATTATTATTGGCCACTACCTCTACCTGATTGTAAACAGGTTCGGGAGCCCTTAAACCAACAGGTTCTGGAAGGGCTTCACAAGGTTCAGGGTCTAGATCAATCAATCTTGCTCCACGGCCTCTACCAGCTGCAGTTCGCCTTGTGGGTACAGCTGGTGATGGCCCTTTGCCTACAGCTGTAGCATTACCCCCTCTTCCTCTTCCACCTCCAACTCTCCTCCTAGTTCTGTTCTGAGCAGGTTGTACCCAATTTTCTCCTTGATCAACGGGTAGTGGACCAGGCTGAAGATCACCAAGCCGTTTCGACCTTCTAGCTCCACTTCTCAACTCTGGCATCGTCTCCCCATTCAAATCATAGAACACTTCATTCGCCCCAATTCTGCAAAAGTCCTCTGCAATTAAAAAATAAATAAATAAATAAAATCAGTAGAAAAATGAGTTCCAAGCATTCACTCAGTAACCTTTTCAGTAGCAAGAAGAGAGCATGGAAGATGAACTGAAAATATCTATCTATATCTGCAGCATAATTTGAAAAAGTAGGGTGGAAAATATCTATGGAGCTTGCCACACCTTGCCCGCAGATAACAGCATAAAGAAAGTAGCATACTGAAAAGGCAGTAGATACCAAGAAAAAGGTTCTACTTTCAGCAAAATATACTCCACAATCCAACAAGAAAAGGAATGTCTCTAAAAGCATAAAATGCAACCAGTCGCTTTCAGCATTCCAAATTTAACACACAGTACTTCTTATATCACCATTTGTCGGTCAATAATTTAAACTATATTACACAAAACCAGAATAAAATACATACATAAACAGAAGCCAAACAAGTTATTAGCTTCAAGTTTCACCATCTAAACAGATTACACACAACTCCAAACCTACAAATTTTCGCCGATTGCTTCGACTAAACCAAACAACACAAAAACGAACCTAAAACAAATAAAAATAAAAAGTTCCTTTTTTTTTTCCTTTCAAAAACAGATTGAGTACTCCATGAAGAAAACCAATCGTGAACCGATCATGAAAACAATATTTTTCAAAAAAATATCCACACGCAAAAAAAGAAAAAAGTTAAACAAAATCACAAAACCGACCATCAAGTTTGCTCAACACTATCACCAGTCACGAAACGATCAAAGAAGAATTTTTCCATAAAATAAATAAATGTTAAATGAACAATCCAAACGTTTAAAAAAAATTGAAAAACTAAAAACTAAAAAACTCACAGATCGATCCGGTAAGCTGCAAAAAGAAGAGGATCGGGTGGCGATTCACGAACAAAAGGGAGAAGAGAGCGATCGAAGTGGGATCGCGAAAGAATCAGTGAAGGAAACGCGAGGAATGCGGAATGCAAGGCAGTGAAAAAGGCAAAGGACAACAACAATAAGAAGAAGCTATTGTATTAACATAACAATCATCGTCACCAAAATCGAAGATGAATTTGTTTAGGGTTCGCAAGAGAAGAAGAAGAAGAAGAGAGGTTAGAGAGTATGGTATTATTATTAGGTGGAAGATGATAGATAGAGAAGATATGGGGTTACCCCTCTTTGGTTTTTGTTGTTGATGTATTGTTCCTGCTTCTTCCTTCTTTTCTTTTTTTTTTTTTCTCTTTTTTGGTGCCTAGAAAAATATTAATATTAATACTTTAATATAGTCACCAAAAAAAAAAATACTTTAATATTATATTAATATTAATTAATTACTTATAAAAGATGGTTTTGGGATGGAGAATGTGGCAATGGCGATTGGCTAGTGAAGTTTGTTGCTTGTTGTTTGTTGTTTGTTTGTGTTGTGGGTGTGTATTGTTGTATGTCCTATATCTGACATCTTATTTCTTTTTTATTTATCCATGTATTTCTTATACATAATTGTGAATGAATATATAGTTACAATCGTCCCTATGTGATTTGTAACTGTTGATCTAGAAGATTTTTCTTTTTATTAACGTTGAATTGTTGATCCAAAAGAATAAAATCTTACAAAATTACAAAAATATATGTATATAAAAAAATTAATCTTTATATATTTATATACATCATTATTTAATATATTTTTTATGTATATTTTATAAAATAATTGGTTTAATGACTAATATTTTATAAAGCATGGTCATAAAAATTAATGCAAGTATATTTGGATAAGATCTTTTTATTTAACGTGTTTTTTTTTTACTTATATAACGTGTATTATATATATATATATATATATATATATATATATATATATATATATATATATATATGTGCGCGCGCGTGGGGTGTGTTTTTTATTTTTTTAATATTTTAATTATTCTATTTTTATCTTAAAATATTTAAAATGACATTAATATTATTCTACTATTAAATTTCTCATTAACAATTAACAGAATTAATGTATTATATATTACTAATAATATTTTTATTAAAAATATACTTGTTCAGTCTCTTTTCTCCTATTTTCACCTTCTCAACCATCTCAAATTCTATTCATCTATTTCTTTCTTCCTCTTTCTTTTACACTATTAATTTTTTAAAAGAAGTTTGAGTCGAAAAATAGAATTTAGAATTATTGAGAGGATAAATGTGAGAAAATGGGATTTGCTCTAATGAAAAACCAGAGACAAAATATTTGTAAATGGATAAGAGGATTGAAATTTCTTGATGGTTACGTCTCTAACTTGAGCACGTGTGCAAATGTCTCATAGGGTAGGCTTGTTGGATTGAAGAGTCATGATTGTCACGTTTTCATGAAGTCTTTGCTTCCTGTCGCGTTCAGAGAACTTACAACCAACATCTGGAAATCCCTTATAGAAATAAGTGAGTTCTTTAAGGAGTTATATATCACGAAACTTAGCATTAATGATCTCACAATCATGGACAACAATATTCTCATCATACTTTGTAAGTTAGAGAGGATATTCTTTCTATTCTCTTTTGACATTATGGAACACTTAACAATCCACCTACTATACGAAGTAATACCATGTGGGCCGGTCTAATTTAAGTGGATGTACCCATTCGAGAGGATGATTGGTTCATTCAAACACACTGTGAAGAACAAAGCTCAGATTGAGGGCAGCACTTGCGAAGCATTCTTACTTAAGAAAACATCCGCATTTTACTCATTCTATTTTCTGCTATGTTGAGTCACATAGAATAAGGGTTGGAAGGAATGATGAGAGGGAAGAATCCTCGTACTGTAAAACAATATATCCAATCTTTGCTCTGAAAGGAGTTGCAATGGGTGCGAGCAGTGACTATTGGTAAGAAAATCGATGCCACACATTTATATGTGTTGCTTAACTGTGACCAGATTTTACCCTACCTCATATGACTTTTTTAAGTCTTCATACATATTACAATCAGAAAGATACTAACTTCTTAATCTAATCAAAATCTGTTTATCCTATTCTATCATATAGGTTATTCCAAGAGACAAATCCAAATACTTCATTAACCAATTTTTCATATTGGTTCAGAAAATACGTTAGCTTGCATCTAGCTGACATAACAGATTAAAAACTAGTTGCACTTAGTTTGAGCAAAATGAATGAGGGTACTAACTACCTGATATACAATGTTAATGGATATCAGTTCCATTCTTTACAGTGGTCGACTGAAAAGAAAATAGATAACACTAGAGTTTGAGTTCGTGTGGATTCAAATGGTGGTCATTCTAATTGGTTTGGTGTATTGCGCAACATAATTCAATTAGAGTGTTTCTATCGCACTACGTATAAGGTATGCGTGTTTAAATGTGAATGGTAAGATTCAAGTTCGCGACAAGGAACACGAAAGCACAAGAACTACGATATCCAATATCACTGAAGTTACTATAACCAGAAAATATAGGTACTGCGATCCTTTTAGTTTATCTCAAAATGCACGACAGGTATACTATTTGTTTTATCCAGGTTCATGTAAGTCTAGTTGGGTGGTTGTGGTTAAAACTAAGCTAAGAGGCTGCATTGAGTCTAATGATGAGACAGAGGGTCAAGAGCCTTACCAGATTGACGACCTAACTCCTTCGAAAGTGGTGCTTGATACCGGTGATATGGATGATGACATCGTTGACCTTGGTATAGATGACGATGCACTACCACTAGAGGACAATGATCTTCAACAAGAAGATGGGGTCGATGGCAACGAAGAAGAGAAAGACAAGTTCGATAATTAGGAAACTACATTCGAAGAGGATGATGGTGAACAAGTGGAAGAAAATGATGAATTTAAATAGGGTTAATATAAATATAGTTCTACCATATTTATTTTTTTTCCAAACTTTGAGAAGAATGTAGTATATATTAGCATTGTTTCAGATATTTCAATTACCATCATTCTGTATTTTTAATTTGTATATCTGATATTTCACATCAGATTTAAAGCACTATTTCAATTATTAATTATTAGGGTACATTATAGATGGATAGAAAAAGATTATTAAAAAAATAAAAAACTACCGTCAAAATTACCGATGGTAATAGCCCAGCCAATTTTCCAAAAAAAATGTTAAAAAGATATTTTCATCGGCATTACTGTCGGATTCATCCGTCGGTAAGATGGCATGAAGCCGTATATGATGGCGCCAATGTTACTATCGGAAAATTTCTGATGGTAACATTCAACAGATTTCATTTTCTTGATAACCATATTCTGCCACTAAATTTGTCGCAAATTACCATCGAATGTATGAATTCGATGGTAATTTTGTTACCAGCGAGGTTTATTCCGTCGGATAAATACCGACACAAAATTTGGTAAACATTGTACCATTGGATTTTATTAAAATTTTCGACGGTGTTTATGATGGTACTTGACATTTTTCTTGTAGTGTTTTAAAAAGTATAAGCACGTCTTCAAAAAATTTTACCAAACCAAATCTAAGTACAATCATCCTTCAACCGCTATTGTCAATTTGCCCTATCTTCTTTGTCTGCCTCTTTTCTCCACCTTAGCATCGTCTTTCCTCCTCCGCTCTATACCTTGCCCTCACCTTCCTCTTCTTCTATGATGTCGTCTCTACCATACTTTCATTGCTAACATTGCACTATCAACAACTGCCCCTTCTTCGTTATAGATTTGCCATCATTAAGCAAAAGAATATGTAATGGGATTCTTGCAGGAAGGGAATGAACTAGCTATGGATTAAACCTATCTCAATTGAAAATGGCTTAGCTTCACTTGGCCTCGTTTCCATCCTCTTTTTCTCTCTTGTCGATTTATGTCGATAAAAAAATTAATTATTGTGTTGTTGTTGCTGTTGTTACTATATAGGTAGAGCGAAAAAACAATGAGTGTTAGGTGAAGGGAGATGTGATAGTGAAAATAAGGGTGAAGGAAGATATGATATGACAATGATAATGTCAATGAGGATGAGTTATACACTAAGGTGACTTGAGGAGATAAAAAGAAATGGGTGAAGGAGAGAGTAATGGTGGTGATTTGGAGAAAGGAAGAGAAAAATGATGATGATGATAATGATGATGATGATGTGAAGGACGTAAAGGCAGTGAAATATGAAGTGGTGGTAGCAATGACGATGATAACACCAATGATGTATGAAGGATGAGGAGATAATGATGGTGGTGATGTTAAGTATGGAGTTTGGTTAGGTTTGGGAGAAACAAAAAGAAGGATGGTTTGGAGATGATGATGATGATGACCTATTAGAGGAGGACAAAATTGAAAGAACAAGTTTTGACTATTTAAAAATAAATAACAATAGTAAAGTTGAAATATTTTTAAAACATTAGGAAAGAAATTGAAACAAATTAAATATTAAGGATATTTCTAAAATTTTATGAAAAATTTTAGAAAAAAAATATACTATAACGTTAAATGTTTGTTTAAGAGTACATTATTATTTCTATCAATAAAAATTTTAAAATTAACATTTTTTCTCATAAATTAATAGAATTAATTTTGTATCTATGGAAAATAGTGTTAGTAAAAATAAATAACAATCGATCCATCCCTTAGGCTCACGAGGACGAACCGCTCTAATACCACTAAATGTAACACCCTAATTACCCTAAACCTTACCTCATGGCGTAAAGCGAAGGTTAATAAGAGGTCACAACAATTCTAAGTCTTATACATAAATATATATAGAAAGAAATAATAATTCTAGAAGTCCGATGAATGAATAAGCTCAAAAAACAGAGTTTCAAAAGCGCGAAATATTCACACGAAGCTACACTAATCGAGGCAAAAGATATAGATACAAGATAACAAAATATAAGTATATAAGAGAGTATAATAGTCATAAGGAAGAAGCCTCAGCCTGCAGAGTTTAGGCCGACTAGTGTTATACAAACATACAGAGTTTTGAAAGTAAAATAGCTTATAAAGAATATCTCTCTCAAAGTAAGCCTCTAAGGCAAATATAAATACAAAAGTGAGAGAACAAATCCAAAATAACCAAAATGACAACAAAATGGAATAAGGTCCTCCGCTCTATCACCATCAAGTAACTCACTGAGGTGGGTTGCGACCTGCATCTGAAAAACAACAACAAATTATAGAATGAGAATCGGAGGTTCTCAATATGATAACAGTGCCCAGTAATGTAAGATATAAGACTTCGGAATGCCAGAGATAATCCTAGAACTTTATATCAATCATGAGATTCAACTTAAAGCATACAAAAATTAAAACCATAGCTTTAAAAACCATAATGAAAATAGGGGAATCTAACTTAGTGGATTTCTAATCTAGCAATTCTCCGCTGTCCCACAGCCTTCACCAGCCTAACTGCCATGCGATCCCATCGCCACCGCCTTCCGAACCTCCTCAATCCCAATAGAAAACACAAGTAATAACAATGCAAGTAAAGCACAAGTATAGTATGTATATCAAGAATTTCAAGAAGCAAATAATCATCTAATACAATTAGGCAAGCAATTCAAGTCGACAAACAAGCAAAAAGATAGAAAATGCACATGATGAATGCCTGTTCTATTTGGCTGTGATATCACATTGTCGATTTAACTGCCAACCCGACACATCTCCATAGAGATGTCACCTTTCGGTCTCAGAATGGGAACCCCCGAGATATTGTGTCCGGAACACGGTCCAGGATATAGTGCCTGCACACTCTTGTGATTCTGAAAGAATGCGAGCAGGATACTCTTGCCACGGACCTCACATCTCAACGTAAGTAGGATAAACCAACCGTCCTTACGCCGCCGCCGCGACTCTCTACAAGCGGGTTTAACCAACCGTCCTTGCCAGGTGCATAGCGTCTCGTTAATCACAGTATAAAACAGTAATTAAGTGGTTTTTAGAAATTATTTTCAGTATTCAGTCCACTCCGAGTCCTAGACTCATCTCAAGTCTCATCAAGTCCACAACTCTACAATTTCATCATACTAACCATCTTTACAGTACTCTACCACTTCACTCAGCTAATCCACCCTTAGTACTTCAGAATCCTAAGGCTCCGTCTTCTAAACTTTTTACCGAAAATTGTCTAGTTAACCTACTTAGGGTATTCTCTATGCTTCAAAGCATAAAATCAAGTTAAAGAATCTTAAAAAAGTGTTATGGAAGTTTACAAGCTTGTCGGGAAGGTAAGACAATTAAAAACAAGGTTTTCGTTGAAAAATAGGGTAGTGTGCATACGCATAGGGTTGTGCTTACGCACTCCCAGAAGAGTTTTTCAAAGTGTGCGTACGCATAGATGTGTGCGTACGCATAGAAGGCAAAATTTTCCTTATTGAGTGCACACACAGAAACGTGCGAACGCCCCTAATAGAAGGCACTTCCCAGCGTGTGCGTACGCACAACTTTCAAATTTCACAGGGTGTGTGTGCGCACCAGTGTGTGCCTACGCACGTTTTCAAAATCTTACAGGGTATGTATGTGCACAAGACTGTGCGTACGCACAAGTCAAAATATAGCCACTGTTCAGAGCGCACGCACAGCAGTGTGCGTGTGCACACAAAGAAATCACAAATTCTGCAACATCACAGAATTTAGATTTTTGACACCAACTTCCAATGATCATATCTTTTTCTAAAAAATTTTGATTTCTACGAAATATATACCGTTTTAAAGCTCTTTGAATTATCTTTAAATTAATACAAAAATCATTCAATTTTAAAAACTGTAGCTCAAGATATGATCCATCAAAGTTCACCAAAAATCTATTTTTACAAAAAATCTCTAAACCTCAATTTTACCAAACTCTCAATCCAAAATCAATTATTCCATATTTAAAATAGTCCTAATGTACCTAAATCATATTTGTACACCTTTTATTCATTCCATAACTTAGCAATACATAAAATCACCCATTCTATACATCAAATTCTATTTGTAAACTCAAATCTCAATAATTTACATCAAAAATATCATTCCACCATTCTCTATCAACATCAACAAACCTCATCATTCATTAACAATCCTCAAAATCATCATTATTCAAATCCCACATCATACATCAACATTATCATTCACCATAATCATCAAAATTATCAAATTCATTATACATCACAATTATCAACAATCAAATTTCAATCATATCCTATGGTCCACAGGCCTAAGTGTCCAGAAATATTACATATTACATAGAGAAAATCAAAACCATATTTTGTCCGATTTTCAATATGCCAAAAACCCAAAATTGAGTCCAAACCAAGCTTCCAACCAAAATTAAGTCACCAATTCCAATCCAAATGCTTCCAAATATCCAAGGCAACTCCAACAAGCTCTAATCTTCAAACTAACATAATATATTTCATAAAAATCAATATCTAATATTAAAAATATATCAATTTACAAAGGTTCTTGAGAAATCTTACCTTATCTACTGAAATTTAGGATAAAACCCAACAATTTCTTACTAATGGTTAGTACCTAATAACCAAAACACAATTTCACTCAACACCAAAATCCAAAAATTCAAATTTTTTAGGGCAGAGGAAAGGAGAGAAAATTTTAAAATCTTACCTACACAAGTTAGATAGAACTAACGACTCGGCGAAAGCTTTGCGTAGCCGCCAACTGCACGTGAATCGGAGCGTTGTAACTCGAGATACAAGCAATTGAAGAAGAGGATGAATAGTGTATTCTCTCTTCCTCAATGCAGCTGCTAAGGTTGTATTCAAGTGTATTATGAGGCTGAATTGGGTCCAATTGGGTGTTTATATATGTTGGGCTTTAGGTCCAACTTGGGTCCGGTCCAACCGTTAGCCTTTTTGGCCCGTTTGGCCTAATTTTGGGGGCAAACCTTTAAAATTAGTGCTCAGTTTTCAACTTTAATTATTTTCCTATATTTTTCTACAGTTTTTACTGCTCTTACACAGTACCGGACAGATTTAAGCCGGTACTGCCGGTTAATTTACCGGTTCGCGTTTTTACGCAATTTTTCCCAGAAAAATACATCTTCCAACTCAGAAAAACATAATGAGTCCAAAAATCATATTTAAATTTTTTAATTAATATTCTAAATTTTTGGATCCTATTTTGGACAATTTAATTATTTAATTAAGCAGTTAATTAGTTGTGGTTCCTTCATGATACGCAATTGTTTGAATTAGAAAGAAGGAAAAATAACTATTTGTACCTATAAACTTTACGTCCGATAAAAGTACCAGTCAAAAAAGGAAACTAACGTTATACCTATCAAAGATGGGTTCCATACGACAAAAGTACCCAAACTCTAAATTTTTTTAATAAAATTACCAAATTATCCCACCCTTTATCTTCAACCTCAACTCCACCACTATCTTTTCTTTTCTAAATTTCTGATTTTCACATTCTTCCATTACTACCACCCTAACCACCTTCTCTATTCTCAACTCCTCTATAGTGTTAGGAGAAGAAGACAAAGAACATAAAGTAGACGGCGAATGCAGTTCAGAAACTGGGTTCTGGTGGTGTGGTGGCAGGAATTTGGTGCCTTCGAGGATTAGAGGGAAACAAGAACGAGAATGAAATGGGGTTCTTGAAGTTAAGCTTCTGCATCCGAGTTTCTCCAAAGAAAAAACCTCCGATGAACAAGAACTCGAATTATTGGTTCCAATAACTGCTGCAAGGGAAAGAGGACTCTCTTATCTGTTACTAAAAGAGCCTCTCGAAGAAAAGAATTCTTCTTCTTCTTCATCTTGATTCTTTTTATACTTTTCGTCCTTATCTTCTTCACTTCGTAATGGCCTGAAATTATGGCGGGGCAGGGGAGGCAGTGGTTTCAGTTCGGATAGTGCCATCAAAGTTCCGATGGTGCTGCTGGAGCTTGAATCTGGTGACTCTAAATTCGTCACCGCGCTGGGATATAGGTAATTTATGCACGAACTTGAGGCGGCACTAGGCCCCACAGAACTTGGGGTGGGGTGCCGTCGGAGGTGGCAGCTTTGCGTGGAAACAGGCGGATTGCCTGGAGGCCTTGTCGTTATCTTCGTCATCGTCATCGTGAAAAGATGATGGTGATGGTAGTGGCGATAGTGGAGTAGCAAAGAATAGAGAAGGTGGTTAAAGTGGTGGTAATGGAGGAATGTGAAAATATAATATATGGGGAAGAAGAGATAGTAGTGGAGTTGAGGTTGAAGATAAAAGGTGGAGTAATTTAAAAATTTTATTAAAAAAATCAACAAAAATTTAGGATTTAGGTATTTTTGTCGTACGAAATCCATCTTTTTTAGATACAATGTTAATTTTTTTTATGAATATTTTTGTCAACGTTCTTAAAGTTCACTGATACAAATGATTGTTTTTCCTAAAAAAAAATAAAATTTATTGGCTACAAATGATTGTTTTTCTTAAAAGAAATAAAACTTTTTACCAATATATCTCTAGAGATCTACGAAATGTAACAATTTCTAAAGTAAATGAATAATTGGATATAAATATATAAAAAAGAATATGAAAAAATATAAAAGACATACTTAAATAATTAAAAAATAACTCAATATATTTTAAAGATTATTTTCAAAAGTTAAAATTATTTTTCATTATTTACTCTTTTGTTAGTCTAACATAAAGTTACAATCATTCAATTGCTATATAATAATTCAAAAACTTTGAATTCATTACTGTCTATATATAATTGGAATGACAATTTTGACTTGTAAAACATAATTTTTAAGATATATCATATTATTTTTCAATGTTTTAAATATATTCTTATCTATTTACCTTAATTTCCAATAACCTTAGTCGTTTTCAAACTCTAGTCAATTATTTTATTCTTTACTCTCTTTTTTTTTGACAATTTTTTTTAAGAAAAAGCTATTGTTTGTCAATGCATTAATTTATATATAGTACTTGGCAAAAAACGGATCAGGATTCAATCTCTAAATTTTTTTATTTTTTTAAAATATTTTTGTTTAATTTAAAAAATAAAAAATAATATTCACTTAGTATAAAACTACTAAATTTAAAAATAAAAATAGCGATAAATGCGGATGAGATATAACCAAAATTTCGATTCGATCTGCACTAAATCATCGGATTAGATCCAATATCCGCAGATTTTAAGTTTAGATCCGATGCGATTCGATCCGCACATTTGCGAATCGGATCGGATCAAATATCATATATATCTGTAATTTAACTTTTAGTAACTTAACACCCTAAAATGATAAAAACAGCATGGGGATTATTCATTTCCCTATTTTGGTCATGAAACGAGGATTATGGCAATGCAATCAAAACGGGTTGACTTTGATTATTTGTAGCGCAAAATGTCTAAAGTCTAAACCGCCAAAAGGAGGGAAAGTTCGTACCTGTCTCTTCATGTACATGCACACTTTAAGCACAAGTTATAAAAATAAATAAAAATATATATGAAAAAAGAAATAGACTTAGGGTGCAAATGCATACCATTTTGTGTTGTCAAAGCAATGTCATTGCTCACGCATGCATAACACCCTTAAAACGGGGTAGATGGCTACAAACCAGATAAATAGAAGCTACATAAAGTTACGGGCATATTTCTGTTATTTAATTGAAAATAACTACATGATAAACAATACAAACCACCGAAAATACCCTGAATTATTAAATTGCTGATAAAAATACACTTTAAATACGTTCATGATAAAAATGCTTTTAGAAAATTTAAAAATATAATAAAAATATCTAACGGTTAAGTATATATTATAAAAAAAATTAAAAATTATATTTTGATATGATTTTTTAAATAATATTAAAAAATAAGATATTTTTATATTTAAAATTTAATAATTTTACAATAAAAATCTTTTTATGTAATTTTTTTATAAATAACTAAAATATTTTAAAAAAATGAAAAGAATCAAGAGATCAAATTTTACATGTATTTTTTAATAATTATTGAAATATTTTTATACAATTTTAGATTAAGTGATTTCTTTTATATAAAAAAATTGTATTTTTTAGTTATCTTTATTGACTTAAAATATTTTAAAGATATTTTTGTTAGGTCGTTAACAAATTTAGTAATTAAATAATTCTATCAGCAATTCAATAATTAAAGAAGATTTTTGATAGTTTACCTAATATACCAAAGATAATAAGAAAAATAAGACCCAACAAGAATTCCAAGAATTCTAATTAATTTTGCTTCTCTATTTTATGATTTTTGTGCCTTGTCAAGGGCACGACCAAAGTAATTCACTTTGTTTCTCTAAAAGATATGATCACGAAGAATGTGCCTAATGTTATTCAAGTGCGGAAAATGGGCGCATACAAAGCACTGCTGACTTTTGATAGTGTTCGACATACTGACGATACTTACAGATTTAACATGAATAGCCTTCTACAGCTGTTTCATAGAGTGTGGCGATGGAGGAGTCGGAACATAGTGAAACTTGAAGGGAGTGGCTAGAATGCTTTGGAATTCCGTTGCACGCTTGGTCAGTTAACACTTTAAAACGATAGGAGGCTAATGGGGTGAAGTAGTTAGATGTGCCAGAGAAACGAAAGTATGTAGCTCTTTCACTGTAGGTCATGTACAGATTGACACTTGTGTAATGGATGTGATTCAAGAATGGGTTCACGTCACAGTCGGTACGGGAGGCTTTGACGTTCTGGTGAAGGAGGTTGGACATGAAGCATGTAATCTGCTGTGCACCAAAAAATTTGAGGATGAAAGGACAACTGTACATGGGAACTCCGATATCAAAAATAACAGTGCCGGTATGGATATATGGCAGAAGTATGAAGAAGGGTCAGTGCATGAAGAGATACAGGATGAAGAACGGCTGCTGATGGTTCCACGGGGTGAGGAAGAAGACAAGGGCAGAATTATAATTACAGACACAATTTTAAATGAATGGAGTAATGGCTGTACATATCGTAATCGCAAAGAAATCGAAACGTATCAAGCATTAATTGATGATAATCACGGTATGCATGATTTGGGGGGAAGAGCCGTTATGCTTTATGAGGAAGGTTCGGAGAGAACAGTAACATGTGACATTATTGGGTTGGGAAGGGGGGCCACCAATGCAAAACAAAAAGCCCTTGCTTAAAAAAGATTTGGGCCAACTGCAATAATAAAAATTATGCGGACAGACTAGACGGGTTGGGCCCAGCAATTAAGGAGAAAGCGGATGTGGGTTAGAGCTGCGTGGGTCGGATCCCTTTGGCGGAAGCGGGTCGCGCATCTCCAGACTTGGTGTGCATGGGAGAAGGATGCGACGCTCTTCGATGATAACGAGGGTGCGGTTGACGGGGAAGACCCCAGAGGGGATGGGCTCGGCGCGAACCTGGGGAGCCAGGTGCTTTGCGATGGAGACGTCCGCCTCCAAACCGGTGTGACTGATGCTGTTGACGACGCTGGGAGTGATGTCGGCGGCGGGAAAGAGAAGCCTATAGTTGTGGTCAACCTTGGGTTGTGTGGCGGATCAGAACAACAGGTAACGGGAGGAGATCAAAGCGGAAAATCTTCAGAGTTTTGCAAGGGTAGAGGCACGATCTTGGCTGGTAACACAGAGGGGAGGCACGAGCAGCTGGGAGCCAGGGCAAAAAACGACACCCTGAGAGAATGAATGCCTGGTAGGGATCAGTGTTGTTTGCAAACAGGTAGGATGGTCTGCAGTAAGAATGAGGATGGCATTGGAGGGGATGAACCGGGGCATGAGGAAAGGGGGAATGACGCGGAAGCCAGTGACAATCAGCACACCGATGTGGAGGAGCAATTGTTAGAAAATAGAAAGACATGGGAGCTGGCACACGAGTCAGAAGTAATATTATACAACGAAGAAGATGATATTATGGCAATTCTTCAAGCACAGAACGAAGAAATAGCTCGTAAAAGAAAGGTGGTAAAGCAGAGAGCAAAAATGAGACGGTGCAGACCCAAACGTACAAAACAGGTGTGTAAAATAACTTTAAAATGATATTCAGTTCATGAAATGTTATTGGGTTAAGGGGAGATAGGAAGTTGAGAATGGTAAAGGACCTAAAGAATAAGCATAGGCTACAAATATTAGGTTTGATTGAAACTAAAAGGCAGATAGTGACGAGATTTGACGTTGCAAGAATATGGGACAATGTAGTCCAGGATGGGAATATGTAGGCTCTGATGGTGCGTTTGGTGGACTATTGTTAATTTGGGATGAGGTGGTGTTTAAACTAAATAATTGCTATAAGGGAGAGAGATGGTTATGTGTTGAAAGAGTGATATTAAAAAATAGTTTCAACTGTGTGTTTGTTTTGGTCTATGGTGCACATGATAAAGATGAGAAGATTCATGTCTAGGAGGAGTTGAGCTATATTGCGGGGTTATGTCAGGTTCCCTGCTGTTTTATAGGAGACTTTAATGAAATAGTACATGTAGAGGAACGGAGAGGAACTACTAGGTTAGCATGATTTGCGAAAGATTTTAAGTTTTGGATACAGGACATGAACTTAGTGGATTTTCCGCGTACTGACCGGAAGTTTACATGGTTTCGTGGGCATTCTTGCAGTCGCATAGATAGAGTTCTGGTTAGTTTGGAGTGGCTAGAAGAGTTTTCAGAGACACATCTGCGAGGTGGACTAAGGGGGTTGTCAGATCATTGCCCTTTAATAGTGGAGGGTAGGAAGCTGAGAGGAGGTCCGAGGTTGTTCCGGAGCCTTGATTCGTGGTTTACGCATGAGGGTTTTCTCAGGATGGTTAAAGAGGAATGGAGAGATTTGGGGGAACCACAGTTCACAGATAAATTGAAGGCTCTGACAGGACCGTTGGGAAGATGGCACAAGGCCAATTTTAGTGAAATGGATAAGAAGATTATCAAGTTTGAGGAAGAGATCAAGAGGATTGATGATATGGTTAGCAATGGAGTATATGATGGAACACTAGAGGCTAGAAGAAAGGCGTTGGTTAAGTGCTGTGAGCGATGGTATATGAGAAAAGAAGTACTTTGGAAGCAGATGTCGCGGTCTCGGAACATGAATGATATGGACAGAAATACAAGATACTTCCACAATATAACTTCAGTAAGAAGGCGGAACAATAGGATTGATACTCTGGTCATCAACGGCAGGCTGGTTAGGAATCAGGCTAGAATAAAGATTTCTATCATAGATTTTTACAAGGATTTATATCATCAGGAAGACTCTCCGATTATGGGTTTCAGAGATGGTCTGGTGGTTCAAATAGGTGAGGAGGATGCTATGGCTCTAGAAGTGTTGCCGTCGGCTGAGGAGATTAGAGAGGCTGTGTGGGATTGTGAGTCATCCAAGGCGCCAGGGTGTGACAGATACAACATGAACTTCATCAAGAGATGTTGGGATGAGATTGGATCTAAGTTCACGGCTACAGTGATGGGGTTTTTCCAGACGACCAGGTTACCAGCGGATGTCAATATCACTTGAGTGGCGCTGGCACCGAAATTCACAGGTGCGAAGGAGATTAAAGACTTGTGACTTATTAGTATAGTGGGGTGCGTGTATAAGGTTATTTCAAAGGTGCTAGTTAGGAGGATGAGATCAGTGATGCCAGCATTAGTAGGAGAGATCCAGAGTGCGTTTGTACAGGGAAGGAAAATCCATGACGGGGCGTTTATTGCGTGAAAAACAGTTAACTGGCTTAAACTAAGGAAAAAAGAGGATGCACTTTTCAAGCTTGACTTCCAAAAAGCATATGACACGGTCAAGTGGAGCTTTGTGAATATCGTGCTACAGAAGATGGGATTCGGACATAGATGGAGAGCGTGGATTATGGAGTGTGTAGCTACTGCGTCTATGTTGGTGTTGATAAATGGCTCGTCATCTAAGCCTTTCAAGATGGAAAGAGGTTTGAGACAAGGTGACCTAGTATCTCCGTTCTTGTTTGTACTGGTGGTGGATATGCTGCATCGAATGATTGGAGAGGCAGTGAGGAATGGATGTATATCACCTTTGCTGGTCGGTAGGGATAGTGTAGCGTTGTCACACCTTCAGTTTGCTGATGACACTATCGTCTTTTCCCCACCAGAAGAGGAGACTATTAAGAATTACAAGGGGCTCCTACGATGCTTCGAGTTGATGTCAGGTGATGAGCGGATAATTTATACGCTTTTTGGCACTGTTTTTAGTATGTTTTTAGTACATTGTAGTTAGTTTTTAGTATGTTTTTATAAGTTTTTATTTAAAATTCACTTTTCTGGGCTTTACTATGAGTTTGTGTGTTTTTCTGTGATTTCAGGTAATTTCTGGCTGAAATTGAGGGATCTGAGCAAAAATCTGATTCAGAGGCTGAAAAAGGACTGCAGATGCTGTTGGATTCTGACCTCCCTGCACTCGAAGTGGATTTTCTGGAGCTACAGAAGCCTAATTAGCGCGCTCTCAATTTCGTTGGAAAGTAGACATCCTAGGATTTCCAGCAATATATAATAGTCCATACTTTTTCCGAGATTTGATGGCCCAAACCGGCGTTGCAAATCAACTTTAGAATTCCCGGCGTTTAACGCCGGAACTGGCACAAAAATTGGAGTTAAACGCCCAAACTGGCACAAAAGCTGGCGTTTAACTCCAGAAAAAGTCTCTACACATGAAAGCTTCAATGCTCAGTCCAAGCACACACCAAGTGGACCCCGGAAGTGGATTTTTACGTCATTTACTCAATTCTGTATATCCTAGGTTACTAGTTCACTATAAATAGGATATTTTGACATTGTATCTTTACCTCATGACACATTACACGTTTCTTATTGTATCTTCTACGGCATGAGTCTCTAAACCCCATGGTTGGGGGTGAGGAGCTCTGCTGTGTCTTGATGGATCAATGCAATTACTACTGTTTTTCATTCAATCACGCTTGCTTCTATTCTAAGATATCACTTGTTCTTCAACTTGATGAATGTGATGATCCGTGACACTCATCATCATTCTCACCTATGAATGTGTGCCTGACAACCACCTCTGTTCTACTTTAGATTGAGTGAATATCTCTTGGATTCCTTAATCAGAATCTTCGTGGTATAAGCTAGAATTGATGGCGGCATTCAAGAGAATCCGGAAGGTCTAAACCTTGTCTGTGGTATTCTGAGTAGGATTCAAGAATTGAATGACTGTGACGAGCTTCAAACTCCTGAGGGCTGGGCGTTAGTGACAGACACAAAAGAATCACTGGATTCTATTCCAACCTGATTGAGAATCGACAGATGATTAGCCGTGCTGTGACAGAGCGCGTTGAACATTTTCACTGAGAGGATGGGAGGTAGCCATTGACAACGGTGAAACCCTACATACAGCTTGCCATAGAAGGAGCCTTGTGTGCATGAAGAAGAAGACAGTAGGAAAGTAGAGATTCAGAAGATAGAGCATCTCCAAAACCTCAACCTGTTCTCCATTACTGCAAAACAAGTATTTATTTCATGTTCTTTTACTTTTCACAATTAAACCTGAGAATTATTGATATCCTGACTAAGAGTTACAAGATAACCATAGCTTGCTTTAAGCCAACAATCTCTGTGGGATCGACCCTTACTCACGTAAGGTATTACTTGGACGACCCAGTGCACTTGCTGGTTAGTTGTGCGAAATTGCAAAAGTGTGATTGCAATTTCGTGCACCAAGTTTTTGGCGCCGTTGCCGGGGATTGTTCGAGTTTGGACAACTGACGGTCTATCTTGTTGCTTAGATTAGGAATATTTTATTTTTGTTGGTTTAGAGTCTTTTATTTGAGTTTAGTTTCATATTTTAAGTTTGGTGTCAATTGCATGCTTTTATTTTCTTTTAATTTTTCGAATTTGCATGTTCCCTTTGTTTTGATCTAAAGTTTCTAAGTTTAGTGTCATTTTGTTGTTTTTCTCTTTCCTCACTAAAATTCAAAAATAAAAAAATATCCTTTCCTCATTTTACTCATAATTTCAAAATTTTGCTTTAAATTAGTCAAATATTTTCAAAATCATATCTTTTTTTAGTCAAGTCAAAATTCTAATTTTAAAAAAATTGATTCTTCTTCAAATCTTTTTCAAAAATCAAATCTTTTTAATTTCTTCAATCATATCTTTTTATTGCAATCATATCTTCTCAATCATAAATTTTTCAAAATAATTTTCAATCATATCTTCTTAATTGCTAATTCCAGAATCTTTTTAAATAATTAATTAAATTAGTTTTCAATTTGCTTTGATTTTATTTTCTTCTGGTTTTCTAATTTTTATTTTATTTTCCGTTTATTTTATTTTATTATTTTCGGTTACTTTTAATAAAAAAAATAATAATATAAATATATATATAATATCCACATCATCTCCCTTTTTCCATCATGGACTTAAGTGGAATTGAGCAGTCCAGAAGGACTCTGGGGTCATATGCTAACCCCATCACAGCTGCATATGGGAGTAGCATCTGTATACCTCCCATTAAAGCAAGCAGGTTTGAGCTAAATCCTCAACTCATTATCATGGTGCAGCAAAATTGCCAGTATTCCGGTCTTCCACAAGAAGAACCAACTGAGTTTCTGGCACAGTTTTTACAAATTACTGACACAGTACATGATAAAGAAGTGGATCAGGATGTCTACAGATTGTTACTGTTTCCATTTGCTGTAAAAGATCAAGCTAAGAGGTGGTTGAATAACCAACCCACAGCAAGCATAAAAACATGGAGACAGTTATCAGACAAATTCTTGAATCAATTTTACCCTCCAAAAAGGATGACACAGCTAAGGCTGGACATCCAGGGCTTTAAACAAGAGGATAATGAATCCCTTTATAATGCTTGGGAGAGGTACAGAGGTATGCTAAGGAAATGCCCCTCTGAAATGTTTTCAGAGTGGGTACAGTTAGACATCTTCTACTATGGGCTTACAGAAAAAGCTCAGATGTCTTTAGATAACTCAGCTGGTGGATCTATACACATGAGAAAGACGATTGAAGAGGCTCAAGAACTCATAGATACTGTTGCTAGAAATCAACATTTGTACTCTAGCAGTGAGTCCTACATAAAGGAAGAGGCCATGGCAGTAATTACTGATCCTAATCCTCAAGAACAGATTATTGAGCTTAACCAACAATTACTCCTTATGACAAAACAATTAGCAGAATTTAAAGAGATGCTCCAAGACACTAAAAATGCTAACAAGAATATGGAAGCACAATTGAATCAGACAAGACAGCAACTATCTAAACAGATAATAGAAGAATGCCAAGCTGTTAAATTAAGGAGTGGGAAGACATTGAATGTATCAACTCAAAGCAGCAGAAAGCTAAGAAAGGAACAACTGACAGAGGATGACCAACCAACTACCCAAAATCCCTCTGAGGACAGTAAGAGCCCAGAGAGGAATGATTCTGGCGTTCAAACACCAGAAAAGGGTAAGAAAGTGGCGTTAAACGCCCAATGGGTAGCCAATTCTGGCGTTCAAACGCCACAAAGGGGTCAGACACTTGCAAGTGCTGATAACAACCCCCTTAAGCAGGCTTCTCCAACCACTTCTATAGGAAATAAACCTGCAGCAACTAAGGTTGAAGAGTATAAAGCCAAGATGCCTTATCCTCAGAAACTCCGCTAAGCGGAACAGGATAAGTAATTTGCCCGCTTTGCAGACTATCTCAGGACTCTTGAAATAAAGATTCCGTTTGCAGAGGCACTTGAGCAAATACCCTCTTATGCTAAGTTCATGAAAGAGATCTTAAGTCATAAGAAGGATTGGAGAGAAACTGAAAAAGTTTTTCTCACTGAAGAATGCAATGCAGTCATTTTAAAGAGCTTACCAGAGAAGCTTAAAGATCCTGGAAGCTTTATGATACCATGCACATTAGAGGGTACTTGTACCAAGAAAGCTCTATGTGATCTTGGGGCAAGTATCAACCTAATACCTGCATCCACTATCAGAAAGCTTGGCTTGACTGAAGAAGTCAAACCAACCCGACTATGCCTCCAACTTGCTGATGGCTCCATTAAATATCCATCAGGCATAATTGAGGACATGATTGTCAAAGTTGGGCCATTTGCCTTTTCCACTGACTTTGTAGTGCTGGAAATGGAGGAGCACAAGAGTGCAACTCTCATTCTAGGAAGACCTTTCCTAGCAACTGGACGAACCCTCCTTGACATCCAAAAAGGGGAATTAACCCTGAGAGTCATTGAGGATGAGTTCAAGTTGAATGTTGTCAAAGTTATGCAGCATCCAGACACATCAAATGACTGCATGAGCACTGATATTATTGACTCTTTGGTAGAGGAGGTCAATATGACTGAAAGTCTCGAATCAGAGCTAGAGGACATCTTTAAATATGTTCAGCCTGATCTGAAGGAACTAAAGAAAATAAAAGAAATTATGAAAATTCCTCAGGAAGAGGATAAGCCTCCTAAACCCGAGCTCAAGCCACTACCACCATCCCTGAAATATGCATTTCTGGGAGAAGGTGACACTTTTCCAGTGATCATAAGCTCTGCTTTAAATCCACAGGAAGAGGAAGCACTAATTCAAGTGCTAAGGACACACAAGACAGCTCTTGGGTGGTCCATAAGTGATCTTAAGGGCATTAGCCCAGCAAGATGCATGCACAAGATCCTATTGGAGGATGATGCTAAGCCAGTGGTTCAACCACAGAGGCGGCTAAATCCAGCCATGAAGGAGGTGGTGCAGAAATAGGTCACTAAGTTACTAGAGACTGGGATTATTTATCCTATTTCTGATAGCCCCTGGGTGAGCCCTGTCCATGTTGTCCCCAAAAAGGGAGCATGACAGTGGTTCATATTGAAAAGAATGAACTGGTTCCTACAAGAACAGTTACAGGGTGGCGTATGTTTATTGACTACAGAAGGCTCAATACAGCCACCAGAAAAGATCATTTTCCTTTACCATTTATAGACCAGATGCTAGAGAGACTAGCAGGTCATGAATACTACTGCTTTTTGGATGGCTATTCAGGTTACAACCAAATTGCAGTAGATCCTCAGGACCAAGAGAAAACAGCATTCACATGTCCTTCTGGAGTGTTTGCCTACAGAAGGATGCCTTTTGGTCGGTGTAATGCACCTGCAACCTTTCAGAGGTGCATGCTCTCTATTTTCTCAGATATGGTAGAGAAATTTCTAGAAGTCTTCATGGATGACTTTTCAGTATTTGGAGACTCATTCAGCTCCTGCCTTCACCATCTAGCACTTGTTCTGAAAAGATGCTAAGAGACCAACCTAGTTCTAAACTAGGAAAAATGTCACTTTATGGTGACTGAAGGGATTGTCCTTGGGCATAAAATTTCAAACAAGGGAATAGAGGTGGATCAAGCTAAAGTTGAAGTAATTGAAAAATTACCACCACCTGCCAATGTTAAGGCAATCAGAAGCTTTCTGGGGCATGCAGGATTCTACATAAGGTTTATAAAGGATTTTTCAAAAATTGCAAAACCTCTGAGTAATCTACTAGCTACTGACATGCCAGTTATCTTTGATAAGGAGTGTCTGCAGGCGTTTGAGACTTTGAAAGCTAAGTTGGTCACAGTACCAGTCATCTCTGCACCAGACTGGACATTATCATTTGAACTAATGTGTGATGCCAGTGACCATGCCATTGGTGCAGTATTGGAACAAAGGCATGATAAGCTTTTGCACACCATTTATTATGGCAGCCATATTCTAAATGATGCACAGAAGAAATACACAACCACAGAAAAGGAGTTACTTGCAGTGGTTTATGCCATTGACAAGTTCAGATCTTATTTAGTAGGATCAAAAGTGATTGTGTACACTGACCATGCTGCTCTTAAATATCTACTCACAAAGCAGGACTCAAAACCCAAGCTCATAAGATGGGTGTTGCTTCTGCAAGAGTTTGATATAGAAATAAGAGACAGAAAAGGGACAGAAAATCAAGTAGCTGATCACCTGTCCCGGATAGAACCAGTAGCAGGAGCATCCTTCCCTCCTACTGAGATCTCTGAAACCTTTCCGGATGAGCAACTCTTCGCCATTCAGGAAGTACCATGGTTTGCAGACAGGAAAGGGAAGAAGCATGAAAAGCTTCTCTCAAAACAGAGTCAAACAGAGCCCCCACAGTCAATCTATAAGTTTGGTGTTGGGAGGCCACAACCAAATTCTAAGTTTGGTATTGAACCCCCACAGTCAAACTCTAAGTTTGGTGTTGGGAGGTTCCAACATTGCTCTGAGTATCCGTGAGGCTCCAAGAGAGCCCACTGTCAAGCTACTGACATTAAAGAAGCGCTTGTTGGGAGGCAACCCAATGTTATATTTATCTATTTTCCATTGTTATTTTATGTTTTCTGTAGGTTGATGATCATGTGAAGTCACAAAATCAATTGAAAAAGCAAAAACAGAATGAAAACAGAAAGAAAAATAGCACACCCTGGAGGAAAAACCTGCTGGCGTTTAAACGCCAGTAAGGGTAGCAAATGGGCGTTTAATGCCCAGTCTGGCACCATTCTGGGCGTTTAACGCCAGAAAGGGGCACCAGACTGGCATTTAACGCCAGGAATGGGTAAGAAGCTGGTGTTAAACGCCAGAAATGGGCAGCAGCCTGGCGTTTAACGCCAGGATTGGCAGAAAAAGGGCGTTTTGCACGCCATTTGGTGCAGGGATTAGCTATCCTTGACACCTCAGGATCTGTGGACCCCACAGGATCCCCACTTACCCCACCACTCTCTCTCTTCTTCACCCACTCACCAATCACCTCAATACCTCTCCACCCCTATATAAACCCATCTTCACCCCCTCATTTTCACACAACATAAACACTACTTCTCCCCCTTGGCCGAAACACAAAGCCCCCCTCCATCTCCTCTATTTCCTCTTCTTCTATCCCTTCTTTCTTCTTTTGCTCGAGGACGAGCAAACCTTCTAAGTTTGGTGTGGTAAAAGCGTTGCTTTTTATTTTTCCATAACCATTTATGGCATCTAAGGCTGGAGAAACCTCTAGGAAGAGGAAAGGGAAGGCAGTTGCTTCCAACTCCGAGTCATGAGAGATGGATAGATTTATCTCAAAAGCCCATCACTAAGAAAGAGGATGGAGCAAACAAAAGAGCCCACTCATGGACCTCAACAAAAGCAACCATTATCCTCCATGAAATCAGAGAGGAGCAACAAGGGTAAGGAAGAGACATTGAGGAGCTCAAGCACTCCATAGGATCTTCAAGAAGGAGAACTAGCTGTCATCACTAAGGTGGACCCGCTCCTTAATTTCCTTGTTCTTATTATCCTGTTTTTCGATTTCTATGCTTGATGTTCTATCTATGTTTATGTCTTCACTACATGATCATTAGTATCTTAGTGTCTATGCCTTAAAGCTATGAATGTCCTATGAATCCATCACCTTTCTTAAATGAAAAATGCTTTAATCACAAAAGAACAAGAAGTACAGGATTTCAAATTCATCTCTGAAACTAGTTGAATTAGTTTGATGTGGTGACAATACTTTTTGTTTTCTGAATGAATGCTTGAACAGTGCATATGTCTTTTGAATTTGTTGATTAAAGAATGTTAAACTTGTTTGCTCTTGAAAGAATGATGGTAAAGGAGAAATGTTATTGAGGATCTGAAAAATCATCAGATTAATTTTTGAAGCAAGAAAAAGCAGTATATGTGAAAAAGGAAATTAAAAAGAGAGAGAGAGAGAGAGAGAGAGAGAGAGAAAGAGAGAGAGAGAGAGAGAGAGAGAGAGAGAGCAAGCAGAAAAAGCCAATAGCCCTTTAAACAAAAAGGCAAGGGTAAAAATAAAAAGTGATCCAAGGCAAAAAGAGTGTGCTTAAGAACCCTGGACACCTCTAATTGGGGACTCTAGCAAAGCTGAGTCACAATCTGAAAAGGTTTACCCAGTTATGTGTCTGTGGCATGTATGTATCCGGTGGTAATACTGGAAGACAGAGTGCTTTGGGCTACAGCCAAGACTCATAAAGTAACTGTGTTCAAGAATCATCATACTTAACTAGGAGAATCAATAACACTATCTAAATTCTGAGTTCCTATAGATGCCAATCATTCTAAACTTCAAAGGATAAAGTGAGATGCCAAAACTGTTCAGAGGCAAAAAGCTACTAGTCCCGCTCATCTAATTGGAGCTAAGTTTCATTTATATTTTGGAGTCTATAGTATATTCTCTTCTTTTTATCCTATTTGATTTTTAGTTGCTTGGGGACAAGCAACAATTTAAGTTTGGTGTTGTGATGAGCGGATAATTTATACGCTTTTTGGCACTGTTTTTAGTATGTTTTTAGTACATTTTTGTTAGTTTTTAGTATGTTTTTATTAGTTTTTATTTAAAATTCACTTTTCTGGGCTTTACTATGAGTTTGTATGTTTTTCTGTGATTTCAGGTAATTTCTGGCTGAAATTGAGGGACCTGAGCAAAAATCTGATTCAGAGGCTGAAAAAGGACTGCAGATGCTGTTGGATTCTGACCTCCCTGCACTCGAAGTGGATTTTCTGGAGCTACAGAAGTCCAATTAGCGCGCTCTCAATTGTGTTGGAAAGTAGAAATCCTGGACTTTCCAGCAATGTATAATAGTTCATACTTTACCCGAGATTTGATGGCCCAAATCGGCATTGCAAATCAGCTTCAGAATTCCCGGCGTTTAACGCCGGAACTGGCACAAAAATTGGAGTTAAACGCTCAAACTGGCACAAAAGCTGGCGTTTAACTCCAGAAAAAGTCTCTACACATGAAAGCTTCAATGCTCAGTCCAAGCACACACCAAGTGGACCCCGGAAGTGGATTTTTACGTCATTTACTCAATTTTGTATATCCTAGGTTACTAGTTCACTATAAATAGGATATTTTGACATTGTATCTTTACCTCATGACACATTACACGTTTCTTATTGTATCTTCTACGACATGAGTCTCTAAACCCCATGGTTGGGGGTGAGGAGCTCTGCTGTGTCTTGATGGATTAATGCAATTACTTCTGTTTTTCATTCAATCACGCTTGCTTCTATTCTAAGATATCACTTGTTCTTCAACTTGATGAATGTGATGATCCGTGACACTCATCATCATTCTCACCTATGAACATGTGCCTGACAACCACCTCCGTTCTACTTTAGATTGAGTGAATATCTCTTGGATTCCTTAATTAGAATCTTCGTGGTATAAGCTAGAATTGATGGCGGCATTCAAGAGAATCCGGAAGGTCTAAACCTTGTCTGTGGTATTCTGAGTAGGATTCAAGGATTGAATGACGGTGACGAGCTTCAAACTCCTTAGGGCTGGGCGTTAGTGACAGACGCAAAAGAATCACTAGATTCTATTCCAACCTGATTGAGAACCGACAGATGATTAGCCGTGCTATGACAGAGCGCGTTGAACATTTTCACTGAGAGGATGGGAGGTAGCCATTGACAATGATGAAACCCTACATACAGCTTGCCATGGAAGGAGCCTTGTGTGCATAAAGAAGAAGACAGTAGGAAAGCAGAGATTCAGAAGATAGAACATCTCCAAAACCTCAACCTGTTCTCCATTACTGCAAAACAAGTATTTATTTCATGTTCTTTTACTTTTCACAATTAAACCTGAGAATTATTGATATCCTGACTAAGAGTTACAAGATAACCATAGCTTGCTTCAAGCCAACAATCTCTGTGGGATCGACCCTTACTCACGTAAGGTATTACTTAGACGACCCAGTGCACTTGCTGGTTAGTTGTGCGGAATTGCAAAAGTGTGATTGCAATTTTGTGCACCATCAGGCCTGAGTATAAATTTTGATAAGTCTAGCTTGATTCTAATTAACTGTGAGGAGCAGTGGGTAGAGCGTATGTGTAACTTGCTGGATTATAAGGGGGATACCCTTCCAGTTAAATACCTTGGAATCTCTTTAGGAGCTAATCCGAGGTTGGTGAAGACATGGAAGCCTATAATAGACAAGGTGGAGGAGAAACTCAACTTGCGGAAAGCTAAGGTGCTAAACAAAGCTGGGAAGTTGGTGCTTATCAGATCAGTGCTGAACAGTTTGCCAGTATACTATTTGAACTTGTTCAAGATGCCGAAAGTTGTTGCTGAGAAATTGATCTCGCTGCAGAGGAGATTCCTGTGGAGTACAGAAGAGGGTAGGACTGGTATGGCATTAGTAAGGTGGGAAGTGGTGCAGGCGCCGAAGAAACTAGGTAGGCTGGGAGTCGGGGATGCTATAGTTCGTAACACAGCGCTGTTGTTTAAGTGGTGGTGTCGATTTGCAAAGGAAGAGTGCCCACTATGAAAAAAGGTGGTATGTTCTTGTAAAATCTGAATCCCAATGAGTTACTGTCAACTCAAGAGCTGCCTACTAGAGAAGGACCATGGAAGGATAGTTTCCAGTTACAAATCATGAATCAACATTTAAAGGATAAGATGGTTGCAGGCCTGTCCATGGAGGTTGGTGATGGGTGTCGGACTTGATTTTTGGAGGATGTATGGTTGCTCGGTGGATCTCTGAAGGATCGCTTCCCGAGACTTTTTTCTATTTCAAACCAATGTGGATCTGTTATAGGGGAATGCGGTTTTTGGGATGGGTTTGAGTGGATTTGGAACTTCTAATGGAGGTGCGAGTTCTTCCAATAGGAGTTGGAACTTCTGAGTGATTTGCATGAGGCTTTGAGACCTGTGAGATTAGTACATAACAGAGAGGACAGAGTGGTGTGGAAATATGATAGGCGAGGTGTTTTTACAACTAACTCATTTGTGCAGGTGAGGCAGGAGAAACTGATCCCAGAGGAGGTAACTAGCTACAGCTTCTCCAGGACTATTTGGAAAGGGCTGGTTCCACCTAGAGTGGAGTTGTTTGTCTGGTTTGTTCTGATAGAAAGAGTGAATACAAAGGACAGGCTGAGCCGGTTTGGAATCATCAGTCAGGAAGATATTATTTATGTTTTTTGTAATAATGATGTGGAACATGTGCATCACTTGTTTCTAGGACGTGTATTTGCTTGGCAGGTGTGAAGTGCTTGGATTTCAGCCTTTGGCCGACGATGGGCTTACCCGGGATCGATGAAAGAGCATTTTCTTAGTTGGACAGAAGAACCGAGGAGGGTGGAGGAGCGTAATCACCGGTTGAGGTGCTTCTGTGTGATAGTCTGGAACTTATGGTTGGAAAGAAATAGGAGGATCTTCCAGGACACAAGTAGAGGAGTTGAAGAAATTATCAACATGTCTTCGAATAGTGTTAACGAGTGGAACGGTGGGGGATCCCTTGAGTTATTGATGGCTATGTCGGAGATGACATGGGGACCGTATTCGTGTTGTTGTGGTTCTTGTTAAGTTCTTTTTTTGTTTGTGTCTTTGTGGTGCTCCACTGCTATTATGTTGAGCTGTTTGTTTTCAAAAAAATATATATATTCTCAAAATTTTTAAAATGTGTTAAAAAATATATTTTTTAAGTAATAAATTACTTTTAATTGATAAATCACTTACGTATTTAATTTAAAATTTTGTGAAAATATTTTAATAACTATTTAAAAAGTGCATGAAAAAAACCTAAAATTCAATCTCTAGATTTTTTAAATTCTAAAAATATTTTAGATCATTAAAAAAATTACAAAAATTTACTTAGAGTAAAATTACTTAGAATAAAATTACCAAATTTTAAATAAAAAAATATTTTTTAAATCATGCTCGTAAAAAATTATGTTAAATTTTGATCTCTAATTTTTTTTATAAGATATATTTAACAATTGGATATTTTTGTGATATTTTAATTATTTCAGAATATTTTGTCATTAACAAATTTAGAAAGTACATTTATTACTATATAATAATTTAAAAACATTTTTTGCGGTTTACTCTTACCCTTTTTTATAATGGAAATAAAATAAAATAAAAAGGAATAAACTAACAAAATTGTGCATAAATTATCAAATCGTTGACAAAAATAACCTCCAAATTTGATGCAACAAAATTATTCTAAAATATTTTAAAATGCGACAAAATTATCCAATCATAAAAAAATGTATTTTCCATTAATGCAATAAACAGAGGTGAATGTTAATCACTAAGCACTCGATACTTAAAAAGGGGTGAATTAAGTATCGAAAAATTTTGATAAAATTTTTCGTGGGAGTTAAAGGAATTGAAGTAAATAAACAAAATGGATTCATATTTACTTTTTCTAAGGACTTGAATCAATTTCCAAGCACTTACAAGTTTCAAGGAGCTATACATTTTACACCACTTGGTTGATTAAATAATAACGAATCATAAAAGAGATAGCAAAGTTGAGAGAAATCAAATGGCGATATATTTTGGTTTAACATAACTTTTTTGCCTATGTTCAATCCTTTCCACCAAAGTGATAGCTATTTCATTATATCACTAAACTTTAAGGATATTTGATAAATCACTACAACAACTAAGTATCCGGTTTACACTTCACAATATATGATTACTACTTAGAGACTTCTTCTTTAAGAACTTGAAGCAATCCCAATTTTAAGTGTTTTGCTTTGAGTGTTTAATGTAACTATTTTAGTATCCTCTCTAAATATAGTGTATATTAAGTCTTACTTACTTGGAGAATCATATTTCAAGTCTTTCAATGTAATGACACAATTCTTAGCACGTCATGACCATTGCTAACAGCCAGACAGTTAATATTCGTTCAAATCCTAAGACTCTAGACACTGTATTATATAAGTAATATTAAGGCTATCGCGCATAACATTCATCGTAAATCGCATCATCGTTGTAATAATTAAACACAGAATATAAAGCAGATATAAATCAATAAGGCGAAATATAAATAGAAAATAGATAATATACGAATAATGAACGTGAAGATGATCCGCTAGCCATGACAGGTGCTAGGACTTCTCCCAAGGGTCCAAACTACATGACCAAGGGATCTAGAGGCTGAGGATCTGGTTGTGGGTCTAGAGGTATCTCAAGTTCTGGCTCGGGATCGACCCAAGTAGAAAACTCCGGCTCAAAGGGTGGAGGTATTTTAGGCTCCAGGTCCACCTTATTCAGGGACTGAGGTGGGAATGGAAACTGGCCACTGCCAGGATGTAGCTCTGATAAAAGAAACCCGTATGGCATGTCGGAGTTAAAGCCTAGACTAAGCAGAGGATATGCAAAAGGTCAATCGTGTAGTATGTACAGGTGGGTTCAAGGTGCTTTCCATATAAATGTGCTACTCGTAGCAAAGCATCATAATAATCGGATTTTTTTAGGATCAGACAGACAGATACAGAGTAATAAAAAAATAGAGAAAATAACAGAAGCACAATCACATACAATCACAATCATAAGGATATGCAATAAACAAGCATTATGCATGTCTAGCCCTAGTATAGGCCATAAACTCATGCATCGGTTGACTACCTGCACCTGACATTACCTAGGACTAAGACCAGATATGGTCCCTCAACTAAGTTAGTCAGGTATATGCTCATCATGGTCGAAACCATGTCAATCAGGACACTAGCAATCATCGCAAAGTTTGAAGCCACTATATACATCTCAAGTTGAGGAACAGTATCATCATAAAGTGCGCGTCCCCATAACATCCAGCACTGGACAGGTGGAATAATTCTTCACTCTGTTAGACGATCATAAACATCTTGGGGATTCGTCATATTATTCTTTGGGCAGATAAGGTTAATGGAGTTCTCTTTGTTTTCTAAGGGACTATTTTTTTGTCCTTAGTCTTTTTGATAATTATCGTCTTACCCTTTTTTTTTTATACTTTTTTCCTTTTCTCTTGAGACTTTTAAATTCTTTTTTCTTCGATTTCATTCTTTTAGCCTTATATGCTTTTGTAAATGATCATTTTACCCTTAATTTTCTATTTTTAGTTTTATTTTTATTATTTTGACCTTAGATTTTTACTAAAATGATCATTTTATCATTGTTTTAAATAATTATTGGGGCAATTCACGTTAATAATCCAAATGGTTGCCAAAATTACGTGGATCCTCCAAATCATAAAAGGCTACGTCAAAGTCCCAATTCGCATTTCTATATAAATCGAATTGATTAAATTCGATTTATGAAAACACGTAGTAAATCGAATCCATACAATTTGAATTACATGCATGCTGGATGTCCTAGTAAATCGAACGAAATAGCTTCGATTTACATATCATAGTAAATTGAATGCATAAAATTCGATTTAGTCACGCAAAGAAGCCCATGGTAAATCGAAACTGATATATTCTATTTAAATGCAACAATGGTCTGTACTATTTCGAATTCAATGACTTTGATTTATGGTGAATGTGGCTATATATATAAATTGAATTCATTTCATTTGAACTACAAAACATACAAATCCCACATCCAACCCCACCACCCAGATTTGAAAATCTTGGAAAACAACCTGGAAATCATCGAATCTGTACACATGGAGGATGATCCGAATCGTCTATATCGCCTAGATGGAGTCGCGCATATCGCTGGCGCAGTTCACTTCGAGGTTAGTGAAGAAATTTTTTTAACATAAATTAGTCATTCTAGTAATGTTAGCATAGTTCGTGTAGTAGTTGCTTAGAGTCGTTAATTAGGGGTTATTCATATTTTTTTTAATATAAGTGCATGTTAGAAGTAGTAAGCTATTAGGTAGTTAGACTTTGATAACTTGAAATAGTACCTAAGAAGGTTACTTAGGATTGTAGGATATGTTATATTTTTGAAGTTATTAGTCCTATATTCAACGAGACTTGGTTTATGATTAGGATTAACTATAAATTTTGAGCTTTTTGGAACAATAAATATAAAAATTTTTTGGACTTGTGATGCACTTAAGCAATTTTTGCGTTAGCATTTTGTATTTTCTGTGTAAACATGTGGGACTATATGCATTGATAATATTTTTTATGTTTTTGGAATTAGGTCATGAATTATTTAGTATTTTGTGTTGGTACCTATGAAGAATTTGTAGGACATTATTGTAAACAAGTTTTTAAAGTTAGAACATGCAATGTTTATTGTTTTCAGAAATTTATGCATTGAACACTGTTTTGTGATGATTGTGATAAGAAATTTTCTATCTTTGTCCACCCCCATCAATGCATCACCAGTATGAGACAGCAACACGGTATGCAATTGGATGATAGGATCGTTCCGTACTTGCAGATGGCCAGTTTGTACCATCTTGCAAGACTGAACGAGACTTAGTTTTGATTGGACGAGCCATTGGTGAGCACATTCGTAGAGAGATGGCGGCCTGAGACGCATACTTTTCACATGCTGTTTGGGGAGTGCACGATCACGCTCCAGGATATAGCGTACCAGCGTGCTCTCGATCGATGGTCAGTATGTCAGCAGATGCCTGATAGACTTTGCGCGACATATCGAGGGTGGCTGCCAAGCGTGGGTATGGTTTGAGGAGTTGTTAGGTGTATTGCCTCCTGTGAACTGCATCAACAAGTTCACAGTAAAGTGTACATGGTTTCGGGAGACGTTTAGTGAGCTTCCGCAGGGGGAAGACGATGAGACAGTTAGTAGTTATGCCTGTGCATATATCATGATACTTCTGTCGATGCAGCTTCACATCCGTTGGTTACTGATGAGCGGATAATTTATACGCTTTTTGGCATTGTTTTTAGTATGTTTTTAGTATGTTTTAGTTAGTTTTTAGTATATTTTTATTAGTTTTTAGTTAAAATTCACTTTTTTGGACTTTACTATGAATTTTTGTGTTTTTCTGTGATTTCAGGTATTTTCTGGCTGAAATTGAGGGACCTGAGCAAAAATCTGATTCAGAGACTAAAAAGGACTGCAGATGCTGTTGGATTCTGACCTCCCTACACTCGAAGTGGATTTTCTGGAGCTACAGAAGCCCAATTGGCGCGCTCTCAATGGCGTTGGAAAGTAGACATCCTGGGCTTTCTAGCAATATATAATAATCTATACTTTGCCCGAGATTTAATGGCCCAAACCGGCATTCCAAATCAGCTCAAAACTGCCCGGCGTTAAACGCCGGAACTGGCACAAGAATGGGAGTTAAACGCCCAAACTGGCACAAAGGCTGGCGTTTAACTCCAAGAAGAGTCTCTACACGAAAATGCTTCAACGCTCAGCCCAAGCACACACCAAGTGGGCCCGGAAGTGGATCTTTATGTCATTTACTCATCTCTGTAAATCCTAGGCTACTAGTTCTCTATAAGTAGGACCTTTTACTATTGTATTTTCATCTTGAGATCTTTGAATCTTTTGATCATGTTCATGAGGCTGGCCTCACGGCTATGCCTAGACCTTGTTCTTATGTATTTTCAATGGTGGAGTTTCTACACACCATAGATTAAGGTGTGGAGCTCTGTTGTACCTCGAGTATTAATGCAATTACTATTATTCTTCTATTCAATTCAGCTTGTTCTTGTTCTAAGATATCACTTGTTCTTCAACTTGATGAATGTGATGATCCGTGACACTCATCATCATTCTCACCTATGAACGTGTGACTGTCAATCACCTCCGTTCTACCTTAGATTGGGTGGATATCTCTTGGATTCTTTAACCAGAATCTTCGTGGTATAAGCTAGAATTGATGACTGCATTCAAGAGAATCCGGAAGGTCTAAACCTTTTCTGTGGTATTCTGAATAGGATTCAATGATTGAATGACTGTGACGAGCTTCAAACTCCTGAAGGCTGGGCGTTAGTGACAAACGCAAAAGAATCACTGAATTCTATTCCAACCTGATTGAGAACCGACAGATGAATAGCCGTGACGTGACAGGGTGCATTGAATATTTTCACTGAGAGGATGGGAGGTAGCCACTGACAACAGTGAAACCCTACATACAGCTTGCCATGGAAAGGAGTAAGAAGGATTGGATGAAGACAGTAGGAAAGCAGAGAGACGGAAGGGACAAAGCATCTCCATACGCTTATCTGAAATTCTCACCAATGAATTGCATAAGTATCTCTATCTTTATTTTATGCTTTATTCATAAATCATTCATAACCATTTGAATTTGCCTGACTAAGATTTACAAGGTGACCATAGCTTGCTTCATACCAACAATCTCTGTGAGATCGACCCTTACTCTCGTAAGGTTTATTACTTGGACGACCCAGTACACTTGCTGGTTAGTTGTGCGAAGTTGTGATAAAGAGTTGAGATTACAATTGTGGGTACCATGTTGATGGCGCCATTGATGATCACAATTTTGCCCACCAAGTTTTTGGCGCCGTTACCGGGGATTGTTCGAGTTTTCGGCAAGCTTTTGGTCCGGTAACATCAGTGCCAAATTTCTGATCCGGCAACAGCACCAAGTTTTTGGCGCCGTTGCCGGGGATTGTTTGAGTTTGGACAACTGACGGTTCATCTTGTTGCTTAGATTAGGTATTTTTCTTCAGAGTTCTTAAGAATGAATTCTAGTGTTTCAAGGTGATGTTCTTATCATCACCAAAGCTGATTGATTCTCATCAATTTAGCTCTTGAATGCAATGTCCTACTGAAGCTTGACTAGCCATGTCTAATTTCTTTAGACTGAAGCTTTAGACTAAATTGCATGATTCCTGGAATTCTCATTAAGAATTTTGATATTTTTATTTTTCCTCTTCACTTAATTTTCGAAAAATCCAAAAAAAATTACAAAATCATAAAAACCAAAAATATTTTATGTTTCTTATTGAGACACTAGTCTCATGTTAAGTTTGGTGTCAATTGCATGTTTCTGTTCTTCTTGCATTCATCCATGTGTCTTAAGGATCTTCAAGTTATTCTTGATGATTTTCTCACTCTGATCTTTAAATTCTCTTGACTTGAGTGTTTATGTGTCTCATATGCATTCTCATTTTGTTAGTGTCAGTAGTATACAAACTGCTAAGTTTGGTGTCTGCATGCATTATTTATTTGATTTTAGTTGCATTATTAAAAATCCAAAAAATTTTTAATTTGTGTCTTTTCAAGTCAATAATACAGAGAATTGAAGATTCAGAACATACAACAGAGGAATTATACAGAAAAAGCTGGGCGTTCAAAACGCCCAGTGAAGAAGGGCAAACTGGCGTTTAAACGCCAGCCAGGGTGCCTGGCTGGGCGTTTAACGCCCAAAAGGGTAGTGCTTTGGGCGTTAAACGCCAGAATGTGCACCATTCTGGGCATTTAACGCCAGGATGGCACAAGAGGGAAGATTTTGTTTTCAAATCAAATTTTTTTCAAGTTTTCAAAATCTTTTCAAAATCAAATCTTTTTCAAATCATATATTTTCAATCAAATCTTTTTCAAAATCAATTTCTTTCCATTTTCAAAAATACTTGCTATCAGTTAATGATTTGATTCAACATTTCAAGTATGTTGCCGTTTCTGTTGAGAAAGGTTTAATGTTTGAATAATATCTTTTCTTGTTAGCCAAGTCATTAATTTTCAAAATCAAATCTTTTTAAATTGCTTTTCACATCATACCTTCTTAATCATATCTTTTTCAAAATAGTTTTCAATCAAATCTTTTTGATTTCTAATTTCAAAATCTTTTTCAAAAATCACTTGATTTCTTTTCCACTCTTGGTTTTCGAAAATCAATTACTATTTTTTTCAAAATGTTTTTTAAAATCTTTTACTTAATTTTTGAAAATTTCTTCCTCTCTTCTCACATCCTTCTATGTATGGACTAACACTATTCCTTAATGCACAATTCGAACTCCATCTTTCTTGATAAGTTCGAATTCTATACTTCTTCCTTCTATTTTTCTTTTCCTCTGACACCTCAAGGAATCTCTATACTGTGACATAGAGGATTCCATATTTTCTTGTTCTCTTCTCTTTCATATGAGCAGGAGCAAAGACAAAAGCATTCTTGTTGAGGCTGATCCTGAACCTGAAAGGACCTTGAAGCGAAAGCTAAGAGAAGCTAAGGCACAACTCTCTGTAGAGGACCTAACAGAAATCTTCAAGGAAGAAGAACCCATGGCAGCCGAAAACAACAACAATGCCAACAATGCAAGGAAGGTGTTGGGTGACTTTACTGTACCTACTCCCGACTTCTATGGGAGAAGCATCTCTATCCCTGCCATTGGAGCAAACAACTTTGAGCTTAAGCCTCAATTAGTTTCTCTAATGCAACAGAATTGCAAGTTCCATGGACTACCATTGGAAAATCCTCATCAGTTTTTAGCTGAATTCTTGCAAATCTGTGACACTGTCAAGACTAATGGGGTTGACCCTGAGGTCTACCGACTTATGCTATTCCCTTTTGCTGTAAGAGACAGAGCTAGAATATGGTTGGACTCACAACCTAAAGAAAGCCTGAACTCTTGGGAAAAGCTAGTCAATGCCTTCTTGGCAAAGTTCTTTCCACCTCAAAAATTGAGTAAGCTTAGAGTGGAAGTCCAAACCTTCAGACAGAAGGAAGGAGAATCCCTCTATGAAGCTTGGGAAAGATACAAACAATTAATCAGAAAGTGTCTCCCTGATATGCTTTCTGAATGGAGCATCATAGGTATTTTCTATGATGGTCTGTCCGAACTGTCCAAGATGTCTTTGGATAGCTCTGCTGGAGGATCTCTTCATCTGAAGAAGACGCCTACAGAAGCTCAAGAACTAATTGAAATGGTTGCAAATAACCAATTCATGTACACTTCTGAAAGGAATCCTGTGAACAATGGGACAAATCAGAGGAAAGGAGTTCTTGAGATTGATACTCTGAATGCCATATTGGCTCAGAACAAAATATTGACCCAGCAAGTCAATATGATTTCTCAAAGTCTGTTTGGAATGCAAAATGCACCAAGCAGTACTAAGGAAGCTTCATCTGAAGAAGAAGCTTATGATCCTGAGAACCCTTCAATGGAAGAGGTGAATTACATGGGAGAACCCTATGGAAACACCTATAATCCTTCATGGAGAAATCATCCAAATCTTTCATGGAAAGATCAACAGAGACCTCAACAAGGTTTCAACAATAATAATGGTGGAAGAAACAGGTTTAGCAATGGCAAGCCTTTTCCATCATCTTCTCAGCAACAGACAGAGAATTCTAAGCAGAGTAACTCTGACTTAGCAACCATGGTCTCTGATCTAATCAAAACCACTCAAAGTTTCATGACTGAAACAAGGTCCTCCATTAGAAACTTGGAGGCACAAGTGGGTCAGCTGAGCAAGAAAATTACTGAACTCCCTCCTAGTGTTCTTCCAAGCAATACAGAAGAAAATCCAAAAGGAGAGTGCAAGGCCATCAACATGGCCAAATTTGGAGAGGAGGGAGAGGCAGTGAACGCCACTGAGGAAGACCTCAATGGACGTCCACTGGCATCCAATGAGTTCCCTAATGAAGAACCATGGGAATCTGAGGCTCCCACTGAGACCATAGAGATTCCATTGAATTTACTTCTGCCATTCATGAGCTCTGATGAGTATTCTTCCTCTGAAGAGGATGAGGATGTCACTGAAGAGCAAGTTGCTAAATACCTTGGAGCAATCATGAAGCTAAATGACAAGTTATTTGGTAATGAGACTTGGGAGGATGAACCCCCTTTGCTCACCAAAGAATTGGATGACTTGTCTAGGCAGAAATTACCTCAAAAGAAACAAGATCCTGGGAAGTTCTCAATACCTTGTGCCATAGGCACCATGACCTTCAACAAGGCCTTGTGTGACCTAGGGTCAAGTGTAAACCTCATGCCTCTCTCTGTAATGGAGAAGCTAGGGATCTTTGAGGTGCAAGCTGCAAAAATATCACTAGAGATGGCAGACAATTCAAGAAAACAAGCTTATGGACTTGTAGAGGATGTTCTGGTAAAAGTTGAAGACCATTACATCCCTGCTGATTTCATAGTCCTAGAGACTGGGAAGTGCATGGATGAATCCATCATCCTTGGCAGACCCTTCCTAGCCACAGCAAAGGCTGTGATTGATGTGGACAGAAGAGAATTGATCATTCAAGTGAATGAAAAATCCTTTGTGTTTAAGGCTCAAGGATATCCCTTTGTCACCATGGAGAGGAAGCATGATGAGCTTCTCTCAAAATAGAGTCAAACAGAGCCCTCACAGTCAAACTCTAAGTTTGGTGTTGGGAGGCCACAACCAACTTCTAAGTTTGGTGTTGAACCCCCACATTCAAACTCTAAGTTTGGTGTTGGGAGGTTCCAACATTGCTCTGAGTATCTGTGAGGCTCTATGAGAGCCCACTGTCAAGCTAATGACATTAAAGAAGCGCTTGTTGGGAGGCAACCCAATCTTATTATATTTATCTATTCTCTTTTGTTATTCTATGTTTTCTGTAGGTTGATGATCATGAGAAGTCACAAAATCAATTGAAAAAGCAAAAACAGAAAGAAAAACAGAAAGAAAAATAGCACACCCTGGAGGAGAACTTGTTGGCGTTTAAACGCCAGTAAGGCTAGCAGATGGGCGTTTAACGCCCAGTCTGGCACCATTCTGGGCGTTTAACGCCAGAAAGGGGCACCAGACTGGCGTTAAACACCAGGAAAGGGCAAGAAGTTGGCGTTAAACGCCAGAAATGGGCACCAGCCCGGCGTTTAACGCCAGAATTGGCATGGGGGAGCAATTTTGCTCGCCACTTGGTGCAGGGATGACTTTTCCTTGACACCTCAGGATCTGTGGACCCCACAGGATCCCCATTTACCCCACCACTCTCTCTCTTCTTCACCCATTCACTAATCACCTCAACACCTCTTCCTAAAAAACCCTTCACCTATCAAATCTCATCTTTCTCTTCACCACTCACATCCATCCTTCATAAAACCCCACCTACCTCACCATTCAAATTTAAACCACTTTCCCTCCCAAACCCACCCTCCCATAACCGAACCCTAACCCTTTCCCCACCCCTATATAAACCCATCTTCACTCATTCATTTTCACACAACCTAAAATACTACTTCTCCCCCTTTGGCCTAACCACAAAGCCATTTCCTTCTCTTTCATTTCTTCTTCTTCTACTCTCTTCATTTCTCTTTTGCTCGAGGACGAGCAAACCTTTTAAGTTTGGTGTGGTAAAAGCATTGCTTTTTGTTTTTCCATAACCATTTATGGCATCCAAGGCCGGAGAAATCTCTAGAAAGAGGAAAGAGAAGGCAAAAGCTTTCACCTCCAAGTCATGGGAGATGGAGAGATTCATCTCAAGGGTGCATCAAGACCACTTCTATGAAGTTGTGGCCTTAAAGAAGGTGATCCCCGAGGTCCCTTTCAAACTCAAAAAGAGTGAATATCCGGAGATCCGACATAAGATCCGAAGAAGAGGTTGGGAAGTTCTTACCAACCCCATTCAACAAGTCGGAATCTTAATGGTTCAAGAGTTCTATGCCAATGCATGGATCACCAAGAACCATGATCAAAGTGTGAACCCGGACCCAAAGAATTGGCTTACTATGGCTCGGGAGAAATACTTGGATTTTAGTCCGGAAAATGTAAGGTTGCCATTCAACTTGCCCATGATGCAAGGAGATGAACACCCTTACACTAGAAGGGTCAACTTTGATCAAAGGTTGGACCAAGTCCTCACAGTCATTTGTGAAGAGGGTGCCCAATGGAAGAGAGATTCAAGAGGAAAGCCGGTTCAATTGAGAAGGCATGACCTCAAGCCTGTGGCTAGGGGATGGTTGGAGTTTATCCAACGCTCAATCATTCCCACTAGCAACCGGTCCGAAGTTACTATAGACCGGGCTATCATGATTCATAGCATCATGATTGGAGAAGAAATAGAAGTTCATGAGGTTATATCCCAAGAACTTTATAAGGTGGCGGACAAGTCCTCTACCTTGGCAAGGTTAGCCTTTCCTCATCTCATTTGTCACCTCTGTTATTCAGTTGGAGTTGACATAGAGGGAGACATCCCCATTGATGAGGACAAGCCCATTACTAAGAAGAGGATGGAGCAAACAAGAGACCCCTCTCATCATCAAATCCCTGAGATGCCTCAAGGGATGCACTTTCCTCCACAAAACTATTGGGAGCAACTAAACACCTCCCTAGGAGAATTGAGTTCCAACATGGGACAACTAAGGGTGGAGCACCAAGAACACTCCATCATCCTCCATGAAATTAGAGAAGATCAAAGAATCATGAGGGAGGAGCAACAAAGACAAGGAAGAGACATTGAGGAGCTCAAGCACTCCATAAGATCTTCAAGAGAAAGAACAAGCCGCCATCACTAAGGTGGACCCGTTCTTTAATTTCCTTGTTCTTTATTTCCTGTTTTTCGAAAAATCATGCTTATATTTATCTATGTTTGTGTCTTTTGATCATTAGTGTCTTAATGTCTATGCCTTAAAGTTATGAATGTCCTATGAATCCATCACCTTTCTTGAATGAAAAAATGTTCTTAATTGAAAAAGAGAAGAATTGCATGAATTTTAATTTTATAACAGATTAATTATTTTGATGTGGTGGCAATACTTTTGTTTTCTGAATGTATGCTTAAACAGTGCATATGTCTTTTGAATTTGTGGTTCATGAATGTTGGCTCTTGAAAGAATGATGAAAAAGGAGAAATGTTACTGAGGATCTGAAAAATCATAAAAATGATTCTTGAAGCAAGAAAAAGCAGTGAATACACAAAAGAAAAGGAAAGAGAAAAACGAAAAAAGGGAGAAAAGAAAACGAAAAAAAAGAGAGAAAAAGAAAGAAATAAAGTTGTGATCCAAGGCAAAAAGAGTGTGCTTAAGAACCCTGGACACCTCTAATTGGGGACTCTAGCAAAGCTGAGTCACAATCTGAAAAGGTTCACCCAATTATGTGTGTGTGGCATGTATGTATCCGGTGGTAATACTGGAAGACAAAGTGCTTTGGGCCACGGCGAAGACTCAATAAGTAGCTGTGTTCAAGAATCATCATACTTAACTAGGAGAATTAATGACACTATCTGGATTCTGAGTTCCTAAAGAAGCCAATCATTCTAAATTTCAAAGGATAGAGTGAGATGCCAAAACTGTTCAGAGGCAAAAAGCTAAAAGCCCCGCTCATCTAATTAATACTGATCTTCATAGATATTTTTGGAATTCATTGCATATTCTCTTCTTTTTATCTTATTTTATTTTCAGTTGCTTGAGGACAAGCAACAATTTAAGTTTGGTGTTGTGATGAGCGGATAATTTATACGCTTTTTGGCATTGTTTTTAGTATGTTTTTAGTATGTTTTAGTTAGTTTTTAGTATATTTTTATTAGTTTTTAGTTAAAATTCACTTTCCTGGACTTTACTATGAGTTTGTGTGTTTTTCTGTGATTTTAGGTATTTTCTGGCTAAAATTGAGGGACCTGAGCAAAAATCTGATTCAGAGACTAAAAAGGACTGCAGATGCTGTTGGATTCTGACCTCTCTGCACTCGAAGTGGATTTTCTGGAGCTACATAAGCCCAATTGGCGCGCTCTGAATGGCGTTGGAAAGTAGACATTCTGGGATTTCCAGAAATATATAATAGTCCATACTTTGCTCGAGATTTGATGGCCCAAACCGGCGTTCCAAATCAGCTCAAAACTGCCCGGCGTTAAACGCCGGAACTGGCACAAGAATGGGAGTTAAACGCCCAAACTGGCACAAAAGCTGGCGTTTAACTCCAAGAAGAGTCTCTACATGAAAATGCTTCAATTCTCAGCCCAAGCACACACCAAGTGGGCGCGGAAGTGGATCTTTATGTCATTTACTCATCTCTGTAAACCCTAGGCTACTAGTTCTCTATAAGTAGGACCTTTTACTATTGTATTTTCATCTTGAGATCTTTGAATCTTTTCATCACGTTCATGAGGCTGGCCTCACGGCCATGCCTAGACCTTGTTCTTATGTATTTTCAACGGTGGAGTTTCTACACACCATAGATTAAGGTGTGGAGCTCTGCTGTACCTCGAGTATTAATGCAATTACTATTATTCTTCTATTCAATTCAGCTTGTTCTTGTTCTAAGATATCACTTGTTCTTCAACTTGATGAATGTGATGATCCGTGACACTCATCATCATTCTCACCTATGAACGTGTGACTGTCAATCACCTCCGTTCTATCTTAGATTGGGTGGATATCTCTTGGATTCTTTAACCGGAATCTTCGTGGTATAAGCTAGAATTGATGACTGCATTCAAGAGAATCCGGAAGGTCTAAACCTTGTCTGTGGTATTCTAAGTAGGATTCAATGATTGAATGACTGTGACGAGCTTCAAACTCCTGAAGGCTGGGCGTTAGTGACAGACGCAAAAGAATCACTGGATTCTATTCCAACCTGATTGAGAACCGACAGATGAATAGCCGTGCCGTGACAGGGTGCGTTGAACATTTTCACTGAGAGGATGGGAGGTAGCCACTAACAACGGTGAAACCCTACATACAGCTTGCCATGGAAAGGAGTAAGAAGGATTGGATGAAGACAGTAGGAAAGCAGAGAGACGGAAGGGACAAAGCATCTCCATACGCTTATCTGAAATTCTCACCAATGAATTGCATAAGTATCTCTATCTTTATTTTATGCTTTATTCATAAATCATTCATAACCATTTGAATTTGCCTGACTAAGATTTACAAGGTGACCATAGCTTGCTTTATACCAACAATCTCTGTGGGATCGACCCTTACTCGCGTAAGGTTTATTACTTGGACGACCCAGTACACTTGCTGGTTAGTTGTGTGATGTTGTGATAAAGAGTTGAGATTACAATTGTGCGTACCATGTTGATGGCACCATTGATGATCACAATTTCGCCCACGAGTTACCTTATGTTGCTAGGCAAGGGGACATAGGTCAGTATAGCTGGGGGTCTGCTGCATTATCATGGCTATACAGGTGCCGTGTGGCGAACAGAAATGTCGTCAAGTTAGTCGGTCCACTGCAGCTCCTCGAGTCATGGATCTTCTAGAGGTTCCGTGGTTTCCGTCCAGATGGATTTGATGTCTTCCATTGGCCGTTGGCATCAAGGTACTCTCCCTTTAGTTATGCATCCTCTTTTCAATAATTCATCAGTTTACTTTATAATTAATTAAATGTTGTGGTTTTCAGATGGTCAGGTTATCAGCTGATGTTGAACGATAAAGGACTCGTGTTGTGCATTGGAGGCTTAGTATAGATTTACTCCATCCCGGGGATGTGAGTATTTATGGTTTCGGTGGGTCACACTTTCTTTGACGAGATCAACATGATCATGCAGGAGGATGAGCTGGCTAGACGCAGATCTCTGGTAATTGGATCCCAGACTCGGGTTGATATGGACCTAAATGAGCCTCCTTCTGGACCTATGGATGACAAATTCGCGTTGGGTGGGACACCCCTCTCGGCATTCGCAGGACCTATTACATCACAGTCCGGTCTATGCATATCGCAGGCTGGCACACTAGATGAGGTGCCCTAGTGACGGAGACGGTGATGGTGATAAAGATGAGGTCTCTTTGGCACAGAGAGTCAGGCGGGTCAGGCGTCCTCGATGCTGCTTCACTGGATCGCACCTCTTCTAAGGTTTGAGCAGCGAGTATTTAGTATCATGTTGTGTATTTCATGTTTAATTATGGAATCCATGGAGATGTGCATTCCATGTTGTGTATTCTATCTTTTATGTATTCCATGTTGCGTATTTCATTTTTAGTTATGTATGCCGAGTAGTTATATATTTCAGTTCTTTGTTATGTTATGTTGTCTATTACGACAGATTTTTCTTGATGTTCTTTACTGCACATTATACGATGCATCCTTAGTAAAATACGAGTCCATAAGCAGTGAATCGAAATGCCCAAATAAACCAAAATTAACAAGAATCATCACTGGTACAATACTATTAACATTGTATAAACACAAGGCATGATGACTTTAAATTAAACAACACAATCAACAATAACGATAAAATAAACCATACAACGGAAACTAACGTTGAACTCAAAGATAACATCATACAATAAATAGCCTAAACACTACACATTACTAGCAGATGCAAAACTGATGGTCACTCCTCTCTGGGGACAATTCCTACCTGTGTGGCCGAGCTGTCTGCAAAGTCCACATCTCTTAGGCCAGTTTGAGTCAGCCTCGTCCATGGTAGTCCAGATCCTGGTGATCCTAGGGCGCCCCTCAGACGCATGTTTCTTGGCCGGATCAGGTATGATGGTCAGACCATCATTCGGCTGCCAAAACCCCTTCAAAATTGGAGGTGTGAATCCCATCCGATAAACATCAAACACGGAGCTAAAGCGATACACCTCGTGGACATAGGTGGACCAGCTTAAGCGTGCATATGCACAGCATGCCAAGGCATGCCGACATGGATAATGAAGTTTCCAGAAATAGCTGCAATCACATATCTGGTCCGTGAGGGATACTCTGTATGAGCCTAGTGAAAAGTTTCCTATCGGAGTGGTCTCAGCCACAGTAAACTCTGAGTTGTCCCTGTCATACAAAGTCACGGTGAAATATCTTGAGGCTTCAAATTTGCCTCGATCGCCTTAATTAGATGCTGACTAAACTGCTCTCCGGTTTCTAACTGTGCCTTAGCCTCTCTGTCTTTCCAAACGAATAGTTTGGCCAATCTCTCATAAGTGGCCTTCACCAATGCACATACTGGAACGTTCCTCACACCCTTTAGTATCGAGTTCACACACTCAGAGATATTCATATTCATGTGCGTGAAACTCCAACATTTGTCCTGATGCTAAGTCCAATGTGCGTAGTCAATTCAATTAGCCTAGTCGCACATAGCAAGATCAAAGGCATGGAAGATGTCAAACCAGTAGTGAAACTCGAGCTCGGTCTTGAAATAAGCATCATTCACTAATAACCTCCATGCATCCTTGCCCTTGAAACTCAAGGCGAAATTCGCCGCCACGTGACGGATGCAAAACGCCCTATATGCAGTAGGCGGAAGGCAGCCACCGTCAGGAGCATCCAATGCAGCCTTTATCCCGTTGTGGCTATCTGATATGATTAGTATACCCGGCTGAGGCGTCACATGTTGCCGAAGGTGAGATACAAAGAATGACCACGACTTTGCATTATCACCACCCACAAGTGCAAATGCAATAAGAATGATGTCGGAGTTGACGTCCTGTGCAATCGCGACAAGCAATGTACCACCATATTTGCCGTACAGGTGGGTACCGTCCACACTGACCAACGGCTTGAAATGTCAAAATGCCTTTATACATGGTGAAAATGTCCAAAAAAAGCCAATGGAAATAAGTTGTAGAGTCATCCACCTGCCCACCAACCCGAACAGGACTCGTCTTCAACACAGCTACACTACCTGGCATCGTGATCTGCACTCCCAATATCCATCGTGGCAAGTCATTATATGAATCTTCCCAATCTCTGTAAATCTGAGTCGTGGACTTCTGTTTAGCCATCCAAACCCTCCTGTAGGTCGGTCTAAACCCGAAGTGTGCCTCTGTGGCATTCTGTAGTACCTTGATCGAGACAGCAGCATCAGCTCTAATCATGGGCAGTATGAAGGCCGATATGACATGATAATCAAGCTTCCTGTGATCACTAGATATCGATGTGGCTAGACAAGTGTGAGGACCATTGTATCGTTTTACCTCCTAAATGCATTTGCGCTGGTGGAGGCTAACCCGAATGAGCCATGCGCACCCGCTGCCGAACTCCTTGCACTTGCCATAGTACTTGTGACAATCAGATTCCAATACCTTGTACTTAACCCCATGACGAATGCTATAAGTCTTCATGCTTAACACGACTTCCTCTATATCTTAAGACTGCAAACTAACTTGAAATTCAGATACAACTCCTGTATTCTGTGTATCTCTTGCCCCGAAGCCAACGGGTACACGCAGATCCCCTGAGGTGCCATGGCATCCAAGTCCAGAGCTTAGAAGTGCGGGTGGTACTGATTTGTACCTGAACTAGATGCTCCCCCACCCACAACTAGAGTCGTCCGTGGTGTCTCATAGTCACTATCATCAGCTATCATGGTGGGCTCCACATCATCATCATCATCATCATGTGGTGCATCCTCAACTCCATCGAGTACTCCAACTGTAACACCCTACCACACAGAGCCTTATGCTTAAGTCGTAAAGCAGAGGTGGCGAGGTATTACGACTTCTAAAAAAAATAAAATACATACTTATAGTAGTAGAAAGAAGATAATAGACTAGGAGCCTTGAAAAATAGGTAAAACAAAACCGCAAAATGAAAAGCGCCACGCTTCGGAAGCGGAATAACTTGCGTGTGAGTCAAACTATAACTATCAAACGTAAGATAATAAAAGTATGAATAGAAAGCCAAAGGTACAAAATAACAAGCTCCGCACTCAGTCCGCGAAGTCAAGGCTGGCTGGAGAATATATATATATATATATATATATATATATATATATATATATATATATATATATATATATATATATATATATATATATATGTATATGTATATATACATATCCAAAACCCAAAATGTACATAAACAAAATCCTGCCTCTCCATAAACCTCTAGGAGGATAAAAAAGAATAAGTTATGCAGAGAGAAAGCTAAGTACGTGTATATACATCACTACACACCAAAATAACCAGTAACCACTTCGCTTCAGGTGTCCAGACGCCTAATGAGATACCTTTCAACCTGCATCTGAAAAACAACAACATAGTATGGAATGAGAACCGGAGGTTTTTAGTATGGTAAAGGTGCCCGCATAGTTAATATAAAAGGTTTCGGAAAAGTCAGAGGCATTCCTAGAACTCTGACACTCAAAATCATCCTTAAATAAAATAAACTAAACCAAAAGTTAGGTAAGTTATCTAACGTATTCTAGTTCTGAATATAACTTTAACTTAATACTTCACTTTCTGTCGCCTCCAATCCTCCGAATCACTGGTGGAACAACCCTCTCCCCTCACACCTTCGTCAAGAGGGATTTCTCAGAAAACATACACATACAGTTCAAGCAAGAAAAACACAGATAGAAAAGCATTTACAGCAAGTAGAACAAGTAGCGGATAAGCAGAATTAAACAGCTAAGCAAACCAAAACAATGCACACTCAAGCAAACAAACAAATGCATATGATGTATGCCTGTCCTATGGCTGATGAGTCTCATCTGTCGGTTATACAGCCAACCCGACAAGTCCTGGTAGTTAACCATTGGGCAGTCCCTCTGTGTGTGCATCCCCAAGCTCAATAATATTCCATGGAGTCAAACTCCAAGCTCAAATATAATATTCCATGGAGTCACACTCCAAGCTCAATAGTATAGTATTACATGGAGTTAAACTCCAAGCTCAATAATATAGTATTCCGTGGAGTCGAACTCCAAGCTCAATAATATTCAATATTCATATTTATGTGCATGCCCATGGGGGAATCCGGGGAGTTAAAGTGCCCGGTCACATCTTGCGACAGAGGGTCAACAAATAGTCTCAAATACACAAGCCACCTAATAATCTCTTTCCCTTTTAAAATAACACTTCAAATCCAAACTTCAATTCTTATAGAAATTTTGGCAATATCTCTTCTAAGACTCAAATTTCTGCCACCCTTCAAAGGTCCCAACTATTAAACCAAACACCTCTCAATCCTTCAAATCATTTCCAGTAACAAATTATTTCAAAATCAAACAAATACTAATATTAAATCTTTTTCCAAAATCAATCAACTTCAACAGCAAATTATTAACAACAGCTGAACAACATATTCTATTCCATATACACAATCCATCAATTATACATTCAGTCCATTCCTATCTTAAGGTCTTCTAGCCTGAGTTTTCACGTGACATTAAATGTTAACTACGAGAAACCAAAACTATACCTTCGTACGTAATCAAAATATTCAAAGTTCTGGAAAAGTTTTCTGACCGAGCTATTGAAGAAGAAAACGTCCAGAATCGTCTTTGCTTCCTAAAACTCCCGTTGGCCAAATCCAAAAGAAAAAGGAGCTACGTCATTGTCAATTTTCACTAATCAAAAATGGTGCCAACGTGTAGAGGAGGAGGTTACGAATACTTTCACCGGATTAAATTCTTTATTGGAGTTACAGATTGCAAGAAATCGAAGCCAAAAGTTTGGTGGGATTTACAGTTTGTTACGTTCTTCTCTCTCCCATTTTCTTTTTTTTTTTCTCTCCCGCATATGCTCATCATATACATATATATGCATGCTTAATTAATAAGCTGTTAAGCCGCATTTGGCTTTCTATTTTATTATATATATATATATATATATATATATATATATATATATATATGCACAATGATAATGATAATATATATCTAATTTAATGAGAAATGTAAACTGCCTTTGATTTCCATGCTTCATAATTAATAATAGTAGCGATCGTACTAGAAATAGTAATATCATGTAATAATAATAATAATAAACTTAATAATAGTAATAATAATAGTAATGCAATGAATATAATATATATAAACCTATAATGCAATTTAATACTTACTGTAATTATATACATTGTTAATAATAATAATAATAATAATAATAAAAATAATAATAATAATAATAGTATGAATTTGATTAAATTAAAAATATTAGTTCAATTATTGATAATAAAAATAATTTTTCTAAAAATAAAGAATTCTAATTTTATAAAATAAATTATAACTTATTTATATTTATATTTTTAAAATTGAGGGTCACTACACCAACCTCTCCAAAAACCAAGACCATCGTAGGAGAATCGGGCGTTGCGATTGCAACCTCCTCCAACGGTCCAGCCTCACCAACTCCTGGATCACCACTGCGGTTCAGATTAAATGCAAACGAAGGAGAAGCAACTAAAATTGCCTTGGCACAACTGACGAGGAACGAACAAGCATGTAATTAGAACATGCTGGATGTCTTGAGATGGGAAGATTCCGATTCGAACCTCCAAAACTAGATACTACATCCAAAAGCTTTGCCAACAGCTCTGGAGTCCTCACTTCGGAAAACTGACGGCGATAATGGAACAGAACTTGCAAATTTTCGTCACAGCTAATAACGAATGAATCATACTTCACATCATCGTGTAACACAAAAATCGGAATTCTATAGAACAACGTCTCCACCCATTCCACGATGTGCAGACCTAGTTTCTAGAGTATAGTATTCTTAAACTCAGAAAAACTTGTCAAAGGTTTGAAAAAACACTCAACGAGTCCTTATCAGTAAACTTAATTTATGATCGCATTTTTTTTCTTAATGGACCTTCTATAGTGCACAAGAGGTAAAAAACTCTCATTACTAGCCATTATGAATCTCACTATTGCGAAAATTTCACGTTAAGCTCGTTTTTATATACACTAGTATTCTATAAATCGAATTAAGTGTCTTTGAATTAATCATATAGTACGATACATAGTAAATTGAAGCTAATGGTTTCGATTTACCATAAGCTACGTATCATTATAGATCGACTTCAATGGATTCGATTTACCTAGTAGGTATAAATCGACTCCATTTGCTTTGATTTAGCAAGGACAACATAATTCGGAGCCATTAGCTTCGATTTACACGTGAATCAGAATTTGCATGTAATTCGAATTCTGTGAATTTGATTTACTCTCTTGCTCCCGTCGGGATAAATTTGACCCCTCCCCCTGTTCCCGCCTACATATATTGGATATTTTAAGAAGTGAACATCTCTCTCAGTAGCGGGATTAGGGAAAAGGATAGGAAAGGTGATTTCACTATATTTCTGGCCGGGAACAGGACCTACCACAAGAATGTTTTTTTTTTGTGGGACGATAGCTTTGAAAAGAGAGATTACCCAGCTTTTCTTTAATCTCGGGTGAAATACGATCGGGGGGGCCAATTCAAAGCCCTCCGGTAAAATAAGAACAGCCCCGACATTCAAAGCCCCCTTTTTACCATTACCAAGAACTTGTTTGATTTGCATATCATAAGGAATTCGAACAACCGCTTCAAATACAGTATCGGGAAGTACCGTTTGTGGAACTTCAATATCCACGGGCTTATTAGCCAAATGGCAATTGGCACATACAATACGACCTAAAATCCTCGTGTCACCAGTTCAAATCTGGTTCCTGGCACATGATGAATTTGTATGAGTATCTTTTATCCATAATCTATATTCATTAAAATGAAATAGGAATATGGATTGTGAATAATAGATACGTATTCTTTTTTATCGGATGTTGATACATATTAATTTATCCATCTAGGTGTTTGGAGATGCTTACTAGATGAGTAAAGAATAGGTGTATGTTCCCGGTATATGTTTATGTCTATAACATTAAATTAAATAGAATATGTAAAAAAGTGAACCCCCCTTTTTTTGTGGGGGGCTCCCAAAAGAATATTAATAGTTCAATAATATTCGAATGGTTACATTAAATGGTTGAAAGATAAAAAAGTCTCGTCTTGGAAAGTTCAAGGGTGGGAATAGTAAAAAAAAATCTCGGATACATTACAAAGAGAATCGGACCTTTGTATTTTCCTTTGATATTTCATTTCTATTTTCTACATCTCCTTTGCTTTCATGTTACTTTCTTTTTCGCGGCAATATAATAGAATAGATATTGATGTGAACGTTACATAGTTGATGATGCAGAACTTTTTCAGTTCATCCTATTGGCTTGGCTCATACGAAAAAAGTATTGTTCAAAATTTACAATCTCAATGAATCCTTACCCAAATCTTTTTTGCAATACCCACCCACAATATTATTGTGAATTTTGTTATCTATCCAATCCCTATATGGGAATGGGACTTCCATTATTCTTTTATTCTGGCTGATTGAACTTCAATTATTTTTTTGGTCTCTAAGAGAATGAATGGATATTCCTTGAATATTTTTCTTTTTGGTTGTCGAAATGCCAGATTTGTTTTTGTATTTTTATCATTTAGTAAGCATCTTGTATTTCATAAAAATTGGGGGAGATATAATCTTTACGCAAAGGCCATCCTATCCAATTTTCGGGCATTAAAATACGTTTCAGACGCGGATGATTTTCATAAGAGATTCCTAACATATCATAAGATTCCCTCTCTTGAAAATTCGCACTTTTCCAAACCCAGAAAATAGAAGGAATTCGGGGATTTTTCCTTGGTACATATACTTTTATGCATATCTCTTCCGGTTGATCTATCCTAGATTCTATTCTTGTAAGATGATACACACTAGCTAACAGTCCTCCTGGTGCTACATCATAGGCACATTGGGAACGTAGATAATTGTAACCATATACATATAAGATGGGCTTGTTGTCTTGTACTTTGAAAGGGACATTATTTAGACTACTACTGGCGCTTCCAATTAGGATACATAACATTCTCTCTTAGGGGGAAGGTTGACTTAGCCTCTCCCATCATGACTTTCATTCATTAAGCCAGAAGAGTTCCAGTAGCTAGGAAAGTAGGCTAGGCTCTAAGGTTGTCGAGGTTCTGGGGCAAGCTCTTTAGCCCTCCTATCCGAGCAGTTAGTTTAGCAATTCGATTTATATAGAATGCAAATTGGAACTTTGACGTAGCCTTTTATAATTTGGGGATCCACATAATTTTGCCAACCATTTGGATTATTTACGTGTTTTGTCCTAATTGTTGTCTATTTTTTTGTTAATGACTATTTTACCCCTAGTTTCATAATTAATTATCATTAGTCTTATCTTTTATCAAATTTATTAATTTGCTCCTTATGTCTCCAGATTTACTATTTTATCTTAAAATACTTTTCTTAATTATGATTTTACCCCTTTTTAGCTTAATTTACTATTTTATCCCTAATTTTTCATTCTTGTTTTATTATTTTTACACTTTTACTCCTGAATTTTACTAAATTTGTTTATGTCAAAATTTTATTTTAATTACATTTTTTTGAATTTTTTATATAATTATATTTTTAGACCAAATCTTTTATATATTTACATTTTTAACCCTAGTTCTCTATGTTCACACTTTTGAGATTTATATTTTATTATTTATACTTTTAATTTACTTTTTACTCTTATTTACATATTTAACCCTAAAAGTACATCATACGTTTTTTCTAGGAGTAAAATCTTGTTTTAATAAATCTATTTGTCTCTTTTCTTCAATTTTTTAATCTTTCATCTTTTAATCTTTCTTAACTTCACTTTTATGATTCTTTTGCTCATTTACAACTTTTATAAAATTACCATCTTAGTCCAAGAGCTTTAAACTTTCGGCCATACATACATTCATGTATATATTCATCAAAATTTCATATCAAGCATCATATCATTCTTTCATTAAGCTGTCATCATTTATACATCATTCAAGACAACCAAAAATCATCGAATCACCACCAAATCATCATCAAGATCAATCGGCCAAAGGGTTGCAAAAATGAGAATTCTATCTAATCCTAACTCTTACTTCCTCTTCAAACCACTCCTTAAGATTTTTTAGCACAAAAAATCACTTAAATAACAACACCACATCAATTAATGGAAACTATAGCCTTATGGCCGAACCATCAAGAGAGGAAAAAGAGAGATTTCTCATCCTTTTGAGCTTGAATTTTGGCTAGCTTAAAGATTCTCCTTAAAATTCCTAAGGAAGACTTGCTAATCAACGAAAGAAGCAACAAAATCTCTTACGAAAACCTCTCCAAGAAATCGTTTGTAACGAGAATAAATTTTAAGAGATTTTCTTTACGAACCTTAGGAGATTTCAAGTGACAAATGAAGAGGATGATGAGAGGAATGATCTTGATTCTTGTATTCTTGAGAAGTGGAGGTGTTATTGATAAACTTTATTTTTAGGGTTTATCTTGTGTTGAATTTAGAGGATTTTATCAACTTTTTCCACATTTATTCACTAGAATAGCATGGTTTTGTAAATTCTCCTTTATTTGTGCTTAAGTGTGAAAACATGCTTTTTAGGTCTTAAAATAGCTAAATTTTATTCACCTTGATTCCATTCGATGCCTTGATATGTTTGTTAAGTGATTTCAAGTTTAGAAGGCAAAGATTGGATTGAGGGAATGAAGAAAAAGCATGTAAAAATGGAGAACTCATGAAGAAATGAAGGAATCGCAAAGTTGTCAATCCTGACCTCTTCACACTTAATCGATCATAACTTGAGCTACAGAGGTCCAAATGAGGCAGTTTCAATTGCGTTGGAAAGCTAACATCCGGGACTTCAAAATGATATAAAATTTTTTATAGTTGCTTGGCATTTATGGATGCATACGCGTCGTTCTATTCGCACGCGTCGCATGATCAGCGTGGGCCATTTTGAGCAACTCGTGGCCAGCGATTTCTAGCTCATTTTGGGCCCAATCCAACTCATTTCTGATGCTATTGAACCCAAGGATTGAAGGGGGATGAACCAAGTAGTCATAGTTTAGTTTTTATCATAGTTTAGATGTAGAATTATAGGGAGAGGGGCTCTCTCCTCTCTTTAGATTAGGGTTCTTAGTTTTCTTCTTTTTAGATCTAGATTTCATTCCTCCTTTGCTTTAATTTTCCTTTTACTTTTACTTGTTCTAGTATTTTATTTCTTGTTAATTCCTTTACCTTGTCAATTTTAGTTTATGAACTCTCTTGTTGATCTCTATTTCTTTTCAATGCAATTTATTATTTCTATGTCTTTTTATATTTGTTTTAGTTTTCTATTGTTGATTTCTTACTTTGATTGGTTATAGCTTTTCTTTAATTCTTGCAATTTACCATGCTTTATGTTCATGCCCACTAGGTGTTTGATGAAATGTCTCTTTTAGTTATGAGTTAGATTTTTCTCCTCTTGGCTTGGGTTGAGTAATTGGAGACTCTTGAGTTATCAAACTCTTTTGTTGATTGATAATTGGAAGTTGCTAGTTGACTTGAATGCCACGAAAGCTAGTCTTTCATTATGATTTAAGTAGGACTTGTGGACTCAAGTTGATTATATCCACTTGACTTTCCTTCATAGTTAGAGGTTAACTAAGTAGAGTAATAATGGACAATTCTTGTCACAATTGATGATGATAATGAGGATAGGACTTCTAGTTCTCATTCCTTGCCAAGAGCTTTCTTAGTTATTAGTTTATTTTTTTGTCACTTACCTTTCTTGTCTCTTATCACAAAACCCCAAAAACATTCCTTCATAGCTAATAATAAAGCACTTCATTGTAATTCCTAGGGAGAATGACCCGGGATTAATACTCTCGATTATTTTATTGGGGTTTGTACATGTGACAAACAAATTTTTTATTGAGGAATTGTTTGTTGGTTTAGAACTATACTTGCAACGAGATTTCAATTGAAAAATTCTTTACCGACAGACAATTTCCCTTCATTAGTTATCCTTGAATTTTAACGAAGAACTTGATGTAAGAATGGCTTAGAACTAGTAGTTCTTTCTCTCTCACTCTCAGCTAGGAGTGAAAAATGGGCCGAGGTTCGTTAGGCCGGCCCGCATAAATCGCCAAAAAAGGCGGACCCGGCTAAAAATTTGAAACTGTCATACCTAAAAATCCCACCTAACCCACACCGCTTAAACGTGGGATTTGGTGGGCTTCGCAGGGCTGGGCCGGGCCCAGCATTTTTTGTCAGGAGTTTTTTTTTTTTACAAATTTCTGGTAAAAAAGGAAAAAAAGCATACCGACCCGACTCGATCCAAAAAGAAAACTTTACCCTAATTCCACACTCTCTCTCATGCTCGGATACAACACAACACACTCACACTATCTCTCACACTCACACTCACACCAGTATACCACCATTGACCATACTATCCACACACAGCCCCCAGACCCCAGCCACCCCCAACCCTGCGGCGTCCAACGTCCCTATCCAACGCCGTTGCCATTGTCATCGCCGGTGCTGTTGGCCCATTGCTGTGCACTCACGCTCATGCTCATGAGTCACGCCGTCTCGCCGCCATCTCATCGTTAGGCATTGAGCTCGCAGTCCTGCACCCAAAAATCCACCACCACCGTCGTTGTCTTGCTAACTCGCCACTGCATCTCGATCCTCCTGGGTCGTTCTAGCCACCGTCGCTGTTTCGTCTAGCCATCGTCGCTGCTTCATCTAGCCATTGTCGCTGCTGCTCGTCAGTCTTGGGCTCCTGGCTATTAGCACTACTCCTTTGTCCTCTGGCTATTGTCACTGCTCTTCTCCTCCTCGGTCCTAGTTGTCGCCACTGTTAATCTGGTATGTTGGCTTAGCTTGTTAATATTTTGAATTTTTAATCCTTTTCTATCTCACTTATATTTACAAAATAATGTGCATGACTAAAGTAAATATTAGCATAAGTTTAGGTTTGTATCAGATTAGAGATTTTAGATAAGTTTGGGTTTGTTTTCTTTGATTGAATTTTATTGTTGTGATAAATTTGAAATCTGATGCAGATTTTTTTGTTTGCTGCATTTTGTTTTGTTTGACTATGGTTCGACTAAGTCAGATTGTATAATATTTGTTTTAACATTTGCAGTTATTTTGGAAAAGATGAATTTTAAAATTGTGAGTAATGTTGCTACTGTTGGAGTTGGTTCTGAGTCTCAAGTCGCGGTTGAAATGGTTGTGAAATTATAAATATTGTTTAATATTTAATGATTTAAAAAAAAGGAGAGATAGATTTAACGGGGTTGACCTGCCAATCTGCCAAATCGCCGTTGGGTGGGGTGGAGGAGGATTTCAGTACCACCTCACTAGGCGGAGCTAGATGGCGGGCTTTTGGCGGGGAGGACTTCCCTATTTGCCACCCCTACTCTCGTCTCCTTTACTCTCTTTTTTTCTCTTTATATTTCTTTCTTTTTCACTTCTAACTTAGTAAAATTGCTGGGGGGAGGAGAGGGGGGGAAAAAGAGAGAAGGGTACGGTTGGCATAAAAAATAAACAATACATAGTGAATTATGTAACTTTCTAGAACCTTCTTTGATCTTATTTTAATTATAATCATATTTACCAGGTGATTTAATTGAGAGAGAAGGGAGAGTTCGTTCATCAAAAGTGAGAGAGGAAGAGGAGTGATTTTAATCATGTGGTTAAATATTTAGTGATCTAATCATGATCACTTTAGGTTAATTTATCACATGGTGAACTAATATGTAGTGATTAATAGACTTAATTCTTAGAGAATAATTACCAAAAGTGATAATTATTTAATTACTCATTTTTATTGTAACAGAGAAAGCAGAAAAATATATCAATAATGTTGATAAAAAAGTTCCAAAATTTTTTTTACTGGATGAATTTGGATTCATTAATTAAAAATCATCATTAATAAGTGTTATTTTGTCCTATATATTTTAATTAATTTTTTTATATTTTTATATAGGTGCATCTTGTTAAACCGAGATAAATTATGTTCTGTCAAAATTTTCAAATTCCTGCCACAAAATTTTTAAAAAATTATTCTGCTGAGAGTTGGGCTCTTATACTCAACATGAAGAATTACAAAACTCTCATTTCACAAGTGAGTTGAAACAAATTTAAAAGCTTTCAAGAAAGAGTAGTTGAGTGCAAATTAAAGTACTATGAACACAAATGCGTATATTTTTCAAAAGTGAATCAAAATAACATAGAATTCAGTAAAAATTGATAAAAAAAAGCTCAAAAATATTTAGAATACATGTGTATCGAATGAGATTCTAATACACATTTATAGCAACTTTCAAGTATTAGAACATCATTAGATAGGTAGAGAGGAGATATTTTGTCTTCTCTTAAACACTTGTAAATCGATTTTCTACTAAGTAAATAGAAAGAAAATAACAAAAATATTGAGCAAGAGAAAATAACAAAAGTTCCGAAAACACTTCTTCCTTATTCATTGGACTGGTGAATATATATTGATGATCAATTGAAAAATTTTAAATATGTTTCATAGTTTGTTGTCTAAGAATGCCAATGTCATGCTAGAGTTTTGTTAACGAGAATAATTAGTGTGTATTTGGTTTAATACTTCATCTAACAAATGTATATTTTATTTTTTCAAACAATATTTTTTTATTTACCTTTTTTTTCATGAACGTTCATACTTCAACTCAGTATTCAATTTTTTGGTGAAAAGGGAATAAAAGAAAGAAAGAAAACATAGAAAAAAAAGAAGACAACTCCAAAGCACTAGGGATGTAGTCCCATTGTAGCAGCGCGAGCAAACTCCCCCAAGGCTTCTCCTACTCCAGCTAATGAATGTTATTAGATGCTGCAAATTTTGCCAATGCCCAAGCAACTTAGTAGGCATCTCTTTGAATAAAATTGATCTCAACTCTCCAATTTCAGCTTAAGAACTCATTGACTTTAGATACCAAGTCATACTTAGAGCTTTGAATCCTGCTATTCCTTTCATTGATAAGGATAAAAACCTTCAAAAAATGTATCTCATAGATAATATGTCTAAACTTAACTTTCCATGCTAGAAGTAAATCTCTCCAGATTGCAAACAACTCACTTTGAAGGATAAAAGCAGGTGGCAAGGGGCCAGCACAACTACACAACCAAGATCCCTTAGAATCACATAAAACACACCCAAAACCAATAGTTTCACCAAATATGCTAGCATCACAATTTACTTTAACCAAAAAGGAGTAGGAGAGCAAGAAAGTAAAAAAGAAGAAGAAGTAGAAACTTGATGCATGAAAAAGATCTTGTGGAGTCTAGATTGAGAAGCCTGAATAAGTGCTATAACCTTATCAAAGCTCCACGGGTCAATCGGGTTAAAAACAACATTATTATGATCTCTTCAAATCCACCAAATAGTCGCAAAAAATAGAAAATCATTAGAATTTATACCCTTTCGCAACCATGTCTTAAAATTCTGCTTATTTATCTCCAAATTCAGCTTCCGTCAGATTGTCTTGGCTCTAGGACACTCTCTCAGACAGTGGAGAACTGATAAACCTCAATTTTGTGGTTTATCTTGTGCTTAATTTGGAAAATTTTATCAACATTTCTCACATTTATTCAATGAAAAAGCATGGTTTTGTAATTCTCCCTAAATTTGTGCTTAAATGTGAAAACATGCTTTTTAGGCCTTTAAATTGCTAATTTTGATTCACCTTTGATTCCACTAGATGCCTTGATGTGTTTGTTAGTGAATTCAGGTTGAAAAGGCTAGGAATGGATCAAAGGAGTGAAGAGAAAAGCATGCAAAGTGGAGAATGCATGAAGAAATGAGTATTTGAAGAATTAAGGGTCACGCACACACGTCATCCACGCGTACGCGTGAGAAGAGATTTGCAAAGCGATGCGCACGCGTCATTTACGCACACACGTGACGTCAGGCACGTGACCTCATTAAAGTGAATTCGCTTGGGGCAATTTCTGAGCTTCCCAGGCCCAAATCCAACTCGTTTCTGAGGCTATTTCATGCAGAATTCAAGCTTGGACAAAGGGGAAGCAATTAGTTTTAGGTTAGCATAATGTAGGTTAGTTTTCTAAAGAGAGAAGCTCCCTCTTTTCTCTAGAATTAGGGTTCTTAGGTTAATTGCATCTTAGATCTAGGTTTAATTTCTTGTTCTCATCTTGTTTCTTCTACATTTTCATGCTCTAGTAGTGTAATTCTCCTAGTCTCTCTTGCTATCTCCTTTATTTGTCTCTTTTTATATTGATGGACTCTTGTTGGATTTGGTTTTCTCTAATGCAATCTCATGTTTGATGTTCTTTTATTGTTGATTTGAGTTGTTATTGTTGTTTTCTTGCATTGGGTAGTTGTAGATTTTATTATTCTTGTAATTTTACCATGCTTTCATTTTATTCTTTCTAAGTGTTTGACAAAATGCTTGGTTGGATGTAGGAGTAGCTTTTGGAGCATTTTTGGCTTGAAAAGAGAAATTAGGCAATCTTGAGTCATTAGTACCCAACTCATGTTGGTGATCTATAGTTGTTAGTTAATATTATTTCCATTGACTCTAATCTCTTGCAAATTCAATTAGTGAGTCCATTAGGATTTTTGGATTGAGATTAACTAGTCTTATTTGATTTTATCTCAAGGAAGATAACATTATACCTTTTTCCTAAGTTGGAGTTGACGAAATAAGATAAATTCTTGATAATTATTGTTATTAGTGACTGGGATAGAAAGCCTATATTCTCAATCCTTGTCATGGATGTCTCTCTTTATTAATTGCCTTCTTTAGTTGCTTGCTTTACTTTTGTTGCCCTTTTTATTTCTTGCACTTTTACCAACCCACCCCTTGGATACCATAACCAATAATATGCATACCTCATTGCAATTCCTTGAGAAGACAACCAGGGACTAATACTCTCGGTTACTTTTATTGGGTTGGACTTGTGACAACCAAAACTTTAAAACTTTGGTTGAGCATTACTTGTCATTTTGAAACTATACTTGCAACGAAGTTATTTTCCTCTTAACCGAGAAGAAATTCTTAACCGAAGGTTTTGCTCTTCCAAGTTTTTGGCGCCGTTGCCGGGAAATTGCAATGTGTGCTTGTTATTGGTTATTGTATATATTGTGAATAGCTTGGTTTTTGGTTTGTTTGCTAATTTTTCTTTTTGTAGGATTTTATTCTTTTTGTTTCTTGGAAGTTTTTGTTTTTATTTTCTCTTTATACTATGAATTCTCATCCTTTTGGCTATGAGTATGTTTCTAACTATGTTGTAGGGGATGGAAGCTACAATGAGGATATGCATCAAAGATGGGACAACCAAAGGTGGGAGGAACCTGAAGCATTTGATCAACCTTCATGGCAACAACCTCCACCAATGTACTATGACCAAGAACCACTACAAGATGCATACTAATTTAATGTGTGTGGTGACCCTCATTGTGGTTGTCAACCACAATTATCATTTGCATATGAACCCCCTCCTCAATATAGCCCTCCACCATACTCACAAGTCTCATACCACCATTCATCTCCATATGATCCTAACCCATACCTACTATACCAACCACCATATGAACCATATCTAGAGCCACTACTATTCCAACACCAACACTCCCATGAACCACAAATTCTATATACACCACCTCAAGACTTTCACCGATATGAACCAGCTTCTAACTACAATACCTTTCCCTCAAACAATGAACCCTATCTTCCACCACCACCTTCATTAGACCAATCTCTCCAATCCCTAATGCAAGAACAACAAGAACTTCTAATTCGTTGCCAAAAGCAATGGGAAGTGATAGCTAACTTGACCGAAATGATAAGCCAATTGTCACCATTGTGCACAACTATCCAAGACACCCTTATTGCTAAATGTGGAGGATTAGTTGAGGAGCACAATGAGAGGGAGAATTTGGAGCTTCAAGGTGAAGAAGATGAGTTAAAGCAAGAAGTGCAATAAGAGGAGGAGGTAGAGATAATTCAACCAAAGAAAGTGGTTGAAGATTTAGGAGATGTTGATTGCAAAGAGGAATCTCAAGTTGAAGAGCCTTCTTCCATGGAATTTGAAGTTGCTGTTAAAGAGGCTAGTGCACAACCTCCAAGGCACATTGTGAGTGAAGAATTGGAAGAATTGTTCCAAGCAACAAGCCCTCCTATTTATGGTGACTCCGCATCAACATATGATCCTTTTGAACTTGATGGATCCTTCTCCATTGAGCTTGAAATAGATGAAGAGGTAGATTTCACTAAATCTCCTATTTATGATTTGAGTGATGGGGAAGAGTTAGAAGACATTGGTGAAGAGGAATGTGAACTTGAGAAAGCTTGGCAAGAGGTAAAGCTTGAAGAACCTTGCCAAATGGTGGAAGCCCCTAGAAGAGGATGGACGGGAGGGGATTGTGCTTTATCAAGACCGTTGGGAACTTTTCTACCTAAGTCACCATCCAATCCTTCATTTGAGTGGGTAAAACTCATTACTCTTAGCTTTATTATCCCACTTGAATTTGGTTTGCTTGAAATGAATGGTCAACTTAGGACGCTTTGTGGAATTAAGCGTAAGAGAAGGATGTTTAGTGGTTGGTGGTGCAAATCTAGGCTCATTATGGTTGAGAGCTCAAAATTTAGGAGCATGGATTGGTGTAGTGGTCAATTGGATGGGTCTAGGAGGGTAGTTTGGTGCACTCATGAGAATTCGGCTTGCTTACCACCCAAAGAAAATTACCATGATCAACTTCAAGATGGGTGTGAAAACAAAGTATGGGATCCCGGATTACAAGGTGTGGATCAACTGTGGGAGCCCATGGTTTGTGAAGAACTCTATCAAAGTTTAGAGTTATTAACTTTGAATGATGAAGCACAATGGAAGTCCAAGCATTGGCGGATGTTCAAGGATGGATTCAAGCACAATCCACCTTGATGAGAGCTCCCCATAAGTCCAACTTAAGGACAATAAACAAAAGTGTTAGGTGGGAGACACCCCACTATGATAACATCTTTCCTTTTTCTTTTTTGTAAATATTGGTAAATTAGTTTAATTTCAAGTTTTATTTGGTTAGTTGAGTTTATTTGGGAGTCTAATAGGTTAAATAAGGTTTTATGGTGTTTTGGTAGCTGTTTGGAGGTTTGGAATGCTTGGTTTGGTGTAAGAACTTGGACAAATTTTCAAAAACAAAGCACCATGCCATGCGTACGCGTCACCCACACGTACGCGTGACCTAAAATTTTTCGACCATCCACGCATACGCCTCGCCGACATGTACGCATGGTTTCCAAAATTTCCACCTCCCATACAAATTCCAGAGAGTTGAGCGAGTTTTGGCTGGAATTGTGCCTCAATCACAAAGTTCTCCCACGCACACGCGTCATCTCACGCGTACGCGTCGCCTCTCTGATTTGTCCATCATGCGTACGCATCGCACCCATTTCACCCTTACACGCTTACGTGTCACACGACGCGTACGCGTGGACTGCCCTGTTTCACCTACCTCTTTTCTTCTCTTCTTTCCGTTTCTTTCCTTCTTCTCTCTTCTCCTCTCTTCTTCCCTTCTTTCACCCATCATCCAACACTACCATATACCATCAACCATTAGTTAGTTTAGTTAGTTAGCTATTTAGTTAGTTTACTTTTGTTTAATTTTCTATTTTAGGTGGTAAGTGTTGGATTATTGATTTGATTTGCTGCTTTTTAGTGCTAAAAATATTCACCATTTAATTTATTTATTGAGGTTACCTTTTATTACTTAGTTTGAGTGCTTCATGCTTAATGTTTTTGAAAACCAAGTGTATGACATTGCCTTTAAACTTTCTAAATCTTTTGAATTGCATGTTTTGGCCACCATGTGATTTAAAACATTTCATTATGATTAGGCAATAGTGTGTTACCAATGCATTTTTTGTTTGGAGATGCTTGTTTATGATTGACCCTTATTCACATCACCTATTTCATGAATTAAGATTGTAGAATTGTGAAATTGGATCGAAAGCTTACCTAGTGATATATTTTTGAGCTTTCTAAGCTTTGTGGACCATGCTTGCTATGTGATTGATTTTCACTTCTATCTTTTTTTTTTCTAAGTTCCATAGCACCCATGTGTTCCACCTCTATGTCACTTAGGTGTTGCAAACAAATTTCAATATGTGTCATTGTTTGATGTGTAAGTTCTATATTTCATTTGGTTCTTAAGTTTACTTACACATCAATCAATGTCCATCAATTATCCAATTCACAATTGCTTGAATGCTTTCATGTCTCTTCACTACTTGTTTGTATCTTAACTTACAAGTCTTTTGAAGTATTTCAAGCACACTAGGATGAGTGAAATGCATACTTTCATTGTGTAATCATGACATATCTCTCTATGCTAGTGTGTGTGTGTTCTAAACCGCATGCATCTAGTGATTCTTACCTATTTTTTATCAATGTCACACTAATTTACTCACTCCATTCTAGTGATTCTTATATCATTCCAACAATTTATGCTTCCTTGCTTTTGCATTTACTTTTCTTACTATCCTATTTTCTATTTTCAGGATAAGCCACTATAAGTAAAAATGAAAGCGGAAAAAAGAACATGCAGCAACCGGTTGATCCACCAGCTGAAGGTGGCAACTAGGAAAGTCGCTGTACCCCCCTTGCTCATCTTTGAATGCACCGAGGACGGTGCAAACTTTTAAGAATGGGGACGTCATCCGACCAATCGGCATTTTTGGGTGACAAATTTCTAATCCCAACACTTTCACATTTCATTTTTAGGTCTTTTAGGATTTTTAGTTGCATTTTCGTAGTTTGCATATATGTATATAATAAGCTTAGTCAATATAATAAAATTTTTCAAGGATTTTATCTATAGGGCACCCCAATTGAATTGGAACAAAAATTTTTAGAACTTGCTTGAACTACACACATTGTGGATCATGTTTTTGAGCTAAGAACACAAGCATGTGAGTTTTGAGCCTAATTGTGTGGTTACATCATATAACTACTTATTTTCATTCTTGTGTGCGTTATTCTCTTTCTATGATTGTAATCTTTGATTTGTTTGATTCTTTATGTCCATTATTTTCTTTATACATGCATTTATATGATTGAGGCCATTGTTTCAAATAGCTCACTTACCCAAATAGTCTACCTTTTATCTTCCATTGTTAGCCAATTTTGAGCCTATGCTAAACCCATTTGTTCGTAATTTGAGCACATTACAAGTTTTAAAGCAAAAAAAATAATAAATGTCCTTAATTTGGATCTTTGATTAGTTTAGGCTAGTGAGAGTGTTTATCATTTAATAGTGAAAGATTTGGAAACATTTGTTGGGATAAAAGGGTATTTTTATATTTTTATCAAAATTTTGGGAATTGGGTACATACTTATACATTAAATGTGTAAACTATATGCATTGATGTTCTTGTATATATTTTAGATGAAAAAATGTAGAAAAAAAATAAAGAAAAAATAGAAAAAAATAGAAAAAGAAAGAAAAAGAAGAGAAATGAAAAGGGGACAAAATGTCCTAAAATAAAGTTCAATAAAAATTAATGCATATGTGTAGTGATAAAAAAGAGAACACATGAGTGTGTGAAAAGTGAAGAATGGATAGTTAGGTTAGCTTTGAAATTGTATAGGTTGTTGTAGGTTAGATGGGGAGTTTAAGTTAATCAAATGTTCAAATTTTATGCTCACTTGACCATATACAACCTTACCTTGACCCTAACCCCATTACAACCTATGAGAAAGTCCTCATGATATTTGTATGCATGTATGAAATAATTGTTGATTGTTAGATGAAAAACAAATCTTAGAAAGCATGATTAGGGGAGAATTGAGTGAATCAACCCTATACACTTGAGTGACTAGAGCGGATACACATCCAGTGAGGGTTCAATTGCTCAATTGCATGTTTTCACCTATGATCATCTCCTTTCTTGCAAGTTTGTAAAATCTTTTCAATAACTCAATTCAATTGTGGGTTTGACTTGGTTGTTAATACCTTTAGCCCCTTATGCTTATATATGTATTCTTGGAAGTTGATTTATTTTGACCAAGTAGTTGCATTCATATAGATAGATTGTATATAGGTAGATTGCATCTAAATATTTTGCATTGAATAAATGTTGATACCCTTTGTTTCTTTCTTGAGTTTAGCATGAGGATATGCTTGGTTTAAGTATTGGGAGGTTTGATAAACCCGAATTTTATGGTTTATCTTGTGCTTAATTTGGGGGATTTTATCAACTTTTCTCATATTTATTCAATGAAAAAGCATGGTTTTGTAATTCTCCCTAAATTTGTGCTTAAGTGTGAAAACATACTTTTTAGGCTTTTAAATTGCTAATTTTGATTCACCTTTGATTCTACTAGATGCCTTTATGTGTTTGTTAGTGAATTCAGGTTGAAAAGGCTAGGAATGGATTAAAGGAGTGAAAAGAAAAGCATGCAAAGTGGAGAATGCATGAAGAAATGAGCATTTGGAGAATTAAGGGCCACGCGCACGCGTCATCTATGCGTACGCGTGAGAAGAGATTTGCAAAGCCACGCGCACTCGTGACGTCAGGCATGTGACCTCATTAAAGTGAAATCGCTGGGTGCAATTTCTGAGCTTTCCAGGTCCAAATCCAACTCGTTTCTGATGCTATTTCATGCAAAATTCAAGCTTGGACAAAGGGGGAGCAATTAGTTTTAGGTTAGCATCGTGTAGGTTAGTTTTCTAGAGAGAGAAGCTCCCTCTTTTCTCTAGAATTAGGGTTCTTAAGTTAATTGCATCTTAGATCTAGGTTTAATTTCTTGTTCTCATCTTGTTTCTTCTAGATTTTCATGCTCTAGTAGTGTAATTCTCCTAGTCTCTCTTGCTATTTCCTTTATTTTGTCTCTTTTTATATTGATGAAATCTTGTTGGATTTGGTTTTCTCTAATGCAATCTCATGTTTGATGTTCTTTTATTGTTGATTTGAGTTGTTATTGTTATTTTCTTGCATTGGGTAGTTGTAGATTTTATTATTCTTGTAATTTTACCATGCTTTCATTTTAGGCCTTCCAAGTGTTTGACAAAATGCTTGGTTGGATGTTAGAGTAGCTTTTTGAGCATTTTTTGCTTAGAAAGAGAAATTAGGCAATCTTGAGTCATTTGTACCCAACTCATGTTGGTGATCTAGAGTTGTTAGTTAATATTATTTTCATTGACTCTAATCTCTTGCTAATTCAATTAGTGAGTTCATTAGAATTTTTGGATTGAGATTAACTAGTCTTATTTGACTTTCTCTCAAGGAAGATAACATTATACCTTCTTCCTAAGTTGGAGTTGACGAAATAAGATAGATTCTTGTTAATTATTGTTATTAGTGACTAGGATAGAAAGTCTATGTTCTCAATCCTTGCCATGGATGTCTCTCTTTATTAATTGTCTTCTTTAGTTGCTTGCTTTACTTTTGTTACCCTTTTTATTTCTTGCACTTTTACTAACCCACCCCTTGGATACCATAACCAATAATATGCATACCTCACTGCAATTCCTTGAGAAGACGACTCGGGACTAATACTCTCAGTTACTTTTATTGGGTTGGACTTGTGACAACCAAAACTTTAAAACTTTGATTGAGCATTACTTGTCAGTTTGGAACTATACTTGCAACGAAGTTATTTTCCTCTTAACCGAGAAGAAATTCTTAACCGACGGTTTTGCTTTTTTAAAAATATATTCATATTCAGTGCGGTACCGAGGGCTCAAACCAAATCCTCCCAGACCTCTATGATTAAGAAATGCCTCTCTGGGGATAGCATCATGCATACAAAGCCAAATAAGAATTTTATACTTTTCTGGGACTCGATTCTTTCATAACGAAAGCCAATTTCCAGTCTCCTCCCAACCAAATTTATGTTTACACAACCACAAATAACCATTTCTTGAGGAATAGATATTTGAAGAGGCGGGTGTCCACCTCCAACTAGCCTATTCTCCTGCTTGAACATCCGGACTATAGAATAGAATATTTTGCATAACCGAATCAATCATGAGGGTGTAATATCTCTCTAAATTTCACTGTCCATCCACCCACAAATTACTAATATTAAAATCAGAGTCAAATATGTATACATATGTCACCTCGTTAGCCAGAGGACTTTCCATTCTCCAGTTTCCAAACTATGGGTAAGAGGACCAATCTTCCACAAGAAACCATCCCTCAAGAGGTTAAAGGCCTTGCAAATATTCCTCTAAACATTAGAGGCATTCTTGGAAGACGCAAAATGATTAAATTCATTCTTTTTAATGTACTTATTAGTAATGAGGAAAGCTTCTCCCAGCAATTAAAAAGTTGTCAAGTTAGCTTTCCTAGCAAAGCAATATTAGCACAAGCTGGATCTCTAATGCCTGGACCACCAAATTTCTTAAGCGTTACTATTTTCTTCCAGCTAGTCAAACTTAAACCTCTCCCCTCAACCTTCCCTTTCCACAAGAATTACAGCATCATAAAGGTAATCTTATCAGACATACAAGAAAAAAATAGAGTTACCTGTATGTGATAAGTTAGATGGAGGTAGCCACAGAATTGATGAGGCAAAGTCCACCAGATCTATTGAGAATTCTACCCTTCCAATTAGCAAGCCTTCATTTGATCTTGTCCATGATGCCATTAAAAGTAGTCCTACTAGCTCTCGAATGGTGCAGATTCACCCTAAGATATTTCTCCAACTCTTGAATAAAATGAATAGAAGAAACACCCGTGAAGAGATCCTTCCTCCTATTATTGACATACTTTGAGCAAAGAGTCTTAGATTTGTCTAACTTGGTTTTCATACCAGAAACTTTGCAGAACATGTTAAGCGTACTCATAACAACCTCCACGGCGACTTCCGCATTTTGCAGAAGAGCATCAAAATCATCCTAAAATATGAGGTAGGAGATTTTGGGACCACCCCTAGTCACAGCTACCACATCCCAAATCCCTTTATCAACTTGATTAGAAATGTATCCAGCTAGACGCTCCATACAAATAACAAAAAGATAGAGAGACATGGGGTCACTCTGTCACAGACCTTTTTTCAAAGTGAAGCTCTTGCCATTCTATAACAATGTCAATGAAGAAGTTGTAACACAAGCCATAATCAATTTAACAGTAGATGGGGGGAAACCAAACTTATGCAGAGTATGCTCCAAGAATCGCCAATCAATTTTGTCATAAGCTTTTTTCCAAATCAATCTTAAATGCAAGTGTTCCTTTACGAGACTTGGTCTGTTTCATGAAATGTAGAATCTCTTGAGCAATGATTATATTGTTAGGAGTACCCCTATCAGGAATGAACCCACCTTGAAGAGGTTCAATAATTTCCGTCAAAAAAGGGTTGAAGACAGTTAACAAAGGCCTTTGTAATGACTTTTACACCACACTGAAAAAGCTAATAGGTCGAAACTCCTTCATATAAGTAGGCACATCCACCTTCAGAATAAGCACAATAAAAGTTTCTATGATTTTAAAGTCACCGAAGTTACCCAAAAAAAACACTTTTAACAAACTGCCAAATATCCATACCCACAATTTTCTAATATTCCTTGAAAAAATAAGTTTGAAAACTATCATCCAGACAATCCACATCTACCTCCTCTGTAGAGAAAAAGAGATTTTTAAAAAAGAGGTAGCATCCTTTTGCAAAGTCTCTGGATCTGTCGACCAAGATCCATCAGTAACAAACAACCCATTAATTTTATTCATCTTTCTAAGAATCAGAGCCTGAAGGTGGAAGAATTTAGTATTTCTATCTGCGAACTGTATCCATTGCTCCCTAGACTTCTGAAACCAAAAGAGCTCCTCCTGAAACAAAATGCGATTATAATCTTCATTAAGCTCTTTTTTCTTAATGCGAAGAGACAAAACATCAACGATCTCTAGCTTTTTTTGAATGACATTAATACGGTTCTCCAAATTCTTTTTCTTAGCAAAAATATTACCAAAAATCTTGGAATTAAATTCCATGGACCCTTGTTGAACAACATACAAATTGGCAGGGACCTCCTATCCTCACCAATCTACATCTTTTGAACAACTTATTTGTAAGTAGGATGAGTACTCCATGCAACTTGAAAATGGAACGGCTTGTCACCCTTTCGTTGGGGGCACCATAACATCTCACTAAAATAGAGCAGTAATTTGATTGAAGTATGCACAAAATTTTAGCATAAGCTTTTAGGAAAATTAGCAAGCCAATCATTATTGCTTAAAACCCTATCAAGTTTTTTGGCAATCTCTTTATTGTTTTGAACTCTACGATACCAAGTAAAATTCCGTCCTATCATCCGGAGATCAAACAATCCACAATCATCAAGAGTAGACGAGAATAAAAACGTTTTATAACTAAAGAATTGACTCCTTTAACTTCATCCACTTTGAGAATTTCATTAAAATCCTCCCAAAGCTAGCCAGGGACCAACAAGAAAAGATGCTAACCCAGCTAAATACTTCGAGAGATAAATTCTTTACTCAAATTAAAGACTGGCATAAACTGCACTACACCTTCAATTACAAGAATCTAAATATAAATTAAAAGTGATTCACTCTCAGCAGACTCAGCATTCAATTTAAAAAACCGTTAGAAATTTATGAAGATCAATTTATTTTTAACTAACTATACTATTTTTCATATTCTTTTTCTTTTGAAAAAAAAGGGATAAATTGCACAAACAAATCAAATGAGATTAATATTACATAAATTTTCTAAAATGAAATGGCTTATATGCATGTCTGATTTTATCTCTATGTATATCGAATCAACTAAAATCGATTTATGCTTTTTTCAATGTAAATCAAATCAATTTACTATATGCTATATTCAATAGTAAATCGAATTAACTTGATTCGATTTACTATATATGTTATATCAATAGTAGTTGATTCGATTTACTACTTATGTAGTATATACATGTAAATTGAATTAATTGTTTATTTATTCTATATTAACTTTAAAACATAAATGTCAATAAAAAATACCTCGATTTGGATTCAAATAAAATATAAAAAAAAATCAAAACAAATAAGAATATAAATCTAACTTTTGTGTTTTAGTTCAAATTCTAGAAAATCTATACTTTTATAAACTTATGAATGTAAAATAGAATATTAAACAATTTCTACAAATTTATTAAAAATGATCATTTGGCTCATTAGCATCTAAAAAATCATTATTGAAACTTTTGATGGTGAAAAAATTAATATAAAGTATAGCCCTCCAAGGTAGCATAGGAATTAAAACTTAAATTTTTTCAAAATTAGAAGTAACAAATAGTTATACAATATATAATGACTAACTATATTTATACAATATGTAATTTAAGAAATAATTAAAATAATATATCAATTAAATTATCATTTAATTTGTGAAATTTAGTATAAAACTTATGCTTTGATGATTTTATGCAATAAGTTATATACTTAATTTCACAAATTAAATGATAATTTAATTGATATAGTATTTTAATTATTTCTTAATTTATATATTGTATAATATAGTTGGTAATTATATATTGTATAACTATATGTTACTTCTGATTCTAAAAAAAATTCAAATTTTAACTTCTATGCCACCTTAGAGAGCTATATTTTTTAACATCAAAAAAGTTTGAGTAATGATTTTTTAGATGTTAATGAGTCAAATGATGATTTTTAATGAATTTTTAGAAATCATTTAATATTTTATTTTATATTCATAAATTTATAAAAATGTAGATTTTTCGAAGTTTGAACTAAAATACAAAAGTTGGATTTTTATTTTTATTTGTTTTGATTTTTTTTATATTTTATTTGAATTCAAATGAGAAGTATTTTCTAATTAACATTTATGTTTTAAAGTTAATAATACAATTAATTTAAAAGTAGTAAATGTCAATAATTTATATCAATACTAAATCAAATCAACTAAATTTGATTTATATATGATCCGTCACCTTATAATTCGGTCTTTATTGTGCATTATAAGTTATAACTTGGCCTTAATTATCATTCATTCTATAACCGACACCTTCATTACCGACTTAATGACCATTATTCTGACTTAATGATCAACGGTCATACCATCAACTCTATGCCTATAAAAGGCAACAATTTCTATATACACTGGACATTCGATATACATACGATATACATTCTATATATATTCTATATTCATAGAATTATTATAATATACAACACATGATAACTTCTATTTCGTGTCTTACATTCTATATTCATAGAATTATTCTTATACCTCTTAAACACTTACTGACTTGAGTATCGGAGTGTCTTTTGCAGGTACCCACCCCTTGTTCTCTCCTTGCCGACGTATAACTCATCCCAACGAGAAGCTTGAAGACATTCATCAACGGACGAGCTATACACCGGCCAATCTCAGCAAGAATAATTGGTGCCGTCTGTAGGGACGAGTAAAATAATTTTCGCTCCCCTTATGTTCATAAAACTTGATTTGCATTCAAATTTTTTAACCAATCTCAACAATCTTGTTTAAGATTTTATTTAATACCTCTTATCAAATTTTAATCTATCGTAACTTTTTATAAAGTATGTACTTTATACATTTGAATTGCTTCACTTTTACGTATCACAATATTTCATATCTCATAATTGATCAATGAACCAATTCGAGAACAAATTTGATTTTCAATCAATCCGAACAGAAACTCACTTGTCAATTTTGCTTACTTTTTCAAAGTTCTCTATTTACACAAGTGAAATTATATATTTTATTCAACATACTTTTGTATTTATATTTTGTGTAACTAATATTTACTGATTTATTAGTTATATTCAAACCTCAATATATGTTCTATACAATAATGACATATAACAACCATGTCAATTGCATTTTTATTTTATTATGTATTATATTCTTATTGCTTAATGATTTCATTTATACAATTAAATGACGGTAATGATGAGTTCAAATCTTAAAATTGGATTCCATAAAAAATTAATTGTATATCAATTGTATATAACTATTACACTATTCACTTTATGCTATTAACTTTTATGTTACTATTTGTTTAATACAAAAAGGTAAGCAAAAACACATGCAAACATTCAAAATTTACTATTATTGCACGAGAAATATCCTTTGTCATACTGTAACTGCTAGAAATATTATACTAAATGTATAATTCAATAACTGTTATCTTATTGCTATATATCAAATTAAAGCATGTCCTACAAAATAAAATTCAGATATTCACATTTAGCATGTATGACATTCATATATATCGTCTTCTTCTCTACAATTATCAACTTTCAAGGTATATTTTTTTCTTTGAACTATTTTACTTTTACAATATATATTATTCAATATATGTTGCAACTTTATACCTATTCATTTTCTCAATTTATCTTATTCATGTCAGACCTTCACTATAAATTGTAAATATTCAATAACTAATTGCTTTGAGCGAGAAATTTATCAATAAGTTGTTGTGGGCCGAAAAAATTCCCAAGACAATTAACCATTATATCCTCGAATCATACAATCGATTCCGTCAATGGATATCTATCTCTGAACTTTTCATTTCACATATAATCAAATGATAAAATTGTTCTTAAGAGGAAAAGTATCCCCCACACCCAACTATCTTGATTGAATGACTCTTATTACTCAATTATTTTTTAAATAAGTGCCGACATAATAACACGACTAAGCTTGGGGCTCACCATATCATTGTTTACTTATCTTTTAACCGAGTTATAAATCATTTTATTTTCTAAGCTTAGCCTGGATCATATGATCGACAGACAAAGCTTGGGAGCTATGATCCGTCACCTTATAACTCAGTTTTTATTGTGCATTATAAGTTATAACTCGACCTCAATTATCATTCATTCTGTAACTGCCACCTTCATTACCGACTTAATGACCGTTATTTTGACTTAATGATCAACTGTCATACCATCAACTCTATGTCTATAAAGACAGTAATTTCTATACGGGATATTCGATATACATTCTATATACCTTCGATATACATTCTACGTTCATAGAATTATTATAATATACGACACATGATAACTTCTATTTCATGTCTTACATTCTATATTCATAGAATTATTCTTAGGCCAATGCTACCATGATGAAGAGGTTATTCTTCTTCAGCTGCTGAAATGACGTGGAGGAGCTATATTTGCGAAACATGTAACATTGTTCCTGAAATGGAGACATAGGCTGTGTAGAGTTAGAGGATATGCAGTCCGTGTTAGAGAAGGGGATTTATGTGGTTAGAGTTATTCATCCCTAATGATGATGATTATGATGTTGGGGTTTTTGGTGTAGGTGCAGCATATGGGTTTTGTTATGATGTGGGATGGGCTTTTTGGTTCGGTTTTTCGGTAGTTAAAATTATGAGTTAAAGTTTTTGTGAGTAGGATAGAGAAGAAAAGTTTTGGTCAAAAAGATTGATAATTATAAAAGTAGAAAACAAAAATACAATGGCAGTCGCTAGTAATTGGTTAATTTAGGAAGGAAAATATATAAGCCAATTCCAAAAAAAAGGAAAAGAAAATATGAAACAAAAAAAACTTAGTCAGAAAATTATAATTAGAATTTAGAATGTTGTTCAGAGTCAGTCTAATTTTGATAATTTGAAAATTGATAAGATTTAAGAATTTAAAAAATTATAAAATGATAACTTTGATTTAAAGAAAGAATTGTTTCAATTAAAATGTAAGTAGATGTTTATTAAACCAATTAGGAATGATAAAAAAGTATCTACGTATTTTTAGAGATGATAACAATAGTTGCCATTGTTAAGTATGAGTTAAAAAAATTTTAATTTATAATTAAAAAATCCTTGAAGAAGTCATGCTTATTGTCCGTGTATTTTTGTGTATTCTTATATACTGTTTATAGATTTATATATTATCTGGAGATGGTGATAATGGATTAAAAAGCGGAATTGAAAAAACTTAAAACAGAGTTCGCCGCGGGGTTAGGCGAACTATATAAAATTTATAGAGTTTGCCGGAGATTAGGCGAACTTGCCAATTTTTATAGAGTTTGCCGGGGTTCGGCGAACTTGCTTAAATGCCAAAAAAATCATATTTAGGGAATTAAAGTTCAGAAATCATGTTGGGAAAAATAATACCCTTTTTTATTTTAAAAAAAATCCCTTAGGATATGCATTTGATTAAGCAAAATGTAACGCACAACACAAGACACACCTGGCAATTGATTTGTGATCATATTTCGCAAAGGCCGTTTCTACCGTGTTGTAGCCCTTATATTTCAGCAGGTGATAAACTGAGCTGGTGGCATCATCTAGTGGACGCATATTGATAAACTCCGGACGTCCGCCGTTCTCCTTTTCAGCCTAATTATGCTTGAGAGTGCATGTGGTGTTTCACGCTCCTCGCTGTGCTTGACGCCGTCAAACTGAGCACAGACAGCATGGATGGTTGGTGTAGCTAGAGATTGTAATGGAGCGACAAATAGAGGCTAAACAAGCTCCAAAAGGAAGTCCAAAGATGATGGGAGGTAGAAGGACCAACAGGCACACTTTAAGCGGACCTACCGAAGCTACCATCATGGGAAGTAGCTTATGGCTTCAGAGAAGTGTGTTCTCTTAATCCACGTCGAAGGGGCAGCTGACCTCCGTGTACGAAGTACAAGAACGACCGACAAAGTACATGAAGGTGGAGAAGGTTGGCCGGCTAAGAGAGCCTGTCCGGAAACACCTGTTCGCGGTCTTCTGGACGGAACAGACAATTTTTGGTGCAAAGAAGTTATGCCAGTTAATTTGGTCAGACGTGTTGTGAAAGAATTACCTTTATGTAACCTTCAATTCTAATATACAGTTTACTTCTGTCTAATTTGTATTTACTTGCAGTGATCAATTATGTCGTTGTTAAGATAATTATATTTTGATTTCACAATAGTTATGTTCGTACCCTAGCCCGACACCAACGCCCAGGTCCAAGTAGGATAAAAAAGCCCGAATCCATAGGTTGGCCTCCCCACGTAATCGACCTCCTTCCAAGAAATCGGACTCGACACAGAGTCCACCCTAAGGAAGTTGGGAACGAAGGTTAGCTGGCAGATAAGACTTATTCAAATAAGTAACTGCCCCTAAAATCTCTCAACCCACTTCCAAGAGCCATATCTCAACTTCTCTTAGATAAATGGACGATTATCCTTCTTAAAAGGTGAAGCTTCTCCAAAGGTGATTATTGAATCACCACTATGAATACACTGACACCCATCAGGTATCTCTAAGTTGCAATATTCTCCAAACTTAGTTAGACTCTTTCTCGTTCAGATGATTGGCCCATGAACAAGGAGTCTAGTCCACTATTCTCCGGTTACCCATCGTAAGAAGTTATATAGTCTCATTTTGTCTGGTATGGATAATTACATTACATTACCTGCAGTAGTGGTATTTTCCAACAAATACTTATAGTATTTAATAGTGAAATGGATGTAAACTAATTAAGAAATTATTGAAATTTAACAATGATAGTTATTTCATTATAGAAAAAAATTAAAAATATGTATCCCAGCGTAAATATAGCAAAATATATTTTATTCTTGAACCATATTATTTAATATGCAGTTTGATATTCTTAAAATATTATGAAAAAATGTATTTCAAAGTTAACTTTTAAACCGGTTATTGTTTTTCTTTTGTAATTTTCTAGCCAGTAGTATAAAATGATGGTGCTGAAAACCGAACTGGATCGGGCGGTTCAAGCCGGTTAACGGAGAACCGGTCAGCTAACCGATCCGAGTAAGCCTAAAATCGCATGGCAAAAAACGGGTGATAGTACCGGCCGAACAGACGGTTAACCGGTGAATCGATAAAACCAGTCGGTTTTTTTACGGTTTTTAAAGGTTAAAAAAAAACAAACCCCCATATAACAGCCCAACTTCCCCCTTCTCTCAAAAGAAAACCCTAATACCCCTTTGTATCTCCCTCTGAGTTCTACGTCGCCACCACCCCTTTGAGTTTCAGCGCCGCTACCACCAACAGTAGCGTCACCTTCTTGGCTTCTCTGTCGAGCTCAAAGCACAGTTCGAGTGTTACTATCTGTCGCCGTAGAATCTCTGCCGTTTAACTCCGCCGCCATAGAAAATATGATTGCTGCTTCATTTGTTTTTCGTGTTTTTTGGTTACTGTTGGAGTATTTTTCTTAATGGTTGCTAGTACTTTGTTGAATTTCTTAGAATTATTCTGTTGATTTTAAGAAATTACACTATACAATGATGCCAATAAGTACGGCACCCCCTTTTTTTTTCTTTGAGAATATGTACTTCATAAGATTTTTTAAAGGATTTAAAGTTATATTTTTTATGACCGAAGTTTTTTACTGTTATATGTAATTTCTAGAAAGTTTATTTAGTTGAAAATTTATTGAATTTAAATATTAAAAAGGACTTCTTAATTTTTTATAATTTTATCTTATATATAAGTAAACTGTTTGAATCCCAGTTAAACCACAGTTAGACTAATAAATTGTTGAACCAGTCATTCTATCGGTTCATTTACTGGTCCGATTTTTGCAACCTTGTATAGAATACATACTGAAATATGCTCATACATTGCGAATAAATTAAACGACAAACATGTTAACATAAAAATATAATGATGGTTGATTATAGTTGCCAAGTTTGTTGTAAAAATTATTTGTTTATAACAATATGATCCTAATATATGAAAAATTATATGGTTAAAGAAGAAAATAAATAAACAACGTCGGATGCAGGCTTAAGCGAAAAAATTAAATATTTATAGACTTTTGGCTGTGGGTGACGAGAACTGAGTTGGGCGACTGAAACACGCAATTGTACTCGGTGTTCACTTCAGGTCGTATCAGCGTCCATCATATGTATCACACGCAATTATTGATTTCGTTAATCTCATGTTACTCTTTCAATGGTTCGGCAGATGTTAATTGCACTTCCTTCGACCACGAATAGAAGGCTAATACACACACTTCATGTAATGAATGTACACAAATAGCAAATAGCTGGCTGCAATAATTTCCCATATGAAAGATATAACTTGTGATTCACATTTCATTTATCAATGGTTGAAATGACATTTCATTGGCACTTAATTAGGCAATCTTTTTACCCATCCAATACTATACTCAAGCAAAGATAGAAACTAACACTTCAGAAAATAAAGAGCATAAAGCACAACTATTATATTAGGAAACTGAATTGTCTAATGAACACCAACTTCGACTACTAATTATGCTGGGAACCTCGAACCCAGTCTTGAACTGATATCAGTTATTTGAGTCATCAGCTGCATAGGTAAAAGTAAACATAATTACTCAATTTCGATTTGAAAATTTATTTTAAGGTGCCACCAGAACATGAGCGCAGAAGTCAGATTTTTGACTAGGAGTAGCTAACCAAAACCACGTACCTGTGCTAGTAATTCATCGGTGTTACTTATCATGTTCCTCTCCCATTCCATAGTATTCTTACGTCCAGTTGCAGCAGGAATTTCATGTTGTAATCTAATCTTCGAACCTGATGCCTCCAAGCAAACCTGTTTAGCCAAATTATTGGGTCCAGGAACACCCTTCTTGCCTTGTTTGAATCAGATTTACACGCCAAACAGCGGAATAGCTACATACACATAAACCGCGGTGGGTTACCGGGTTTTATGTGTAAGCCACTTTCCTCATAAACCGTGGTGACTTACCACGGTTTATGCATGCCATCCATCCTTCGTAAACCGTAGTGACTTACTACGGTTTACACTCAATATTTTTTGCCCCTAAACCGTTGTGACCTGCCACGGTTTATGCAGGTTTCGTAAACTGTGGTGGGTTGCCACGGATTACATAGAGTACGTTTTTGCACATGCACGTAACAACAATCAGTTTTGCACATTTAAGTAAAGGATTCTGCTATTCTATTTATTTAAGTAAATTGCCCTCAATATTACGGCTTAAGATTAAAAAGAAATCTTCAGAGATAAAAACATTACTAATTAGTAATATAAATTGCTTCACAATAATTTGTATAAGATTGATTTTATAGATTTTAAAATAATCTACACTGTACAGGAGTAATTGCACAAATAACAAGGATAATTTATCCTCCATTTTAAGGAGAGATCTAGAACAATTGCCTAATATTAATACATAATAACAATAGTAGACCTGTAGATTTAGATTAAGATCAAGATTAGATTATATGGATAATATTTTTTCAATAAATAGATTAGATTAGATTATAAGTTTTTTGTTGTTTAAAATTAAAAAGGTAAACTATCAAAACTGCTGTGAAAGATTTTAGAGAAGATAAAACTACTTTTCAAAGATCAAAACAACAAAAAGGTTCCAAGAATTAAGAAACGTGTGAAAGAAAATTAAAGAAATTATTTTTTATAAGTAGTAAAAAAAATTTGTATTTAATATTTGTCTATTTAATTCAAATATTTTGATAGTATATAAATAACTATTTAGAATGCGCATATAAATATTCAGTGCAAAATTTGATTTTTAAATTTTTTTATTTTTATAAAAAGTTTTTGTTATTCACAAAAATTAGCAAAAAAATTAACCAAATATAAAATTATTAAAGTTTAGATATGAAAATATCTCATCTTTTTAATTATATTTGTAAAAGATAAAATTAGGATTTTATCTTTAGAACTCTTTTTGAAAATATATATCTAATTTTCGATTATTTTTGTTATGCTTTTAAAAACAACAATTTTGTTATTTTGATTAAATTTTCGTCAACAATTCTTTTGCTCCGTGAAAATTATATGAATAGCACTCCTAATCCGTATTCAAAAGGTTTTTAGTTGAACATTTTAATTCTCAACAAATTTTAATCACCAAATCAGTTTTTAATATTTTGTTTTGTTAGATAAATTATTTTTTATGTCGAAATTTGGTAGAAATTAAATAAATTTTAATAAAAAATAACAATATTTAAATTTAAATAATTAAAAATTTAAAAACAGATTTGAAGAATTAAAATTTATTAACAAAATAAAAATTCTAAAACTGATTTAAATAATTAAAATTTACTGAAAAGGAAAAGATTAAAAATTTAACCAAGATATCCCACAAATTTATAAGTTACTACTTACTAGTATTCTCTCTTAAATCTCCAGCTGTATATAAAACACGCAATCTCTCTCTTTTGCAAGTGTATGCGCTTGTGTCTCTAAAACCCCAAAACAAAGACTTAAGGCGGCGACCCTATTCTCTTCTCTCTTCTTCTCTCAATTCGATCATGGCAGCTGTTACTCCTTCTTCTGACAGTATCCTTTGTTTTCCCTACCTCTCTTTTTTCTGTTCCTTCATCTCTCGCATAAAGTTTCAATCTTTTCTATTCAATTCTCCGTGCTATGCTTTTTATATGTTATGCTCTTCTGTTTCTAATTTATTCATAGGGTTCTTATTGTTTTTCCCTTTCCCTGTTAGTAATTATAGTATTTATCGTTATTTATTCGTTCTCTTTTTTTTTAAGTAATAAAGTTGAATTTGAATGCTCTTTTTGCAATTGCAACCTCTGTGGTTAATTGCATAAGAGTTAAAATATTGATGCTTTATGCATAGTTTCAATTTCCCCACAGGAACTTTGTTGTGTATCATCATATAATAATGATAGTACTAATGTTGAGTTTGGTTATAAACTTATAATTATTATTATTATTATCTCTTTTCTTTGTGTTTGCTGCAAAATAGATTTTGTGAAAGTTAATTTTACTTTTCCCTTAACCTTTGCACCAATAGAAGCTGCAGATTTACTGCAAAATTTGTCCCTGGATTCGGAGCCCAAGAACATGGGAGTTCCTGAGCCTGCAAAGAAGGTTATTATTTGACCCTTTTTTTTGTTGCATACATTTTATTTTTGGCTTCTAACATGTGTTTGTTTCTATGCAGAATGGACCTGCTTTCTCCAATGGAGCAGCTAAGGGGATGAATAAGCCATTCAATCCAAATGCAAGTTTTGTTCCGAATGGGTACCATTCTACTGCATACTATTATGGAGGTAAGGTAAGTTACTGTTGCTTATGATGAGGATAGATATATGATTCATAGTGTATACAAAAGAAATGTAGACATTGCCATTTGAATGTCATATTATGATGTTTAGAGATTGACACTTCCCCCCCGCTCCAGGTTATGATGGGCAAAGTGACTGGAATATGTATTCTAGGTATATGAATGTTGATGGAGGAATGGCTCAAGTAAGCAACTCTTCATCTTGTTACAAGTTGTGATATGTCTTTCTTGAATGATTTTGAGGATGATGATGCCGAAGTTCTATGGGGTGCTGGCCAATTTCTGCTATATTTTGACTTTTTAAGATGAATTTGATGGTGTGTGGATATGTTTCGGTTCCAAAAAACCATTGTTCCTAATGAATGATAGTTGTTTTGGATTTTCAGTAATTGTTATTTCAAATTGCTGAAATTTATCGTGATCATAAAATTATTAGAGCATAGTCTTCTATTCTTTTGCCACTTTTGTCGTTAGTTTCATCTCTAATTTGTTTTAATTGTTCTTTTACCTTTAAGGTTATAGTTTGTTCTTTTACTTCTATATGATTACACATCAACATAAAAGATGATAGTTGTTTGTCTGATGGATCTAATAACAGGGTGTTTATGGAGATAGCTGCTCTTATATGTACAATCAGGGTTATGGTTATACACCTTATGGAGCGTATCCACCACCGGCCACTTCTCCACCCATTCAACATGATGGTCAACTCTATGGGATGCAACAGTATCACTACCCTTCTTGTTATTACCAATCTCCAGCCTCTACTGATATGCCACATGCTCCCAACAAAATCGGTGTTCCACAAGTGGAGGAAATATCAACTGCAGTTAATGCCGATCATGTTCCTCCATCAAATGTCTTTAATAAAGGGAATACCGTTACCATGGCCAATGGCGACCGCTCAAACAAAAAAGGGTTGAATGCGTTTCTAACAGGTTCCCAGCATGGTTCTTTGAATTCAAATGATTTTTATCAGGTGGCTAACATGCCGGCATGTGTCCCTTTGTCTGGGCATCAGGGTCCAAGAATTAGCACCCATGGCCAACAGTCGGCCTTTCCTTCAGATGTTCCATTAATTTCTGATAGGCAGTCCAAACATGGAGCAAAGGCTGGAATATCTTCATCTGTTGGTCCTCTCAAAGATTTCAATGCACAAAGGAATCAAAGGCTACCTCAGCCACTTCCGCAATTCACGGTACGTTTCAACTTTTCTACATGTTCCTTTTTGTGTTGTGTTATGCACTCAAATGTTCATTTCTCACTCCTATTTGGGTGGAATCTTGTAGCAGTGTGGCTTCTATATGCACAATTGTATCAAAATTTAACTGGAATCATACATTTGGGTTGCAGAACTTTCACAGTTCCAGAGGCTCATCTGGACTGGAACTGGTTTCTGGTTTCATGAACAGGATGTATCCGATCAACAGCGTGTACAGTCGATACGGAAACACATTTAGAGCTGATTCTCGTTATGGATCCACTGCATATGGATCCAGAGCTGGATTCGAGAATAAGCTGAGAGGCACAGGTGATGGTTATGGTGTTGACCATTTAAGAAAGAACGTTGATGGATTTGGCGAGATGAATAAAGGACCCAGATCTATCAGGAATTCTGATAATAAGGGCACTAAAAGTCTTGGACCTGTCACCTTATTACTGAAGGGACAGGACCTTCCAGTGAAGAGTGATTCAGATAACAAGGAAGCGACTCTGGCTCCCAAGAAGGAGCAATACAATGGGGAACATCTTCCTGAGAATTACACTGATGCAAAATTCTTTGTTATTAAATCCTATAGCGAAGATGATGTTCACAAAAGTATAAAATATAGCGTTTGGGCTAGCACCCCTAATGGAAATAAAAAGCTGGATGCAGCATATCAGGAAGCCAAGGAGAAGTCTTGTCCCATATTTCTGTTATTTTCGGTGAGTGTGATATGCAGCAATTTGTTGCTAAATTCTTGGATTTTCTTTGTTAAACTAACGTGAGTGTTCCTCTGGCATTCATTTTATTTGGCTACAGGTCAACACTAGTGGGCAATTTGTTGGTTTAGCAGAGATGGTTGGCCCTGTCGACTTCGGCAAAACTGTAGAATACTGGCAGCAGGACAGGTGGACCGGTTGCTTTGCCGTCAAGTGGCATATAATAAAGGACATCCCAAATAGCATTTTGAGGCACATAACACTGGAGAACAATGAGCATAGACCTGTTACAAATAGCAGGGACACTCAAGAGGTATATGCACTGCCTTGTTTTGCCACAACATATCCCAGCTCCTTATCAATTAAAATTTCATCCTTTATATGTGTCATTTTGCAGGTTCAGTTTGACAAGGGCATTCAGATTGTCAAAATTTTCAAGGAGCATTCAAGCAAAGCATGCATCTTGGACGATTTTGGGTTTTACGAGACACGGGAAAAGGCCACTCAGGAAAGGAAATCCAAGGAACATGCAAAACAGGTAATTACATTGCTTTAGTTGCTCATGTTTTGATAACTTCTCCACATTTGGCATATTCTATATAAATTTTCAATGATATTCCCTGTATCTTTCGCCTCTTCGAAGTGGCCATTTTTTCCTTTCTGATTATTAAGCTTTTGTTAATCATCTGATCAAAATAACAGGTTAGCAACCCTAGTGAAATAACAATTGGGACAATTGTATTACCCAAATCTCTTGAGGGCTCATTGCTGAATGGATCAGCCGCTGCTGATGCAACCGAAGGAAAAGGGAATGGAGCCATCACAGTACTTGAAAACTCCTCGAAAAGCTGTTAAACTACAGAAAGAAATTTAATTTTTGCCTTTTAGAGTCTTGATTTTATTTTTTATTTTTTTTTTTTATCTAGTTCCTTTAGTCATCTTGAGAGTGAGTGAGTGAGTGAGGGAGTGTATGTGTGTGTGTGTGTGTGTTTTTTTTTTCTTTTTATTTGGGTTAAATTATGATAAGAGTGGTGTTTTACAAGAGCTTTAAATTATCCCATCCCTAGTTGACCTTGGAGACAGAATACTATTTTAGCTATTTTAATAAATTGTAAGTTATTATTAAAATAAGCCAAATCAAAAACACCCCAACTGAAACCAGCTATGTACAAACATAGCCTAAATGTGAGATCGAGGATAATTTTTTTTTTTTTGGTGATACAAGGATAATATTACAAAATGTGTGATCGTCAAAATGAGTTAAAAATAAAATGATTTTAAAAGTATAATCGGATCGGAGAAAAGGCCTAGGTGATGCATTTGGATCTCCAACGCATTTTAACAAGGAAAATAAAAAGTACTGGCATTGGGTTACAAGGCTTTTCTGAACTTCTATTTGATGAAACTGACAAATCTTGGGTTATAATATATTATTTAAACAATCAGGAGGGTTGTATTTTTTTATTAAGTTTAATTATGATATTAAATTTTATAATTTTATTAAATTTATAATTAGGTCTTTATATTTTTTATTTTAAATGAGTTTTTATATTATTTTTTATTTTATAAAAGTTTTTATTGTGTTAAAAATATTAAAATTAATGGAATAGTTTTACTAAAATTATAAAATTAAAGAACTTATGTTCTTAATTGTAAATATCTTCAATTTGAGAAAAAAAATTTAATTAATTCTAATATTTTTTATATTGACAAAGATTTAATTACAAAATTAAAAATATTATAAAAAATTAATTAAAAAAATATATATAAAAATTTAATTATAAATTTAATAAAAATATAAAAATTAACACAACAATTAAACCTTTTTATTATTAGAATATAATTTGGCTGTGTTTTTCCAAAATGTTAGCCAGCCAAGTAATATTTTAATAAGTAAAGTATCATTTTTGTCCTTAACATTTGAGGTATCTTTCTATTTAAGTACCTAACGTTTTAAAATTGTATCAATGTTATCTTGTTGTTAGGGGTTGGTGTTAAAATTTTTATTCTATTTGTAGTCTAATTTGTTAATATAGAAATTAGTTAGGGTGATATTATAATTATTAAGAAATTTTATTAATTAATTGTATTGACAGCTAGTTTGTTCTTTGATGGAAAGAACACGATTGTTCATAAAATTTATAAAATATGAGTCTCCAATTCTAATTATCACAATAAATATTCTGACTCCATCTGAGTTGGTGGTTCAAGAATGTGAAATTTCAAATTGAAAAAAGATTATTGACAATAGCTGAAGATATGGACAAATCCAAGAATTTAAAAGTGGAGGATTGAAAATTAAAATTTTGTATAATTAAATATAATGTCTTATATTTAATAATAGATATAATTATAATTTTAGTTTTTTAATTAAAAAATTAATAAATATTTGTCAAATAAAAAGAATTATCTCAATCTTTATAATTTTTTTATAATTTTTTTATAGTTTTACATCTAATAAAATATAAAATGATCTATTTTTAATTATTTTATTAATTAATTTATTTTATTAAGTATTTATGTGACATGAGTTATATTTTTATATTTTATATTATTAAAAAATATGACATAAAATAATATAAATTAATTAAATTAATAATTTTATTATGTAAATTTAAGATATATTAAAGTATTTTTATATAATAATATGGATAAAAATTAATAAAAAAATAAAAAAATAAATAAATAAAATTAGAAAAATAATAATATTAAAGTATTTTTTATATGATTATAGATTGTAAAATTAATTTTAAAAAAAGAAATTAAAAAAATTCTAAATCCAATAAATTAAATGTATGTAGAAAAATCTAAACTCTAATACATAAAGAATATCAACTCTTTTTATTATTATTATTATACTATTAAGTTTTACTTTATAATGTATCTATTAAAATAGTATATGAATTTAAAATTTGTTGGGGGGAGGGTTAAGGCCACTACTTGCCCTTCCTTGAGTCCTTTTCTGGCCGGAGGTACGTAAATTATTGATTTTATAAAATTACTAACAATTTATTAACAGAATTGATAACGGAACGAAATTAAGACGATTTTAAAATGTTAGAGACTTAAATAAGACGAAAACGTTGGGAACAAAAATTATACATTACTCTTAAAAAGATTACCAAATCAAATAAAACAAAAGTAAATTTTAACGAAATGACTGATATTATGAATTCAAAATTTTTACTTATCATAGAATACTTCTAAAATTACTAGTAAATAAAATTTTGAAAAAAAAAAGAGTATGACACATATATAATAAAGCATAAATAATATCTTTTTGTCTTTACTCTATCGAATTTTTTTAATATTTAATTTAAATAAATTTTATTTTTAATTTAAAAATGAATTTTAATTATATTCTCCAATAATATTAATAAATAAAAAAATGAAAAAATTAGTACAGAAAAGGACAATTTTAAAAGTATTCAACACAAAATTAATAGATAAAAAATTTTGGGGAACTCGTGATACTCACTGGTTATTTGTTTAGAAATATTAAAACACAACAGCAACAAGGACAAAGTCTTAATATTATTTCACATATTGCATAAATAAAAAAGTTCTTATAAATATTTGTAAATTTTTAATTTTAATCATACAATTTTATAATAATTTAATATTGATAAATTTAATGATATATAGTTATGTTATTTCAATAAAATAAATATATGATTGGCTAAAATATATATTATTTTTGTTTTGATCTAAATTGTGCATATTTTATATAAAATTAAAACTTGTTTAAATCTTATTTAACTTCTTAAGAGAAATTAACACTAATTAATTAATAAAAGGATCACTTATATGAAAATTATTACACAATAATTTGTTTGAAAATTAAGCGATTGATTATATTTATCTTTTATGTAAGTTTGTATATAAACCATATATATCATTTGAATTGAAAAATAATCATAACATAGAAGTAACATGTGGATAAATTATATTATAACACGTAACACAAACGAGCATGTAAAAAATTGTTACGTTACCATGTTACGTGTTATTAATAAAAAGTGGTAAACGAGTCTAAATTCGTCAAGTTAGTATGTGTAATTCACCAAAAAAAATAGATCGGATTAAAAAATTAGAATGTCCAAAAGTAAAATTTCACCTAAACTGCACTGTTTAAACTAAAAGTTTTGGTAGAATGGAACAGAACAGACTTTTTCACCTATTGGTTTTTTGGTAAGGGAATATTTGTGTAATTTTTTTTGACAAAAGTCCAATTTTCTTCAACTCAACTTATAAGACTATGAAAATGAAAATTGATTGTTTTATATTATATTTATATTGTTTTGGAAATAATATTTATAATTATGTTTTGGATTATGTTTATTTTATTTCGGAGACAATATTTATAATGATGTTTTGGATGAAAATTTGGTTTATAATTATGTTTATTAGATATTTATAATTACAAAAACTTTAATGTTTGTGAATATAAAAAATATAATTTTTTTATGTCTTTTGAAATTATAAATTTATTAATATGATTATGAAATTATATATATTATTTAGTAGTTAATAGTAAAAAAAAAAAAAGAAAAGTTTTGGTGGACTTAACCCGTCAGTCCGCAATTAGATGGAATGAGATGGAATTCTAGAATCGCCTCATTAGGCGGGGTGGGGCGAGCCAGCTTGCTAAGGGCAGGCTTCTGGCGAGACGGAACGAACTTTCTCGCTTGCCACTCCTAACTTCGTACTTTTGTTTCACATGGTCAAATCTTGTTCTGACATGTAATATTGATTGATATGTTAGCATGCCACGAATTCAAAGTTTAGGGTTTAAATCGAGATGTGAAAATTCAAGGACAAATTTAATGTCTGTGGCAAATTTTAAAAACCAATTTGAGTATTAATTAAATTTGTTATCAACAAAAATATTTGCAAAATATTCTACAATACGATAAAAGTGCCTAACATTTAACAAGTTTATACTAAATATTTTTTGTGATTTTTCTAAATGGCCAAAAATATTTTTAAAAAAAAAATTTAGAGATGAAATTTTGATATTTTTTGCATGCACTTTTGAATATTTATCCAAATATTGTTAGACAATTTTAAATCAAAGACATGCAATTTGTTAAATATAAAAGTCATTTACCACTTATAAAAAATATATTTTTTAATTAATTTTATTGCATTTGAAAATATTTTGAGGCATTTTATCAGTAACAAATTTGGAGGTATTTATGTGAGAGTTTGTAATTAATTAGAGAATATTTTTTTGTAGTTCACTTATATAGTCACACACCGAAAGAGGGAAGTGTTCTTCAAAGAAAGTGTTCTGCCCCAACAAAATCCCAAAGAAGAACAAAAATAAAAACTGAAATCTAACAACAACAAAAAAAATGGATAACGAGGGAGATTTGTGGCCTTTGCTTAGTTTCGCTCCTTGTCCTTTTATGTCAGAATTGGATTTTCCTATTCAAGAGAAATGCCCCAAGTTCAAATCTCACTAATCCCTCAATTGAGTTTGATAACACTAATTCAACTCACACTCTTTAAACAAAGCAAGAATAATCCAAAACACATTTGCACTTTTTATGCCACAAAATAAAATCCTAAAGTGTCTGTTAGGCTAAGCCTTAGCAACAAACATGTCACACACTAATCTGTGTGGAAGCTGTTAAAGCTTTAATAAACTCATTCCTCTGTTCCATCAATGGCTTCTTTTCTTTCCTTATCTCTTCCGAAACTAAACTTGATAAAAGCCTCATCAACATCTGCTACTACTACTTCTACTAGTGTCTCCACTCCTGAGGCACTCAACGAGAAATTCGGCCGAAAAGGCATCAAGTTCTGTGAAGCTGACAGTGTCCCGGTTGTGGAGCTTTCGGTCCGAAATGGCAGCTCATTGAGCCTAAGGATACCTGATGCTCATGTGACATCTTACAGGCCACATGTTTATTGGAAAGATGATGGTTTTGAGGAGGTGCTTTATACAATTCCGGCTGCCGAAGCCGGCCTATACAAGGCCAAGGGTGGGATTGGTTTGATCTTGAATGAAACAGTGCAACCTGGAGGCAGACAGTTACTCCCTTCAACTTTAGAGTGGACTGTAAATGATGCTGACTTCGACGCCATTGATGCTGTCCAGGTACTGCAGCTTCCAACCAATCCATAGTTGGAAGTTGTTCAAATGAAAAACCAAACTTACTATAAAATAATAACAAAAATTAAGCCATTAATCAACTATCGCATGGAAATATATATTCGACTTTGTTAGGTAAACAATGACTTTTGTGAACAATATGAACAATGGGTTCTAAAATTGATCCAATAAAATAAAAACACACTACACTTTTAAATTACCCACCTAAATCTTAATATTAAGATAACTATCTCCACACTTAGTGAATTAAACATCCGATATATCCATTATTCATATTGTTTAGTATTTTCATTGTTTATTTATAGTTTTTCATATATATTTGATGTTTATTTGACCATTCGATTCTTTGACTGTTTGCTTGTCGGAAGGACAAAGTGCCCTGTAAAATTATCCAAGTAATTGCTCTAAGCAGTAACAATTGTTTAGACTAATTATTTAGATGGTTCGAGATTCATTAGAAATTTTCAAATTGTGAAAAAACCCTTTGTATTTCGAATATATAGTTAGAACCAAAAAATACATTTATTTTTTATTATATTATTGGAAAAAAGTGATTAACCTACCATTTATCCTAATAACAATTACTTGTATTTGAAAGTTGAAACCAACTTTAATCAACTCCTCATTTTATTTTATTTGAAGTACGGGCTGCTAGCATTTCCTTTAACAATCTTGTTTATAAAATTGTGAAATACTGACTTTTTGTTCCCCCAAGGTTGAATTGAGCTGCACTAGTAGATTTTTGGACATCACATACGTTGTGAGCCTTTATCCAGTGAGCATGGCCACAGCAGTTATAGTGAAGAACAAAGCTCCTAAGGCTGTTACTCTAAACAATGCCATACTCAGCCACTTTAGATTCAAGACAAGAAATGGTGCAGCAATTCAAGGCCTTAGAGCCTGCTCATACTGTTTGCACCCTCCTCCGTCTTCGCCTTTTCAAATCCTGACTCCGGCTGATGCCACGAAATCCGAGCCTCCCGGATGGCTTTCCTTCGGCGCTGAGCCGGAACCAAAGCCGGGGACATGGGGTCAGCAAGACCTGACTTTTACACTTCTTGAGAATAAGATGAGTAGAGTCTATGCAGCACCTCCAAGTGAAAGATCAAAGCCATTTTACAATACTCCACCTTCCAAGTATGAAACCATTGATCAGGTTAGAATCCATGATATAACAATGTTTTAGAAATTACAATATGCTGCACAGCTTTGTATTTACATATGAAATGGGTATAATAATTAATTTCAAACACAAACTTTTAACAAGAGGAATAGTAATACTAATGTAGCATCAATATAAATTACTGTAAACATAATAATGTATTTGTTTCGTCGATTATTAAAGATTTTTTACTTATCTAAATATAGAAAATTTGTATAATTAAAACTTTCTATTAAGTGTGCGATATTCGACACTATGTGCATTCAATTGCGCAACAGTACGTCACCAAAATAAGTACTTCTGCGTTGATTGTATGAATGATCATCTAAAAGAACTAATTTGATTAAACAAATGTGTAAATCGTTTTACACCGTGAGTGCATTAGAATTAAATTCTTATTTTACATGTTTATTCGAATAGTCCTTGTTTGTTTCTACAGGGACGAGAGCTTTGCTTCAGGGTAATAAGAATGGGATTTGAGGATATTTATGTATCAAGCCCTGGTTCATTGTCAGAGAAATATGGAAAAGACTACTTTATATGCACTGGCCCTGCTTCAATACTGGAGCCTGTGACTGTGAACCCTGGAGAAGAGTGGAGAGGAGCACAAGTTATTGAGCATGACAATCTCACTTAAAATCCCATTTTGTTTTTGCTGTAAATCTTTCTTTCTTTCTTACCTACTATTCTCCAATCCTTTTATGATTTTTTGTATATGAAGCATTATCTGAATTGTTCTTGCCAAAATTCATACAACTTTTAATTGACTTACATTGAATACCATCAATGAATGAAATTTAGTTACTATTCATTCTCTATTAACAATTATGTTTGCCATGAGATCAAAGTTTTTTTCCATCCGTTGTTGTGTCCCTTATTTTGGAGTGGATAGAAAATCTGTAAATTTCTTTCCCTGGAATAAAATCTTTTCTTTATCTTTGTCCCTATCCTTCTTTCCAAACATCTTTATGTATCTGTATTTCCATGGTTCGTGTTTCCGTCTAGGTTCAATAACAAAACAGAACCTAAGGCTATGTTTGTTTATTGTTTCAAAATACAGAACAATGGGGACACATGCACAAAGATACACATACACACAAATGCAGATGCACATGAATACATGTAGTCTATTTGATTGTTAAAATATTAATGAGACAGAAACACAATTGTTATTGAAAATTAATTTTACGACTAATAAAGAAAAAAATGTTGGTAATGAAAGTGATAAGAGTAGAAAGTAGAATTTTAATAATTTTAAAAGAACAAAATTGTAATAAAAAATTGTGTCTTATATCTAATATTTGTGTCTCAACTTTCTATTAAAATACTAAATACATGTATTTTGTATGTGATGTGCTAATGTGTCTTCAAAATTTGTGTCTCATTAAACATACAATAGGCATGCATCACCATATTCAAAATTTGAGATTTTGTATTTTGTATAAACATTCTCTAAAATACAAAGAGAATTAAGCTGTTAAAGATATGAAAGATTCATCAAAAACAACTTGCATGAGAAAAAACCATGATAAAGATATAAAATAAAAGAACCATTTCTAACAAATTAACAACTTAGAAGTTCTACAACAGATTATCTTTCACTAATGTAGAATATTCCTACAATTGCTAGACATAAAACCCCATTGAAGATTCTCAATGGAACATAACAGATTTACTGTCACTTAAGGTTCCAACTTCCAACATTTAGTTGGAATACCACTAGCCAACCACTTTTACAATATCATACCTAGAATGCTCTAAATTCTCAGCATGTTCATTACAACAAGCATTTATGTAGGGACAAGGTAATGGCCTTGATCCTGCTGACTGCTGATCCAAATCAGAGGGGTAGCCATTGCAAGGAGCACGAATGAAAAGCCGCAGAACAATTTACGTTTCATCTTGTGAAGTGCTTTCCCTGTGCTGCCAGTTTGCACAATATTCTTATTTTCCGGAACAACATTGATAGGTGGCTGAATACTGGCATCTCCAGAAAGATCATCAGTTGATGACACTGACTCAGAGTCACTCTTGAATTCGTCGTCGCTTTGATTCACTTTACAGTCACAGTTTGTATGATCTGATGAACCATTTTCGTCAAATTCAGATGTCGGGCTCCAATCGATATTGCCTGAGGATAGACTCCTGTACCTTCTGTTCTGTTTCTCAGAGCTACCCGGAGAAACATCGCTTGGATCTTGAAGTGATTGAATGAGCTTCCTTGGGGTCTCAAAGATATTGATCAGGTCAGCTGTGGTTTGCGAGCGCGATCTCTGATTTACAACGAAAAAGAAATCATATGTTAATTCTTGAGCAATGCAATAGCTAGTTATTTAAATCAGAAACATGGCATGGCAGCTTAGGAAAACTTAAGCACAAATCATTAGAGAAAAGAAGAAAAAGGGATCTACTACTTTCAAATGTTGAAGAAATCATCAAATGAATCAAGTAGATTGTTTATCAAACTGTTCAAAGTTCAAAGGTCCTTAGCATAGTAACTAAATGCTCACTTTCTGTAGCATAGAATATTTTGTCGAAATCACTTGAATTTAAAACTTGGACTTTTAAGGTTAATGTTGATAAAATGTCTTCCACTTACAGTTGTGGAGTGGTGTTCAACCAATGGAGCGCATGTAAAAAGCGATTAAGCAAAATATATTAAATTGCTTTCTAGGTAAATGAAGAAGTGCATAATTTATAATGGCTTCATGATAAATTGCAATTCTTCTACCATTAAGTTACTTCAAGAACACTGTACTTGCTAGGACATGTAAAATGAACAACTTAGTAGAAATATTTATATATAAACTCTGAACTCAATAGTTTGAATAAAACTGAAGGCAAAAGAAAATCAGAAAGTAGAGAACTTGAATAAAACTTACCAGTGGACTTGTGTTGGTACTTTTAGATATTCTATTCACAGGATTTCGATACACGAAACCAGAAAATTCCTCAGACAATTCTCCATCTCCAAGAGGAAACTCATTGCTCCCAGACTGCTCCAACAAGGGATTCTCTTGCCCCACTTTGGAGAACAAACCATCCTTAAGAGACACATCAACCCCTCCATTTTCATAACTCCAAAGCTTCCTATTCACACTCCTCCTCTCATAATCCGAGTTCCAGCGATATTGCCCTGTCGAAATAGCAGACTCGGCAACAGATCCAGATTCGTAGCCACTGAAAAAGTCAATAGTACATGATTCGGGTGAAATAGATAGAGGAGAATTTTCCCCCTCCATATAGTCTCTATTACCGAAATTCGACCCTGTCACCGAAGCAGGACTCTTTACATATCTTGGCTTCCGGTCAGTTGCAATTCTCTTAGCAGTTTGTAAGGCTTCAAATGCCGCGCCTTTCACGAAAGCCATTTTATCAGACTGGCACTTCTCCATTTCTTCGATTACCAAATCGAGCTCCGAGAATACACTCCTTGGGTCCAAACACTTCATCAATACATTCACCATCTGAATGGCTGAGAGCCTCTTGTGAGAATTACGCTCCTCTGGGCCAGCATTCAGAATTCTTAGTCCAGATTGTATGAGCAACCTTGCATAGGCTTCAACAACCAGAGCATTGCGCTTCACCAGCGACATAACCAAACCCATGTGAGCATTGGTTTGAGTGGACTTTCCCTCCAATGCCACAGCAACATTCTGGCAAACCCTATTGACCATTTCACTCGAAGCGAATCGCCAATTATCTGAATCAACCAGGGCCTTTAGGCAAAGTGCAGCACCGGAAGTTAAACTATCTTGGGAGCTAGAGAGGGAATCACAAAGAGGCTTGCAAATGGAATGAATAATGTGTCTCTTTTTGTCTTCAGGGGCTGTGGGTTCAATTCCATATCTGGCAATAGCCGGAACCACTTTCGAGCAAGCCTGGTGAAGAGGGAAGGACCCTGCACTTGAAGCTAAGGTCTGAACTATGGACACCATGATGCTGTCTATCATGGGGACAATCTTGACTTGATGAACCCTAGCAAGAACCTCATAGAGTGAAATTGTGAATTCACCAGACAAAGAGCCGGTTTCTTTGGTCTCAGAAACTTTTGCAAGAAACACAGGAATGGCCTTGCAATCCAAATCCTTAACATATGATTTCAAAGCTTTCATGGCAGATTTGCGGCTATCTGGATCTTTGTCAAGATTTGCCAGCTCTTGTTGCATCACGGGGCTGAGATTCTTTCCCATTACTGAACTCTGAAACCAAACATCTACAACTATCAGCAAGTAGAAATGATAATAATAATAATAATATTTATGAGAATAAAAATAAATAACACAAGTTTGAAAAATGAAATTTTACTCTTGTAATAGTTGTTCCATGAATATTTACTCCCTTGAATTCTATTCCCTTAAATATTTTCGCAGATTCATGCTCGAAAATCAGCTCCAAGAGTTCATAACTTTTACAAACAAATACCCCCTCCCCCACCAAAAAAAATATATAGGAAAAAAAATTCAAACTTGAAAACAGTGCTTGAAGACCCAATTACAACGGTCCTCAAATATTTCAAATTTTCACCAAAAACAGAATTTTTCAAGGCATCCAAAAAGAGGGTCAGAACAACGACTCTTTTTTTTCTTTTTCTATTCCAACAATTATCTTGGTAAAAGAAACATAAATGAAACAGCAAAGAACAAAAAGAAAAGCAGTAGGAAAATGAAGAAAGAAAATAGTAATCACCTGAATTTGAAGAAGAAGAAGATGCAGAGGATGGCTCTGTGTGCGTGTTTTGACACACAGTTATGTGAGCTAAATGGAAGGAAGAGGTGGCAACGAAAGAGAGTGAATGAGGTGTAAGAAAATAATGGAGAAGGTAAAAGAGTCTAAGAACAAGTGTCACTGTTGAGAATTTGAATTTTTGTGAGTTGTTTTCTTTTTTTTCAACTATTGTGTTGTGTTGTGATTTGTTTGTCTGAGCATAGCATGGCTCGAGTGAGTTGAGTTCCTCCCTTTTCAAAATAGTTTCATTTTAATTCCACCGCTATCCTTTTTCCATGTGGGTCCCACATGATTCACATCAGAGCAACTACAATACCAGAAATGCCCTCAAACTTTAATAGGAAAAATAAGTTTTAAATTTTTAAGAGCCTAAGAGCCCCAAGTTCCTTGTTTAAGTATCCAACATAATCGCAAAAAATCAGACACCAATTAATTAGTGGGAGTTTTTGAAATGTAAAATAAATACATTAAAATTTTAAATTTTTATATTCTTAATAAAAACTTTCTCAGTTTATAATTTTAGTATATGCTTTTAAGATACAAATTAGCTAAATCCTCAATTTTAGATGTTTATGATTTTTTTTGTTTCTAATTAATTAGTGAGAAGTTTTCTTTTATAAAAAATCACCTCATAAGTTTTGTATAGAAATTTAATATTTTTTAAAACAAAATACAGTTGAAAATAAAATTAAAATTTCCTAAATACATTAGTTGAGAATGTAGGTGGAATATTTTAATATTTATTATTATTATTATTATTATTATTATTATTATTATTATTATTATTATTATTATTATTATTATTATTATTATTATTATTATTATTATTATTATTATTATTATATCGGCCCTATCTTGTAACTGAATTAGATAATATATACGATGAAATGACAATAATAGTATATGTATTTTGTATTATTATATATTTTTATCTTAAACATTTGTGATAAGTATCAATATTATCTTTAAAATATTTTCATGAAAAAAAATTACCAAGGTAGTGTATACTGTAAATGTCATATGTGATAAATTCTAATGAAATTTTTTTGAAAAGGGTAAACGAAAAAAAGGAAAATAAATTATAAACAATTGGAAAAATGATCTACTTCATATGACAAAGAAAAATTAGAAATAACATAAAAATTCATTCTCAAATATTTGGAACAAAAATAATACTATGAAATTTTATCTTTTGAAAGAGAAGAATGATTTAAAAGGATGTTGCAAATAAGTGTAACCTAACAAAAACGGATATTGAAAATAACAAAACAATAATTAACCTTCCCCCTTTCTAGTTTCCATTACCCTTTCTAGTTTCCATTAATCCGTTGTTGTTGTTGATGTATAAATCATGCCAAAATTAAAAATGTTGTAGACTACTGACACGGCTATAAAAGATGACAAAGTTATTCATTTAATAACTTTGCATAAATTGTTAGGGGAGCGTCTGATTTTTCTTTTTTTAGTAATATGATTTTAAATTTTTAATTGCATTGAAGTGGACTAAATCTCATATAATACTTTTATTTTATTTTTTAAATTCAAAATTTACTATATTAATTTTTGAGATCTAGTTCTGGATATCCTCTTGGTCTCTGAACCTTCTTCGGCACTAAATCATTGAATAGTGTACTGAGTTGACTTGACTTGTTATGCCGGACATACCTCATTTTACCATTTAAACTAGGCAAAAACAAAATTATTTTGGAAAATGAAAGAAGATAAAATAATTTACACATTACATAAACTCTTCTTCATCTTCTTGTTTTTGCCTTGTTTAAACACCAAAATGAAACGACATTATTTAGCCATGTATTCAGCGTAACAAGTTTAAAACATGCTCAAGACTCTATTTGTTGACTCAGCGCTGGAAAGAATCCAGGACTAATATAGTAATCAAAGCTGGATCCCAAATACCAGTATAGTAAATTTTAGATCTAAAAGACTAAAATGGTAGAAGTTGCAAAATACCACTTTGGAAGTTTAGTCGGGGAGAGGGTATAAAAGTCTTTTCCCGCTTTTGAATCTTTCCTGTTGCTGATTTAGAAGACGCGCCACAAAATTAAAATACAAAGGAATAAGGAATAAATAAATGTACCATACCATCATGGCATCATAATTCAAAGATTACCTAAAATTTATTCAACTATCTATTATGCATGCAAACAAAAAGACTGTTAGGTAGGAGGCATTAATATGCCAATTAGACGTCCTTCTAATTCTAACAAAACAATGAAACATCATGTGCAAAAAATTGAATTTTGCGCCATATTTATATATCTTGTAACAGTTATCCAGGACTATACTTCAGCATTTCACATACCCCAAAATTCAAATCTAGAAAGAATCACTCACGTATCCCAAGTTCTAGAGGACTTTTATACAATACAATAATACTACATAGCATGACAGAGACAAGTTGGACTCTGCCTAAAATAAAATGGCCAAGCAATATACTAGAAGACAAATATAATTCAAACCCCACGTGTCTGAGTAGGATGGGGGAAGAGGGTTAATATGGGTTTAAGGGGATTAGCAACAAACACTAACCCCATTAATCACAACATATCTTAAAAGAATTATGCATTCATGAAGTGGAGATTCATTGAAGAATCAATTGACTATTTAAGAATGCAGTTTGATAAGAGCAAACTTTTATCATTGGCATTGTGGTAGTAATCTGCAGGTTGGACAATACCATTTACCCTTGAACCTTGTCTCTTGAGTTAAGCCGACACATGAATAGTGGAACCATTCTCCTCCTTGGCACTATCAAGAAAAACAGACATTTGGATTATTATTGTTAGAGCTTTCACAGTCGTGTGCGAATCTGCATCGTTTATCTTTCAGGGAAAAGCTACACATTCTAGCTACAAACATGGACTGAACATCTAATCAGAGGTTTATATTCATATAGGATTTTAAGAACTCTCCTATATGCTGACTTCTTAAATTTACTTTATGTTCATATATCCATCCATCATCCAATGCAGCATGTATACAGGCAGCAGCTTTACTATCATTCTTTTGAAATAGCTATTGAACTATTTGCAAACATTCTCAAAGTGATAATTAACAAATAAACAAACGGTGGAGAAGGGGAAAAAAAAAGTCTTAACAAAAGTAATCTTTTCGGTACTGTTTGGTTAGTGTCCATGTACACTGGAAACATGGACATAGTGGCAAATGTCCACCGCTTATTCGTTAAGATGTATTTTGTGTTCTTATAAAAGGTTAAGACACAGAGACATAAAAAACAGCTTTTTGTTATAGTCTTGTCCTTAAAATTTTTTTAAATCCCACCTCTACCCTCAGTCCCTCACCTTTACCAACATATTGCCTCTTCCTCAACCCTTCTCATTCCTCCCTGCTCCTCCTCCTCCTCCCTTTAGCTGCCTCTGACTTGCCACCCCTTCCTCCGCCTTTCTACCTCCACCACACTCCCTCTCTATCCTCTTTGTCACAACCTCTACCCTCACCTCTCTTCCTCAGCCGTCTCCTTCGCTGAGGTACCACATTTTTATGTTTACTTATCGACAATAATATGATAATATCTCGTAAATAATTATGCCATAGTGTTGCTATTCATCTAGCCTACAAAAGAAGCCATGAAATTTCTAAATAGAAAACAAAGCAGCAACAAGAACCATTATATTAAATGTGGATATTTGGGGAAACCCGATTTCTCCAAAGAAAAAGAAAGAGGCAAAGCAAAACATAGAGCAAGAGAGAGCAAAGCAAAATGAACTTACATTTTCGTTGTCACAAGCAATCATGTCACCAAAAGACACCTAAAAAATCAGAGAACCAAATTGCCTCAGTTTCTTAGCAGAACATCTTGAGCAGATAACAAGATATATTAGGAACAACAAATTAGAACCTGATGACAAACACAGTATGTTGGCTCATTTGGATCAATAGGTGTATCCATCTCCATAGGAGTTACATACTCCTTCTTATGGCTACCTGGTGGAGGCATTAGCTCAAAGTCTCTATCATGCTCCCGATCCCAGTCTCTATCCCTGTAATCAAGCCTCTTTGACTGTGGTGTTACATATAAGGGCTTGCGTTTTTCAGGTTTAGGGACTATAGGCAATGGGGGAAGAATTGCTGGTTCATCCGGTGGTATTTTCCCCTCTGATAAAGTTAAATGTGAAAGGGGGAAAAAAGAAAATTTGCTAGATCACAACTTCATTATGTACAAAAATAAGTAAAGTAACACATTTTTATCAGTTTTTAGAAAGTCTCCTGAATTACAAAACAATTATTCCCGTGGTTTTTAGTGTCTCTCGCTAGTGCATTACATATTACTTTATACAGATCCAAAAACATAAAACTATGTACTTTCTCCCAAACTCTCTTACCACAAATATAATTATAATTGGCATAATTAACTGCCACTGTTTCGAACATTAGATGAATTACTTGCTTTTAGGTAAGGTGCTTTGTAGCATCAATTAAGGCATACCTACTTCCATTTTAAATACATACATTGCAGTCTTACTTTTGATACTATAAACTGAAATTTTTAACTGAAATTAATATAGCAGCAAGACCTACTGCCTGTACTCATCAATAACAGAAAACAACAACAAAGCCTTATTCTACAAAGTGGGATTGGTTACACTGAACAAATGACATTGCTGTGTCCTATTACAAACCATGCATGTAGACATGACTATTTGTAACTATCCTTGGATGAATTATCTATGCATCACTCAAAATAAGTCAGAAAGAAAACCATATTAGTTTACCTTGCTTCAGATCTTCAGCAAAGTTGTTTAAATCCTCATCAAGACGTTTGACATGACTATCTATCTGAAGAAAATACAGAAGATTCAAACTGGTAAATGTAGTTGTATGGTGTTGCTTATTCACATGAGAGAGAGAGAGAGAGAGAGAGAGAGAGAGAGAGAGAGAGAGAGAGAGAGAATAAAAGGAAATAAAGATATCCACATGATCTTCTAAATTAAGTAAAATGCACTTCATGATGGTTCCAAGTTCCAGAGCTTCACTATGCCATCCAGCACAAAGCTTAATGTGTTATAGGCTTATAGCTATCATCCAAAGGCCATGTTGCATATTCAAAATAAGTACAGTAACATACAGAAGCGAATAAAAATAGAAATCTTTTTAATGTCCAGCATGTTATATAAGATAACTACTTATAAAAGCAGACGAGAAAAGCACAAGGAATTCTTTTGGAAAATCTTAAACCTTAAAGGTATCATCACCAGCCAGATTATTAAAGTTAAAAGGGCTATTTTTTGTTGGAATAATCCATTATCATGCAATATTGCTGAAACGGAGCATCCAGAGCAATATGCTCCTTCTTCATAAATGAAGCTTCTTGTAAAAAAGGAGAATCAGAAGTAACTCTGAAAATATATTCTCTCTACTGAATGTGATAATGGTATAAGATTTTTGTGTAGTGCAAGTGATTTTAGTAGCCCTTGAGTACAGAATAGCACATGTAAACCTCTTTTCTATGATGACTCACAGGAAGTGAGAAACCTCTTAGTGTTGACTAGGTGTTAATCATACAGAATCAATACTTTTCAAATTTATTTGCTTTAAGTGGCTATTCGAATATCATCTAGATTCTAAACATAGATGATATGTTCTGTTCTTATTCTGGTAAGGAGTTCATTCTCTTTTCTTTTGATGCCAAATATATATATATATATATATATATATATATATATATATATATATATATATCTGAAAAGCAGCATACTCGGTAATTCAGTATCATAATAATACTTGGTTGAATTGTGAATCTTTATTCAAACTTGTACCATTATTAATCCACATAAGAGTCAAGTGGATGTTGAATCGTTATTTTTTTGTAAGAAAGGGAATAAATAAAGAGTTTAATTTTGATGCACTGACAGTGTAAAACGTTTTACACAGTCATGCAATAACATCCGTTCTCTTAGATGACTATTCACGCGGTCAATGTGAAAGATAGTTATTTTTACTGATGCGGCGTTACGTAATTAGATGCACGTGTAAAACTACTTTACACTGACGGTGCATCCAAATTAAATTCATAAATAAAATATGTGAAAGGGGAACCAAAAATGCATAAGACGGACAGTCATGTAAGAGAGCCAAAAGAGAATAAGTGAGTTAATCAAGATCATTTTTATTTAATTGAAGGTTGAGGATTGACAGTAACTTAAGAATTCTACTTCTGGCATCAATCGATCCTCCTCACTTATATGTTATGTATGTGTATATATGTATGTAAGTGTTCACCTATCTAATGCCCTGGCATAATGGTTATGACAAGAGTAAACTTCATTGATCATTTTCAAGCATTCCATCCAATGGCAATAACCCTTCAAATATCGATGATAAGGGAAAAATCACACATTTGTTGATAAGTGCTTCACACTCAAACCCTTTTTTCCAAATTTTAAAGAAATAAAGATAGACAGAAAAATTCTCACCAAGTCATATGCTTGCCGTGCCAACAAAACTTTCTCAGTACATAGGTTCAATGCATTATCCTGATTGGCCTCGATTTCCTTTTGCAATTTCTCAATCGCAGCCTCGTCTTCCTCATTTGCATGATGATTGTTATTATAATGATGGCCACTGACATGGTTACCCTTCTTAGAGCCATGTGATGAGATCCCCATACACACCTTTGTCTGCTGCCTAGTCTGGTTTATCATAGCTTCCATCAAAAGACAAACAAAACGTGAATAAAAATAACAAAGAAATTTTTTACTTTAACAAATAGCAAGGCAATATAAACATATTAAATGTCATTAATGGAATCAAACATGTAAACATAAGAATGACATACTAACAATTAAATCAAATAAAAGTTTTGAGAAAAAAGATTTTACATTGGGATCGTTCATCAAGTTCTCGCACAGTATTGAGAAGCCTCTGAAGCTCAGCGGGCAAAGTGCTAGCATCTATAGGAAATGGAGAATTTCAGCGGCAAAATTCAAAAATTACAATTCACATAAGAATAGGAAATTAGGAGAAAAAATGGTAGGGCAAACAAGGTTCTTACACTCCAAATAGTCATCCACGTAGACTCCAGTGCGTGCAATTGCCATTTTGCAGGAACGATTTTCGCAATTGGTGATGAGGGTTAGGGTTTTCAATTAGGAACCCAGAGGAAAGCTTTCGCTGATACTGTAAGAGGGAGATAGAAAAGGGTAAAACGGTGTCGTATAAATGGTTCTGTTTTTTTTTTATAAAAAACGACGTCCCAGAAAAATAATCCCTTCAGTAATCAGAAAATATAAAAACGTGTACCTTCTAGAGAGAAATCTTACAAAAGTCGAATACTAAATATAAAAGTTAGGAAACACAATCCAATCTAATCAAAATATGATTTTATTAAAGATATTCAAATTTCAGTTTAATCATTCAAAATTGTTAAATGACCAAATCAAAAGATGATAAAACAAGCAGCCGCATACATATATACAAAATTGTTAAACTGATACTTTCAGTAATTTTTATTAGCCTTAAATTTAAACACCAGTAAGAATTAATAATTTGAACATACAATTAGACGATCTTATCTTAAATCTCATCAAATGACTTTAAAATCAAATTAAAAACTTTGTAATAATGTTAACTAACAAAACATATGTAACTAGCAATATCTTTTTTTAATTAACCAATTTTGTGATGATTAGATAACTAGAAATTAAAAATCTACTCAAAAGCATTATATCATCTTCTTAAAACTAGTATCATAAAAATCGGATAAAAAGATTTATTATTATCTAAAGTCTAAACAATTTGAATCAAAAGATAAAAAATTATCTCTTTTATATATATATACATGCATTCTCATAATTTCTAAATAACATCGTTGTCAAAGGGGTATGAATAAGAGAAGAATGAATTCAAAGGTAATTGCCATTTTTTCTTGTGTTCCATTAAGCATTATACCAACCTACCAATTTCCCCTCTTAACTCTTTAACAATGGGTGCTGATGAATCAACCATCACATCTTCAAAATGTAAAATATTCAAAGCACATTTAGCTTACAACTACAATTATCATTGGAATCTTCATCCTAACCTTAATCTTAATCTTTATCTTAATCCTATTCCTAATCTTAACACTAACCCTCCTCAACGGCATAAAATAATAACACCATCTTTGTTACCATCAGTAAGAACATTACAACCATCGCACACTAACAACAACATGCTACTTCTTAAAACTGCCATCAAGAACTCAATGTTGAAGAAAGGAACTATTGATGAGTTTACGATGAAGAACAATTTTGTTATACAGCGCAAGCCGATCCCAGGGTGGTTCTCATTACAATGCCTCTCGTCAAATCAAGCCTTCCAAACTATCCACCATGTCCAAAGCCGAGGATTTTAATTTGTGAATGTGAATGTATGATGGATCTTATTATGGATGGTTGCTTTTTTGTTTTAGTTTTTTTGGTTAGGTTTCTTTAATTTGTTCTAAGTTTTAGGCTTTAGGCTTTAACTATGCAAATATGCATTGGAGTCGGATCTTTCAGTAGGAAATTTTCGACGGCAAACTCCTACAGTCGTCATCAGTGTGTTTAGTTATTGTATTTGGTAAATGTTTTTATAAATGCTGAGTAACTTGTCTAAATAATATTTATAATCAAAATCACCTGTATGCTATCAGTTTTTGTGTTTTGTACATCTTCTCCTTAAGGTTCTGAAAATCAGACCGGTCATTGAATCGTTCTAATTATTGGTTTTCTGATTTATTGGTTCAATCAGTTCAATCTTGATTCAACCGAAAAACCGTTTTATAATAAACACCTGATTCTATAAAAATTTAATGAATAAAGCAACTGGTTCTAAACACTCTTCTACTGCATTTTTTTACTTCAAAAGGGGATCATAAACAACTAATTCTATGAGTAAACAAACTACAATGATATGCAATGCCAAAAATAAGCCAATGATGAAATAATAAAGAGTTTCTCTCTTCAATTCTATGTTCAAAAGCTTGTAGAATCAACAGAGTAATACCGTTGAAATAGTCTTCCTTCTTAATTTTTACATACCTCAGAATTTCCTACAAAATGAAAATTGAACACAACACACAGCCTTAAAACAAAAACAAAAACAAAACAACACTCGGAAATCAATCACCTCTTCCAAACACAGCCTTAAAACAAAACAGAACAACATTCAGAGTTTGAGCATTGATAACAAAAAAATTGATTTCTGAAACAAAACAAACACAGCAAAACCAGCAGAACAGCATTTAGAGTTTGAGCATTGATCACAAAAAATTGATTTCTGAAACAAAACAAACAATCAACAAAACAATGAAAATAGAATTTTTGTTCCTTCAGAAAAAGAAAACAATGAAAACATGAAGCATATAATAAATCAATGATCACCAATATCCAGCAATAATCTCAAAGACAACAATAAATACACAACAACAATTTAGCAAATAAACAAGAACAAGACCTAAATAGAAAATCCAACAAATTAAATCGCGGCAACCTAATAATTTAGCAAATTAAAACAACAGCAGCCCAACAATTTAACAAATTATCAACTTAACAAGTTCAAGAACAGAAAATCACAACAAAAACAAAAAAAAAATTAAAATTAACAGAAGAACAACAGAACAACAACACAAGAACAATTAGCAAATTAACAAGTTCACAATAACAGTTAAAATTTACCAGAAGAACACTAATGCAAGTGAAATCATCATGCTAATATGTTTTCTGCAAAGATGCTATTTATGCAGGTAAAATTTCCTAATTACTGAGATCCAATAATTCTAATTTCACATGCAATCAACTTACTAAGTTTCTAAAAGCTAGAAATTATAAAACCAACCAGAAATATGGTTAAAGCATTTCATCAAACATGTTGAGTGCGGTAAAATTAGAACGAAATAAGAGAATTCAAAGCTTAATATCAATGTGATAGAGAAGAGAACACAACTATTGTATACTTCATTCAGTCTATGAAAAAAATCCAAACCACTACCCTGTCAAATAGTTACTTATTGTAATAGAAATCAGAAGTTGCAGAGTTTGAGCAGAGTATTGGTGTTGTGTGAGTGTATTGTCTGGTGGCGGGTTTAGGAAACTCACGACGGCGACAAAAGGGAGCAGTTCGACGCGTGGGTTGGTCGCAGAGTTTGAAGCAGAGCAACGTGGCTTCCTGACAAACGCGAATGCGAACTCGAACGGTGAACGGCGAGGGAACGCGAACGGTGAACGGCGTGGGAACGCGAACGGTGAACGCCGAGCAAACGTGAACGGCGAAGAACGCAAACGAAGACGACGGCTGAAAGAGGACGCGAACGTGAACGACAAACAAACGGCGGCGGAAGCGTGGCTGAGCAGACAAAGACGACGGACGCCGAGCTCGCGGAAGCAGCTGCGATCGGTGACAGCGAACAGGGGTTGAAGACTTGGAGCACGAGGGAAGCTAACTAGACGGACGGACGGCCGGCAAAATTTGAGTGCGACCGACGGCGGCAGTATGCCACTCCTTGCGGCGGTGGTGTAGGCTTACAGTGCTAGGGTTTTTTGGCTGAGTTTCTGTGATTTCCTTCTGAATGAAAGAAAGGAAGGGAGAAAGGGAGAAAGAAACGACGGAGCTTCGGTTTTTTGTAAACCGGCCGGGATCCGGTTCGGTTCGACCGGCCGGTTCAATGGTTTTCTAATCAACTGTTTTACATACTTGACCAGACCGTTAATATTGCTGATTTGCGGTTGAATGTATCCGACCGACCCGTCCGGTCTGGTTATCAGAATCTCTCCTGCCTTTTTGGGTTCTGCTAGGTAAGGATGGAAATAGGTTAGGCGACCTGTCAAAAGCCTGCAATCTGGCCTGTATTTGGCCTGGTCTGGCCTGACCTGTTATAAAATAGGTCTTTGTAAAAGCCTTAATATATTAATAGAATATAGGTCAGGTTCAAACTCGCTAATTAGCCTTATTGGCCTGTCAGGCTTGCAGGCCTGTTAAAACATAATTAAATATATAAATTATTTTTTATTATTATTATAATTATCAGATATTTTAAATTTATTATATTTTATTATAAATATTTTTGTATATTTTAAATACTTTAAAGTTTAAAAATTTTTGTAAATATTAAATATGATATATTACCTATAAATATTTTTATTAAAAAATAATTTTTTAAAATAATATTTTTATTTTTGTAAAAAAAAATTATCAGACCTTTTAACAGGCTACAGGCCAGGCTTAGTACTTTGAAAAAAGCCTATAACAGGCTGCAGGCCAAACCCAAGCCAATTAACTACATAACAGGCCAGGCCTGTTAAGAGTAAAGCCTGGCCTGGTCTAGCCTATTTCCACCCCTACTGCTAAGTAACTAAAAGGGGTCAGCTAACTCTTATTGGGCTGACCCCAAAGTCCATTTTATCAGAAAAGCCACATCCTCAATTAACCATAGTAACCCAAATTAACCACAATTACTTATAGTAAACCTAATTAGCCTAACTTTCATCGTTGCAATTGAGGCTCATCCCACAAACCCAATGGCACCTCCTTCTAACCCTCCTTCTTTAGACGCGTTTTCTTCTCCAGCATCAACCCAGTCAGTGCCGTCCTCCGTGCCATCCGCGAGCAACCGCATGTCTCAGAAGGACACCCCAGTGCGCTACTACTATTACATGTCATCGTTGCCAGCGTCAACCTCAGTCAGCGTCACCTGCCGTTTCGTCTGCGAGCAACCGCGAGACTCGGAAGGTCATCCCATTCTGCGACTACTACTGCAGGTCTCCGTCGGAGCTCCAATGAACTCGCATCCCCCTCTCCGCTGGACAACGCGACTACGCCTCCCGTGCTCTGCCTCCACGCATGCCACCTCGAACTACTCCCTGTCGCGCCATGAAGCTACCCCTCAATATACCGGAGGTGTCTTTTTTAGACGTGTCTTATGTGGGTCATGTCTTTTAACAGAAGTGTCTTTTTTGGATGTGTCTATTGGATGTGGCTTCTGTGGAATTGTCTTCTGATACAGATGTATTTTGTTAATGTGTCTTTGTGTGGGTCATGTATTCTAATGGAGGTATCTCGTGTTGGATGTGTCTCGTGAATGTGTCTTTTAATGAATGGTGTCGAGATCTACTTCTGGTTGCGTCAAAACATGTGTTTAGGGAGGGTTGAGGTGGCATATACGATCGGGTGGTCTGAGTTTTGTCGTGGTTTGCGTCTGGGAGAGAGGTGCTCGGGTTCACGTTTGGGGGTAGAGGACGGCTAAATAGTTTCACCGAAATCACGGATAATGAATATGGAATGGTAGAGGCGCGATTATGAATCCTTTCGCGTTCGGGGGGAGGGGTACTCGGGTTCACGTTTAAGGAAAGGGAGGAGGGCTCAGTCACATAAGAATGATGGGAGCGCGGTTATGAATCCTGGTTTTTTAAATTTGGATTAATTATTGATGAATGAAATTTTAATTTTAAAAAAATAAAATTTATATTTATTAATTGGAGTTATTTAAAAAGTTCTTATTTAAGTTGTATATCTATACTTTTTCTTTTTTTTTTCTCATATTCTTATCCCTTTTTTCACATGTTTAAATACAATATTAAAATTTTTTTATTAATAATAAAATATAATATTCTAAAATTTTTTAAACTATAATATATTTGATGAAATATTGTGATAAAAATAGTCTAAATTCATACTCCAACATATTAATCTTTTATTTCACATATTGTAAATCTACATAAATTGTGATAGTCTCTCACAATTTATTCCTCTCCACATGCATGCTATTTGTGATTGCTTCCAATGGTTTCTCATTATACAAAATCTATTTCTCTTTTGTAAATTATGTTGAGTTTCTATTTTCTTGTAATATTTAGCATTCTCAAACAGACTATGTTCTAATCTGTAGTGTTTTTTAATAAATTTAAGACTAAAATGTAAGTTTTTCAAAAAATTATAACTAGATCATTTAACATATAATTTATTTATTTAATTAAATAATTTACCTGCATTTTCTTTATTTAAGAAAAAAAATAAAAACAAAAAATTGAAGAAGGAAACAAAAAGGTTAAGAAATAAAAGACACAATTTTTTCTTTTATGAAAAACACAAGTTTTTTATGTATTTAGTATAGAATTTTTTTGCGTTAAATGCCGAAGTTTTTTAACCTAAACAGAATTCTTTTACGTTAGACACAAAAATATTTTTTAAAGATAAGCAAACACATTTCTATACAAACATATTGAAAGAACTAGAAATAGCAAACATGTTAAGAAAGGTTGGGATGATAAATTATTAGCTCAATTTAGTTAGATTTAGTTACTAAAATTCTATGAAGTACGAACCCAAACATAGATACGGGACATGACATCGTAAAAAATACGTGGATACATTAATTTTAATTTTTTATACGACACCGGACCAATGATAAAATACGATACTCCAAATAAAGGAAAAAACAATTATTTGTACTCATGAATTTTACGAACAACAAAAGTGTTGAGAATAAGACACCATTCTCCCTTGAGAAAACATCTTTGACAGAGAAATAAAATAGACACAATCACAACACAAGAATTTAACGTGAAAACTCCAATTACTGGAGAAAAAATCACGGCCGTTGTCAAATGACAACCAGAGAATATCACTATGTGAAAATTGTTACAACACATAGACTTCTTTCTCTCTAACACCGGCACCCCAGTACACCCACACTCTCAAAGAAAATATTTAACTACACCTCACAACACTCTCTAATCAAAGAGTATAGAGGAAAAGAAAAGTCAGATACAAGCTTTAAGTGTTTCCGACTGGTACAAAAATTATGGAGAACTTAGCCTCATATTTATAGCCTAGTCCACCCACTCCATTTGCTATCCTAAGCAATGTGGGACTAATTCAACCAAATCCTAACAATCTCCACCTTGATTGTAATAGTCACACATCTTCAACTTCCATAGTCAACACCGACAATTCTTTGCTGCCATTGTCTATACCGACAATCATAGTTCAGAGAATTATCATACTCCACCATGAAAGTATACTCACTTGGAATTAGACCACTCCAAGTATTTTGCCTTGGTACAAATCGAAACCTTGTTGAAAATTCATGGTGCAACTTCCAAATTGGCTTTTCCTGGAAGTTCTTCAGCTATCGACATAACTCCGCCACACACCTTGCATCTCAATGCCAACCAATGCCCGTGTGCAATTGTGGACCCGATTGCCACAACTTATCCTTATCCATGGCAGTGCGGCAATACCATGAGGATACTTCTTGTCTTCTAGAGAACATCATCTTCTCTCATAGAGAAAGCAACCAGAGATCTTCTCCTTCAACGCCTTGTGCAAACCTGATTGTATCAACACATCCTTGACTTGTATTTGCCACAAGCCAAAATTGATTCTTCCATCAAATTTCTCTATTTCAAGCTTCACAGCACTTGAATATCCTAACATTATTGCAACCGTATACTGGAATAGTATAACTCAACTGTAGACCGTGTACTAGGAAAGGTCCCCAAGAAAGAGAGGTAGGTCACAATGGACACACTTAAATACCAGGTCTTTCCTTAGCCAGAACCTTTCCAAACTGCACTCTCATAGTGTCACACTGCCTTCCAGCAACAACAACAGCAACCAAAGATCAACATCAAGCTACAGGACAAAATTCTTTTCTGATGTGGAAGGTCAGACTAGGCTGCAACCACAGAGCATACTAAGAATAAATCCCACCGAATTGAAGCTCTGATACCACTTGTTGGGAATAAGACATCATTCTCCCTTGAGAAAACACCTTTGACAGAAAAATAAAATAGACACAATCACAACACAAGAATTTAACGTGGAAACTCCAGTTATTGGAGAAAAAACCACGGCCGTTGTCAAATGACAACCAGAGAATATCACTATGTGAAAATTGTTACAACACATAGACTTCTTTCTCTCTAACACCGGCACCCCAGTACACCCACACTCTCAAAGAAAATATTTAACTACACCTCACAACACTCTCTAATCAAAGAGTATAGAGGCAAAGAAAAGTCAGATACAAGCTTTAAGTGTTTCCGACTAGTGCAAAAATTATGGAGAACTTAGCCTCATATTTATAGCCTAGGCCACCCACTCCATTTGCTATCCTAAGCAATGTGGGACTAATTCAACCAAATCCTAACAAAAAGTATCCGTCAAAGAAGGAAACTAATGTTGTATCCATCAAAGATAGGTTCCGTACGACAAAAGTACTTAAATCCTAAATTTTTGTTGAGTTTTAATAAAATTTTCAAATTACTCCACCCTTTATTTTGAACCTCAACACCACCATATTTTTTTCTCCAAATCTCAAACTTTCACATTCCTCCATTACTACCACTTTAACCACCTTCTCTACTCTCTGCTATTTCACCAACGCCACCATGACGACATTAACATCATCACAATAATCATCATCGACATCATCTTTGCTACTCCTCCTCTTATAATCCTTCCCTTTGTAATCATTGTCATGATACGTACATCCGATTCAAGCATCAAACCAAACCGTGAATTCGACACCATAACCAAAAATATCACTCAAAAACAAAATTCAAAATGATACTTTCTCCTGGGACTGTGGCTGCGCTTAGATCTGGGAGCAGATTCGACAATCCTACCTTTGTTGATGCGCTTGGCGTTGGGACCATACTTGGTGAATTGGATGGTGAATTTGCGGCCATCGATGACCCTACCATCGAGGTGCTCGACAACCTTTTGGGCCTCGTTGGCATACTTGTAGCAGACAAGTGCGAAGCCCCTGGAGTCATCGGTGCAGCAGTCCTTGGGAATGAAAATGTCGACGATGTCGCCATACTTGTGGAAAAGAGGGAAGATTCATTGACGATTGTATAGAAGGTGATGCTGAGGATAAGAAAGGAGTATCTGTTGCTATTGTGTGGTGGACCTAACCTTCTGAAGTGAGACATGGTTGGTGCCTTTGGGGATTGCAGCAACAACAACAATGCCGAAGGAGAGGTAATCTGTGCGCAGGCTTAAGGTGGCACTGGGGCTACCCCGGGACTTGGGGTGGGGGTCGTCGGAGGTGGCAGTGTTGCATGGAAATAGGCGAATTGCCTAGAGGCCTTGTCATTGTCTTCATCATCGTCGGCGTGGAAAGATGGTGGCAGTGGTGGTGGTAGTAGTGGAGTAGCAGAAAATAGAAAAGATGGTTAAAGTGGTGGTAACAGAAGGATTTGAAAGTTTGAGATTTGGGGAAGAAGAGATGGTGGTGGAGTTGAGGTTGAAGATAAAGGGTGCAAGGAGTAATTTGGAAGTTTTATTAAAAAATTAACAAAAATTTAGGGTTTGGGTACTTTTGATGTACAAAACCCATCTTTGATGGGCACAACGTTAGTTTTCTTCTCGTAAAATTCATGGGTACAAATGGTTGTTTTTTTTTAAAGTATAGTATACTTAATGGAAATACTATGATAAAATGCAGAAGTTCAAATTTATACTTCGACATACTACTCCTCTATTTCACATATTGTAAATCTACGTAAATCGTGACGGCCACTTACGGTTTATCTTTGTCCAAATGCTCATAATTCACCACTATCTCTCACAGTTTCTCATTGTTCATAATTCACTTCTCCCTCTAGCAGATTATGTTGAATATCTATTTTCTTAGAGGCGGAACCTCATAGTAAGGAAGGGGCAATGGCCCCTTAAATTTTAATTTCTTTATATAAATTACATATAAATTTTAATTTAGCCCCCTTAAAATTTTTATTTTAGTCTTATTTTATTATGAAATTAATTTTTGGCCCCTTCTTAATATTCTACCTAATTCTGCTCCTGTATTTTCTCATTATCCTTGACACTCTCAAGCAAACTACGTTCATATGGCTAATTCCTGGTATCTTATAATAAATTACATAGAAACCAAACATGACCAAAATATTAGCTTTTTATAAAAAAAGTTATAATTGAATAATTTCAATCTATAATTTATTTATTTAAGTAATTTATCCTGCATTTTCTTCATATTAGAAACAAAAAAAATTGAAGAAGGAAACTAAAAAAAAGAAACAAAAGACACAAAGTTTTCTTTCATGAAAAACACAATTTGTTTAATGTAAGCACATAAATTTTTTTACTCTAAATGTGAAATTTTTTTTATCAAAACACATAAATATTTTACACTAAATACAAAAAGTATTTCTTGAAGGTAAACAAACATATTTTTTACAAAAATATTGAAAAAAAAACTAAAAATAGCAACAAGATTCTACATGGTACGAGTGATTTGGTCAGAATAATTTTGGTTTAATGATTATTAGGTCAACTTTGTTTAATTTATTTACAAAAATTCTATGAAGCACAGACACATACAAACATAGATACCGGATATGACATTATTGGAAACATAAGCAAGTGTTAGGGGTTCGAATCCCGCCTTGTGCATGCAGCAACTCATTGGCTAGCGACAGATACTAAACTCCGATTCGTGGTTTATCTTGTGCTTATTTTAGGCGATTTTATCACCTTTTCCCACATTTATTCAATGAAATAGCATGGTTTTATAATTCTCCCTCAATTTGTGCTTAAATGTAAAAACATGCTTTTTAGGCCCTTAAATTAGTGATTTTAATTCACCTTAATTCCATTCAACGCTTTGATGTGTTTGTTAGTGATTTTAGGTCCATAAGGCAAGTATTGGATGGAAGAAGTGAAGAGAAAAGCATGCAAAGTGGAGAATACATGAGACAACGAGGATTGGGAGTGCATCAATGGACGCGCACGCGTACCAAACGTGCGCGCACAGAAGTGACGTCGCATGGCGACGCGTACGCGTACATGGCGCGTACGCGTGGATAGAGAAATTGCCAAACGGCGTGGACGCGTACATGACGCATACGCGTCGATGCTCGCACATGATTCACTTAAAAGCAAAACGTTGGGGGCGATTTCTGAGCTGCCCAGGCCCAATGCCAACCCATTCCTGAAGCTATTTCATGCAGAATTCAAGCTAGAGCAAAGGGGGAGCACTTAGTTAGTCAACATGAGCCTGTAGTTAATTTTCTAGAGAGAGAAGCTCCCTCTACTTTCTAAAATTAGGTTAGGATTAGGTTAAATTCGCTTAGATCTAAGTGTAATCTCTTGAATTCATCTTCTTTCCTTCACAATTTCTTATTCTAATTTCTTAATTCTCTAGTTTCTCTTGTTAAGTTCTTACTTTGCTCTCTTTTATGTTGATGAACCTTTGTTGGATCTTGATTTCTTCTAATGCAATTTTATGTTTCCATGCTCTCTTTGATGTTTATTTTCATTGATATTGTTGATTTATTGTTCACGATGGTTATAGATCTTGCTAATTCTTGTAATTGGTGATGTTTACTTTTCTTGCACTCTAGTTGTTTGATAGAATGTTTCCTCTAGTTTTTGAGTAGTTTTCTTTACTCTTGGCCTAGGCTAAGGGAATTGAGTGACCTTGAGTCATTGGGTCTCAATGAATTGGTGATTTGAGAACCCTTGGTGATCAATTTGATATCCATTGACAGTAACCCACTACTAATCTAATTAGTAGATAAGTTGGGACTTATGGGTTGATGTTGATCAAGCCATTTGACGTACCTCAAACTCAGGAGTAGATATTACGTACTTAAAGCTCTTAGAGGTAGACTTAATGAGCTTGGTTCCTCATACTTGTCAATATATGGTTTGTAGACACGGATGGTGATTTCAATTACCTATGTCTAGCCAAGAGTATTTTTCCTTTCTTTTATTAGTTAATTGTTCATTTACTTTTCTTGCCATTTATTTTCTTGCCAAAATACAAAATCAAACCCCTTGTTCTTTATAGCCAATAATAGAACACTTCATTGCAATTCCTCGTGGGATGACCTGGAGTTCAAATACTCCGGTTAATTCTTATTTGAGGTTTGTTACTTGTGACAACCAAATTTAATTTGATTTGAGTATTGTTAGTTGGTTGGGAACTATACTACCAGCGAACTTATTTTATGTGAAATTCCTAACCATACGAAAATGCTCTTTCAAATTAATGGCGCCGTTGCCGGGGATTGCGATGGTGCCATGTTGTTGGCTATTGTGAATATGTTTGTCTTTTGCTTGTTGGGTAGTTTTTGTTAGGTTCAGGACTTTGTTGCTTATTCTATGTAGCTTTTGTTTTTATTTGCCATTATAAATTCTCATCCTCACTTTGGCTATGAGTTTGGCTCAAATTATGTTGTAGGGAATGGAAACTACAATGGTGACATGCATCAAAGATGGAACAATCAAAGATGGGAGGAGCCTGAAGGGATTGATCAACCCTCTTGGCAACAATCCCCTTCCGAATCAAGTTTGACAAAAGTTCTTGGAGATATGACTACTCTCCTCACGGAGATGCGCAAGGACCAAAAGGCATTTTATTCTATCCAAACCATTCAAGCGCCACCCCAACATGACTACTCTCCGGTATCTTATGAGTGTAATTCCAATCCTAATGCATATCAATCCAATGGATGTGGTGACCCTTATTGTAGTTGTCAACAACCACCACCACATGCCTATGAACCACCCCCTCAACCTAATTTTGAACAACCATACTCACAAGCCCCCTACTATGAAACACCTCATCATGACCCTAATCCTTATCCACCATACCAACCACCTTATGAGCCATATGAACCATATACGAAACCACCACCATTCCAACACAATTACTCTCAAGAATCACCTCCATACCCTTACCAAGATGAACCGACTTCCAATTATGAAGCTTCCTTCCCAAACAATGAACCTTCTTTTCCCCCACCACATTTTGTGGATGATTCTCCCCAAGGATGTATTCGCTCTTGCATCCAAGGGCAAGAAGAGAACCAAAAGGATTTGAAGGAGCTAGAAGCCAAGATAGCCACCTTGGCGGAAGCTGTTCACAACATAGTCTCCTTCTACCTAAACCTATTCGATCAAACAACTCTCATTGTTGAAAGTGGAGAAGCAATCAAAGAGCTTAGTGAGGGAGTAAACTCGAAGCTCCAAGGTGAAGAAGAGGAGTTGAAGCAAGAATTGCACCAAGAGGAGGAAGTTGAGGTTCTTAATATTAAGGAAGTGGATAACGAGTTAATGGAAATTGATCAAGAAGTGGATTTCATCGTTAGCAATTTTTTGTCCACCTTGACCAATCCCCTTGATACCAACATTGAGAAGGATATGCAATCTCCAAGGCAAATCATGGTTGAAGATTTTGAGAAGAGTGACCAAGAGAGGGATGCAATCATTGATGACTTCCTCTCCACAATTGAATCTTCCTCTATGGAGCTTGGAGTAGAGACTAAGAAAGTGGTGGAAACCAAGGAAGAGCACAAGGGAACGGATCTCACATTGGCTAAGTGTGGGGAGGTCACCCTTCCTAAGTCACCATCGCTCATACAACATTCAAGTGGGTAAAATTCTTATCCCTAAGCTTTACCTTCTCACTTGAGTATGGCTTGATTGAAAATGATGGTCAACTTAGAGCTCTTTGTGCAATTATGAGTAAAGGAGAGTTGTGTAGTGGTTGGAAACATCACTCTAAGTTCATGATGGTAGTATGCTCAAAGTGGAATGGTAATGGTCGGCATAAAACCAAATTGTGTGGGTCTATAAAAAGAATTTGGTGCACTAAGGAGAATTCTAAGTGCTTGCCACCCTAGTGGAATCATGATGATCAACTTGAAGATGGGTGCAAAAACAAGATTTGGGATCCAGGTATATATGAGGATCAATTTTGGGAACTCTTAGCTTGTGAATGACTCCATCAAGACTTGGTAAAACTTATTGGAAATCTTGGAGCACAATGGAGAACCAAGCATTGGTGGGAGTTCCGAGATGAGTTCAAGAATAAACCGCCATGACAAGGAGCTTCCCAAATGTCCAACTTAAGGACTTAAACTAAAAGTGCTTGGTAGGAGACACCCCACATGGTAAACTCTTTCCATTCTCTTGTAGATATAATAAATGATTTGAGTGCCATTGTAGGTAGTTTCTTTGCTTTTCCGTATATTTAGTTTAGGTTGCTATGTTGTTCACGCACTTTATACATTGAATAAGGATGATTCTTTGAATTTGAGTTTTTGCTTGGTTTGCAAGTTTCCTCAAATTGTTGAGAAATCCTCAAAAGTTCCAAAAATATATTTGGTTTTTGTATTTTTGGTTGGTTTTGAGTCATAGAAGAGGTTAGGAGGATCTTTAAGTTGTTTCTAGTGTTTCCAAAAAAAGGAAAAAAGAAAAAAAGCGATGCACGTGCACGCGCACGTGACGCGTAGCGTCGATGCGCTGCTACAACATCCATGCCAAGGACCCGAGAGTTGTGCCAACTCTGGGCCAACTTTGTGCCTCTGACCCAGGTCACAACCCACGCGGACGCGTACGTCGCGCATCCGCGCCCATCCCCTTTTCTACCTACGCATAGGCGCACAAGACGTTTTCGCGTCCATCCCTCATTTCGTCCACCCACGCTAACGCGTAAGGTGCGCGCGTGTGGATTCAAAAACATTTACCCCCAAGGACGCGAGAACCCTAGTCACTCGCACCCCTCAACCCCTTCGTCTCCAACATTCCTTCTCCCATAACTACCCCCTTCTGCCATAACTGCCCAGTGAGTTGAACACCGCCGCCATGCCACCGTCCCTTCTCCCTCTCTTTCTCTCTTCTTCCCTCGTCTCCCATTTTCTCTCTCTCCACCCTCTTTCACTGCTCCTCTGTTCTCATCGCTCCCGTAGCCAACCACCACCACCACGACGTCCATTGTCGCCGGTGAAGCCGTCACAGTCACCAACCCTCACCCAATCACCTTCTTCCTCTCTTTTCCTCTTCTCTCCTGCTACCGCCTCCCCTGCGCCAGCCTCTGCTCTGCGCGGTATCGTCTCTGCCTCCACGAGGATCACTGCACCACCACTATTCCTGGGCAGCACTGCAGTCCTGTACATCCTCATTTCTAGTCTCCGATTCCATTTCCCTTCTGCTCTGCCAGGTTCCACCCTGCCCTGATGCTCTGTTTCTTTACCGTTTAATTAATTTTGTATGTTAATTTTAGGTAGATTAGTTGTTGATTCTGATTATTAGGATTAGATATATGATAAACCACTATTTTATGGTTTATTTTGTGCTCAATTGAGTGGTTTTTATCAAGCCTTTGCCCACTTATTCATATGATTTGCATGGTTTTACATTCTCCTTCCCGATTTTGTGCTATGATTGAAAACATGCTTCTTTGGCTTTTATTTCCTTTTATTTATTCCTCTCTTATTACCATTAGATGCCTTGATATGTGTGTTAAGTGATTTCAGGAATTACAGGGTAGGAATGGCTTAGAGGATGGAAAGGAAGCATGCAAAAGTGGAAGGAATACAAGAAGTTGAAGGAACTGAAAAGCTGTCAGCCTGACCCTCTCACACTAAAACGATCATAACTTGAGATACAGAGGTCCAAATGATGCAGTTCCACTTGCATTGGAAAGCTAACGTCCGTGGCTTCAATTTGATATATAATTCGCCATAGTGGTCGTACAGATAGACGACGCGAACGTGCGCTCCACGCGGACGCGTCGCATCTGCAAACTTCAATCCGCGCGGACGCGTGGATGACACCTCTGCATTACTTTGCCGTGACCTGTATGGACCAGATTTCACAATCAGCGACTTCTGGGCTGTTTCTGACCCAGTTTCAGCCCAAAGAACACAGATTAGAGGCTATAAAGTGGGGAGAATGCATCCATTCATAATTATGCTCTCATAATTCACAATTCTTAGGATTTAGATGTAGGTTCTAGAGAGAGAGGTTCTCTCCTCTCTCTTAGGATTTAGGATTTTAGGATTTCTATTAGTTTAGTTCAATTCATCTTCATTCCAGGTTCTATGTTCCTTCAATATTTATTTTTTACTTTTATTTACTCTAATACTTTTATTTGTATTTGAATTATGTTGCCCAATTGGCTTATAAACCTTTCCATGTTATGACTTGAACTTATGTTTAGACGTAATTTGATATGTGTCAAATTTATGATTTCTTTATTTACATGAATGCTTTTAATTTAATTTAGAATTTTCCCTTTTGGCTTGGGTTAAATAATTGGTGACGCTTGAGTTATCAAACTCGAGGTGTTGACTGAAAATTGGAATTCTTCAAGAATTAATTCGAGATCCAATAACTCTAACTTTTCCCAAGGAAAGACTGGAATTTGAGGATTCGAATTAATTCATCCACTTAACTTACCTTCATAGTTAGAGGTTAACATAGTGGGAGAAAAATCCAATTCTCATCACAATTGATAAGGATAACTGGGATAGGACTTCTAATTTCTCATACCTTCCCAAGAGATTTTATAATTATTAATTTATTTTCCGTTATATCTGTGCCTGAAGAGAGAATTTTTGCGTGGTCTAGAATTCAGAATAAATTTCCGTTGCAAGTATAGCTTCTAAACCAACAAAAGTCCTTTCATACAAACGTTTTGGTTGTCACAAGTAACAAACCCCTTTAAAATTGATAACCGAGTATTTAAACCTCGGGTTGTCTTCTCAAGGAATTGTAGGGAGGTATGTTCTTATTATTGGTTATGAGTTTGTAAATTGGGAGTTTTGAGAATGAGGAACAAATAAAATAAATGACAAGTAAAATAAATAAATGACTGTAAAATAAACTCTTGGCAAGGTATGAGAAATTGGAAGGCCTATCCTTAGGGGTGGAAAAAGGCCAGGCGGCCTGCAGCCTGGCCTGGCCTGGCCTGTTATAAAATAGGTACAGGCCCAGGCTTTTTTAAAAGCCTTAATACATTAATAGGCCAGGCCCAGGCTTACTGATTAGCCTTATAGGCCTGGCAGGCCTGCCTGAGCCTGTTAAAATATAATTAAATATATAAATAATTATTTATTATTAATAAAATTATGAGATATTTTTAATTTATTATATTTTATTATAAATATTTTTGTATATTTTAAATATGTTAGAAGTGTAAATTTTTTTATAAATATTAAATATATGACATATTATATATAACAATTTTTATTAAAAAATAATTTTTTTAAATAATATTTTTATTTTTGTAAAAAAAATTATCAGGCCTTTTAACAGGCTTCAGGCCAGGCCAGGCTAAATAACAGGTCAGGCTTAGTACTTTATAAAGAGCCTATAACAGGCTGCAGGCCAGGCTTAGGCCAATCAACTGTATGACAGGCCAGGCCTGTTAAGAGCAAAACCTGGCCTGGCCTGGCCTGTTTCCACCCTTACCTATCCTAGTTATCCTTATCAATGATGACGAAAATTGAATCTTAATTCCACTTAGTTAACCTCTGCTGTTGCAAAGGAAGGTCAAGTGGCTAATTAGTTTGATCTTCAAATCCTAGTTAATTCCTAGAAAAAGATTGGGATTATAGAAGTTAAAGCTAATTAGCAAAGATAGCGATTATCGATCACGTTGAGTTTGATAACTCAAGAGTTACTGATTTCTTAACCAAAGCCAAGAATGTAGAAAGCTAAATTGAAATCATAATTATCTGGAATACCTCAAATAACATACATTCAAAGCAGTAAAATCTAACATGGAAAAGTTCATAAGCCAATTGGGCAACATAAATCAAATACAAATAAAAGCATTAAAGTATCTCAAAGTAGAAGAGAAGTTAAAATAAAGGAATATTGAACCTGATGTGAAGATGAGATAAATTTCTAATTTCTAAAAATCTTAATCCTAAATCCTAAGAGAGAAGAGAGAGCCTCTCTCTCTAAAAACTACATCTAATCCTAAAATCGTGAATTATGAAAGCATGATTACGAATGGATGCATTCCCCCACTTTATAGCCTCTAATCTGTGTTCTCCAGGCCGCAAACTGGGTCAGGAACAGCCCAGAAGTCCCTGATTGTGCAATTTGGTCCGTACAGGTCGCGGCAAAGTGACGCGGAGGCGTCGTCCACGCGGCCGCGCGGATTGAGGTTCGCAGATTCGATGCGGACGCGTCATTCACACATTCGCGTCGCCTAACTTCGGGGCAGCTATGGAAAATTATATATCAAATCGAAGCCCCAGACGTTAGCTTTCTAACGCAACTGGAACCGCGTCGTTTGGACCTCTGTAGCTAAAGTTATAGCCGTTTGAGTGCGAAGAGATCAGGCTAGACAGCTTAACAACTTCTTCAACTTCTTGTATTCCTTCCACTTTTGCATGCTTCCTTTCCATTCTCCAAGCCATTCCTGCCCTATAATATCTGAAAACACTTAACACACATATCAAGGCATCTAATGGTAATGAGAGAGAATTAATAATAAGCAGATATAAGATCAAAGAAGCATGTTTTCAATCATAGCACAAAATCAGGAAGGAAAATGTAAAACATGTGAATTGTATGAATAAGTGAGTAATAAGTTGATAAAAACCACTCAATTGAGCATAAGATAAACCATAAAATAGTGGTTTATCAACCTCCCCACACTTAAATAATAGCATGTCCTCATGCTAAGCTCAGGAGAAACTAAAAAGAGATGAAGAGGAATGATAGAATGTATGAGATGCAACCTATGAATGCAACTAAATGCAAAAATATTTCTACCTATGGTGGACGAAATTGTGATCAATACTTCTCACAACTCAAATAATCCCCGTGATGAATCCAAAAACTTGGTATTCAATACCATGGCATAAACACAACTTCGCACAACTAACCAGCAAGTGTACTGGGTCGTCCAAGTAATAAACCTTACGCGAGTAAGGGTCAATCCCACAGAGATTGTTGGTATGAAGCAAGCTATGGTCACCTTGTAAATCTTAGTCAGGCAAGCTCAAATGGTAATGAATGATGAATAAAACATAAAGATAAAGATAGAGATACTTATGTAATCCATTGGTAGGAATTTCAGATAAGCGTATGAAGATGCTTGGTCCCTTCCGTCTCCCTGCTTTCCTACTGTCTTCATCCAATCCTTCTTACTCCTTTCCATGGCAAGCTGTATGCAAGGGTTTCACCGTTGTCAGTGGCTACCTCCCATCCTCTCAGTGAAAATGTTCAACGCACCCTGTCACGGCACGACTATTCATCTGTCGGTTCTCAATCAGGTTGGAATAGAATCCAGTGATTCTTTTGCGTCTGTCACTAACGCCCAGCCCTCAGGAGTTTGAAGCTCGTCACAGTCATTCAATCATTGAATCCTACTCAGAATACCACAGACAACGTTTAGACCTTCCGGATTCTCTTAAATGCCGCCATCAGTTCTAGCTTATACCACGAAGATTCCGGTTAAAGAATCCAAGAGATATCCACCCAATCTAAGGTAGAACGGAGGTGGTTGTCAGGCACGCGTTCATAGGTGAGAATGATGATGAGTGTTACGGATCATCACATTCATCAAGTTGAAGAACAAGTGATATCTTGGAATAAGAACAAGCGGAATTGAATAGAAGAACAATAGTAATTGCATTAATACTCGAGGTACAGCAGAGCTCCACACCTTAATCTATGGTGTGTAGAAACTCCACCGTTGAAAATACATAAGAACAAGGTCTAGGCATGGCCGTGAGGCCAGTCTCCCAATGATCTAAGATCTAAAGTGATCAAAAGATGAAAATACAATAGTAAAAGGTCCTATATATAGAGAACTAGTAACCTAGGGTTTACAGAGATGAGTAAATGACATAAAAATCTACTTCCGGGCCCACTTGGTGTGTGCTTGGGCTGAGCATTGAAGCATTTTCATGTAGAGACTCTTCTTGGAGTTAAACGCCAGCTTTGGTGCCAGTTTGGGCGTTTAACTCCCATCCTTGTGCCAGTTCCGGCGTTTAACGCTGGGAATTATGAAGGTGACTTTGAACGCCGGTTTGGGCCATCAAATCTTGGGCAAAGTATGGACTATCATATATTACTGGAAAGCCCAGGATGTCTAATTTCCAAAGCCATTGAGAGCGTGCCAATTGGGCTTCTGTAGCTCCAGAAAATCTACTTCGAGTGCAGGGAGGTCAGAATCCAACAACATCTGCAGTCCTTTTTAGTCTCTGAATCAGATTTTTGCTCAAGTCCCTCAATTTCAGCCAGAAAATACCTGAAATCACAGAAAAACACACAAACTCATAGTAAAGTCCAGAAAAGTGAATTTTAACTAAAAACTAATAAAAATATACTAAAAACTAACTAGATCATACTAAAAACAATGCCAAAAAGCGTACAAATTATCCGCTCATCACAACACCAAACTTAAATTGTTGCTTGTCCCCAAGCAACTGAAAATCAAATAAGATAAAGAGAAGAGAATATACAATGAATTCCAAAAACATCTATGAGGATCAGTATTAATTAGATGAGCGGGGCTTTTAGCTTTTTGCCTCTGAACAGTTTTGGCATCTCACTCTATCCTTTGAAATTCAGAATGATTGGCTTCTTTAGGAACTCAGAATCCAGATAGTGTCATTGATTCTCCTAGTTGAGTATGATGATTCTTGAACACAGCTACTTATTGAGTCTTGGCCGTGGCCCAAAGCACTCTGTCTTCCAGTATTACCACCGGATACATACATGCCACAGACACATAATTGGGTGAACCTTTTCAGATTGTGACTCAGCTTTGCTAGAGTCCCCAATTAGAGGTGTCCAGGGTTCTTAAGCACACTCTTTTTGCCTTGGATCACAACTTTATTTCTTTCTTTTTCTCCTTTTTTTTCGTTTTCTTTTCTTCTTCTTTTTTTTCGTTTTTCTCCTTCTCTTTTTTTTTTGTATTCACTGCTTTTTCTTGCTTCAAGAATCATTTTTATGATTTTTCAGATCCTCAGTAACATGTCTCCTTTTTCATCATTCTTTCAAGAGCCAACATTCATGAACCACAAATTCAAAAGACATATGCACTGTTTAAGCATACATTCAGAAAACAAAAGTATTGCCACCACATCAAAATAATTAAACTGTTATAAAATTCAAAATTCATGCAATTTTTCTCTTTTTCAATTAAGAACATTTTTCATTCAAGAGAGGTGATGGATTCATAGGACATTCATAACTTTAAGGCATAGACACTAAGACACTAATAATCACAAGACACAAACATAGGTAAACATAAGCATAATTTTCGAAAAACAGGAAAATAAGGAACAAGGAGATTAAAGAACGGGTCCACCTTAGTGATGGCGGCTTGTTCTTCCTCTTGAAGATCCTATGGAGTGTTTGAACTCCTCAATGTCTCTTCCTTGCCTTTATTGCTCCTCTCTCATGATTCTTTGATCTTCTCTAATTTCATGGAGGAGAATGGAATGTTCTTGGTGCTCCACCCTTAGTTGTCCCATGTTGGAACTCAATTCTCCTAGGGAGGTGTTTAGTTGCTCCCAATAGTTTTGTGGAGGAAAGTGCATCCCTTGAGGCATCTCAGGGATTTGATGATGAGAGGGGTCTCTTGTTTGCTCCATCCTCTTCTTAGTGATGGGCTTGTCCTCATCAATGGGGATGTCTCCCTCTATGTCAATTCCAACTGAATAACAGAGGTGACAAGTGAGATGGGGAAAGGCTAACCTTGCCAAGGTAGAGGACTTGTCCGCCACCTTATAGAGTTCTTGGGATATCACCTCATGAACTTCTATTTCTTCTCCAATCATGATGCTATGGATCATGATAGCTCGGTCTATAGTAACTTCGGACCGGTTGCTAGTGGGAATGATTGAGCGTTGGATAAACTCCAACCATCCCCTAGCCACAGGCTTGAGGTCGTGCCTTCTCAGTTGAACCGGCTTCCCTCTTGAATCTCTCTTCCATTGGGCGCCCTCTTCACAAATGACTGTGAGGACTTGGTCCAACCTTTGATCAAAGTTGACCCTTCTAGTGTAAGAATGTTCATCTCCTTGCATCATGGGCAAGTTGAATGCCAACCTTACATTTTCCGGACTAAAATCCAAGTATTTCCCCCGAACCATAGTAAGCCAATTCTTTGGATCCGGGTTCACACTTTGATCATGGTTCTTGGTGATCCATGCATTGGCATAGAACTCTTGAACCATTAAGATTTCGACTTGTTGAATGGGGTTGGTAAGAACTTCCCAGCCTCTTCTTCGGATCTCATGTCGGATCTCCGGATATTCACTCTTTTTGAGTTCGAAAGGGACCTCGGGGATCACTTTCTTCAAGGCCACAACTTCATAGAAGTGGTCTTGATGCACCCTTGAGATGAATCTCTCCATCTCCCATGACTCGGAGGTGGAAGCTTTTGCCTTCCCTTTCCTCTTTCTAGAGGTTTCTCCGGCCTTGGATGCCATAAATGGTTATGGAAAAACAAAAAGCAATGCTTTTACCACACCAAACTTAAAAGGTTTGCTTGTCCTCGAGCAAAAGAAGAAAGAAGGGAGTAGAAGAAGAAGAAATAGAGGAGATGGAGATGGCTTTGTGGTTCGGCCAAAAAGGGGGAGAAAGAGTGTTTAGGTTGTGTGAAAATGAAGGAGTGAAGATGGGTTTATATAGGGGTGGGGGGAGGGTTATGGTTCGGTTATGGGAGGGTGGGTTTGGGAGGGAAAGTGGTTTAAATTTGAATGGTGGGTTTTTATGAAGGATGGATGTGAGTGGTGAAGAGAAAGATGGGAATTGATAGGTGAAGGGTTTTTGGGGAAGAGATGTTGAGGTGATTGGTGAATGGGTGAAGAAGAGAGAGAGTGGTGGGGTAGGTGGGGATCCTGTGGGGTCCACAGATCCTGAGGTGTCAAGGAAAAGTTATCCCTGCACCAAGTGGCGAGCAAAATTGCTCTTTGTGCCAATTCTGGCGTTAAACGCCGGGCTGGTGCCCATTTCTGGCGTTTAACGCCAGTCTGGTGCCCCTTTCTGGCGTTAAACGCCCAGAATGGTGCCAGACTGGGCGTTAAACGCCCATCTGCTAGCCTTACTGGCGTTTAAACGCCAACAGGATCTTCCTCAAGGGTGTGCTGTTTTTCTTTCTATTTTTCATTCTTTTTTTGCTTTTTCAATTGATTTTGTGACTTCTCATGATCATCAACCTACAGAAAACATAAAATAACAAAGGAAAATAGATAAAATATCACATTGGGTTGCCTCCCAACAAGCGCTTCTTTAATGTCAGTAGCTTGACAGAGGGCTCTCATGGAGCCTCACAGATGCTCAGAGCAATGTTGGAACCTCCCAACACCAAACTTAGAGTTTGAATGTTGGGGTTCAACACCAAACTTAGAGGTTAGTTGTGGCCTCCCAACACCAAACTTAGAGTTTGACTGTGGAGGCTCTGTTTGACTCTGTTTTGAGAGAAGCTCATCATGCTTCCTCTCCATGGTGACAGAGGGATATCCTTGAGCCTTAAACACAAAGGATTCTTCATTCACTTGAATGATCAATTCTCCTCTATCAACATCAATCACAGCCTTTGCTGTGGCTAGGAAGGGTCTGCCAAGGATGATGGATTCATCCATGCACTTCCCAGTCTCTAGGACTATGAAATCAGCAGGGATGTAATGGTCTTCAACTTTTACCAGAACATCCTCTACAAGTCCATAAGCTTGTTTTCTTGAGTTGTCTGCCATCTCTAGTGAGATTTTTGCAGCTTGCACCTCAAAGATCCCTAACTTCTCCATTACAGAGAGAGGCATGAGGTTTACACTTGACCCTAGGTCACACAAGGCCTTCTTGAAGGTCATGGTGCCTATGGCACAAGGTATTGAGAACTTCCCAAGATCTTGTCTCTTTTGAGGTAATTTCTGCCTAGACAAGTCATCCAGTTCTTTGGTGAGCAAAGGGGGTTCATCCTCCCAAGTCTCATTACCAAATAACTTGTCATTTAGCTTCATGATTGCTCCAAGGTATTTAGCAACTTGCTCTTCAGTGACATACTCATCCTCTTCAGAGGAAGAATACTCATCAGAGCTCATGAATGGCAGAAGTAAATCCAATGGAATCTCTATGGTCTCAGTGGGAGCCTCAGATTCCCATGGTTCCTCATTGGGGAACTCATTGGAGGCCAGTGGACGTCCATTGAGGTCTTCCTCAGTGGCGTTCACTGCCTCCCCTTCCTCTCCAAATTCGGCCATGTTGATGGCCTTGCACTCTCCTTTTGGATTTTCTTCTGTATTGCTTGGAAGAGTACTTGGAGGGAGTTCAGAAATTTTCTTGCTCAGCTGACCCACTTGTGCCTCCAAGTTTCTAATGGAGGACCTTGTTTCAATCATGAAACTTTGAGTGGTTTTGATTAGATCAGAGACCATGGTTGCTAAGTCAGAGGTGTTCTGCTTAGAATTCTCTGTCTGTTGCTGAGAAGATGATGGAAAAGGTTTGCCATTGCTAAACCTGTTTCTTCCACCATTATTGTTGTTGAAACCTTGTTGAGGTCTCTGTTGATCCTTCCATGAAAGATTTGGATGATTTCTCCATGAAGGATTATAGGTGTTTCCGTAGGTTCTCCTATGTAATTCACCTCTTCCATTGAAGGGTTCTCAGGATCATAAGCTTCTTCTTCAGATGAAGCTTCCTTAGTACTGCTTGGTGCATTTTGCATTCCAGACAGACTTTGAGAAATCATATTGACTTGTTGAGTCAATATTTTGTTCTGAGCCAATATGGCATTCAGAGTATCAATCTCAAGAACTCCTTTCTTCTGATTAGTCCCATTGTTCACAGGATTCCTTTCAGAAGTGTACATGAATTGGTTATTTGCAACCATTTCAATTAGTTCTTGAGCTTCTGTAGGCGTCTTCTTCAGATGAAGAGATCCTCCAGCAGAGCTATCCAAAGACATCTTGGATAGTTCAGAGAGACCATCATAGAAAATACCTATGATGCTCCATTCAGAAAGCATATCAGAGGGACACTTTCTGATTAATTGTTTGTATCTTTCCCAAGCTTCATAGAGGGATTCTCCTTCCTTCTGTATGAAGGTTTGGACTTCCACTCTAAGCTTACTCAATTTTTGAGGTGGAAAGAACTTTGCCAAGAAGGCATTGACTAGCTTTTCCCAAGAGTTCAGGCTTTCTTTAGGTTGTGAGTCCAACCATATTCTAGCTCTGTCTCTTACAGCAAAAGGGAATAGCATAAGTCTGTAGACTTCAGGGTCAACCCCATTGGTCTTGACAGTGTCACAGATTTGCAAGAATTCAGCTAAAAACTGATGAGGATCTTCCAATGGAAGTCCATGGAACTTGCAATTCTGTTGCATTAGAGAAACTAATTGAGGCTTAAGCTCAAAGTTTTTTACTCCAATGGCAGGGATAGAGATGCTTCTCCCATAGAAGTCAGGAGTAGGTGCAGTAAAGTCACCCAGCACCTTCCTTGCATTGTTGGCATTGTTGTTGTTTTCGGCTGCCATGGGTTCTTCTTCTTTGAAGATTTCTGTTAGGTCCTCTACAGAGAATTGTGCCTTAGCTTCTCTTAGCTTTCGCTTCAAGGTCCTTTCAGGTTCAGGGTCAGCCTCAACAAGAATGCTTTTGTCTTTGCTCCTGCTCATATGAAAGAGAAGAGAACAAGAAAATATGGAATCCTCTATGTCACAGTATAGAGATTCCTTGAGGTGTTAGAGGAAAAGAAAAATGGAAAGAAGAGTTAGAAAATTCGAACTTATCAAGAAAGATGGAGTTCGAATTGTGCATTAAGGAATAGTGTTAGTCCATAAATAGAAGGCTGTGAGAAGAGGGGAAGAAATTTTCGAAAATAATTTAAAAAGATTTTAAAAACATTTTGAAAAACTTTAATTGATTTTCGAAAATAAGAGTGAGAAAGAAGTAAAGTGATTTTTGAAAAAGATTTGATTGAAAACTATTTTGAAAAAGATGTGGTTAAGAAGATATGATTGGTTTTAAAAAGATGTGATTGAGAAAATATGATTTGAAAAACATTTTTAAAAAAAATATTTGATTTTAAAAATTAATAACTTGGCTAACAAGAAAAGATATGATTCAGACATTAAACCTTTTTCAACAGAAAAGGCAACATACTTGAAATGTTGAATCAAATCATTAATTGATAGCAAGTATTTTTGAAAATGGAAAGAAATTGATTTTGAAAAAGATTTGAGTGAAAATATTTGATTTGAAAAAGATTTGATTTTGAAAAATTTTGAAAACCTGAAAAAAATTGGCATTAAAAACAGAATCTTCCCTCTTGTGCCATCCTGGCGTTAAACGCCCAGAATGGTGCACATTCTGGCGTTTAACGCCCAAACCACTACCCTTTTGGGCGTTAAACGCCCAGCCAGGTACCCTGGCTGGCGTTTAAACGCCAGTTTGCCCTTCTTCACTGGGCGTTTTGAACGCCCAGCTTTTTCTGTATAATTCCTCTGCTGTATGTTCTGAATCTTCAATTCTCTGTATTATTGACTTGAAAAAACACAAATTAAAAATATTGTTGGATTTTTAATAATGAGGAATAATCAAAATGCAACTAAAATCAAATAACAATGCATGCAAGACACCAAACTTAGCAGTTTGTATACTACTGACACTAACAAAATGAGAATGCATATGAGACACATAAACACTCAAGTCAAGAGAATTTAAAAATCAGAGCAATGAAATCATCAAGAACAACTTGAAGATTAATGAAGACACATGCATGAGTGTAAGAAGAACAAAAACATGTAATTGACACCAAACTTAACATGAGACTCTAGACTCAAACAGGAAATATTTTTGGATTTTTTTCGAAAATTAAGTGGAAAAAGAAAATAAAGGTATCAAAATTCTTAATGAGAATTCCAGGAATCATGCAATGTTAGTCTAAGACTCCGGTCCAGGAATTAGACATGGCTTCATAGCCAGCCAAGCTTTCAAAGAAAGCTCCGGTCCAAAACACTAGACATGGCCAATGGCCAGCCAAGCCTTAGCAGATCACTGCTCCAACAGCAAGATTGACAGAAATCAACAAGCTCTTGTGATGATAAGTTGAAACCTCGGTCCAATAAAATTAGACATGGCTTCACAGCCAGCCAGAGTTCAACAGATCATCATGAAACTCTAGAATTCATTCTTAAGAATTCTGAAAAATACCTAATCTAAGCAACAAGATGAACCGTCAGTTGTCCAAACTCAACAATCCTCGGCAACGGCGCCAAAAACTTGGTGGACGAAATTGTGATCAATACTTTTCACAACTCAAATAATCCCCGGTGATGAATCCAAAAACTTGGTATTCAATACCATGGCATAAACACAACTTCGCACAACTAACCAGCAAGTGTACTGGGTCGTCCAAGTAATAAACCTTACGCGAGTAAGGGTCGATCCCACAGAGATTGTTGGTATGAAGCAAGCTATGGTCACCTTGTAAATCTTAGTCAGGCAAGCTCAAATGGTAATGAATGATGAATAAAACATAAAGATAAAGATAGAGATACTTATGTAATCCATTGGTAGGAATTTCAGATAAGCGTATGAAGATGCTTGGTCCCTTCCGTCTCCCTGCTTTCCTACTGTCTTCATCCAATCCTTCTTACTCATTTCCATGGCAAGCTGTATGCAAGGGTTTCACCGTTGTCAGTGGCTACCTCCCATCCTCTCAGTGAAAATGTTCAACGCACCCTGTCACGGCACGACTATTCATCTGTCGGTTCTCAATCAGGTTGGAATAGAATCCAGTGATTCTTTTGCGTCTGTCACTAACGCCCAGCCCTCAGGAGTTTGAAGCTCGTCACAGTCATTCAATCATTGAATCCTACTCAAAATACCACAGACAAGGTTTAGACCTTCCGGATTCTCTTGAATGCCGCCATCAGTTCTAGCTTATACCACGAAGATTCCGGTTAAAGAATCCAAGAGATATCCACCCAATCTAAGGTAGAACGGAGGTGGTTGTCAGGCACGCGTTCATAGGTGAGAATGATGATGAGTGTCACGGATCATCACATTCATCAAGTTGAAGAACAAGTGATATCTTGGAACAAGAACAAGCGGAATTGAATAGAAGAACAATAGTAATTGCATTAATACTCGAGGTACAGCAGAGCTCCACACCTTAATCTATGGTGTGTAGAAACTCCACCGTTGAAAATACATAAGAACAAGGTCTAGGCATGGCCGTGAGGCCAGCCTCCCAATGATCTAAGATCTAAAGTGATCAAAAGATGAAAATACAATAGTAAAAGGTCCTATATATAGAGAACTAGTAACCTAGGGTTTACAGAGATGAGTAAATGACATAAAAATCCACTTCCGGACCCACTTGGTGTGTGCTTGGGCTGAGCATTAAAGCATTTTCGTGTAGAGACTCTTCTTGGAGTTAAACGCCAGCTTTGGTGCCAGTTTGGGCGTTTAACTCCCATCCTTGTGCCAGTTCCGGCGTTTAACGCTGGGAATTATGAAGGTGACTTTGAACGCCGGTTTGGGCCATCAAATCTTGGGCAAAGTATGGACTATCATATATTGCTGGAAAGCCCAGGATGTCTATTTTCCAACGTCATTGAGAGCGCGCCAATTGGGCTTCTGTAGCTCCAGAAAATCCACTTCGAGTGCAGGAAGGTCAGAATCCAACAGCATCTGCAGTCCTTTTTAGTCTCTGAATCAGATTTTTGCTCAAGTCCCTCAATTTCAGCCAGAAAATACCTAAAATCACAGAAAAACACACAAACTCATAGTAAAGTCCAGAAAAGTGAATTTTAACTAAAAACGAATAAAAATATACTAAAAACTAACTAGATCATACTAAAAACATACTAAAAAAAATGCCAAAAAGCGTACAAATTATCCGCTCATCAACCTACTTGGTTAAAAGTAAATAAGTTCTCCAAGACAAATATGAACCAAATTCCATTAATTCAAATCATACAATAAAAAGCAAGTAAACTTGTAAGAAGATAGCTAATGAAAGCAGGGAACATAGAATCAGGCATTGAACCCTCACTGGTAGTGTATATGCGCTCAAATCTCTCAAGTGTCTAGGGTCAATCTCTCTACTCTTCTCTAATCATGCTTTCTAAAACTTTGTTCTTCATCTAACCAATCAACAAATATTTAGTATACTAATGCAAACATCATGAGGCCTTTTCAGGGTTGTAATGGTGCTGAGGTAAAGGTAGAGATATATATATATATATATAAGGCTAAGTGAGCTAATTAAGTGAATCCTTGATTAGTCTAAGATCTCGCCTAACATACATACTTTGTAAAGCAAAGCTTCTTTACCTATTCTCCCATATTTTTCCCACTTTTGATGTTACATGCTCATGCATTAGTTTTAATTTTGTCCAATGTGCATTGCTTTATTTTGCATTTGGGGAATTCTTTTGTATCCCCTTTATTCAAATACTGAATTGTATTTTTTTAATGCATATGGTAATTCAATTATTTTGATTTCACATGAGCATGCTTCCCAAAAATTTTATTTTGAATTATTTCATTCTTTTCAACTTTCCACCCTTTGTTTTTATCATCCATGTTCCCAATAGGTTTTCCACACTTAAACAATTACACAATTTTTATCTTAAGCTAACCAAGGATTCAACTTGGGATTTTAAATTTGTTTTTCTGCTTAAGGCTAGTGTTGTGGTTTATAGAATAAGAGGGAATTAAAGGCTCAAGGGGGCTAACAAGGATGATGTAAAGGTAGGCTAATTTTGGGATAAGTGAGCTAAAATCAAATAATGGCCTCAATCATATGCAAACATGTAAATACACTAAATATTGGACATATAGAATGGAACAAAATAAAGATTGCAATCATAGAGAAGAAAAACACACAAGAATAAAATTTTATGGTTAAATAATGTAACCATATAATTAAGCTCAAATCTCACAGGTTGTGTGTTCTTTGGCTCAAAAACCATGTTCCAAATACAACTTCAAACAAATTTAACACAAAAATTTTCAATTTAAATTAGTGAAATTTTTCAAAAATAGGATCTTAAAAAGAAACTTATTATTTTAACCAAGCAGTAGCTAAATGCATAAAATCAAACAAACATGCAATTAAACATGCAAATGCAATAATGAACAAACAAAGAAAATAAAACAATGGTGTTGAAAAGAAGAAAATAGCTAACCCATGGAGATCAGTATCGACCTCCCCACACTTAAAGATTGCACCGTCCTCGGTGCATGCTAAGATATACAAGTGGACGGGTTGCTTCAACTGGGGCTCTTTTTGTTCCTTTCCTTGCCGGTGATTTGGGAGTAGCTTTCTCTTTACCCTTCTTGGTGGCCATCCTGAAAAGGAAAAAAGAAAGTAACTATTAGAGCTAAGGGTTAGAGCAAGGAAGAGAGCGGGAAAGGTGGTAATCAATGCACAATAAAGAAGAATGACGTTAACACACGCTCATAAGTACATGTGAAAAGTCATCAATGGAAAATAGCTAGTGCATATGATAACAAGTGAATGCAAGGTGTTTATTGGCATGCTGACAAAGGCATGAGTAGCATAGATCAAGCATTCAATGTCCAAGTAAGATTACCAAGTCTTTCAAACTAACAACATGTTTGTAATAACAATTATATTTAATTAATAAAATAAAAAGGGTTTTGTGAAAAGCAAGCATTTATAGTAGTAGATTAAAAGAAATCTTAAAAATAGTGCACAATGCCATACGGGCGTTTTCACAAACACATAGCATGCATGGTAAATAAGCTATTTGAAAGTATTAAATTGAACATGAAAGTAACCCTTTAAAAAGTAATATATAATTGTCAAATAATCTACAAAAATATAGAAAAAACAATAACCCAAATAAAATTCCAACACCAATGAAAATAATGCAATGAATGAAAGTATGCAATTAAGTAAAAGAAAATGAAAGATAAGAAGAATGAGAAGGGAAAGAAGGGAAGAATAAGTAAGTAAGAAAGGAGGGAGGAAAAATTAGGATTGGGGAAGAAAAGATAAAATATTTTGGCATATTAGGTTAAGGTGTGCGATGCTGGTGACACGGTCGTGTGGGTGATGCGGCCGCGTGGTACGCAATAAGGTCAGGCGACGCGGACGCGTGGGTCACACGATCGTGTCACTTGATTTGTGCTAGTGGCGCGAGTGCAGCCTCGCATTCGCACAACTCTCTGTTTGAATTGCATTTTGCCAAAAATCTGGGTGACGCGATCGCGTGGGTGACGCGATCGCGTGGATGGCCATTTTTGAAAGACGACGCGGCCGCGTGGAACACGCGTTCGCGTGGGAGGGCTTGGGCTTCTAGCATGAGTCCAGCCCAATTCCAGCACAACTTTCGGCCATGCACCTTTTTGACGTCGATTTTCATGGCACGCGATCGCGTGGGAGGCCAAAGTTCCACATGACGCGGTCGCGTGAGCGACGCGGTCGCCTGTGGTCAAATTATGCTAAAGGCGCGCCTCCAGCCACGCTCTCGCGTGACTCTCTGTTCAATTCTTTTTCTACCCATCGCACTAGTGACGCGGATGCGTCAGCGACGCTGCCGCATTGCGTGCGTGTTTTCTCTTTTTTTTTCGTATGCAGAATGCAAAATGCAATGAATTCATGCAAAAATTTTAGGTTCAATAAAAATTCAAAAATAGACTAAAATTAAAACTAAAAAGAGAACTATCATACCATAGTGAGTTGTCTCCCACCTAACACTTTTAGTTAAAGTCCTTAAGTTGGACATTGGTTGAGCTTCCTGTTATGGCAGTTTATGCTTAAACTCGTCCAGAAATCTCCACCAATGTTTGGAATTCCAACATCCTCCAGGGCCCCAAACTTGGCATGTAAAGCTTCTGAGTAGCTTCAGACAGATTCTCAGGCTCCCGGGGTGACGAATGTCAGCATAGAATCCATGATCCCAAACTTTGCTTTTAAATCCGCCTCCGTCTTGATCTACATGTTCCATCCAGGCGGTTTAAAAAGTAGATTCTCACCATGGTGACCAAACGTTCTCTGTGATCCATTCAATTGAGCATGATACCAATCTGTGCACTTCGAGTTGAAGCGTGGAACCTTATTGAACCTTGTGCACCAGCTCTGAGTACGAGCCGTTTCCCTCTTACTCTTAAAGCCGCAGAGAGCTCTAAGCTGGCCATCTGTTTCAAGCAAACCATATTCAAGTGGAAAAATAAAGCTAAGGGTTAAGGATTTACCCACTTGAAGCTTGTATTGAGTGGTAGTGGCCTCGGGATAGGTGGTTCCAGTGGTTCTGTAAGTTTTACTCCCTTGTGCTCTTCTGTGAATTCCTCCACTTCCTTGCAAACCTTTTCCATTCCAGCCATGTCCTGGTCAAAGTCTTCCATATCTTCCTCATCACTTGAGTCATAATTAGGAGGTTGAGAAAGGTCGACCTCTGCATCATCTTCGTATTTACTTGGGGAAGATTCTTCTGTCTCAAAGAATTCACTTGCGGGTGCAAGTTCATTACTAAGAGGACTTGACTTGTGATCATCATCATCAAGGAAACATGTGTCTTGGGTAATTCCGTCTAGTTCCCCATAAGATACCTGCTTTGGGGGCTGTGCACTATCCTCCTTAGCATCAATTGTAGCGTTCTTGACAGAATTCTCCACAACTCTAGATTCAGGTGGCGGTTCGGCATCTCCTAAATCTTCAACCAACTCTTTTTCTTCTACAATGACAGCGTTCTCTATTTGTTCCAGTACGAAGTTATGCTCTATGCTGTCCACTGGAGTCTCTAGTGTATTCTTCGTGCTGCGTTCTTCATTAGGTTCTCCACATGAAGCCATGGAAGTCTGTTGAGTGTCTGAACGTCTGGAAGATAATTGATTTATTTCTTGCTCTAGTTGATGAAGGGTTGCTGATGAGCGGATAATTTATACGCTTTTTGGCATTATTTTTAGTATATTTTTAGTATGTTTTAGTTAGTTTTTATTATATTTTTATTAGTTTTTAGTTAAAATTCACTTTTCTGGACTTTACTATGAGTTTGTGTGTTTTTCTGTGATTTCATGTATTTTCTGGCTGAAATTGAGGGACCTGAGCAAAAATCTGATTCAGAGGCTGAAAAGGACTGCATATGCTGTTGGATTCTGACCTCCCTGCACTCGAAGTAGATTTTCTGGAGCTACAAAAACCCAATTGGCGCGCTCTCAATTGCGTTGGAAAGTAGACATTCTGGGCTTTCCAGCAATGTATAATAGTCTATACGTTGCTCGAGATTTGATGGCCCAAACAGGCGTTCCAAGTCAGCTCAAGAATTCTAGCGTAAAACGCCGGAACTGGCACAAGAATGGGAGTTAAACGCCCAAACTGGCACAAAAGCTGGCGTTTAACTCCAAGAAAAGTCTCTACACGAAAATGCTTCAATGCTCAGCCCAAGCACACACCAAGTGGGCCCGGAAGTGGATTTTTATGTCATTTACTCATCTTTGTAAACCCTAGGCTACTAGTTCTCAACAAATAGGACCTTTTTACTATTGTATTTTCATCTTTTGATCACTTTAGATCTTAGGATCATCTTTCGATCATGCTTTTATGATTGAACCCTCTTTGGGAGGCTGGCCATTTGGCCATGCCTAGACCTTGTTCTTATGTATTTTCAACGGTGGAGTTTCTACACACCATAGATTATGGTGTGAAGCTCTGCTGTACCTCGAGTATTAATGTAATTACTATTGTTCTTCTATTCAATTCAGCTTATTCTTGTTCTAAGATATCACTTGTTCCTCAACTTGATGAATGTGATGATCCGTGACACTCATCATCATTCTCACCTATGAACATGTGCCTGACAACCACCTCCGTTCTACCTTAGATTGAGTGGATATCTCTTGGATTCCTTAATCAGAATCTTCGTGGTATAAGCTAGAATTGATGGAGGCATTCTTGAGAATTTGGAAGGTCTAAACCTTGTCTGTGGTATTCTGAGTAGGATTCAAGGATTGAATGACTGTGACGAGCTTCAAACTCGCGATTGTGGGGCGTTAGTGATAGACGCAAAAGAATCACTGGATTCTATTCCGACATGATCGAGAACCGACAGCTGAATAGCCATGCTGTGACAGAGCGCGTTGAACATTTTCACTGAGAGGACGGGACTGTAGCCATTGACAACGGTGATGCCCAACATATAGCTTGCCATGGAAAGGAGTAAGAAGGATTGGATGAAGACAGTAGGAAAGCAGAGAGACGGAAGGGACAAAGCATCTCCATACGCTTATCTGAAATTCTCACCAATGAATTACATAAGTATCTCTATCTTTATTTTATGCTTTATTCATAAATCATCTATAACCATTTGAATCTGCCTGATTGAGATTTACAAGATGACCATAGCTTGCTTCATACCAACAATCTCCGTAGGATCGACCCTTACTCGCGTAAGGTTTATTACTTGGACGACCCAGTGCACTTGCTGGTTAGTTGTGCAAAGTTATGATAAAGAGTTGAGATTGCAATTGAGCGTACCATGTTGATGGCGCCATTGATGATCACAATTTTGTGCACCAAATTTTTGGCGCCGTTGTCGGAGAATTAAATGTCCTAACTACAATTTTGCATTTGTTCCCTGCAATAACAGTGCCAAGTTTTGATCCGGCAACAACACTAAGTTTTTGGCGCCGTTGCCGGGGATTGTTTGAGTTTGGACAACTGATGGTTCATCTTGTTGCTTAGATTTGGTATTTTTCAGAATTTTTAAGAATGAATTCTAGTGTTTCAAGGTGATGTTCTTATCATCAGCAAAGCTGATTGATTTTCATCAATTTAGCTCTTGAATGCAATGTCCTGCTGAAGCTTGGCTAGCCATGTCTAATTTCTTTAGACTAAAGCTTTAGACTAACTTTGCATGATTCCTGGAATTCTTATTAAAAATTTTGAATCTCTTTATTTTCTTTTCCATAAAATTTTCGAAAAGACCAAAAAAATTTACAAAATTCATAAAAACCAAAAAAATTTCTTGTTTGAGTCTAGTGTCTCATTTTAAGTTTGGTGTCAATTGCATGTTTCTGTTCTTCTTGCATTTTTCGAATTCATTCATGTGTCTTCATTGATCTTCAAGTTGTTCTTGATGATTTACTTGCTCTGATCTTTAAATTCTCTTGTTTTGTGTGTTTTGTGATTTCTCATATGCATTCTCAATTTGTTAGTGTCAGTAGTATACAAACTTCTAAGTTTGGTGTCTTGCATGCATTGTTTATTTGATCTTAGTTTCATTTTGATTATTCTTTATTATTAAAAATTCAAAAAAAATTCTTAATTTGTGTCTTTTCAAGTCAATAATACAGAGAATTGAAGATTCAGAACATGCAGAAGAGGAATTGCACAGAAAAAGCTGGGCGTTCAAAACACCCAGTGAAGAAGGAAAACTGGCGTTTAAACGCCAGCCAGGGCACCTGGCTAGGCGTTTAACGCCCAAAAGGGTAGCATTTTGGGCGTTAAACGCCAGAATGGATACCATTCTGGGCTTTTAACGCCAGGATGGCACAAGAGGGAAGATTTTGCTTTTAATGCAAATTTTTTTCAAGTTTTCATAATTTTTCAAAATCAAATCTTTTTCAAATCATATCTTTTCAATCATATATTTTCAAAATCAATTTCTTTCCATTTTCAAAAATATTTGCTAACAATTAATGATTTGATTCAATATTTCAAGTATGTTGCCTTTTCTGTTGAGAAAGGTTTAATGTTTGAATCATATCTTTTCTTGTTAGCCAAGTCATTAATTTTAAAAATCAAATCTTTTTTTTAAATTGTTTTTCAATCATATCTTTTCAATCATATCTTTTTAAAGCCATAACTTTTCAATCATATCTTCTTAATCATATCTTTTTCAAAATAATTTTCAAATCATATCTTTCTGATTTCCAATTTCAAAATCTTTTTCAAAAATTACTTAATTTCTTTCCCACTCTTGGTTTTCGAAAATCAATTACCATTTTTCAAAATTTCTTTTAATTAATTCACTTTAATTTTCGAAAATTTCTTCCCCTCTTCTCACATCCTTCTATTTATGGACTAACATGCACAATCCGAACTCTATCCCTCTTGATAAATTCGAATTCTTCTACCTTCTCCTTCTATTTTTATTTTCCTCTGACATCTCAAGGAATCTCTATACTGTGACATAGAGGATTTCATATTTTCTTGTTCTCTTCTCTTTCATATGAGCAGAAACAAAGACAAAAGTATTCTTGTTGAGGCTGACCCTGAACCTGAAAGGACCTTGAAGCGAAAGCTAAGAGAAGCTAAAGCACTACTCTCTGTAGAGGACCTAACAGAAATCTTCAAACAAGAAGAGGACATGGCAGCCGAAAACAACAACAATGCCAACAATGCAAGGAAGGTGCTGGGTGACTTTACTGCACCCACTCTCGACTTCTATGGGAGAAGCATCTCTATCCCTGTCATTGGAGCAAACAACTTTGAGCTTAAGCCTCAATTAGTTTCTCTAATGCAACAGAATTGCAAGTTCCATGGACTTCCATTGGAAGATCCTCATCAGTTTTTAGCTGAATTCTTGCAAATCTGTGACACTATCAAGACCAATGGGGTTGACTTTGAGGTCTACAGACTTATGCTATTCCCTTTTGCTGTAAGAGATAGAGCTAGGATATGGTTGGACTCACAACCTAAAGAAAGCCTGAACTCTTAGGAAAAGCTAGTCAATGCCTTCTTGGCAAAGTTCTTTCCACCTCAAAAATTGAGTAAGCTTAGAGTGGAAGTCCAAACCTTCAGACAGAAGGAAGGTGAATCCCTATATGAAGCTTGGGAAAGATACAAACAATTGATCAGAAAGTGTCCTTCTGACATGCTTTCTGAATGGAGCATCATAGGTATCTTCTATGATGGTCTGTCTGAACTGTCCAAGATGTCATTGGACAGCTCTGCTGGAGGATCTCTTCATCTTCTTCAAGACACCTGCAGAAGCTCAAGAACTCATTAAAATGATTGCAAATAACCAATTCATGTACACTTCTGAAAGGAATCCTGTGAACAATGGGACGAATCAGAAGAAAGGAGTTCTTGAGATTGATACTCTGAATGCCATATTGGCTCAGAACAAAATATTGACTCAGCAAGTCAATATGATTTCTCAAAGTCTGTCTGGAATGCAAGCTGCACCAGGCAGTACTAAGGATGCTTCATCTGAAGAAGAAGCTTATGATCCTGAGAACCCTTCAATGGAAGAGGTGAATTACATGGGAGAACCCTATGGAAACACCTGTAATCCTTCATGGAGAAATCATCCAAATCTCTCATGGAAGGATCAACAGAGACCTCAACAAGGTTTCAACAACAATAATGGTGGAAGAAACAGGTTTAGCAATGGCAAGCATTTTCCATCATCTTCTCAGCAACAGACAGAGAATTCTAAGCAGAGCCACTCTGACTTAGCAACCATGGTCTCTGATCTAATCAAAACCACTCAAAGTTTCATGACTGAAACAAGGTCCTCCATTAGAAACTTGGAGGCACAAGTGGGTCAGCTGAGTAAGAAAGTTACTGAACTCCCTCCTAGTACTCTTCCAAGCAATACAGAAGAGAATCCAAAAAGAGAGTGCAAGGCCATCAACATGGCTGAACTTGGAGAGGAGAAAGAGGCAGTGAAATCCACTGAGGAAGGCCTCAATGGATGTCCACTGGCCTCCAATGAGTTCCCTAATGAGGAATTATGGGAATCTGAGGCTCACACTGAGACCATAGAGATTCCATTGGATTTACTTCTGCCATTCATGAGCTCTGATGAGTATTCTTCCTCTGAAGAGGATGAAGATGTCACTGAAGAGCAAGTTGCTAAATACCTTGGAGCAATCATGAAGCTAAATGACAAGTTATTTGGTAATGAGACTTGGGAGGATGAACCCCCTTTGCTCACCAAAGAACTGGATGACTTGACTAGGCAGAGATTACCTCAAAAGAGACAAGACCCTAGGAAGTTCTCAATACCTTGTACAGTAGGCACCATGACCTTCAAGAAGGCTCTGTGTGACCTAGGGTCAAGCATAAACCTCATGCCTCTCTCTGTAATGGAGAAGTTAGGGATTTTTGAGGTGCAACCTGCAAAAATCTCAATAGAGATGGCAGACAATTCAAGAAAACAAGCTTATGGACTTGTAGAGGATGTTCTGGTAAAAGTTGAAGACCATTACATCCCTGCTGATTTCATAGTCCTAGAGACTGGAAAGTGCATGGATGAATCCATCATCCTTGGCAGACCCTTCCTAGCCACAGCAAAAGCTGTGATTGATGTTGACAGAGGAGAATTGATCATTCAAGTGAATGAAGAATCCTTTGTGTTTAAGGCTCAAGGATATCCCTCTGTAACCATGGAAAGGAAGCATGAAGAGCTTCTCTCAAAACAGAGTCAAACAGAGCCCCCACAGTCAAACTCTAAGTTTGGTGTTGGGAGGCCACAACCAAACTCTAAGTTTGGTGTTGAACCCCCACATTCAAACTCTAAGTTTGGTGTTGGGAGGTTCCAAGATTGCTCTGAACATCTGTGAGGCTCCATGAGAGCCCACTGTCAAGCTACTGACATTAAAGAAGCGCTTGTTGGGAGGCAACCCAATGTTATATTTATCTATTTTCATTTGTTATTTTATGTTTTTTATAGGTTGATGATCATGGGAAGTCACAAAATCAATTGAAAAAAGCAAAAACAGAATGAAAAACAGAAAGAAAAATAGCACACCCTGGAGGAAAACTTGCTGGTGTTTAAACGGCAGTAAGGGCAGCAAATGGGCGTTTAACGCCCAGTCTGGCACAATTCTGGGCGTTTAACGCCAGAAAGGGGCACCAGACTGGCGTTAAACGCCAGGAAGGGGCAAGAAGCTGGCGTTAAACGCCAGAAATAGGCACCAGCCCGGCGTTTAACGCCAGAATTGGCAGAAGGAGCATTTTTGCTCGCCACTTGGTGCAGGGATGAATTTTCCTTGACACCTCAGGATCTGTGGACCCTACAGGATCCCCACCTACCCCACCACTCTCTCTCTTCTTCACCCCTTCACCAATCACCTCAACACCTCTTCCCCAAAAACCCCTCACCTATCAAATCCCACTATTCTCTTCACCACTCACATCCATCATTCATAAAATCCCACCTACCTCACCATTCAAATTCAAACCACTTTCCCTCCCAAACCCACCCATTATGGCCGAACCATACACCCCCTCTCCACTCCTATATAAACCCATCTTCACTTCTTCATTTTCACATAACCTACACACTGTTTCTCCCCCTTGGCCGAAAAATAAAGCCACATCCATCTCTTCTATTTCTTCTTCTTCTACTCTCTTCTTCCTTCTTTTGCTCAAGGACGAGAAAACCTTCTAAGTTTGGTGTGGTAAAAGCATTGCTTTTTGTTTTTTCATAACCATTTATAGCACCTAAGGCCGGAGAAACCTCTAGAAAGAGGAAAAGGAAGGCAAAAGCTTCCACCTCCAAGTCATGGAAGATGGAGAGATTCATCTCAAGGGTGCATCAAGACCACTTCTATGAAGTTGTGGCCATGAAGAAGGTGATCCCCGAGGTCCCTTTCAAACTCAAAAAGAGTGAATATCCAGAGATCCGACATGAGATCCGAAGAAGAGGTTAGGAAGTTCTTACCAACCCCATTCAACAAGTCGGGATCTTAATGGTTCAAGAGTTTTATGCCAATGCATGGATCACCAAGAACCATGATCAAAGTGTGAACCCGGACCCAAAGAATTGGCTTACAATGGTTCGGGAGAAATGCTTAGATTTTAGTCCGAAAAATGTAAGGTTGCCATTCAACTTGCCCATAATGCAAGGAAATGAACACCCTTACACTAGAAGGGTCAACTTTGATCAAAGATTGGACCAAGTCCTCATAGACATTTGTGAAGAGGGCGCTCAATGGAAGAAAGATTCAAGAGGGAAGCTGGTTCAACTGAGAAGGCATGACCTCAAGCCCGTGGCTAGAGGATGGTTAGAGTTTATCCAACGCTCAATCATTCCCAGTAGCAACCGGTTCGAAGTTACTATAGATCGGGCTATCATGATTCATAGCATCATGATTGGAGAGGAAGTAGAAGTTCATGAGGTTATATCCCAAGAACTTTATAAGGTGGCGGACAAGTCCTCTACCTTGGCAAGGTTAGCCTTCTCTCATCTCATTTGTCACCTCTGTTATTCAGTCGGAATTGACATAGAGGGAGACATCCTCATTGATGAGGACAAGCCCATCACTAAGAAAAGGATGGAGCAAACAAGAGATCCCACTCATCATGAAATTCCTGAGATGCCTCAAGGGATGCACTTTCCTCTACAAAACTATTGGGATCAAATCAACACCTCCCTAGGAGAATTGAGTTCCAACATGGGACAACTAAGGGTGGAGCACCAAGAACATTCCATTCTCCTCCATGAAATTAGAGAAGATCAAAGAATCATGAGAGAGGAGCAACAAAGGCAAGGAAGAGACATTGAGGAGCTCAAGCACTCCATAAGATCTTCAAGAGGAAGAACAAGCCTCCATCACTAAGGTGGACCGGTTCTTTAACTTCCTTGTTCTTTATTTTCCTGTTTTTCGAATTTTCATGCTTATGTTCATCTATGTTTGTGTCTTATGATCATTAGTGTCTTAGTGTCTATGCCTTAAAGTTATGAATGAATCCATCACCTTTCTTAAATGAAAAATGTTCTTAATTGAAAAAGAGAAGAATTGCATGAATTTTGAATTTTATAACATTAATTATTTTGATGTGGTGGCAATACTTTTGGTTTCTGAATGTATGCTTGAACAGTGCATATATCTTTTGAATTTGTTGTTCATGAATGTTGGCTCTTGAAAGAATGATGAAAAAGGAGACATATTACTGAGGATCTGAAAAACCATAAGAATGATTCTTGAAGCAAGAAAAAGCAGTGAAAAAAAAGAGAGATTATGTTCGAAAAAAAAAGAGAGAGAAAGCAAGCAGAAAAAGCCAATAGCCCTTTAAATCAAAAGGCAAGGGTAAAAATAAGGTTGTGATTCAAGGCAAAAAGAGTGTGCTTAAGAACCCTGGACACCTCTAATTGGGGACTCTAGCAAAGTTGAGTCACAATCTGAAAAGGTTCACCCAGTTATGTGTCTGTGGCATGTATGTATCCGGTGGTAATACTGGAAGATAAAGTGCTTTGGGCCACGGCCAAGACTCATAAAGTAGCTGTGTTCAAGAATCATCATACTTAACTAGGAGAATCAATAACACTATCTGGACTCTGAGTTCCTATAGAAGCCAATCATTCTGAATTTCAAAGGATAGAGTGAGATGCCAAAACTGTTCAGAGGCAAAAAGATAAAAGCCCCGCTCATCTAATTAATACTGATCTTCATAGATGTTTTTGGAATTCATTGCATATGCTCTTCTTTTTATCCTATTTGATTTTCAGTTGCTTGGGGACAAGTAACAATTTAAGTTTGGTGTTGTGATGAGCGGATAATTTATACGCTTTTTGGCATTGTTTTTAGTATGTTTTAGTTAGTTTTTATTATATTTTTATTAGTTTTTAGTTAAAACTCACTTTTCTGGACTTTACTATGAGTTTGTGTATTTTTCTGTGATTTCAGGTATTTTCTGGCTGAAATTGAGGGACCTGAGCAAAAATCTGATTCAGAGACTGAAAAGGACTGCAGATGTTGTTGGATTCTGACCTCCCTGCACTCGAAGTGGATTTTCTGGATCTATAGAAACCCAATTGGCGCGCTCTTAATTGCTTTGGAAAGTAGACATCTTGGGCTTTCCAGCAATATATAATAGTCTATACGTTGCCTGAGATTTGATGGCCTAAACAGGCATTCCAAGTCAGCTCAAGAATTCTGGCGTAAAACGCCGGAACTGGCACAAGAATGGGAGTTAAATGCCCAAACTGGCACAAAAGCTGGCGTTTAACTCCAAAAAAAAGTCTCTACACGAAAATGCTTCAATGCTCAGCCCAAGCACACACCAAGTGGGCCCGGAAGTGGATTTTTATGTCATTTACTCATCTTTGTAAACCCTAGGCTACTAGTTCTCAACAAATAGGACATTTTACTATTATATTTTCATCTTTTGATCAATTTAGATCTTAGGATCATCTTTCGATCATGTTTTTATGATTGAACCCTCTTTGGGAGGCTGGCCATTCGGCCATGCCTAGACCTTGTTCTTATGTATTTTCAACGGTGGAGTTTCTACACACCATAGATTAAGGTGTGGAGCTCTGCTGTACCTCGAGTATTAATGCAATTACTATTGTTCTTCTATTCAATTCAGCTTATTCTTGTTCTAAGATATCACTTGTTCCTCAACTTGATGAATGTGATGATCCGTGACACTCATCGTCATTCTCACCTATGAATGTGTGCCTGACAACCACCTCCGTTCTACCTTAGATTGAGTGGATATCTCTTAGATTCCTTAATCAGAATCTTCGTGGTATAAGCTAGAATTGATGGCAGCATTCTTGAGAATTCGGAAGGTCTAAACCTTGTCTGTGGTATTCTGAGTAGGATTCAAGGATTGAATGACTGTGACGAGCTTCAAACTCGCGATTGTGGGGCGTTAGTGACAGACGCAAAAGAATCACTGGATTCTATTCCGACATGATCGAGAACCGACAGCTGAATAGCCGTGCTGTGACAGAGCGCGTTGAACATTTTCACTGAGAGGACGGAACTGTAGCCATTGACAATGGTGATGCCCAACATACAGCTTGCCATGGAAAGGAGTAAGAAGGATTGGATGAAGACAGTAGGAAAGCAGAGAGACGGAAGGGACAAAGCATCTCCATACGCTTATCTGAAATTCTCACCAATGAATTACATAAGTATCTCTATCTTTATTTTATGCTTTATTCATAAATCATCTATAACCATTTGAATTTTCCTGACTGAGATTTACAAGATGACCATAGCTTGCTTCATACCAACAATCTCTATGGGATCGACCCTTACTCGTGTAAGGTTTATTACTTGGACGACCCAGTGCACTTGCTGGTTAGTTGTGCGAGGTTGTGATAAAGAGTTGAGATTGCAATTGAGCGTACCATGTTGATGGCGCCATTGATGATCACAATTTCGTGCACCAGTTGCATTGAACTGGTTTACTGATTCCTCGAAGCGAACCTGTGATTTTCGGCTTGATGGATATGGACATGGTGCGTAGGAGAGTGGTGGTTCTTGGAAGTAATTGGATTGGCATTGGGGCGGATAGGGATCATATGATGGCGAATGGTGAAAGGAAGCTTGTGAGTGTGGTGGTTCGAAATTATGTCGAGAGGATGGTCTCTGAGCACAGGGTGGGGCTTGTTGGTGGTTACAAGGCGGTCCACCAAATCTATCAGTTGCGCATGCATTGTAAAATGGTCTCTGTCCATGATATCTAGGAGGATGTTGTTGCCTAAATGGTCTTTGATTGCTTAGACCTTGATGCATAGTCTTGTTATAGCTTCCATTCCTTGCAACAAAATTAGAACCAAACTCAAAGTGAGAGGGGTGAGAATTCATAATAGATATCAGAAATAAGAGGGAAGAGAGAAAACAAATAAACAAGTAAAAGAAAAATATTTTTTTTTGAAAAATATTTACAATAACCAATAATAAGGCACACGTTTGCAATTCCCCGGCAACGGCGCCATTTTGAAGAGAGAACTTTTGCGTGGTCTAGAATTCAGAATAAATTTCCGTTGCAAGTATAGCTTATAAACCAACAAAAGTCCTTTCATACAAACGTTTTGGTTGTCACAAGTAACAAACCCCTTTAAAATTGATAACCGAGTATTTAAACATCGGGTCGTCTTCTCAAGGAATTGCAGGGAGGTATGTTCTTATTATTGGTTATGAGTTTGTAAATTGGGGGTTTTGAGAATGAGGAACAAATAAAATAAATGACAAGTAAAATAAATAAATGACTGTAAAATAAACTCTTGGCAAGGTATGAGAAATTGGAAGGCCTATCCTAGTTATCCTTATCAATGATGACAAAAATTGAATCTTAACTCCACTTAATTAACCTCTGCTGTTGCAAAGGAAGGTCAAGTGGCTAATTAGTTTGATCTTCAAATCCTAGTTAATTCCTAGAAAAAGATTGGAATTATAGAAGTTCAAGCTAATTAGCAAAGATAGCGATTATCGATCACGTTGAGTTTGATAACTCAAGAGTTACTGATTTCTTAACCAAAACCAAGAATGTAGAAAGCTAAATTGAAATCATAAATATCTGAAATACCTCAAATAACATACATTCAAAGCAGTAAAATATAACATGGAAAAGTTCATAAGCCAATTGGGCAACATAAATCAAATACAAATAAAAGCATTAAAGTATCTCAAAGTAGAAGAGAAGTTAAAATAAAAGAATATTGAACCTGATGTGAAGATGAGATAAATTCCTAATTTCTAAAAATCCTAATCCTAAATCCTAAGAGAGAGGAGAGAGCCTCTCTCTCTAAAAACTACATCTAATCCTAAAATTGTGAATTATGAAAGCATGATTATGAATGGATACATATCACCACTTTATAGCCTCTAATCTGTGTTTTCCGGGCCGCAAACTGGGTCAGGAACAGCTCAGAAGTCGCTGATTGTGCAATTCGGTCTGTACAGGTCGCGGCAAAGTGACGCGGAGGCGTCGTCCACGCGGCCGTGCGGATTGAGGTTCGCAGATGCAATGGGGACGCATCATTCACGTGTTTGCATCGCCTAACTTCGAGGCAGCTATAACAAATTATATATCAAATCGAAGCCGCGGACGTTAGCTTTCCAACGCAACTAAAACCGCATTGTTTGGATCTCTGTAGCTAAAGTTATAGTCGTTTGAGTGCGAAGAGGTCAGGCTAGACAGCTTAACAACTTCTTCAACTTCTTGTATTCCTTCCACTTTTGCATGCTTCCTTTCCATCCTCCAAGCCATTCCTGCCCTATAATATCTGAAAACACTTAACACACATATCAAGGCATCTAATGGTAATGAGAGAGAATTAATAATAAGCAGATATAAGATCAAAGAAGCATGTTTTCAATCATAGCACAAAATCAGGAAGGAAAATGTAAAACATGCGAATTGTATGAATAAGTGAGTAAAGAGTTGATAAAAACCACTCAATTGAGCATAAGATAAACCATAAAATAGTGGTTTATCAGTGCCCATTACCCAAATTCCAAAACCCCCAATTTACAAAACTCATAACCAATAATAAGAATACCTCCCTGCAATTCCTTGAGAAGACGACCCGATGTTTAAATACTTCGGTTATCAATTTATTTAGGGGTTTGTTACTTGTGACAACCAAAACGTTTATAAGAAAGGACTTTTGTTGGTTTGGAAGCTATACTTGCAACGAAAATTTATTCTAATTCTAGACCACGCAAAACTCCTCTCTTCAAAATGGCGCCGTTGCCGGGGAATTGCAAACGTGTGCCTTATTATTGGTTATTGTAAATATTTTTCAAAAAAAAATAAAAAAATCATATTTTTTTTTTAATTTTTATCTTATCTTATCTTTTTCAAAATCTTATCTTATCCTTTTTTAGAATCTTATCTTATCCTTTTTTTTTTCAAAAATCATATCTTTTTCAAAATATTTTCTTTTTGTTAGTTTTTGTTTTTATTTTCTTCTACTACTATGAACTCTCACCCCTTTGGCTATGAGTCTGGTTACAACTATGTTGCAGGAAGAGGAGATTATAGTGAGAACAGGCATCAAGGTTGAAACAATCAAAGATGGGAGGAGTCACAAGAATTTAATCAACCCTCATGGCAACAACCACCTCCAATGGACTATCAACAACCGTTCTGTGATGCATATCAAGGCAATGGCTATGGTGAGCATTCTTTTGATTATCAACAACCACCACCATACGCCTGTGAAACCCCCCTCAACATAGCTTTGAACCACCATACTCACGAGCCCCTTACCACCAAACACCCTCATACGATCCTAACCCGTACCCACCATACCAACTACCTTATGAGCCAAATGAAACCATACACAGAACCACCACCTTAATATACACCATCTCCTTATCATTATCAAGATGAACCACTTTTCTACCATGAACCTTTTCTCCCAACAAATGAACCCTCCTATCCACCCTAAACCTCATTGGAGAAAGCAATTGCTGATCTAAACTCTACTATACAAGCTCTCGCCGCCCAAATTGGACCACAAATACCTTCAACAATCAACCCTCAAGCTCTAGTGCACTTCTTTTTCAACCACAGAATGATCTCTCCACCCCATAACCACCATCCATGGAAGAGCACCCACATCCATCAATCCAAGAGCAACATGATCCCAATGATGCTATTGACATGGAACAAGAGAGAAGGAATCATCTTCGCGAATCCATACTTCATAAGGAGCTAGAGGAGGCCTTAAAGGTGAAGGTAGTAGAGACCCTTAAAGTTGACAGCGCGGCTGAAAAACTAGTGAAGGAAGACAACAAGGAGGATTTTGTACTTGAAGGTGAAGAAATAGTTGAACAAGAAATCATCAAGGATGAATACGATTTCATACTCAAATACCTGGATCAAGCAAGAAATCGATTACCTTTCCGACGTTCGGACATTCAAGGAACCCCCACGGCTTCATGTGGACAGTATAATGAAGAATGTAGCATGAAGGAGATACTAGAAACTCCAGTGGACAGTAAGGAGTATGAATTTATACTGGAACAAATGGAGGAAGCTGGAATTATTGAAGAGGAAGAAGTGGTTGAAGACTTAGAAGATGCAGAACCTCCATGGAAAATTCAAGTCATAAAGGCTCCTTCCAAGGTATTGAAATTGATGTTGAGGAGGGTGTACAACCTCCAAGGCATGTCATAATAGAAGACTTGGAAGAGGTAAATCAAGAGATGGAGATTCAAGAAGAAGAGGCACAACCTCCCATGCCCTTGGTGCACAATAAAGAAGAGATTAAATTGGAAGAAAGCTACCAAGAGGAAGAGGTTGAAATTGAAGAAGCTTGCAAAGAGGTGGAAGATGTCAAAGAAGAGCACAAGGGAGTGGAGCTTGCACATTCATTAAAAACACCTCCCCCTAAGTTGCCATCATCCTTCACAACATTCAAGTGGGTAAAATTCATATCCCTTAGCTTTCTAATTCCACTTGAATATGGGCTACTGGAGACAGATGGTCAACTTAGAGCTCTTTGTGGCATAAAGAGTAAGAGGAAGATGGTCAGTGGTGAGAATTCTCCTGCAAAGTTCATTATGGTTGGAAGCTTTAAGTTTAACTGCAAATGTTGGTATAGAGCTCAATTGAATGGGTCTAAGAAGTTGTTTGGACGCTTCAGTGAGAATTCTAAAGCTGAACCACCCGGATGGGATCATGATAATCAACTTGAAGATGGGTGTAGAAACAAGATTTGGGATCCCGGAGGATATTGGATTTGCAAACATTGGTGGAGATTCGTGGATCAGTACAAGCATAAGCCACCATGACAAGGAGCTCGCCAAATGTCCAACTTAAGGACTTTAACTAAAAGTGCTAGGTGGGAGACAACCCACCATGGTATGATCGTCCCTTTTCAGTTTTAATTCTAATATGTTTTGTTTGTTTTTGAATTTTTATTGAACTTGGAATCATGCATAGCATTCATATTAAGTATTGCACTCTGCATACTGCATAATCACAAAAAAAAAATTACGCACGCGACGCGGAAGCGTCGCCGACGCGTTCGCGTCACAAGTGCATTGGGAAGAAAATAATTTAAATAGAGAGTCACGCGAAAGCGTGGCTGGAGGCGTGCCTTTGGCACAAATTGATCCATGCGACCGCGTCATTGAGAAAAACACCTCCCACGCGTCCGCGTCACCCACGCGAACGCGCGCCTCAAAATCGACGTAAAAAGGGTGTATGGCTGAGAGTTGAGCTAGAATTGGGTTGGACTCGTGCTAGAAGCACAAGCCTTACCACGCGTACGTGTGCCTCACGCGTCCGCGCCGTTTTCAAATTCAGGCCATCCACGCGATCGCATCAACCACGCGACCGGGTCACCCTAAATTTTGGCAAAATGAGTTTCAAACAGAAAGTTGCGCGAGCACGCGGCTGCCCTCACGCCACTAGCACAAACCATGTCACGCGTCCGCGTGACCGACGCTCCCGCGTCACCTCACTTACGTGCTTCCCGCGCGAACGCGTGCCTCACGCGTCCGCGTCACCAGTGGCGCACATCTTATCTTAATTTGCCAAAATATCTTTTTTTTTTCAAATCCTACTTTTTTCTCTTCCTTTCTTATTTCTTCCTTCCCCCTTCTTCCTTCTTTCTTATTCCTTTTTTATTTTCATGCATTTTTATGTTGGTGTTGGAAATTTATTTGGGTCATTATTTTCCATATTTTGCTTGTGGATTATTAAAAGGAACTATTTGACAATTATATATTATTTTTATAGGGTTGCTTGCATATTCAATTTAATACTTTCAATACCTTATTTACCATGCATGCTATGTATTTGTGAAAACACCCGTATGGCATTGTGCACTACTTTTATATTATTCTACTACTCTAAATGCTTGCTTTTCACAAAACTCTTTTTATATTTTATTAATTAAATATAATTATTATTACAAATATGTTGTTAGTTTGAAAGACTTGGTAATCTAACTTGGACATTGAATGCTTGATCTATGCTACTCATGCCCTTGCCGGCATGCCAATAAACACCTTGCATTCAATTTTCTTCACATGCACTTCCTATATTTCAATTGTTGATTTGCCACATGTAGTCATGACCATGTGTTGACATCATTATCCATTCCTGTGCATTGATTACCACCTTTCCCATTCTCTTCCTTGCTCTAAACCTTAGCTTTAAAAGTTACTTTCTTTCTCCCTTTTTTCAGGATGGCCACCAAGAAGGGTAGAGAGAAAGCTACTCCCAAACCGCCGGCAAGGAAAGGAACAAAAAAAGAGCACCAGCTGAGGAACCACAACCCCCATCCACCTGCACATCTCAGCATGCACCAAGGACGGTGCAATTTTTAAGTGTGGGGAGGTCGATACCGATCTCCGCGGGTTAGTTAGTCCCTTCTCAACACCAATGTTAATTTGTTAATTGTTGCATTTGCATGTTTGTTTGATTTTATGCATTTAGTCACTACTTGGTTGAAGTAATATTTTCTTTTTCAAGAAATTTTTATAGTATTTCACTAATTTAAATTGAAAATTTTTTGTTAAATTTGTTTGAAGTTGTATTTGGAACATAGTTTTTTAGTTAAAGAACACACAACACGTGAGATTTTGAGCTTAATTGCATGGTTACATTATTTAACCATAATATTTTATTCTTGTGTGTTTCTTTCTCTACGATTGTAACCTTCACTTTGTTTCAAATCTATATGTCCAATATTTAGTGTATTTACATGTTTGCATATGATTGAGGCCATTATTTGATTTTAGCTCACTTATCTCAAATAACCCTACCCTTTACATTACCCTTGTTAGCCACCTTGAGCCTTTTAACCCCCTTCTTTTCTATAACCACATCACTAGCCTTAAGCAGAAAAACAAAAGTAAAAATCCCAAATTGAATCTTTGGTTAGCTTAAGATAGAGATTATGTATCAACTAAGTGTGAAAAAACTGTGGGAACATGGGTTAATAAGGGAATGTATCATATTTCTAATTTATTTAAATATTGAGAATTTGAGAACATACTCATGAAAAGCCAAAATAGAAAAAAAATATATATATATATATATATATATATAATGGAAAATCCATGTGCATTGATAAGTTATGTTTCAGACAAAAAAAATCAATAAATAAGTAAGTGAATAAGGGGATAAAATTACCCCAATGTTAAGCTTTAATAAAGATCAATGCACATGTGATAAAATTAAAGAAATATAAAAAAAATTTTGGTACATGAGTATGGGAATTATGGGTAGCTAGGCATGATTTTAGAAATTATATAGAATGTATGTATGTTAGGTGATAGCTCAGGTTACTCAAAGATTCAATTTATAGATCACTTAGCCATACATATATCCTCACCCTTGCCTTGACCCCATTACAACCTTGAAAAGACCTCATGATGTGTGCATTGGTACATTAAATATTTGTTGATTGGTTAGATGAAGAACAATGTTTAGAAAGCATAACTAGGGAAGAGTAGAGTGATTGACCCTAGACACTTGAGAGTTAGAGTGATATACACTACCAGTAAGGGTTCAGTGCTTAAATCTATGTTCTCTGCTTTCATGAGCTATCTTCTTACAAGTTTACTTGTCTTTTATTGTGTAATTTGAATTAGTAGAATTTGATTCATATTTGTCTTGAAGAACTTGTTTGCTTTTAACCAAGTAGGTAGAACATTTTGCATGTAGTTGCATTCACATAGATATGTTGCATTGCGTACTCTCTATCATTCCTCTTCACTTCTTTATAGCTTCTCTTGAGCTTAGCATGAGAACATGCTAATGTTTAAGTGTGGGGAGGTTGATAAACCACTATTTTATGGTTTATCTTGTGCTCAATTGAGTGGTTTTTATCAAGCCTTTGCCCACTTATTCATATGATTTGCATGGTTTTACATTCTCCTTCCCGATTTTGTGCTATGATTGAAAACATGCTTCTTTGGCTTTTATTTCCTTTTATTTAATCCTCTCTTATTACCATTATATGCCTTGATATGTGTGTTAAGTGCTTTCAGGAATTACAGGGTAGGAATGGCTTAGAGGATGGAAAGGAAGCATGCAAAAGTGGAAGGAATACAAGAAGTTGAAGGAACTGAAAAGCTGCCAGCCTGACCCTCTCGCACTAAAACGATCATAACTTGAGCTACAGAGGTTCAAATGATGCGGTTCCACTTGCATTGGAAAGCTAACGTCTGGGGCTTCGATTTGATATATAATTCACCATAGTGGCCATATAGATAGATGACGCGAATGCGCGCTCCATGAGGACGTGTCGCATCTGCCAACTTCAATCCGCGCAGACGCGTTGATGACGCCTCCGCGTCACTTTGCCGCGACCTGTACGGACCAGATTTCACAATTAGCGACTTTTGGGCTATTTCTGACCCAGTTTTTGACCCAGAGAATACAGATTAGAGGCTATAAAGTGGGAGAATGCATTCATTCATAATTATGCTCTCATAATTCACAATTCTTAGGATTTAGATGTAGGTTCTAGAGAGAGAGGTTCTCTCCTCTCTCTTAGGATTTAGGATTTTAGGATTTCTATTAGTTTAGTTCAATTCATCTTCATTCCAGGTTCTATGTTCCTTCAATATTTATTTTCTACTTTTATTTACTCTAATACTTTTATTTGTATTTGAATATAATTATGTTGCCCAATTGGCTTATGAACCTTTCCATGTTATGACTTGAATTTATGTTTAGATGTAATTTGATATGTGTCAGATTTATGATTGCTTTATTTACATGAATGCTTTTAATTTAATTTAGAATTTTTTCTTTTGGCTTGGGTTAAATAATTGGTGATGCTTGAGTTATCAAACTCGAGGTGTTGACTGAAAATTGGAATTCTTCAAGAATTAATTCGAGATCCAATAACTCTAACTTTTCCTAAGGAAAGACTGGAATTTGAGGATTCGAATTAATTCATCCACTTAACTTACCTTCATAGTTAGAGGTTAACATAGTAGGAGAAAAATCCAATTCTCATCACAATTGATAAGGATAACTGGGATAGGACTTCCAATTTCTCATACCTTGCCAAGAGATTTTATAATTATTAATTTATTTTCCGTTATATCTGTGCCCATTGCCCAAATTTCAAAACCCCCAATTTACAAAACTCATAACCAATAATAAGAACACCTCCCTGCAATTCCTTGAGAAGACGACCCGAGGTTTAAATACTTTGGTTATCAATTTATTTAGGGGTTTGTTACTTGTGACAACCAAAACGTTTGTAAGAAAGGACTTTTGTTGGTCTGGAAGCTATACTTGCAATGGGAATTTATTCTAATTCTAGACCACGCAAAACTCCTCTCTTCAATAGACATGTGTGCTGTTAGGTAGTTAGGATGTGGTTAGAGGATTCTAGGCCTGATAAGTACTCCGTTTGTGTTTATCTATTTGAATGTTGCATGCTTTGCTAAGTGATATTGGTATACTGTGATGTTTCTGTTTCATGTAAGTGGATTATCCTGCTGTTTTGCTGGTTGATGCCATCCGGGAACGTCCAATTTATTGCCGGAATGCTGCCTAATTTTCTAGAAAATATTTTATCTTCAACTTAAACCTAGAATTGAACTTGCAACTTCTTTGATTCAGCTTTGCTTGATTTCACCAAGTTCAATTCTCAGGCTACTCAGTGGCATTTCCGTGGGTATCTTAATTCCCATCGATATGTATTGAAAGGTTTGGACCAAGAAACTTTTTTGTCGGATTTCTGTGACAATTAGTATCTTGCCCACCCTTATGTTTTCAATTTAAACCTTCATGTACATTCACTTTTCAAGTCAAGTCAAATGCACTTTGATTTTTACTAAACCTATCATTTGACTTTGATTTGTGATTTTCTTTATTAAGGTTCGCTCAATTGATTGGCAATTTTCACTAGTGTAACCCTTTTGATTCAAACTATTTTCAAATTGCTTTTTGTTACTCAAAGTGAATATCTCACATCCTTATGCCAATCATTGCACATCTAGTGACCAGGGAATTGTTGATGACTAATTTCATATTACATGCTTTCATGCAAAATTCCATATTTCATCATCAATGACTGCATTTTCCTCATGAATGTGAACATGCTTGTTTTTCATACTTTGTGTATTTCTCTTAATTGAGCCAATAATTGTCATACTACTAATTTTTTAACCAATTCCCTAACCTCTAATTTCATTAACCAATTAACTTTTCTTTTCACTTTCAAACTGACCCCTTTTACCATTCTTTTGGTATGACGCTTATTAGGCTTAGTGAACAGGCATTGTGCAAATATAGCTTGGATTTTTGGTTTGTGACTTTGTTTGATTTTTGAATCATATTTCTCGCATTCCAAGAATTTTAATTTCTTAACTCACTTCATGATTATATGTCTGTCCTCTTGTTTTCTGAATGTGTCATTCCTTGCTTTCTTTTCTCTACGTGTTTAAGTGTTTATATACTATCATTTCTGTTTTTTTTTTTCAGGATGGCTGATAAAGGAAAAGCCAAGGTTACCTCTAGGAAGAGGAAGACACCTCAAGCGCCTACTCTTTCTCCTTATTCCACTATGCCAAAAACCCACTCAATGAAGTGGATAAGGTGAACCAACATCTTCAGCCCACTAACATAGCTAAGTTTCCTAACTTGTACTGTGAGCTCCGCTTCCCAACCTATCGGAAGAAAAGTCTGAACATTGAGAAGAAATTGGCCCTTCCCGATGACCTGAGGCACTCCATGATGGCCCGCATTGAGGGACAAGGCCTGGGCTTTGTTGATAGAGAATTGGAAAGGATAAACACATCATGGGTCAAGGAATTCTATTGTAACTTTTTCAAAGCGACTCTTGATTCAGTTTATCTACGAGGCGGTCAGATTCTGGTTAGTGAGGCTGCTATTAAGGATGCATTGCATTGCCTACCTAAGACTGGTGCCACAGATGCTTATGAGCAGGGAGAGGTAGCAATGCAATGTATGACCTTTGATTATGATGCCTTGGGGGAGGTAATTGCCACACCAGAAGCCCCTTGGGTGATGGATTCGGACAACAAGAAGCCCAAGGGGATGCTATTTGCTCATTTATCTAGAGAGGCTAGGCCTTGGCAGCAGATATTCACCCACTATGTCATGCCTATTACCCACTTTTCTGAGATTCCGGTGGACATGCTCGTCCTGATTGGCTGTGTCATGGAGGGGAAGGAGGTATATTTTCTCCGGTTGATCAGGAGGTACATGTGGTGAGCACACATCCGTGGCCTACTTCCATTTCCAACGTTGGTCACTAGGATGGTTGAGTTAGCTGGTGCCCCTTGGAGGGACGACGACGTGACACCACCACCCCCAAACGACGACGACAAGGAGGATGTTATTCCGTGGGGTACATGGGTGCACGAGAAGTCCCCATCCCGGCGTGCATCTAGAGCTCGAGCACGAGCAGCACCAGCCGGACCACCTTCTTCTTCAGATGTAGCAGGACCATCAGCACCAGCAGTACCTTTAGTCCCACCACCAGCACCCCAGTCGACATATCTTCTGGTACAACGTCTGTTCTGCTTCCTGGAGCGTACTGAGCGCCGCGTCATGCGACGCCTTGACCGAGTAGATCAGGTATTTGAAGCAATGGGCATTGAGCTGCCTCTTTTTCTCGACTCTTCTGCATCTGACGAGGAGGAGCCAGCTCCCGGAGGCACCACCAGAGACACAGGTTGTCCCAGAGGTCCAACAGCCTCCTGAGGAGCCACAGCCACAGTCCCAGCCTGAGGTCTAGTAGCCAGACGCGACTGTTGACCCCTATTCTAAGCCCGAGCATTAGCATCAAGGACGATGCTTCATCTTAAGTGTGGGGAGGTCACTGCCATTACGTCGATAGATAGCTATGTGTGGTGAACATTTTCAGACACTTATCTCCTAGTTCTGTTATTTTGCTCTATTTTGCACATTTCTCTTTAGGATTATTGTATATATTAGTATTGTGGGTACTTTTATTATTAGTCTATTACATTTTGCACTTTGGTTAGTAAATATTTTTGTTGGATTTTCTTTATATAGTTGTTTTAGCTGGTTTTAGCTTTTGGTTGTGATTAGAAAATATTTTTGGATTGTTGAAACCTAGTTGACCTAGTTGACCATTTTTGTATATAAAATTTGTTTTGATTGGAAAAGGGGTAAACTAAGGAATTTTTAAAATTTTTCAATCACAACATTGCATTAATAAGCTTAGTCAAACGATGAAATTTTCCAAGAAACTTATTTATAAGGCACCACCCCAATTAATTGAAATTTTTTTATAACTTGCTTGAATTATACACCTTGTGGATCATGTTTTGAGCTAAGAACACAAGCTTGTGAGATTTGAGCCTAATGGTGTGGTTACATCTTTAACCACTTATTTTCCTTCTTGTGTGAAATTTTTCTCTTCTATGATTGTGACCCTTGATTTGTTTAATTCTACATGTCCATCATTCCTTGCATACATGCACTTGTATGATTGAGGCCATTGTTTCATTAGCTCACTTACCTAAATAGCTTACCTTTTACTCTCCATTGTTAGCTAAATTTGAGCATACGCTTAACCTAATTGTTCTTTATTGTAGCACATTACAAGCCTAAAGCGAAAAATAATAAAAGTTCCTTGTTTAGATCTTTGATTGGCTTAGACTAGTGATGAGTGTTTATTATTTAAGTTTGGGGTGATTTGGGAACATTGGTTGGGATAAAAGGGTGTATTTTATATTTTCATATTTGGGAATTAGGTGCATGCTCATGTATAGATTAAATGTATTGACCTTATGCATTGATGTTCTTGTGCATATCTCTTTCAAAAAAAAATTAAATTAATTTCTGAAAAAGAAAAGGAAAAAAAGCAATAATCAGGGGACAAAAAAAATGCCCCAAGGAGAAGTTTAATAAAATCAATGCATGAGTGTTGTAGATGAAGAAAAAATATATGAGTGTGTGAAATGTGAAGGATGGGTAGTTAGGTTAGTACTTAATTGTATAGGTTATTATATAGGTTAGGTGAAAAGTCTAGGCTAATCAAAGATTCAAATTTTAGTCCACTTAACCATATATGGCCTTACCTTGACCCTAACCCCATTACAACTTTATGGAAAGTTCTCATGATGATTGTATCCATGCATTGAATGATTGTTGATTGTTAGATGAAGAACAAATCTTGGAAAGCATGATTAGGAGAGAATGGAGTGAATCAACCCCTAAACACTTGAGTGACTAGAGCGGATACACATCCGGTGAGGGTTCGATTGCTCAATTACATGCTTCCGTCATGATCATTCTTTTTCATGCAAGTTTGTGAATTTGTTTTTGATAGTTCAATGCAATTGTGGGTTTGGTTTGGTTTGAGTTGATGCCTATTGATCTAGCCCTTATGCTTACACATGTTCCCTTGGTAGATGATTTGTTTTGACCAAGTGATTGCATTCGTATAGATAGTTGTATGTAGATAAGTTGCATTTAGGTAGTTTACATTGAATAAATGTTGATACTCCTTTGTCTTTTTCTTGAATTTAGCATGAGGACATGCTTAGTTTAAGTGTGAAAAAGTTTGATAAATCCTAATTCCATGGTTTATCTTGTGCTTATTTTAGGGGATTTTATCACCTTTTCCCACTTTTATTTAATGAAATAGCATGGTTTTGTAATTCTCCCTCAATTTGTGCTTAAATGTAAAAACATACTTTTTAGACCCTAAATTAGTGATTTTAATTTACCTTAATTCCATTCGATGCTTTGATGTGTTTGTTAGTGATTTCAGGTCCATAAGGCAAATATTGGATGAAAGAAGTGAAGAGAAAAGCATGCAAAGTGGAGAATACATGAGACAACAAGGATTGGGAGTGCATCAATGGATGCGCACGCGTACTAAGCGCGCGTGCAGAAGTGACGTCGCATGGCGACGCGTACGCGTACATGGCGCATACGCGTGGATAGAGAAATTGCCAAACGGCGCGGATGCGTACATAATGCGTACGCGTCGATGCTCGCACGTGATTCACTTAAAGGCAAAATGTTGGGGGCGATTTCTGAGCTGTCCAGGCCCAATGCCAACCCATTCCTGAAGCTACTTCATGCAGAATTCAAGCTAGAGCAAAGGAGGAGCACTTAGTTAGTCAACATGAGCCTATAGTTAGTTTTCTAGAGAGAGAAGCTCCCTCTTCTCTCTAGAATTAGGTTAGGATTAGGTTAAATTTTCTTAGATCTAAGTGTAATCTCTTGAATTCATCTTCTTTCCTTCACAACTTCTTATTCTAATGTCTCAATTCTCTAGTTTCTCTTGTTAAATTCTTACTTTGCTCTCTTTTATGTTGATGAACCTTTGTTGGATCTTGACTTCTTCTAATGTAATTTTATATTTTCATGCTCTCTTTGATGTTTATTTTCATTGATATTGTTGATTTATTGTTCACGATGGTTATAGATCTTGCTAATTCTTGTAATTGGTGATGTTTACTTTTCTTGGACTCTAGTTGTTTGATAGAATATTTCCTGTAATTTTTGAGTAATTTTCTTTACTCTTGGCCTAGGCTAAGGGAATTGAGTGACCTGGAGTCGTTGGGTCTCAATGAATTGGTGATTTGAGAACCCTTGATGATCAATTTGATACCCATTGATATTAACCCACTACTAATCTAATTAGTAGATAGGTTGGGACTTATGGGTTGCTGTTGATCAAGCCATTTGACGTACCTCAAACTTAGGAGTAGATATTACGTACTTAAAGCTCTTGGAGGTAGACTTAATGAGCTTGGTTCCTCATAATTGTCAATATATGGTTTGTAGAAAAGGATGGTCATCTCAATTACCTATGTCTAGCCAAGAGTATTTTTCCTTTCTTTTATTAGTTAATTGTTCATTTACTTTTCTTGCCATTTATTTTCTTGCCAAAATATAAAATCAAACCCCTTGTTTTTCATAGCCAATAATAGAACATTTCATTGCAATTCCTCGTGAGACAGCCCGGAGTTCAAATACTCCGGTTAATTCTTATTTGGGATTTATTACTTGTGACAATCAAATTTAATTTGATTTGAGTATTGTTAGTTGGTTGGAACTATACTACCAACGAAATTATTTTATATGAAATTCCTTATCATACGAAAATGCTCTTTCAGCAGACCCTTAAATGGAGGTCAAATCCGCGACGGATTAGTCCTTGACCTGTCGGGTTGGGGGATATCGTGGGTAACAAAAAAAAATGATATTCTTTTTAAAAAAACTTGAACTAATATCTTGATTTTTTATTAATATTAAAATAAAACTAATATTTTAAATATCTTTTTAATTATATAAAGATTTAATTTTGGTTAATATATACTACCTATAAACTCATTTTAAAAATATATATTAAGAATAATAATGTTGAATACAATAAAATGTGATAATATTTGAGTGTTTTTAAACATATTCAAAAAAATTATTTTTTTATTAAAACACATACAATTAGACACAAAAAAACACACGTGTTTAATAAGTATTGTGTTTGAAATGCGTCTAACACATACCGAAATGACTCAAGATTACTCTAAATGATAGTTATTAAAGCTGAGCCAGGTATAATTAAATAATTATTATTTTTAGAATTGGTTAAACTAGTTCAACTATTGGATCACTGATTAAACAAATTGACTCGACATAATTAAATAATTATTTAAAATTCCATTATTTCCTTCTTTATTATAAGTATTTTTTATTTGTTTTTATATTAAAATAATTATTATTTTTATATTTTAATAATTTATTAAGTATATTAGTTTATACAGTTGGTCTTGTTATATATACTACAAATATTTATTAAAAATAATATTAATAAATATTATATAATCATATAAAAAAATAAATTATGATTAATAAAATAAATTTTGTTTATATTTTTTAATATGTAAATGCTAAATAAAATTCATAATTAAATTAAAATATAATTAATTTAAAAATAAATAAATTTAAAATTAAAATTAAAATATATTAAAAAATATAAATTATTTGATGAAAATTATATATATATATATATATATTATAATTAGCATATATAATAATAAGAGGAAGTATAGGGAGCCAATAGAATATTTGTACAATGTGTACAATGGAGGTTTAAGGATGTCCGATTCAGTATTAGAGATATAACCATTAGTGTTACCTTTTTCCATCAACTTAAGATTTTGGGATGAGTGGTATCATGACACGGTATTAAAGCTCTAGATCTAAAAGGTGAAGAGTTTGATCCTTGATGAATCCCAAAATCAGTTTAAGCTTTTGGGATAATATGAAATGTTTATTATTCTTAGTATCCGGATGGTTATTGTGGATAGTATGAAGATGTTTATTTTTTAACTCATATTAGACCAAATAAATAACCCATTATACACATTGTACAAATATTTCATTGGCTCTTAATAATAAAGATTAAAGAGCTACATAACCGAAGTGAAAAGCAAGCAGGCTTGGAGTTGCAAGCCTTTGCTCTTTGGGCAAGGCTTTGAAAATTATATATATATCTAGTTATCTACTTAATATACTAAAATTGGATTTTTTCCTAACTAATAAAGGTGAGGTGTCGATCTCTCATGATTCCGTTTTTCCTCCAAAATGAATGTAGTTTTTTCTATTCTAAATTATTTTATAAAAAATATCTTTAATATAATTATATTATAATTGATATTTAATAAATAATACATAATTATACTAATTAAGGAATATACCTTCATTATAATTATATCAAATCAATATGTAATACATTATTATCAAACTACTTATTAATTATCAAATCTACTAATAAAATAAAATAATAAGAATAACACACATTGATTTTAAATATTTTTAGTTATTTTAATTATATTAATTTTAAAATTATTGATATAATAAAAAATACCTTAATAATAAGTAATTTATATATTTATTTTTGTTTTACTAAAGTTTATATAATAAAAAATTACTTTAATAATAAGTAATTACCTTAATAATAAAATTATATAGTAATCACCTCAATATTTACTTTTTAGATTGCTCAATTTTTATCAAGTGTAATAGAAACCTAAAAAACCAATAAATCCTTACTTGAGTTTTTCGTTATTCTTATATATAGGCTTTATTTTTTTAATAATACAATTTATATATATTTATATTTATTTTTATATAACAATAATATTATATATATTTATATATCTCTTTTTTTAATTCTTTTTTAAAAATATTAACATATAATTAATGTAGATAACATATATACTGAATAAATATCTCTATTGAATTAATTATAACGATTAATACAAGATAATAATATAAGAATAACCTAATTATAGCAAGAATTTGCATTAAAATTATTGACTAATAATTTGAATATGATTGATGTAGTTAAATTGATATAATCGATAACATTGAGAGTATATGTAGCAATTATATCAATTATAATAATAATTCACGTGACTTCATATGCAATAATTTGAATTATAATTGTAACCTAATTATACTTGAATATTATTTAATTTTAGATGTTTTATAGGTAAAAGTTATTATCACGTGAATTATCATCATTATTCAATAATAATAATAATAATTTCGAATTAATATAATTGATATAATTGATATAGTTCTAATTCTTATAATAATTTTATCAATACATATTCACAATTTTAATCAGTATATAATAATAATATTATTATTATATGAACATAAAATTAATTAGTTAACAAATTGAATGTTTATTATGGAGTTTTGTTTTCCACTCAAATTTTTAATCATTAGTGATTTTATTTTTTATATTTACAGTAAATTTTGAATATAAAAAAAACAGTATTGATCGTTATCTATTTTATTTATTTACAGTCATAATTAAATTTGATATAATTATAGTAAGTCTCTATAATTATAGCAATTTAAGCCTGCTTCATATATAGTAATAATATTATACATATTTATATATCTCCTCTTTTATCTCTTTCATAAAAATTTTGGCATATAATTAATGTGAATAACACATATATATATATACTTAGCAAGTGTCTCTATTTATGTAATTTTTTTCTAATTGTAGCAAGTATCTCCATTAAAAATTCGTACCATGTGTGTGTATATATATATAAGTCGTAATAGTCAATTGTTACAATTATTTATCAACAGTATTACCTACATGTACAGCAGATTATGTAATGAAAAGGTTTGGAAAATAAAGATAAGGATTGTAAGGTTATGGAAAGTCCCATCCAAATTTGACAAGAGTAAGATAGCTTACCTGAAATGGTTATCATGGATGATAAGGTAGTTTGATTATCCTCTATTATTTCTTCAAGTTTATAGATATTTTTTGTTCATATTTTAAATTTATTTGATAAGTAAACCCTTGGACGAATCAATGACAGTGCAATTTAATAGAGTTATAAGTACTAATAGTCTTCATTTTTAATTTTTTTACAGTATGATAAAATTCATTGTTCAATCAAGAATTATTTGGCAAAGATGTTTGAGAATAATTTGATCGAGGGGAAGGTTTATGTCTTCTCAAATTTTCTAATTGAGGAATCAAGCAGAATTTATCTTCCGACTACATATGTGTGTAGAATAACTTTTAAGAAGGAGTCACGTATAGTAAATACGATTGATGATCGTAACATTCCTGACAATCATTTCAATTTTCTTGATCATGCTGATATATTGAGACAAACAAATAAAAAAGCTAATTTATTTGGTACATAATTAATTTGTTTATTGGTGTTCACTTTAATTTTTCCCTTTCTATGATAATATTTAGGAAATATAACAAAACATTACTCAAAAATTAGATTTTATATATATATATATATATATATATATATATATATATATTTTAGTTTCGTACTTGCTTTACTTCCTCCTCTTAATACATATTTTGATTCATTGCCGTAAACCATATCTACTTCATCTAAGAAACTGCAACTAAATCCACATACTTTCAATACTTATATTTGCATCGGTTATTTGTGTGCCTTTTTTTATGTTATAATGATTTTGATATCCATGTTAATCATAATAATAATTTTTAAAAGGACATGTTACTAACAAAGCATTTTTTAAACCAAATTAAGGAGTGTTATTTATCATTCAACAATGCATTTCAAACTTTTTTTTTTATCAGAGACTAATTTAATAATTATTTAAATAATTATGTTATTCTAAATTGAAAAAATACAGATTTAGTGATCTCAAAAGTCCAAATAAAATATATTACACTTGCAAAAATTGAAGATTTGTTTCAGTTAAATGGCAAGTCATTGAAAGAATATTATGGAATGTCATATCCTTCGGAAAATTTAGTGTCCAGTTTAGAAGACAGAATTATAATAGAAGAGTTGAACTTTGACGTTAATGCTCTTGCGAGTGAACTAGGTGGGTATTTAAAAAAGCTAACTAATGAGCAGAAATTTGCATACGATCAAATAATTGGTGTTATTAGCGGTAATATGGGTGGACTTTTCTTCTTATACGATTAAGGTGGTTGTGAAAAAATATTCTTATGGTCAATTATATCATGCTTAATTAGGTCTAAAGGAGGTATAGTTTTAAATGTTGTTTCGAGTGGGATTGCTGCACTTTTGTTGCCTAATGGAAGAATTGCACATTTAAGGTTTAAAATTTCTTTGACCATAAATGAAGATTCTTTGTGTAGCATTAAACAGGGAAATCCTCTTGCAAAGTTAATATTCAAGGCCAAATTAATCATATGGGATGAAGCTCCAATGATAAGTAAGTATTGTTACAAAACTTTAGACAAATGCCTCAGAGACATCTTAAGGTGCTCAAATTCGTATAATGCTCATTTGCCATTTGGAGGTAAAATTGTTCTCTGAGGAGATTTTAGACAAATTTTACCTGTGATTCCCAGAGGCTCAAGGCAAGATATAATTCAGTCTTCTATGAATTCTTCATATTTGTGGCATAACTGTAAAGTTTTGAAGCTTACAAAAAAACATGAGATTGTCACTAGATGAAAACAACAACATACAAGAACTCAAAAATTTTGCAGAATGGTTACTCAAAATTGGTGATGGTTTGGCTGGTGATACAACAGATGGTGAATCGATGTTTATATACCATCTGACATTTTGGTTAAGAACTCTGAGATAGCTTTGGATGATCTCATTGATTTTGTGTATCCAGATATGTTATCTAATTTATCCGTTGAAAATTATTTCAAGGACAGAGCAATTTTTGCTCTAACTCTGGATTGTGTCACTGATATCAACAACAAGATGACTGCAGGGTTACCTGGACAAGAAAGAGTCTACTTAAGTTCAGACTCTGTGTTTGCTGAGGAGGAAAATATGGAATTTGAGTTAGATGCTTTCTCGCCAGAGATTCTAAATAGAATAAATTGTTCAGGTCTACCACCACACAAATTGGTTGTGAAGGTTGGCGCTCCTGTTATGTTGTTGTGGAATATAGACCAAACTAATGGTTTGTGTAATGGAACGAGAATGCAAGTTAGAAGAATGGGAAATCATGTGATAGAATACACCGGTAACAAAGCTGAAAGTATTGTTCTTATCTCAAGACTGAATCTAATTCCAAATAATGAAACATTATTTCCAATTATTATGTCATTTGTAATGACAATAAATAAGTCTTAGAGACAAACTATATCGAAAGTTGGAATTTACCTTCCAAAGCCAGTTTTCACCCATGATCAATTGTATGTTGCGTTATCAATGGTAACGAGTAAAGATGGTCTACGAGTGTTGTTGTAAGATCATGGGCACTTGGAAGATAACTGCACGATGAATGTGGTATATAGAGAAGTTTTTGAGAGCCTATAATGAAAAGGTAATAACAAAATGTCTTACTTAAATTTATTTATTTATTAAAATTTACTACTATCAATTAAAAATATTTAGCAATTCTAGGAGCTAATGGATAATGCATTCTTATTGTACATTAATAGTTTGAGAATATTAAAATTATTATAAAAATTCATATTATTTTATTCTCCTCATAAACAATTTTATAATTACGTTAATCATATAATTTTATATACTAACATTGATACAATGTGGTTTCAGGTATATATTTTGTAGGTATCAAAAGATATCGTTGAATTGTTATTCAGTAGGTTTAAATTATTTGTTGTTTATTGTAGAACTTTCTATATTAGGATTCTCTATTAATTTGTTCTTCATTTTGAGCTAATTTTGATGTGTTCTTACTTCACAGTAAACCAACATATAAAATTTTGTTGGTGGATTTAAGTATTACTAGATTATTTATGGTCATATTGAGTATATATGTCTGATTTATTAAAAAAGTAGATTAAATAACTATTTTATAGTTAATTCAATTAACAATATATTAAGAAAAAAAATAAATGCATACAAGTTATTTTTTATTAATTAAATTATTATAATTGAAATTAATTTTAACACAACAGTTTAAAATTATAATTCAATCTTATCACGTGCATGACACGGGTTATTATATTTGTATATATATTATAATTAGCATATATTAATATACTAAAATTGAATTTTCTCTCAACTAATAGAAGTGAGGTGTCGATTCTTCATGAATTTATTTTTTCGCCAAAATAAATGCACTCTTTTCTCTTCTAAGTTTATTTTATAAAAACTTTATTATAATTATACTATAATTAGCATTTAAGTAATAATGCATAATTGTACTAATTTAAGAAAATATTTTTATTATAGTTATATAAAATCAATATTTAATATATTATTAAACTCTTATCAATTATCAATTGAAAATATTTTTAATTATTTTAATTATATTGATAATAATAATAATGATAATTATATGATAATGGCACCGGTTATTAATAACCAATTATATTTCTCTAAATAAATTTATTTTAGAAAAATATCTTTATTATAATTATATTACAATATTATAATTAATATTTAATGAATAATGCATAATTATACTAATTTAAAAAAATATCTTTATTATCTATCTATTCTATTATATAAAATTCAAATTTTTGCATTTAATGATGGAACTGATGTGGCATGCTCTTAAGGTGTTTCCTGATTTATTTCATTTAATTCGTTAAAGCAAATTAATTATAATTAATTTATTTGATTAGACATTCAAATCTCACTCTTTATTATAATTTATATGAATTGATTAATTATAATTAATTATATCAATTAATTAATTTTGTTAATTATATTAATTATTTGATTTGATTGGAGTAAATATCAAATTATTTAATAAATAATAAATATAACAACGTAATATATGAATTAATTTAATTAGTTTATTTTTCTCAATATCATCTATTTATACAAAATCAAATGTTTTTTACTCATTCTCTCTCTTGTTTAAGGTAAAATTTTTGTAATTTATTTATTTTTTATTTTTTTATCTTTATTTATACATTTTATTTTTTTATATTTTTAAATTTTTTATTTATTTTAATTGCTTATTATTAGGCGCATACTTTATATATATATATATATAGTCTTTTTTTGTGATTCACAATTAATATATACATTATTCATGTGTGTGGTTTATATGTTAATGTTTTTATTGATTCTCTTTATTATTATTATTATTATTTTGTGTCTCTTTGTTGCTCTTTATTTTAATTATATTCATTGACTTCTCTGTATTAATGCTCTTTTTATTTGAAATATCATAACAATTTAGAGTGTATGTTGTGACCCACATGATATTTGTTAATTTAGTGTATCTTTTTAGATGATTTATGTTATAATGTGTTTAAAGAGTTGACTTAAAATTATAATATGATTTATAGTATGCTAAAATATTAGGACATTATCATATAGATATTTTTTAATTTGTCCATTAGATTCAACTATAGGGTTAACTACCAAAAACATCCCCGAATTATTCAAACGCTGACAAAAATGCATCGGGATTTTACTATCGACAAAAATACCTTTAAATAATTAAAAATACAACAAAAATACCCAGCAGTAAGTATGTATTTTCAAAAATTATCTTAAAGATTGAATTTTGATACAATTTTTTGTAAGCATGATTAGAAAAATAAGATATTATTATTCTTAAAATTTGTTAATTTTTTGCCATAGTAAAATTTAATTTAATTATAATAAATATTTGGCAGGAATGTTAAGAGTGATTGAATATAAACAATAATACTATTTTTCGAAAGTAAATTTATCATACAAATGTTTTGATTATTTATTAGTTTTCGCTTTAATTTTTTCTCTCTCTAATAAAATTTTAGAAATATAAGAAAACAAAATATATTTAAAATTATTACTCGAAATCTGAATTTTATAAATATATTAGTTTCATACTTGCTTTAATTCATTCTCTTAATACATATCTTGATTTATTGCCATAAACCATAGCTACTGCATCTAGGAAATCAGACTTAAATTTCTATACATGGAACACTTGCATTTGCATCGGCTATTTGTGTGTGTTTTTTAATATTTTAATGATTTTGATATCCATATTAATCACAACACTAATTTTCAATGCATATGTTTACCAATGAAGTATTTCTTAAACTAAAAGTAAAAAGGATTATTTAGTATTTAACAATACATTTCAAATTTCTTTGACCATTTATTTAATAAATTTTTAATTAATGATGTTATTTGTAACACCCTACCATACATGATCTTATGCTTAAGTCATAAAATAGAGGTGCCGAGGTATTACGACCTCTAAAAGTAAACTACTTACATAAATATAGTTGAAAGAATTCATATCTAGGAGCCTTGAAGAATAAGCTAAACAAAAGTGAAAACAGAAAATCGTGTCACACTCGCAAGATTAAGCGTAAAACGGATTGGTGAGATCAAAAGAAAGCTGATAACATATACATATATCAGAGTTCCAAAACACAAATATCAAGCTTCCAGACTCGACCTGTGAAGCTAAGGCTAGTCAGAGTATATAATTATATATATATAATCCAAAATAAAACTCAAACTACAAAATAAATACATGTATCTCCAAGTCAACCTCTAGGAGGGAAAAAACAAAAAATATACATGCGGAGATTCTATAAACATATATACATAGCCTAAAATAAAATATGACATCCCAGAAGATATTTTTTTGCTTGTAAGGGGGTCTCCAGATGCTCGCCTCTCGACCTGCATCTAAAAAACAACAGAATATATATGGAATAAGAACCAGAAGTTTTCAGTATGGTAAAGGTGCCCGCATAGTTAATATAAAAGATCTCGGGAAAGCCAAAGGCATTCCTAGAACTCTGACGCTCAGAATCAAACTTAAGGGAAATAAACTAAACTAGAAATTAGGTAAGTTATCTAAAGTATTCAAGTTCTGAATCTAACTTTAACCTAATACTTCACATTCTGTCTCTTCCAACCCTCCGAATCACCGGAGAAACAACCCTCGTCACTCCTCCGCTAGACAAGATGCCTCTTAGTTGCACAAACAAACAATACAGGCAAGAAAAACACAAATAGAATGCAGTTATAGCAAATAAAACATATAGCAAGTAGACATAGTAATTTGAATCGACAAACCCAAGTAATGCAAACTCAAACAAAGCAAACAAATGCATATGATGTATATCTACCCTATGGCTGATGAGTCTCATCTGTCGATTATATAGCCAAACCCGACATGTCCTAGTAGTTAATCCTGGATAGAACACCAAACACGAAGAAAGTGGGACAACACCGCAACCCTTGCATCTTACCCGCGTACCCGGAGCAGGGGACAACTTCACCTTTGCCTCTTACCCAGGTGGTGTTACAGTTCTCAACTCATAGCAAGCGGGAACAAAACTCAACCCTTGCATCTTACTCGGAGTCTCAAACTCTTCTCCGGAGCACGTGGACAACACCACGGCATCTTACCCGGCTTATTGACTCTTACCCGAAGCAAGTGGATAATACCACTGCATCTTATCCGGAGTCATATTCAAAAATTTATTCTCATTATCATTACAATTTATTCATATTCATTTAATTTCATAATCAATCTCAGTTCTCATCATTCTTCTTCCTCATAATCAATCTCATCATCAAACACACCTCATCTCAGCTACATTTTATTACTATTATCATTATCTTTATCATTTGCTTCTTATTCAACAATTCATATTCAAAACACAATTCATTCTTTTCTAAATAAAGCAAACTCAAACGTAAGTCTTTTCTTAATAACTCAAAATCAAATTATAAAATCCTTAAACCCAAATCTTTCTAAATAACCACTTCAAACAAAACCTTGAATTTCCATAAAAACTTTGATAGTACCTCTTCTAAAACTCGAACTTCTGCCACCCTTCAAAGGTCCCAACTACCAAACCAAACACCTCTCAATTATTCAAATCATTTCCAATATCAAATTATTTCAAAATCAAACTAATTTTCAATATTAAATCTTTTCTAAAAACCAACCAACTCCTATAACAAACCATTCACAAAATCGAATCACACATCATAAATCATTTACACAATCCATCAATAATTCATTCAATTCATTCCTATCTTAAAGTCTTCTAGCCTAAGTTTTCATGTGACATTAAGCGTTAACTACGAGAAACAAAAACCATACCTTAGCTAATTCCTCCCTAAGCTCGGAACTTCTCAAAAACCTCTCTTTTCACAAGCTCCAAGCTTCCAAACGTCAATTTCTCAAACTTAATCACCCAAATTTCTTTTCAAACTGCCCAATTGAACTCTGAATAAAAATGAACATAATTTAATTCACATCAATGTCTCTATAATCATCATAGAGTTCACTAATTTGATATTTCACACGGGTTCAACAGTTCCTTACCTTACCCACGAATCAATTGGACAAAACCCATTGATTATTCGCTGCTAGAGTTCACCTAAACCATCAAAATTATTCAAGTCATCAATACCTAAACCCTAAAATAATGAAATTTAGAACAGAGAGAACTGAGGGATAAATGCTAATTTCTTACCACTTTATTCAAATAGAATTGAAGAGAATTCCGAGATGAACACGTGGTCATTGACGGTTCGTCAATCGAAACTCCGGATTGAAAGTTACGAGCGACGGAAGTTGACAGTGATTCACGCTTCTGTTTTCCCAAATCACGCTCTCTCTCTCTCTCTCTCTCTCTCTCTCTCTCTCTCTCTCTCTCTCTCTCTCTCTCTCTCTCTCTCTCTCTCTCTCTCTCTCTCTCTCTCTGTGCAACCGAATGGCTGAGAAGAATGGGAGAAAAGGGTTTTTATATAAGTGGGCTTTAGGTTCTTGGGCCCAGTTCGGGCCAGTTCAATCAGTTCGTCCCATTGGCCCAATCATGGGCCAAATTCTTTAAAATTAGTGTCAAAACTCATATTTTAATTATCTCTAATTCATTAAACTATAAAATTTAATTTTTCAATTTCGTTGATTAATAATTAATTTATCGTTAACTATTTACTAATTACTTGGGATTTACATCCTACCCTCTAACAAAAATTTTCGCCCTCGAAAATTTCATCTACCACACGAGTACGTGAGCGTAATCCTCCTTTTTAACTCAATGTGCAGTAGTCCTCAAGTCATCCCCATCTACGTGCTTCCGCTGCCACACTCTGATTCATTTATCTTTAGAAATTTGGACATTCACTCCATACTGACTAAAATCTACTTAAGCTTTAGAATGCTCTAACGGCAATATCCCACGTGACACTCTTAAGTTTGGTGCTAAGTTCGGCATTTCCGATCCTAAGTTGTTACTTTCTCCTTAGGTATGAATAAACGTAATGTTTCAATGTCCTATTGCGTAATTAAAAATTTAGTTTTCAGGTTCACGATTACCTCCACCTCATCGCAACCGACCAGCATCTTGAATTTCTCTTTGTGGACAGTTCTAGGACATATGCTCCGGAAGACCGCACCTATAGCATAAGCCCGAACCAAAACGACACGGCCTATTTGGGTGATAGCTTCCACATTTCTGACACGTTGAATCATCCGAAGTAGTCACTGTTTGTTTTTCTTTACCATTTCTTTGGTGGTCACCATTCATCCCGAAGTTATTCCGTCCTTGGGGAAGTTGTTGTGCATATCCTTTTCGCTTAAACTCTTGGCCCCTTGGTACGAATCCCTGACCGTGCTCCCTTCGATGGAGTTCTCGACAATCATTCTCTGCCATTGAAGCCTTCTTCACACATTCTTCAGTGATTCGACTCTTGTTCACAAGTTCTAAGAAAACCCTAATCTCCATCGGTCCAACGGAGCTCAGAATGTCACTTCGAAGTCCTCCCTCGTACTTTATACATTTTTATTCTGTAAAGTCTTCCGGAGCACCTTGGCAAATTTGGAAAAATCGGCACAGTTCTTCAAATTTATTTGTGTACTTCTGTTTTAACTGTAGCAGCACAAGCTCCTTCGCCGTCCTTACTGAGTTTGGGAAATACTTCTTATAAAACTCGGATTGGAATACATCCCAAAGGATTGCAACATTATCTCGCTGCAGAAGGCGTCAGGTCCCCTGCCACCAATACTAAGCTTCACCCATCACCTGATAAGTAGCAAACTCAACACATTGGTCTTCAGGCACTTGTTGCGCTCGTAAGGCTTGTTCCATCGCCTGAAACCAATTATCAACTTCTGTTGGATTTGTGGTCCCTTTAAAGGTTGGTGGGTTTACTTTTAGAAAGGTAGCTAACGTCATCGGCCCATTTTTGTCATTACTCCCATTTTCGTTATTAAGTTGCTGACCAAGGGCCTCAACCGTTGCCAGCATAGCAGCCGCGATGTTTTTCAAAGCATTTGTAAAGTTCACGGGTTATTCATAGTGATTTCAGGTTCCGCATTAATATTTTGGCCTCTACCTTGACTGCGTCTACGTCCACGAGTCATCATTTGGTTCCTGTTCATACCGAACAAGTGATATTAAGGTGATCAGTCTCATTATCTCAAGTCTAATATTTCAAAGTACCAAATGCATGCTCATAAACAAGTATGCCACATATATCAATTATATATCCTAATTAGTATATACACACACCCAGAGTATACCCAGAAACATAGTCAGCCGTCCCTCAGGCTCTACAAGAACGAACTACTCTGATACCATAATGTAACACCCTACCACACAGGGCCTTACGCTTAAGTTGTAAAGTAGCGGTGGCAAGGTATTACGACCTCTAAAAGTAAAATACGTACATAAATATAGTTGAAAGAATTCATATCTAGGAGCCTTAAAGAATAAGCTAAACAAAAGTGAAAATAGAAAATCGTGTCACACTCGCAAGGTTAAATGTAAAACGGATTGATGAGATCAAAAGAAAGCTGATAACATATACACATATCAGAGTTCCAAAACACAGATATCAAGCTCCAGACTTGACCTGTGAAGCTAAGGCCGGTTAGAGTATATAATTATGTACACACACACACACACACACACACACACACACACACACATATACAATCCAAAATAAAACTCAAACTACAAAATAAATACCTGTATCTCCAAGTCAACCTCTAGGAGGGACAAAACACAAAATATACATGCGGAGATTATATAAACATATATACAAAGCCTAAAACAAAATATGACAGCCTAGAAGATAGTTCTTCGCTTGTAAGGGGGGTCTCTAGATGCTCAACGAGGTGCCTCTCGACATGCATCTGAAAAAATAACAGAATATATATGAAATGAGAACTGGAGGTTCTCAGCATGGTAAAGGTGCCCGCATAGTTAATATAAAATGTCTCGAGAAAGCCAGAGACATTTCTAGAACTCCGACACTCAGAATCAAACTTAAGGGAAATAAACTAAACCAGAAATTAGGTAAGTTATCTAAAGTATTCAAGTTCTGAATCTAACTTTAACCTAATACTTCACATTTTGTCTCTTCCAACGCTCCGAATAACCGGTGAAACAACTCTCGTCACTCCTCTGCTAGACAAGATGCCTTTTAGTTGCACAAACAAACAATATAGGCAAGAAAAACACAAATAGAATGCAGTTACAACAAATAAAACATATAGCAAGTAGACATAGTAATTCGAATAGACAAACCCAAGTAATGCAAACTCAAACAAAGCAAACAAATGCATATGATGTATGCCTATCCTATGGCTGATGAGTCTCATTTGTCAGTTATATAGCCAAACCAGACATGTCCTGCTAGTTAATCCTGGACAGAACACCAAACACAGAGCAAGTGGGACAACGCCGCAACCCTTGCATCTTACCCGCATACCCGGAGTAGGGGACAACTTCACCCTTGCCTTTTACTCAAGTGGTGTTACAGTTCTCAACTCAGAGCAAGCAGCGATAAAACTCAACCCTTGCATCTTACCCGGAGTCTCGAACTCTTCTCCGGAGCACGTGGACAACACCACGGCATCTTACCCGGCTTATTGACTCTTAGCCGGAGTAAGTGGATAATAACATTGCATTTTACCCGGAGTCATATTCAAAAATTCATTCTCATTATCATTACAATTCATTCATATTCATTTAATTTTATAATCAATCTCAGTTCTCATCATTCTTCTTCCTCATAATCAATCTCATCATTAAACACACCTCATCTTAGCTACATTTTATTACTATTATCATTACCTTCATCATTTGCTTCTTATTCAACACTTCATATTCAAAACACAATTTATTCCTTTCTAAATAAAGCAAACTGAAACGTAAGTCTTTTCTTAATAACTCAAAATTAAATTATAAAATCCTTAAACGCAAATCTTTCTAAATAACCACTTTAAACAAAACCTTCAATTTCCATAAAAACTTCGACAGTACCTCCTCTAAAACTTGAACTTCTGCCACCCTTCAAGGGTCCCAACTACCAATCAAACACCTCTCAATTATTCAAATCATTTCCAGTATCAAATTATTTCAAAATCAAACTAATTTTCAATATTAAATCTTTTCTAAAAACCAACCAACTACAAGCTTCCAAACGTCAATTTCTCAAACTTAATCACCCGAATTTCTTTTCAAACTGCCCAATTAAACTCCGAATAAACAAGAACATAATCTAATTCACATCAATGTCTCTATAATCATCATAGAGTTCACTAATTCGATATTTTACAAGGGTTCAACAGTTCCTTACCTTACCCACGAATTAATTGGATAAAATCCAGTGATTATTCAATTCTTCAATACCCAAACTCTAAAATCACAAAATTTAGGAGACAGAGAACTAGAAAATAAATGCTAATTTCTTACCACTTTATTTAGATAGAATTGAAGAGAATTATGAGACGAACACATTGTCGCTGACTGCTCGTCAATCGGAATTCCGGATTGAAAGTTACGAGTGACGGAAGTTGACAGTGATTAACGTTTCCGTTTTCTCAAATCACGCTCTCTCTCTCTTTTCCTCTCTGTGCAACCTAATGGATGAGAAGAATGGGAGAAAAGGGTTTTTATATAATTGGGCTTTGGGTTCTTGGTCTGGTTCGGGCTAGTTCAATAAGTTCGGCCCATTGGCTCAATCTTGAGTCAAATTCTTTAAAATTAGTGTTAAAATTCATTTTAATTATCTCTACTTCATTAAACTATAAAATTTAATTTTCCAATTTCATTGATTAATAATTAATTTATTAGTTAACTATTTACTAATTATCTGAGATTTACATTATTTTTAATTAAAAAAATACAGATTTGATAATGTCAGAAGTCCAAATAAAAATATTGCACTTGCAAAAATCAAGGAGTTGCTCTAGTTAAATGGCAAGTTATTGAAAGAATATTATAAGATGCCATTTCTTCCAAAAAAAATTGGTGTCCAGCTCAGGATATAGAATTATAATGAAAAATTTGAACTTTGATATTAATGCTGTTGCGAGTGAAGTAAGTGAGTATTTGCAATAACTAACTAATGAGCAGAAATTTACGTATGATCAAATAATGGGTGCTGTTAGTGGTAATATGAATGGACGTTTCTTCTTATATGGTCAAGGTGGTTGTGAAAAAATATTCTTTTGATCAACTATATCATGCTCAATTAAATCTAAAGGAGGTATAATTTTAAATGTTGCTTCAAGTAGGATTGCTGCTCTTCTATTGCCTAATGGAAGAACTGTGCATTTAAGGTTAAAATTTTTTTGACCATAAATAAAGATTTTTTGTGCAATATTAAACAAAAAATTCCTCTTGTAAGGTTAATAACCAAAGCCAAATTAATCATATGGGATGAAGTTCCAATGATAAGTAAGTATTGTTATGAAACTTTAAACAAATGTCTCAGAGACACTTGAGGTGCTTAGATTCGTATAATTCTCATTTGTTATTTGGAGATATGGTTGTTGTCTTAGAAGGAGATTTTAGATAAATTTTACCCGTAATTTCTAAAGGCTTAAGGCAGAATATAATTCAGTCTTCTGTTAATTCTTCATATTTATGGCATAACTATAAGGTTCTAAAGCTTACAAAAAATATGAGAATTGTCACCAGGTGAAACAACAACATACAAGAACTAAAAAATTTTGTAGCGTGGCTACTCAAAATAGGTGATGGTTTGGCTGGTGACACAACAGATGGTGAATCGATCGTTTAGATACCACCTGATATTTTGGTTAAGAACTCTACGAAAATTTTGGATGACCTCATTGATTTTGTGTATCCAGATATATTATTTCAAGGATAAAGCAATTGTTGCACCAATTGGATTATGCACTGATGTTAATAACAAGATGATTGCAGGGTTACTTACAGAAGAAAGAGTTTATCTAAATTCTGACTCTTTGTGTGCTGAGGAGGAAAATATTAAATTTAAATTAGATGTCTTCTCACCAAAGATTCTAAATGGAATAAATTGTTCAGATCTACTACCACACAAATTAATCGTGAAGGAGGGTGCTCCTGTTTTGTTGCTGTGAAACAATACAAGAAAAACGTTAAGTACCCTCAAATTTAGCGCGCAGAGTACCGGCAGATTTATTGGCAGTAAAGGCATCGAATTTGTCAGGTTAAATTATCACCGATGAATTTGCATTTTCGACGGTAAATTAGCTGGTAATAATTGGAAGAAAAACAAAAAAAAGGCACATAATGTAGGATTGGATTTACCATCGAAAAAATCTGTCGGTAAACCTATTTAGTGAAACGCTGCATTTTGGTGACCCGCAATAATTTACCATCGAATTTATCTGAGGATAATACTGCCCTAAATTTAAAGCGCGAACGCTCTCCCCCTTCATTTTGAATTTCTCTCTCTCTCTCTCTAACCCTTTTCCTCCCCGCCACTTCGTCAGTCCCGTTGTCTTCTCAATATGTCTCTCTCTCCCCATTTTTCTTACACCCTCTTTTATATTCACTTGAATTTTAATTTGATCACCAACTTATCAATTACGTGAGAAAATAGATGGAAGATTATTATGTGTGACAATTAAAGTTTGATATGTGTATTAATTTTTTTAGACTAAAATATCAACTTTTAAAATTTTTTAAAATTAATTTAGATGATTATTCTACTAAAAATAAATTAAGACTGATTTATCTGGCAAAATAAAACCTTAAAAATATTTTTGTGCATTAACTTTTTGGAACTAAAATATTCACGATTTAAATTGTTAGGGGCTAATTTTGGATAATTTACTCAAATTTTTCTGAAAATTTTATTTAAAAAGATAAAATATAAAAGAAAATAAGAAGAAACAAAGATAAGACCAGAGAGGCAGATGGCTACTTCCCAAAAACACACTCACTCACACTCTCACTCTCTATCTCTTCCGCTTCAAGATCGAGTTGCAATCGTCACCGGCTCCTCCCGCGGAATCGGACGAGAAATCGCTCTCCACCTCGCCTCACTTGGCGCCAGAATCGTCGTCAACTACGCCTCCAACTCCTCCCTCGCCGACTCACTTGTCGCCCAGATCAACTCCGACGCCAGCGTTGGAGGCGGAGCTGCTCTCCCTCGGGCAATTGCAGTTCGCGGCGATGTCTCCGACCCGAACGGCGTGAAGGCGTTGTTTGACTCCGCGGAGCGGGAGTTCGAGTCGGCGGTTCACATCCTGGTCAACTCAGCGGGCGTAACTGACAGCAACTACCCGACCATAGCTAACACCCCCGTGGAGGATTTTGATCGCATTTTCAGGTATTTAACTTCATTCTAACTGTTTCTGTTACGTGCTCAAACTGAATGTAGTAGCTCTGGTATATGTTGTGTCCGCTATATTTTGTTTGTGTGAAGTAGTTGAATTGATTAATTATCATTCTCATCGAATCGTCATTAGATAAACTTATTTGTATCTATTCCTAGTTAATTTTTCTTTCTGTTTTTGTTTTTGAATAAAACGCCCTCTACGGAGGTCCTCCATTGCCATCCGGTGACTGGACTGGAAAAACCTGGTCTCTATCCTTTGTTAATTTTACTTGAAGAACTAAACACCCTATGTGATGTATGTAACCATGAATGTATAAAAAAAAAAGGATAATTCTATTAAAATTTTTATTGAAATTATACCAAAAGTTTAAAATATAAAGTACAATTTTCCCCCTCTGGATTTTGGGAGCTTAGGAGAAGAGAAAATAAACCTTTTGTGCCTCTTCTGCTGAGATTGAATAAGGGAACACAATTGTTAGAAGCTTGTTCTTAGACCTGCACGGCTGCATCTAACGATTGAAGTGTGAACCACATTTTATTGTCTCATGCATGAGTCGATTTGATTTCTAAAGATTCAATGCCTCAATTTGGTCCATGAAAGATACCAACGCGAGTCAAGTTGTTCGTTCTGTTAACCTTCTTCTGATGTAGCATGTTAAAAACTTACACGTGGTAAGCTTTTTCATTATGTCAGCTGAAAGCTAACAAAAAGACCAATTTGGCTCACATTGGTATTTTTAGGACCATTCTGAGATGAATCTTTTAGGGATCGTTTTAATCATTAACCCTCATAAGTAATAATTAACTAAAGTACTCAATGTTCATTTGTGTGTTCAAATTGTTCAGTAATAAACATCGTAAGTGGGAGAGCTGCTGCACTTTTATTTTGTTCATCCACAGAGCTTTTTGATGAACTCAAATAGATTTTCCAGCCATCCATCAAGACCAATTTTCATATGCAATAGTAGATAACTAATTAACTATATTACCTTTCAAATATTCACATGGTGCATGACTGCATGCACAAGCATTGATCATAGATAATTGAATGAATTTCCGTAACCAGTGGATTGGATCTTTTACAGTGTAAATACAAGAGGAGCATTCCTGTGCTGTAAAGAGGCAGCAAACCGATTAGTACGTGGTGGCAGAGGTCGAATTATACTGTTATCCTCATCAGCAGTGGCTGCATTGAGACCAACTATGGGTTCGTACACAGCATCCAAAGCCGCTGTTGAGGCCATGACACACATTTTGGCGAAGGAGCTGAAGGGAACAGGGATCACAGCTAACTGTGTTGCACCTGGCCCAATTGCAACCGAAATGTACTTTGCCGGGAGGACTGAAGAGCAAATAAAAGCCAGTATTGCGGTCTCACCGCTGAATAGGCTTGGCGAGCCTAAGGATGTGGCCCCTTTGGTGGGGTTCTTGGCTAGCGATGCCGGTGAGTGGGTTAATGGTCAGGTTATTCGTGTTAATGGTGGGTATATCTCTTAGCCCTTTTAAGGAACCAAAACTATTTGTGTTAAGTAGTTTTTTGATAATGCAGTTGAAGGCGAAGATATTGTTGCTGTTGTAATGTTTGGGAATGATAGAGATCAGTGCTCTTCTCTAAATTATCTAGTATGCAGTATGCTTCTTCCCCTGTACTTGGCCAGTTCTTTATACTGTGCTATTCTGTTATCAAATCATGTCATGTGCCAAAAATGTTAATTGGAATGGTAGAAAATGTGGAAAAGATTATCAAGAGACCCAAAATGAAAATTATGCTCTGCAGACTTTGGTATTGTTTCTTATCTCGTGATGTATGTGTTGTTGACTTGGGTGGTCCAATTTATGTATTGTTGAGTATGTATTGTTGATTTGTGTCATTGTGTGCTGTTTTTTGTTCTTTTAGTGGTTATCTGTTCTATTCCTCTCTTTTTGAGTCTTGAGGTTTTTTCCCCCCTTACATGAGTAACTTTAATCGTCCAAGGGAAAATTTTTCTTTTTGGTGTTTTTTTAACTTAATTATCGTTATTTTAAAAAATAAGCAGTTAATTTACTTTTTTTTTTTAACCAGAAGGTCTTTTATAAAAGCCAATCCGAACAAAAAGTTTCTTCAAAAAATAAGATTTTTCTCACGAGTAAACAAAAAAATGTCCTGAATTATTATGGCGTTGGCAAATTATTCTGCAAATTTGTTAACGACAAAAATTAATTTGATAAAAATAATTAAAAATAATATTCTTTTTTATAAGTTGCATATGATTTATATTTGACAACCAGCTCGTATATTTAATTCAAAATAAATTTTGTGGTAATATTTGGAATACTATTTAAAAAGTATATATAAATAATTGGGTCAAAATTTGATATTTATAATTTTTTTCACTTTAAAAGTAATTTTTGGTCATGCAAAAAAACAAATTACTTGGTATAAAATTACTAAATTGTAAGGATTAGAATTTGTCATTTTTCTAATCATACTTGTAAATGATTATATGAAATTCAATATGTAAAACACTTTTTAAGAATATTTATTTAACATCTATTTTGTCTGTGTTTTAAAATATTTTAGACTGCGTTTGTTTTTAGAGACAAAACAGAACATGACATTGAAACAAAGACAATAGGACGAAAACATTAAAAATTATCCTTTGTGTATTGTGTTTGGATATGATGTACAAGACACTAATTTAATGTCCAGTATTATGTTTGGATACATATGGACAAAACTAAAATATTATATAAAATGATTAAAATAGCCATGTGATTCCAAATTTTTTACATCAAGTGCAAACTAATTTAATAAAGAATGAGAGTATGTAGCAGTACAGACGGAACTTGAAAAAAATGTTTGAAGAGGCCAAACATTTTAATAAAAAAATATAATAATATTTATATTAAAATAAAATTTATAAATATAATTATTTTATTTTAAAATTTATTATTAATATGTAAGAATAAATATGGTTAAGATTAAAAAAAATCTGAGTTTGATTAATAAAAAATTTTGTTTAGGTTAATAAACCAAATTAATTTTAAATACAAAATCAGTTTTAAAAAATAATCCATTTTTACATAAAAAAATTAGTTTTTGCACATCAAAATTTATTTTTATTTAGAAAACCAATTTTTTTTCTAAAAATTGATTTGTCTTTTCAAAAAACTGATTTTTTTTAAATTATATAAAATTAATTACAACTTATAAATTATTTTTTAGTATTTTAAAAGATCAATTTTACTTTTGATAATATTTATCTTTTAAAAGTTTTAAAATTAATTATTTTTATTACAAATCAAATAATATAATACAAGGTTAAAATGGTATTCAAGTAAAAATGATAAAAAGGAAAGAATTATCCACCCCAATAAAAAATTCTATAAAAAGGAGAGAGTACCTGAAGAAGAAAAAGATAGAGAAAGAGCAGGAAAAAGAAAATATCTCTCTGACAACAACGCAATAGAAAAAATAAGAAGGGGTAATAGTGGAATAATAAAAATATCTATGGACAAAAAGAAAAACAGAATTTATAAAAAGGTCCGTGTCCGCTCTTCCAAATCTCGTGTCCATCATTGTCCTTCGTAAAAGAGTGGACACAAAAGTATAAAAAAGTGTCTCGGAGACAATGTGTTCAGTGTCTATGTCTCTGCTTCCAAACACTTTTTAAACATGTGTTATCCATGTCTCTGCTTCCGAAAATAAACACTACCTTAAGGACATTTTATCATAATTTGGAAGTTACTTTTATTAACAAGTTAATAATTGAAGGGCATTTTGGATAATTTATCTTTTTATTTTCCTCCAAAACCAATCTTTTTTGGTGAATAATAATAATAATAATAATAATAATAATAATAATAATAATAATAATAAAACTACAAAAAAAAGAAACTATCTTAAATCCTACATCAATAGAGAGAATAATGGAGTGAGTGGTTGGAGCCAAACTACTTCTTTATCAACACTAAAAGCTTCTTTTTTTGTGAACCAATTTATAACACCATTAGAATCTCTTGAAATGAGCTTAAATCTCATCTCCATGTCTCATCTCATATTCAAATCAAAGATCCTCTTAACTAGTTCTATTTTACAATGTCATTCAGGACCTCTACAATCAGAAATCAGGTTAAACGCTTATGGACAATCAGATTCACACACCACAAGCTTAAACCCTTTTCTAGTAACATAATGTAAACCTTTCCATAAGCTCCATAACTCATTTTTTATGACACTTCCACTCTTAATTTGGCCTGCACATTTCATCACCCAATCTCCAGTATTATTGCACAAACACTAATCGAAACCAAGATTCCCATTTGACATATTCACACTGCTGTCGCAATTATAAGTTTAATTATACTGCATAAACTTAGGGGCTATCCAAGTAGGATGCTTCATGCTAAATGAGCAGTGAACTTCTGGATTCATAGCAGAACGAAACGCATCACTCAACAATTGAACTCTAAAGGTAATCTCAACATAAGAACTAAAATAACAATTAAAGTTGTCGCTATTTCTATTTTGCTAAATAGGGTTGCCGCAAAAATATAGCCATTTCCATTTTGCTTGAACCAAATGTGCAGGTCCAAATTAAGATGAAAATTGACATTCGAAAATCCCATATCACCTCAGACCAATTTCACTGCATCACAATCTTAAAGGCAATAAAGAATAGTCTCTGCAAAAAGGTTATATCTAGAACAAAGATTATAAACAAAGAGATTTCTTTGAAAATGCAGCTACTGAGTGGGCATAGAAGAATGGAGGCATAACCACTCCATTAGCCTAACTTTCTCTAGTATGTGACTTTTTCATAACTAAGACCAATTAACATCTTCATCCCAATTTAATACCTTCTTGAGAAGACATAAATACCCAGATTTTGCTGAATAAGTATTGGAAGAAGAGTTTGCCCACCTCCAATCCAAATCAACATCCTTGATCTTCATGTCTGATACAACAATCTCTAAAAATTTCACTTTAGCACCAGCTGGGCCTGATTGCATCCAATTACCAAACCAAAAAGATTTATTAAAATATCCAACTTCTCACGCAAATCTATCTTTGAAGATAGCAACAACATTGTTGAGAAACCTCCCTTTTCTAAAAAGCAAGTTTATTCCGAATATTGTATATCACATAATTGAAATCAACTTTAGTAACTCTAGCATGCTTGAGAGACACTCCAAGATATTTTCCAAGGAATTAGCAAATCGAATAGATGAAATATTCGTAACGAGCTCTTTTCTTTGTCAAAAAACATTAAGAGAACAAATAGCTCGAGATTTTCCAAAATTAACCTTCATACTTGATGTCTTACAGAACATAGCCAAAGTATCCAGCACATGCATAACCTGAGATTTCTTTGCTTTGCAAAACAGAATAAGATCATCTTCAAACAAAAAATGGGAGATAAAAGGCCCCCCACTAGACATAGACACTGGTTTCCAGCTACCCGATTTCACCCTCTGGGTAATGAGATAACTCAATCGCTCCATGCAAAGAACAAAGAGATAGGAAGATATTGGATCACCTTGTCTGAAACCTCTATTTGGTTGGAAGCTTTCTACACGATTACCATTCCACATTACAGCTAGAGAGGAAGAGCGAACATAACACATAACCAGAAATACAATAGATGATGGGGATCCAAACATATCTAAAGTTTGCTCCAAGAAGTCTAAATTAATTCTATCATAGCCTTCTCAAGATCAATCTTAAAAGCCAAAATTCCCTTCTTAGAATTCGTCTTCTTCATTAAATGAAGGACCTCTTGAATAATAATAATAATATTATCTGGAGAACTCTTTTTCGAAATAAAACCTCCTTGTAAAGGACCAATGATATCCTACAAAAAGGGTTGCAATATCTCCACCATGAATTTGGTGATCTTCTACAAAACATTACAAAGGCTAATTGGCCAGAATTATTTCATACTTGGCAACTTTTGGAATTAGAACCACTAGTCTCAAAGAGCGCATTTTCAAGTTCACAACCTTTAATGACTATTTTTACAAACTCCCATACCTCATTACCAACTACCTCCCAATATTAAAGAAAAATGCTTAAAAGCCATCCGCATTTAATGCCTTAAAAGAATTCATGTCCATAACAACTTTTCTAACCTCCTCTTTTGAAATATCTCTAACGAGGCTTGCAACTCCATCTTGTGGTAGAGAAGGTCAATTCTAATTTCCCGAAAGCATTGAGATCTACATCATCCACATTATAGAAAAGATTCGTATAAAACTCCTTACTCTCTTTTCAAGCTCACTTTGATCAGTACTCCATCTACCATCCTCCAAAAACAAACATTTGTTTCGTTTCTTTTGATAACAATTTGCATATAAAAGATCATAGTATTTTTATCTCCATGTCTCGCACATTGCTCTCTGGATTTCTAAAACTAGAATATTTTCTCTTGCATTAAAAGATTAATATACTCTGCCTTTAGATCGCTTTCTTGTTGCATCAAAGAAGTAGCATCCACTCTTTCCATTCTCTTCTGGATGATCGAAATTTTCTTCTCAAGATTCCTTTTCCTTTTAAAGATGTTTTTAAAAATATCTTATTGAAAGAAATGACATCATCCTTTACTTGAGAAAGGCACTGAAATGGGTTTGGTCTTCCATTCTCCCTAACCATCTTCACCACATCTGAAAAACACGAATGAAAAATCCAAGCCGCTTAAAAATGAAAAAGTTTACCCCTAGTCCTTCTCTCATTACCTAAACATACTAATATTGTATTTAAATGTGCATAAACGGTAACCTTTTTCCTTAACCGGAGATATTAAGTTGTAGTCTAAAAATAAAAGCTCCGTTAGGTAACCAACTAGGGGTATAGCCAACTCCTATTTGGGCTACACCCCAAGGCCCACTAAAGGAAAAAAAATTCTACTCCATTTACCCAAACGTAACCCTAATTTCACCTATGACTAATTCACACTAACATAAAAAAAAAACTACAGCCGCTGCACTCCCCTTCTCTCCGACGTCGTCAACCTCCGTACCATAGCACATTAGCGTCGCCTTTCCTCTGCCGAGATTACGTCGTAAACATTAGCAATGTCACATCGTCACACTCCGTCTCGTTTGTCTTGTCGTGTCTCCTCCATCGCCCCGTGTCTCTTGTGTATCCTCTGTCACGCTATTGAGCCGGTCTCCTCTATGGCGCCACTCCAAAGGTTAGTGGATGTTTTTCTATAAATAAGTGATTGTATCTTTAAAGGGTTTCAAATATTTTTTTTGAGTTATTGGATATTTCTTTTCTATTTAAGGGTTTAGTATAAGGCTTTATATGAGATATTCTTTTTTTGATTTGTTGAATGTTTCTTTTTAAGTATTAGTAGATGTTTGTGTATACAATTTAAGATTTTTTTATATTATTGGATATTTCTATATAAGTTAATGGATGTTTCTTTATGAATAAGTGATTGTATCAGTAGAAAAATTTGGATGTTTCTTTTTTGTATTAGTAGATGTTTCTTTTTTTATTAGGGTTTAAGGTTTAAGAAGAAGGCTTTATATGGGATGTTCCTTTTTTTATTTGTTGGATGTTTCTTTTAAGCACTAGTAGATTCTTTTGTATAATATTCGAGATATTTATTTTTTGCGTTTCTAGATGTTTCTATATAAGTAAGTGGATATTTCTCTATGAATAAGTGGTTGTATTAAAATAATTTTGGATGTTTCTTTTTTTGAATCAGTAGATGTTTCTTTTTTATTAGGGATTTAGGTAGAAGGTTTTGTATGGGATGTTTCTTTTTTATTTTGGATGTTTCTTTTTGTATTTTTTCCATGATATAAATTTGGTTTGGCTTATTTGGGATGTTTCTTTTTAGATTATAAAATGTTTTTTATAGACATCTAAAATATTTTTGTAACACATGTCCCACGTTTGGTCTGACACGCTTTGATATTGCGTTGATGTAGCACGAAACATCATGGGCAGATCTCTAAAGCAAGGCAGCCGTAAGAAGGTATTGTATGTTACGTTACTGTTATGTTATAATTTCATATATGTTACTATTGTATGTTATGTTACTAGGCAAATGAGAATATGTGAGCGTATCAAATCCATTCAAAATTTTCTTATATCATTCGTTATTCTCGATTGTTATTAATTACCTATGTTCCTAATAAACAACTATGGACTATAAGAGATATTGAAGGATTTCAGAAGCGAAATAATGGACAACATCATATCGAGTCCTTTGAATTCATGTGTTGGGCAAGTTTTGAAAGCTGTGGAAGATCCTTTTTGCCCTGAACGCCGCATCAATCCAAAGAATAAACGTAAGGAGGTGAAATCACCAATCATAGCATCAAGAACCAAGACCATGATTCTGCGTGTTGAACGTCATTCTAAGAAAAAAAATACGACCTTGTATGTCGATAAAAATACGCAAAGTAACATCATTTGCTTGCATTAAAAAAATTTACTAATACAACAAAAATATCTAAATCAACAAGAAAAAATATCCTAGAGTAAAAAAGAAACATTCAAAAGCAATTTAGAAAAACATCCATTTTTTTACACAAAAACATCTGCTAACTCGAAAAAGAAACATTCCAAATATTATAAACATCTCATACACCAATTACACCATGTACATCCTTACTCACAATATACTAAGTATTTCGAAAGAGTTTAATAAAGACATTTATCCACCATGTTGACAGTCATTTAGTGCAACAAGTTCATTGAAGCATTTGTTTGTAATAGCTTCTGCATCGTTCTCTTCCCGCAAGTCAATGGCATTTTGTAAACAAAAGGTCAAAAAGGGTCCAAAACCTGCAACACAAAAAATCATTTGACATAACTAAGGCATACACATACCAAGGGTTCATTTCGTTTCTTTTTTCTCATACTTTTTTTTATTCACTTATTCAGATTTGATTCAAGCCTCTTTGTTTTAGGCAAACCCTTCGCTGCCACAGTTGACAGACCTCATGAGTCGTCTACACTAACTATACACTCGGTATGTGTTGTTATACTATTTTGAGGGACAACACCCTGGACCAAATATTTGCACGATAAAAAAGCTATATCATATGATTTATCTTACTTTATTGACACTTCTACTTGAGTCTCTAAATATTATAAGTTTATGTCATTGTCTTGTAAGTTGAAAAGAATACATCAAATAACATTTTTTGAATGCCTTAAAAAACAACCACTATTGAAAAAAAACATTTGAAATAGCCAAAAAATAACATCTGAATCTACATTAGGATAAAAATATTCAGGAGCAAAAAGAAACATCCAAAGATACTATAAAAAAACATCCATTTATTGACAGAAGAACATCCACTACCCCGAAAAACAAGCATCCCAAATATTTTTAAAAAAATCCACTAATAAAAAAAGGAAACATACGAAATAGCCTAAAAAATTTCAAATCTATATCAAGATGAAAAGATCCTAGAGCAAAAAAAAACCTCAAAAAGCACTTTTAAAAGACATTTATTTATTTAAAAAGAAACATCCACTCTCTCGAAAATTTTAAACATTGAATAATATACTTGATCATCTACTTGACTTGGAACAACGTTCACACCCTCATTGTTGTCTTCAAGAGAAGGATAATTCATAGAAAATTTAACTTCATTCAATCTCCCTTCATTAGTTGATGAATTAATTTAACCTGCAAATTTATTTTCAAAACTAAAACTTCATTCATTGCAACAATATGAAAAAACCAACCCCACAATGCAGTTGAACAAAATCACTAATTTGGGAGGGAGATTGAATCATTTATGACAATACCTGATTCATAGGAGAGGTGAGACGTGTTGCATGGAAAGGTGCTACAAGACTACAATTAGGAATCGTGGTAGGCCCGACGGCGCAGTGAGTCGTGTTGCATTAAATGTCGTGCCCAATCGAGGTTGGAATAAGATAGAACAGCATCGTCAAAAAGCCGTGATGGATGGAGAGGCCACAACACTGATTATGAGGAACAGTTGATGGGGCCGACACAGGGGCTAGTGGCACACGTGTTCGAAGGGGAGGAAGAAGGGGTTGTTGGACGACATCGGGGAGGAAGAAGGGGCGACTGGATGACATCGGGGAGGACGGAGGGCGCACGGGCGAGTGACAAGGCGGTGGAGGGGGCGCAACGGCAATGGACAATGTTGTAGAAGGGGCGCAACAATCACGGATTTATGGTGGGAGAGTGATTAGAGCTGGTGGTCAGATTAGGAGTTTATGTTCGATTGCGTGTGTTTATAAACCTAATCCTAATTTTTGGTATTTCAAAATCATGATTTTTGAAACGTTCAAGTTAGTTGCACGTTGAGTTAATTTCATAGACTTTCTCTAGAAATAATAAAAGAAAGTCTTTGTTTTAGATATTTACAAAACACAATGTTGAATGACCAAATGTTTATTATTGTAACATTAATTATATACATTGTAACCACTTTTCAAATTTTTATACTTCATGTGTCCTATTATTCAACCTCACTTCACTCTATTTTACTTCCATCAAGATTCATTTTTCCAAATCTTTAATTGCAATCCTTAGTTTTCGTTCTTATCAGTTAATCCTACAACTAACTATCATGATAGTCACGTGATAGTTCTCTTCCTCCTTAATTTTGCTATTGTTTCTCTGAAACTTTTTCATCGCAAATTTGTTTCTTCTTCACTATCATCTTCTTCCAAATCCATTATTGTAATCATTGTTCAAGTCAGAATTTGTCTATGCATTTTATCGCTATATGGATTGTACCTCAAGTGACACAAATTAAACTGCAAGGGTTTTCATCTTTGCCTAATTAGTTAATTTTGATTTATTAGCGTGTTTACTTTACTTGATTGGTTTGTTTTGATATTTGATTTATGTTATTGCAGTTCGTTTCTTATGAGTTTAACAATTTATTTTTTATGGAAATTTTCGAGTTTGTATTTAACGAGTTTGTTTTTACTGTTGTTATTTTTCTATTTACTGGAAGTTATTTTTATGTGTGCTATTAGTTAACTTTGCATTTGGTAACTAATCAATTCTATGTTTAGAGGTTAGTTATTTCTGCATTTGCTTGTCTAACATTCAAAAAATTTATGTGCTTGAAGGTAAACACACATTTTTAGAGAGAGATATAGGAATTAAACTCAGAATTTTTTTATGATAAATATAAAAAATTTACAACAATAAATTATATTTTTAAAAGTAAATTAATAGACTTTTTAAGAGAAACAACACATGAAATAAATACAATTTTTTTTATGATAAACACATAAACTTCTAAGAAAAATGCACATAAAATAAATACAAAAACTTTTTTTATGATAAACACGTAAAACTTTTAAGAGGAACAAGAAAAAATTACCAATATTATTTTAAGTTAAATACAAAATATTTTTTTACGATAAAACACAACTTCTTTAAGAGAAATATAGAAAGAAAATACCGATATTTTTTAACGATAAATACATATTTTTTTACGATAAATACAGAAATTTTGAAACAACACTCATAAAAGGGTAAATCACACAAATAAAATGATTCCAGCTCAAAATTAAATAGATGTTCTAAACTAGAATTGGTTACACGCCATGTCCTGAACACTTTTATATAAATCGAATCAAATTGATTTGATTTATACTATTTATATGTAAATCAAATTAAGTTGATTTGATTTATACTATTTATATGTAAATCAAATTAAGTTGATTCGATTTACTATATATGTTATGCACAAGTAGTAAATCAAATCAAGTTGTAGAACAGAAGTAACTCATAATGTCATCAAAGCATTTGTTCTACACTTAATTTTACAAATTAAATGATAATTTAATTGACATAATATTTTAATTATTTTTCAAATTGCATATTGTATATACATAGTTGATCTTTTTATATTGTATGACTATCTGTTATTTCTGGCTGAAAAATTTTAAGGTTTAACTCTTATGCCATCTTAGAGGGCTATATTTTATAATAACTTTTTCAACATCAAAAATTCCAATGATGATTATTTATATGCTAAAGTGTTAAACAATGATTTTTAATGAATTTTTAAAAATCGTTTACTATTCCGTTTTAAATACCTAAGTTTGTAAAAATATAAAATTTTTAAATTTGAACAAAAACACAAAATTTGAATTTCTATTCTTATTTGTTTTGATTTGTTTTATATTTTATTTGAATCCAAATGGGATGTATTTTCTTATGACATTTATGTTTTAAAATTAATGAATAATAAATAAATGATTAACTTAATGTCAATAATCTATATAAGTATGAATTAAGTTTTGATTCGATTTACTACTTGTACATAACATACATGGCAAAATCGAATCAACTTGATTCGATTTATATGTAAATAGCATAAATCGAATCAATTTGATTCTATTTATATAGAGATATTTAGGATATGACATATAACTAATTCTAATTTAGAATATTTATGTAATTTTAAATTGAAAATATTCTATTTGTGTGATTTACCCATCAAAACTTAGAGGAAAAAGCAAAGAGAAAATATTTAGAAGCAAAACTTTAAAAATTTTAAATAAGCATAGAAATTTATTGATGAAAAATTACATCATTTTTGCATATTTTTTATTTTGCCATTTTTTTTCCTTCTCATCCTTTTCTTTGTTTCTTTTATTTTTTTTTTTCTATTTTTTTCTTTTTTTTCTCTCTAAAAAAAGAGAAGACGCAAAAAATAAAAAATTTTAAAGCGAAAAAAAAAAGAAAAAAAAGTAAGAACAATAAAAAAAATTACATTCACAATAATAACTGAAAAAATATAAATTTTTTTTGTCAAATAGATTGGACAATCTTCTGTTTTAGACATTTTAACTTCACTCACACTATACTTAGTTGCTCACACATACAATAATTAAAGATTTTATCCACTACTTAGCCTAGTCAAATCTCCACTGCTTGACCTAGCCAAATCTCAAAATCAGGTGCTGAGGTGTACTTATTGCAAGACATACATGATGATTATTAGACTAAGGCCTTTGCGTGAAAAAGAATGAGATTAAAATGTGTGATTTTTAAGCACTTTTATTTGGATGGTTTTTGTTAGGCCTATAAGTTAATAAATTAACTTGACTCTACTTGGTTACTAAAAGAATTTAGTTATACAAGAAGATTCTTGTCCAAAGTACATTTTTTCATGGACTTTAATTAAAGAATAAAAATCCAACCCAACTCTATCTATTTTTACAAAAGGCAACGCAATTCTTTATAAAAAAAATCCTTCAACACCCTAATCTTATTATTTTAGGACAATATGAATTATTTGTTAAAAAAATCATAAAATAGTTATGAAAATTTATTTGTGAAGATTTTTTTGTAATATATGAAATTTTAAATTTTACAAAATTCTTTCTAACAATAGGACCAACTACTATCATCACTATCAATCTATCACTATTTTTTTATCCTCATTATTATAATTTCTATTTCTATCTTTTTTTATTGTGCAGTCATACTTTATCATTATCATTATTTCTTCTATCACAATCAACGTCAATACCACCACCACTACCACTATCAACATCATCATTCTTTTTTTCTCATGTTTTGTTGGAGGCTCAATTTGTTAATATTGTAAAGAAATGTGTGTTTTTCAACGTTATTTTCTTCTATGAGTGTTTAACATTGGAGTAAACACCCAACCCGTCCCTATCCATATCAAATTAGGACAACGCGATCCCTCACCAAAAAAGTAACCCACGCCGGTCTCTGTCTATGTATAAAATAACTCATCGCGCCCCCCTCCCATGTATCTACGTCCATGGACAGGGACCGGGGTGGGTTACTTTTTTAGTGAGGGATCGCGTTGTCCTAATTTAAAATGGACAGGAACCGGGTTGGATGTTTATTAAAAAAAATATTAAAATTAGTAGTGTCAAAAAATATTACAAATTTAATATTATAAAAAAATTATATAAAGACTAATTGACTAATTTTTAAAATTTTACTACAGTTGATATTTTAGAAATTATTTTTAGTAAATATAGAAATAAAAGTGGTATTTTGTCTAATATTAATATTTGACAATTGGATACGCAATGGATGTTACTACAGCGTCCTCAAAGATTCGTCCAAGCATGGCACACATATAGTGTTCAACACGTATTCTATGTTTTAGTTATGACTTATGATCCACCTTATATATTAGACCTACTCCACCTACAATAATATCCAAATTTTTTCAATAATAAGCCAATTTTCAACAAAAATATCCAAATTTTTTCTTATAGTAAAAAAATTAAGCCATGATATTCTTTCATTTTTAAATTAATTCTTATTCAATTTATTAAAATTAATATATTAGAAAAAATTCACCTAAATATATTAATTTTTCAATAAATTCAAAAAGTTAAAAAGATTTTAATAATGTAGATATAGAACTTATTTTATACAATTATATTACCTTAACATAAAAAATTAATCACTATATAAAATAAGTTTAATATTCATAAAATAATATTTTTTGTTATGAAAAAATTAATTTTTTTATTATTGACAAATTTACTATTCTCTTATATCAGATTTTGTTTCCTTTGGAAAGTATAGAACCTAACTTTGCTTCATGGTTGCTGGCCAGTGAAAAAATAAAGAAGTTAATAGGAAATTTTGAATATAATTAGTTCATTACTAAGGGTATAATAGATATTTTACCAATTCTTTTTACTAAAATCTTTTCACATAGCCAATGCGAAACATCTTATGATCAAGATAATATTCACTAATTTTATTGTGTATTAGCAATTTTTTTACTTTTGTATCATTCTTTTCCGTCAATCTTCTCTTATCTTTTATATCTTTAACACTTATGTTGCATTATTTGTATTTATTACACAATGTGTCAATATAACAAATGATTTAATATTTTAATACATATTTTTTCTATGTTATATCAATTATGAAGTGCGAACACTTTTCCTGATTTACTATATCGGATGAATATCGAGAAGTATCATATTTAAAATATATTTAACATATAGAAGTGTCATATTTTTAACTAATTATATCTTAATAAACAATAAAAAATCTGTAATATTTTTTACACTATTAATTTTAATAATTTTTTTAGTAAACACCCAACTCGGTTTCTGTCCAACGGGATACATGGGAGGGGGCGTGATGTGTTATTTTATGCATAGACAGAGACTGACGTGAGTTACTTTTTGGGTGAGGGATCGCGTTGTCCTAATTTTATATGGAAAGAGATTGAGTTGGGTGTTTACTCTTTAACATTGCTATGGATTTAGATTTTACTTTTAAAAAGATGAAAAACGTCGTTACAGTATTGCGTGTATTAATATTTTTAATAAACTAAAAACAAAACATTATTTCCGCTTTACGAAGAAAAATATTTTTTAAAAAAATTTGAAATTGAAAACGACAATGTCGTTTGTATGAGCAGAGAACAAGAACAAATATAGGTAACACTTTTTATAAATGGCAGGAACCTGTTTGTAATCAATGTTATTGAATCAAAATAAGATGAAGTGTAATAATTGAATGTAAAAACAAAAATGTATAAAAAATGCTGCACTTTGGAAAAGTAATAAAAATAATTACTTGATTGTCTTCTTTAGTCTTGACATTTTGATATAAGTAGGGTTTGAAGAAAAGTTTGGAAAAGTGATGGAATAAAAGGGAGGGAGGACCGAAGAAGATGGTTTGTGGAGAAGAAAAAATGAGGGGAAGTGAACAGGGTTGAGGTGTTTCAGTAATGAAAAGAAAGAGTATCACACATGCATGAAAACAAAACGTCATTGACGTTTTATAAAAAGGGAGATTCTATGATGCTGATGATGGTTATAAGATCACATGCTTACATGCGGTGTCATGCCAAGATACTGATGCGTGGAGCTAAAGATAAATGTGAGTATGAGACTACGAGATATGTGAAGTGATTCCATTGTTTCTATTTTGATTGATTTGTAGAAAATAAATAATTAGAAGATAATCACTAATTTATAGATGATTAGGTAATGGACCAACTCTCCTTCATGTGGTGGGTTGTTTGATGTTGGTTAAAAGTAAATGAAAAAATAAAGAAGGTCCCAAAAAAATAAAATAAAAAAGGTTCTGAAAAAATCTCAAGTGGCTAGTTGAAAAATAAGAACTAATGAGAACCACTGCACTTCAAACCACTGCTTCCTCTCATTTTTAATTAATTTTCTTTCTCTTTTTTTTTTAAAAAATAAAATATCTAAATATACTAAAAAAATACTTCAAAAATTACACTATAAATCACCATCTACTCAAAAATATTAACAAACAAATATAATTTATTTTTTAAATTTTGAATAATTTATTTATGAAAAATATTCATGAAAATAAATAAAAATAAACATAACTTCTTAGAATTGATTATATTTTATGATAAAGTATATAAAAAAATTTTTATTATATAAAGGTATTAGAAAATATATGAGTTATATTTAAAAGGAGACCAACTTCACAAAACTTTTGTTATTATTGTTGTTTATTTTTATTTGTTTTTTATTTTTAAATAATTATATTAAATTATACACAAATTCTAAATTTTTTTATAAATGAGTCTTTAAATTTAATATTAATCTATATATTATCTAATTAATTTATAAACAATATAATATTTTTAAATTTATAATATATAGTATAATTGATTTACGGATCTTAATCTAATTACTATAATTCTATTAGTAAACCCTAACCAAAAACCAAAAATTCTATTTCTACCACCATACTTTAAAAAATACTCTTTCTATTCTGAAAAATCAATGATTTCATCTAAAACAAAAACTGATTGTCATCCCACATTTCATGATATGCCTATTAAATTAAACTAAACGGAACTCTCTTACTAACTTTTATATTTTCATCATAATCATGAATCAATATAACAATAATAATTCCCTTCATGCCACATTTATTGGTAATGTTAAATAAAACGAAAACCCAATAAATTATCCTTTATGGCCCTTATATACATTTCAAAATATGAGTTCCTAAGCCCACAAATCAATGGCCCATTAGTCTAACACCTAATTATAAAACTAATTCATGTATAATTATTCTTAATGGCAGAACGAATACTTTTCCTATTCCGCTGTGTCTCACAACCATTTCCACCCCACGTGTCGTTCTTTAGTATTGCCACACGAAGTCAGCATACTATGCTGAAAACATGTATAAGCACGGTAGAATTTTCCTTATAAAAAACGGCATTGCGGTTCTACATCTCAACGGCATCACTGCTTTGGTCGTTAACTCGAACGCCTCCCACAATAACATATTACACGTCGTTATGATAATTTAAACATATAACTCCACACTTCTTCAAATATTTTTAAAAAAAGTTTTTCTTGTTGGATGTATTTTTTTAAAATAGTCTTTATAATGTAACTATTTTTTTTATAATTGGTAATAATTTTTTTCAACTTAACCAGTATCCCTAAAAAAATTCTTTAAAAATAAACTTATTAATAATTTATAAAAATTTAAAATTTTCATAAATTATAAATAAAAAATCTTACAAAATTAATTTTTATTATTATTTAATTTTTTTTAAAAATTCATATTATCTCAAAAATAATAAGATTAAAAAAAATCACATTGTCTTTGGAAAAAATTGCCAAAAACTGTATCAAGGACTCATTTGAGAAGCATTAAAAGTAATTTTTTTTGAGTTTTTGACTTATGAAAAGTAATAGATTAATGTTTGGTATAATTTTTCAAATCAAATTACAGTTTTTCAAAAAACTATTTAAGAGTTTATAGAAAAGTTAAAAAAATAACTTCTCTCACACTACTACTTTTTATCATACTTTTATAAAATAAATATTTTTAGAACTAAAAATTTAAATACAAAATAATTTATTTATAAGCTACTTTTAATATAGTTATTTATTATTTAATCTATTTTTTAAAAAAAAATTAATTAAATTATTTATCCAGAATCTAAATATTTACTGTTAATTTGACCAAATTAATTTAATATTATTTTCTCCAAAATAATATCCTTTAGGATGTGTTTAGATAAAATAGTGTCCTATTTTAGTCTTTAGAAACGTGCGAATTAATTCTTAACTGGCGGTTGGGAATAGCTGGGGAAATTAAAAACAAACACGGCTTCAGGCTTCAGGCAAACAAGGCCACTGCAGAAACCCATGGCTACTCCACTTCAAGACCGAGTCGCAATCATCACCGGCTCCTCCCGTGGAATCGGACGAGAAATCGCTCTCCATCTCGCCTCACTCGGCGCCAGAGTCCTTATCAACTACACCTCCAACTCCTCCCTAGGTGACTCACTCGCTGCACAGATCAACTCCCACGCCGCCGCCGGAGCTGTCCTCCCTCGCGCCATCGCCGTCCGAGGCGACGTCTCGGAACCGAACGACGTGAAGGCGCTGTTCGACTCGGCGGAGCGCGAGTTCGGCTCGGCGGTTCACATCCTGGTTAACGCGGCCGGTGTTCTTGATAGCAAGTACTCGACCATAGCCAACATTGCAGTGGAGGATTTCGATCGCATTTTCAGGTACTCTAACTGGTTATTGTTTCTGGCTTTCTATTCCTAAAGTGAAACTAAACAGTTAGGATCAATTGATAAGCCTTTTATAAATTGTTGGCAATTGATTGACAGAATTTTAGTTTAGTTAGTCAAAGTAGCTGCATAGTATGAGTTGGGATTCGGAAAGTTGAAATAATTTTCCAGTATAGGTGTTCTTGCAATAAGCTTCTATTCACAACTTAAATGATTCAACAATGGGGTAAAACGTTAATTTAGTCACTGGAATTGCAAGATCCATTCATTTGTTTCCCTCGTATCTTTAAGAAATGCTGGTTTAGAGTTTAGTCCTTCAAGTTGAATTTTGTGAATCAATCTAATACCTATTTTCTGTAATCACCAAATTACAAAAAGTTTTAATTAGTCTTGATGCAATTAGTCCCTGATGTTTTCTCTAAAATATCACAAATGAGACATCACATATCAGTCCTTGAAGTTTGAACTAACCTTATGGTGAGGACAAAATTGGTTGACTGAATTTAATTCGAGGGATAAATTGAGGTGGTTACAAGATAGATAAACCATATCTTATTTTATTCTAATTTTTTTTTTAAAACAAGCAGCTCTTACAAGTTACAACTTCAAATTGAGGTTTTTTACTCCCCATATTGTCTTGGTCATACTAGTAACACTACTTGCTATATGCAAGCACAAATAAACCTGCATTATTATTTCTTATTTATTTTTTGGACTGGGCATTGTTCTTTATCAATATACCCAGTTTGCAAATGAGGTCATTGTAGGGTATAGCTAACTCTGTTCTTAGTTACTACTAGTTAATGAATTAAACTCCAATGTGTTGAAACAAAAAAACTGAGGATCTTTTTTTATTTTTTATTTTTAATGACAAGCACCATACACCATTTGAGTTAGATGTCATAAATATGAACAAATGATTTTAATATATTTTTTTGGGGCTTGTTCTGGAAAAGAGGAAGTGGTGAACTTCTGGTTGCTCTTCCTTTTCCAAGATTGAATAATAGAAAACAACATTCAAAAGCTCCTTGGGCCTGCATCTGGAAGCTTAAGCTTGAACTTCCATTTCTCTCTGATAATTTCCTCCTAATAAATGTTTGTTCATGTGTCCTCCAATTTCTTACAATAAACATAGATGGCAGGAGAATTGTAGTATTGTTTTTCTTTTGTACTTTTCTAACCTTATTGGTTGAGTTCGATCAAGAAATTTTCCTGGCACTCATGGAGATCATCAGTAGCATAGCATGTGCGGTGGAAGATATTGTTTAATGCTCAATTCATATTATCATAGGGCCTTACAAATTTAATATCAAATATACATGCAGAAACATCATAACTGATTGCATATAAGTGTGCTAAACAAGACCCAATGGATCTTTAACAGTGTAAATGCAAGAGGATCATTCCTGTGCTGCAAAGAGGCAGCAAACCGATTGAAACGTGGTGGTGGAGGTCGAATCATAATGCTAAGTTCATCGATGGTGGGTGCACTGAGACCAACTTTTGGGGCATACTCAGCATCCAAAGCAGCTGTTGAGGCCATGATTCATATTCTGGCAAAAGAGCTGAAGGGAACTGGGATTACGGCGAACTGTGTTGCACCTGGGCCAATTGCAACTGAAATGTACTATGCTGGGAAGACCGAAGAGCAAGTGAAAGCGAATATTGCAGAGTCTCCTCTCAGTAGGCTTGGTGAGCCAAAGGATGTAGCTCCTTTGGTGGGATTTTTGGCTACTGATGCTGGTGAATGGGTTAATGGGCAGGTCATTCGGGTTAATGGTGGCTATGTTTAGTAGCTCTTGTATACTGTTCTACATGATCTCTCTTGTACGTTGTTGCATAAGAAGTGAAAACCCTGTAAAAAGGAACTAAATAAATGATTGTCATAAATAATTTCTTGATGATGTAGTTGATCCCTTCTAGTTGAAGATACATAATGCTTTCGTGGTCTTCTTTCCTCTAAGTTCTTTTGAGTTACTTGAGTCCAGCTCTTTGTTATTAAATCAAGTTGCGCAGCATACCAATTAATTCTTACAATGAGTCAATGACATTACTTTACACCTGATTCCTATTTGTTATGGGATATTTAGTTTTTTTTTCCTTTTTTTTTAATTTATAAAAAAATGGGACGTATAATTACACATATGATTCATTTAACTTGCTTCTTTTTCCACTTGAGTGTGGACATCCCTACTACCTCTCATCTTTGGTAAAACAAGAAAAGTAAGAAGTCCTAAAACAAGTGAAGTATGAAGAAGTCTTTTCCTTCATGCAAGATCCAGGAAACTCTACCTGAATTTTACATAACGAGATCATCACTGCAACATAAACAGTTTCACTGAAATTCAGTGACAAAGTGATCTAAACGTTGATGTCAAGTCATAACCACGATCCGCTTCTTACCATTTGTAAATCTTTTAGCCTTTTGTGGTGTTCAGATTATATGACAAGCCCTCAAATGCTATCCACTTTCTCTGAGACAAACTCGGATAAGTAATTGAGGAGCACTGGTTCTCACGAGTTTTGTATGCTCTACACTAATTAGTTCCCGTTCAATGGAATTTATCAGTCCCATTTTGTCATTCATTTTGGTGTCAAATGTCAATGATCATTTATGGGACTAGTACTCATGATTAATTGATTACCAATAATTCTATGGCCGAGTTCCTGGAAGTCTATCAAATTGCCCTAGGGACTCTTGGTCATAACCATTTTGATCATCTCTATTACTTAGATTTTTCAAATAATTCTTTCACAGGAACCATACTAGAGAGCTTGGTCATGTTTTCTGGCCTCAAGTATAGGAATTTCTCATCTAATGGAACTTCTTCTTGCTTTGCCTTTTACACGGGTGGGAATAAAAGAAAGTATCTTCTATGATGCTTAATATACATGAAAGTCGCTGGTACGGGTTGTGAGGTGGGTCGGTGATTCACCGGTCAAGGCGATGACGGGACTAGATTTTCATAACAGCGGGGGTAGTACCTGCAAAGACACTCTAACGTTCAAATTAGAATGGATATGAGAGATATATGTGAGGGTTAGGAATGAGTGTCGCACTTGAGGGAGTCCTTGACTCCCTTTATATAGTCTGGCGCAGTTATCTTATCTTAGCTTGTTGGTTAAGATAGAAAAAGTGTTTTAATTTGAATGATGGTTAGGAGTTTATGGTTAGTGGATAAGTTTGGACCCGGATAACCGGACCGTGATTGCTTTGACAGGGGACCCGGGAAGGGAGTCTAGAACAGTAGCCCCTGAAGCGAAAGACCGAAGTGGGCTTGGTCTCGCCGCTTAGAAATGTCTGCTTGGCCGTGCGACCATGAGTCCAAGTGTCCATGAGTTCGGCCCAGGGCGAAGGAATATCGTCTAGGGTCTATCGTCGAGGTTGGGGATCCGAGCTGCGCATTTTGACCGTTTATGGGGGTTCGCTTGTTAGGTCGGGGAGTTTTTCTGTGTCGTCGGGAATGGATTGATGAGGTCTTCAGATTGGGGACCCGTGCATGTTCAAGTCACTGGACCGTTGTGCTCCTTTTAAAGAAGTTTCGTCCGTTGCATTTTTCAAGGCGTCATAATGACGCTTAGCAGGAGGAGAGAGATTTTGTTGTTTTTTCTTTTTTGCCTTCCACCCTTTTGTGTTTCCTTTTTTGTTTGTGGGATTTTTTTATTTATCTTCATTGTAACTGCTTCTTCTCCTTCTTTGCTCTCTCGTTTTCTTACGAACATTTTATCCAGATTTTTCTGGCGCTGTGCTCCATTTGAGTTTGCTGGTGGGCTTATAGTGCTGCATCATTTTGCTTTTGTTGTTTCATTTCTGTTATTCTCTGAGAACCAAGTTAGTAACTTTGCCGCTGTGATAATTTATTATGCTTCTGCATTTCTGTTTTGTTTACTATTTGTGTTGTTGCATGCCTCTGTGTTTATTAATGGGAAAAATGTTTGATTGGAGTATCGCATTTGGTGTAGTATTAGGGATTTTTGGTAGGATGCTTCGATTGTGGTCTTAGTATGGTTTAGGAATTACCTGTATGTTAGTGTTTTTGGGTAGTGGGCTGACAGTGAAAAATCCTATTTGAATATAGGTATAGTGCGATGGAAGAAAATTTCAAGGAATCTGATTCCTATCTTCTCGGCCAGGGTGTGCCAAATCTTTACCATTCGGTAACGTCTGACGTCTCAGGCACGCCCTCTTCTTTGGACGAGGGGGACCTTTAGAGGTTCCGTGATGAAGGCCGTGTTAGGTGGTGGGGCAGGTGGGATGACTCTTTTTTGGTAGTTCAATATTCATTAAGATATCAACGAGACTACGTTTCTTTGAAGTGAGGGTTGCACGCCCTCTTGTTTGTTTTAAGTACAATCTATTGAAGCTTTACAATTTATCGATCCAATAAAGACAATGATAAAGTAAATCTCAGATCAAACTCACCTTATTGATATAGAAGTTATATCTCTTCCCTGAATAAGATTTTAATACAAATTTATTTTGACATTCGAAAAAAAACTAGTGAAACAATCGAGTTAATACTCAAAATGACCTCTGAAATTTGACCCCGATGCAATTTAACCCTTAAACTTTCAATTGACTCAAATTGTACCTTAAAATTTTGACCCGTACCTCAATTTGGCTCTTTCGACGTTTTCCGTAACCAAAAAGCTGACTTGGCAATTTTAAATGATACGTGGCACTGTAACGGTTAGATGACATGGCTAAATTTTTTAAGGCATCAATTTAACTCTTCACAATTTGAACATAGAACCTAGCGCAACCCCAATCCTCCCAAATCGTAGGAAGAGTTCTCCAGAAAGCTTTGGAGCAACAATTTGCCACTCGGTGAAAATCTCAGAACCACCATCATCAAGATTCTTTGAAACCTCAAAGATGGTAACTATTGATGGAACTTGGACAAACTTGATTTTACGTGCCATGATGACACCAAAGCTTGAACCTCCTCCATCTCTTATGTCCAAAATAGATCTTTTCTCATTGTTCTTCTATTCATTATCGTCCCATTAACGTTGATTATTTGTGCATCGATCACATTATCAGCTGCTAGGCCATATTTCTTGAAGATGGTGCCAAATCCACCTCCACTCAAGTGTCCTCCAATGCCAATTGTAGCGCAACTCTCAACAGGAAAGCCATGAACCTTGCTTCTATTCGCAATTGCGTAGTAGAGCTCTCCCAAAATAGTACCTGATTAAACTCACGTTGTTTCGTCTTCCATGTTAATGATACTTCATAACATGATATTCGGCTTTTTTATTTTAATAAATATTTAAAATATTTAATTCCTAAAATACGCTATCAAAATGTATATGTCCGTCACAAAAAAAAAAAGTACATGTCCACTTTGTGAAAGGTCTCGCAAAATGAAATTGAACTCCAAATTATATGTAGTAGGATATCATAAACGAGTTGTAGAAATCTGCATTCTTTTTCCTTTATTTTGCAAGAGATTGAATTTTAGTTTTTTTATGTGATTTTTAAATAATTTTTTAAAGATTCTTTTAAAACTTTAGAATAAATGTTTAAATAATATATTAAATACAAAAATTATTTGCTAATAATAAAAATAAAAATTTATCTATTTTGTATTTTAAGAAGGCATGTTAAATTTATAAATTAATAAATCTTTTATTGAAAATATGAAAAAATTTAAATTTTTCATGTATTTATTTTATATTTATTAAATGAAAATATTTAAAACTTTTTAACAATAATAAATTTATCATGTGTATTTAGGACACATATTAACTACTATTATTTAGGGAAATTATGTTCAAATTGTGAGGGTTAAATTGATGTCTTTAAAAATTTGACCATGTTATTTAACCGTTATAGTGCTATGTGTCATTTAAAATTGCCAAGTCAGCTTTTCAACGACGAAAAATGTCAAAAAGATCAAATTAAAGTATGAGTCAAAATTTCAAAGTACAATTTAAGTCAATTAAAAATTTAAAGGCTAAATTATGATAGAAATCAAATTTTAAAGACCATTTTAAATATTAACTTAAAATAATCATAATATAAAATGAATGAGTCAAAGTCAACCATCGATTATAAACTTTCCAAGTAAATGCACATGGCACGATGACAACGTATCTCACGTCACAAAAGACATTATGACATATGATCTCACGTAGCAATTACAAATTAGTAGTACCTGCTTCTGCTTGGGTTGATTAGTATTATTTTTGTATTTTAAATTAAGTGAATACAAAGAATTTTGATTCTTGACCTTCAACTTTCCTACCTTATATATATGCATTAGAAATTTAGATTCTGCCACATAAACCATACACATTCCTAGTTCACTATAACTAAGAAGTAAGAAACATATAGATATATAATAAACATGGCAACTCCAATTCCCGAACCCGTTTCTTATGACTCGACCCGGATTAAACCGCTCCAAGATCGAGTCGCAATCGTCACCGGCTCTTCTCGCGGAATCGGCCGAGAAATCGCGATTCATCTCGCCTCACTCGGCGCCCTAGTCGTCGTCAACTACACCTCCAGCTCGTCCCAAGCCGACTCAGTCGTCGCTCAGATCAACTCCGCCGCCGATTCTCCGCCGCGAGCGGTCGCAGTCAAAGCCGACATCTCAAACCCTGACGACGTCAAATCGCTCTTCGATTCCGCAGAGCAAGCCTTCGACTCGGAGGTCCAAATACTGGTGAATTCCGCCGGTATCCTCGACGGAACATACCCGACGGTGGCGAACACCGACGTGGAGACCTTCGACAAGATCTTCTCGGTGAACACCCGGGGCGCATTCCTGTGCTGTAGAGAGGCAACGAACAGAGTGAAGCGCGGCGGCGGAGGGAGGATCGTCCTGCTGACGACGTCGTTGGTGAAGGCGCTGCGGGCGGGGTACGCGACGTATACGGCATCGAAGGCGGCGGTGGAAGCGATGGTTAAGATCGTTGCGAAGGAGCTAAAGGGGACGGGAATAACGGCGAACTGCGTGGCGCCAGGGCCGATAGCGACGGAGATGTTCTATGAGGGGAAGTCGGAGGAGCTTGTGGAGAAACTAAAGAATGATATTCCGTTAGGGCGTTTAGGGGAACCGAATGACGTGGCGAATTTGGTTGGTTTCTTGGTTAGTGATGGTGGCGAGTGGGTCAACGGCCAAGTAATTCGTGTCAATGGTGGCTTTATCTAGTTAAACACTTGCTAGTTTCTTGGTACAGGGGTCTGCTGCATGCAAGATCCAGGACTTCAAGCATATTTTATCCAATTCAGATTTGTTAGTTTTGTCCATTTTTGTTTGGATTTGGGTTATGTTTTGAGCGACGCAACCCGACGCTGTGTGTTATTATTATGGGTCCATCTACTATACAGATGCATGTTTGTACATATTTACAGATTTTTATTTAAAAACGTGTCATTAAAAGTGTTGCTTAAAGAGAAAGTGTTACCCTTAATCGTTAACTTGGTTCTGATACCAATTTTTTAACTTTGACTTTTCTTTTAATTTCTTTTTCGAAATTTTTATTAGCTCTTCATATTTTACTTTGAATAAGTTTATAATTTGTATAGGTGCTTTATTTAAAGGATTTTGATAAAAAGTATTGACCATTTCTACTAGTTTTGATTTATAACTTTTTAATCTTGTTTTAATTTATAATATTTTTTGCATGGATTATTGTATATAAAATCTTTTATCGGTTTGTCTTTTTTTTTAATATAATTTCTCAAATCCTCGATAACTTCTTTTATTTCTACACTTTCTCCCGTTTCTAAATATCTGTTTAATTTTTCAATTTCATTCTCCATTTTTTTTTCAATAGCTTTAATTCTTTTAAGTCATAATATGGTTTTCCAGGCATTTATAAATTTTTTAAGTTTAATTCCAACTTGTTTATATTTATTCTTATTTCTATCCTTTTTATTATAAGATCATTAATTTCAATCTGAAGATTGTTTAATTCCCTTTTATACTCCTTTATTTTACCTTTTAATTTTCTCGTCCTATTTCTTTTAATTTTATTTTCTGGTTTTTCAATCTTTTTATGCTTCATTATTTATTTTAAAATTTCTGCAAACTCTATCATTGATTCATCACTATTTTCTAGAGATTCTATTAATTTCTCTAGCTTTTCAACTTCTCTTTTCAACTTGTCATAGATTATTTTTAGGGCTTCAAATGCTCTTTGATTTATTTCAGAAAACTGTAAATAATTCAAACGATTTTTTCTTTCAAATAGCTCTTGTTTCTTGTCTTGATAAGTTACATATATTTCTTCTTTATTTATTGTCATAATTTAGTGTTTAGGGTTTCATTTAATTTTTCGACCTTTTTTGTTAGTTCTTTTATTTCAGAATTTTCTTCTTTGATTTTTAACTTAGATAAACTTAAAAGGCTATTAATTTTAGATTCTCTTATTTGAAAATTCGATGAAACTAATTTTCCTGATGGTTCTTTTAATAATAGAACTGGTTTTCAATAGCTTTATATTTTGATATTTCTGTTTTTACAATTTTCTGAAATAATTCATCAACATAAATTCTTTCTCTGTTTTTAAATATTATACTATGATGGCTATTTGTTAAAGCATAATTTATTGCATATGTAATTGAAAATGGTTCATCATCTTGTTCCATTAGATTCTTTCTGTGAAATTTATAAGCTAAGCTTATAGATCTTCCAAGATTTTCAGTTGATAAAGGTATAGCGTATCCAAGATGGGCATTGAATTTATGTTTGCCAAGTTTCCATGAACAATTCCAATTATTTGATCTATTGGGTCATCAGTAATTCTTTTATCACAGATTGCTAAGCTTATTGGTGAATTAATTCCTTTCATATATGTAGATTTGATTAAGACTTGTATAGTACTAATATGGATCCATCCAATTTTAGATCTTTTTTGTTGATCCTTAATTTTCTCAATCTGTTTACTCAATTCTTCATCATTTATCAAAGCTATTTCAAGTTCTCCATTGGCGGATTTTATCTTTATAGGGGCTTCAAGTTGAATTTTTCCATAATATATTATATTTTTTCTATTAAAAACTTCTTTTAAAAGATTTTGTTTATTAAAATTTTCATTTGATTTGAGATTTAATTCTATATTTAGAACAGCCTGTTTTTTATTATCTAATAAGGCAGATAATCTATAATAATCAAATTCTTCCGTTAATTCTAAACTTTCTAAATAATTCATAACTAAGAGATTAGAATAAAGGCGTACCTTTTTGGAGAAAAACTTCCTTTATTTAGAATATTTTACATAAGATGTTTTTATCTCCAGAGGGGAGATTGTAGATACTAACTCCAGAGGGGAGATTAGAATTGGTTTTTCCTAAGGGAATTCTTCTTCAGACTATAGAATCGCCTCGGCAGCTTCCTCCTTGCTCTCCTAGCATATGAGTACTCTTAGCCTCCTGCTTTCTATTGTCTGATGCTTCTACAATTGCCTAAGCAACCTATTTATAATAGTTGGGTTTGATGGACAATTCCCATCCTTACCCTTCTTATGACATCATTGCTTACGTCACTGTTTGCTATCTTGCACCAGCTACATTGTTGGTGCTTTATGACCTAAGTGCTTACGTCACTATGCAATAATGTTGAGAGATGCTTCAGATGTGCTGTCCTCCTCTTTCATCATGTGACCTTCAGATGTGTTGTCTTCTTCCTTTATCATGTGGGTTGATTCCATTTCATTATTGCTTTCTTCAGATAACTCTGAGACACATAGCTGGCACTTGTGGTCTTCTCTGTCTTTTATCAAATAGCAGAGATTCCTCTTTATCCCTTCGGGGAGCTTTTCTAAGAGTCCAGATAAGTTGTAGAATGCTGATTCAAATTCCACTAAGAGTCTCATCTCTCTTTCTTAAATTTCATTCCTTTTACTAGACACAAGCAGAGTATTTCTACTTTTATAATTAATCCTTGTGTGAGATTCTTTTGTTATTTTTTGAGTTCTTTCAAAAATCCTTGCTAATGTACTGGCTAACCTTCCTTCATGACTGTAAATTGTTAAATCTTGAATCTGATCAATTGGTTGAAAATTTCCTGGAAAGACGGACATGAATATTACTTGGTGTGCTGGAACCAAGCATTCTTCTTCTTCATTAAAAATAGGTTGACTGTTTGTAAATTTTAGGGATATATCCCTTGGATTTACGTTGTCAATCATATTTTTAAATCTCTTTACTGCATCAACAAATCCTGCAGGAAACTCACTAATAATTTTCAAATCATTAAAAATTAAAATTGTATCAATTAATCCATACTGAAAAAACTGATAGGTGTCAGATGGGGAAGCATCTGGAAATATAACCAGCTTTGTTAGCTGTTCTTTGGCAATAGGATAATATCCCAAGATTGCCCTTTTTTCTTCAGTCCAATTCAGGACTATGTTAAGGGTTTCTCTGAGATTTGATCTACAGACCCTTTTCTTTTCCTTGATTTCAGCCCTTGTAGGAATGTTTCTTATTATCCCTGTTCTCTGGGTTTGAATTGGAGCTTTATCTACTCTTTTTAGGGTTTGCTCTAGATGAAGAGCTTCATATTCCCTGAAGGATTCCTTTGCTTCTTTCAGTGTTAAAAATCCTCCTTTATGAATTATCCTTGATTGATGTGTAAATGGTGCTGCTTTTTTCCAGGCATCATATACTCCTTTCATGGGGCCATTATAAATTACATAATATTTTTTATCTTGGGTGAATTTTTTGATAATTTCAGCAATTGTTTTATTTTCTGGAATTTTTTCTTCACCTGATTTGTCCACCACGCTTAGCTGGCTGAACTCTGATGGTTTTGGTTGTTGTGTTGATTTCATTACTTCGATGGCCTTCTTGAGGGATTGGATCTGTGTCCTTATTTGCTGACAATGCTTGCATTTTTCGAGTTCTTGTTCGTATTTTTGAATTTCTTGATCTAATGCGTTGTAGACGAACTCCATTCTCTTGTTAATGTATCTGCAATAACATTTTTGTCACCCTTAATATATTCAATTTTTATTGGATATTGTAACAAAAATAATTGCCATCTTACCAATCGTCCATGATTATAATCAACTTTTAAGTTATATCGTATGAAACCTGTTAAGTAACTTGAATCTGTCCTTAATGTAAATTCTTTGGGTAGTAAATCAATTTTCTATTTCTTAAGAGATTTAATTGCTGCTAGAGTTTCCCTTTCATGAGTAGTATATCTCTGTTCTGTTGGAGTAAAAGTCCCTGAAATATACCTGCAAAGTAATTTCTTTGGGGGATATTTAGAATCTAGTGATTCTTTTTCTTGTTCCAAACTTTTTATAGCTTTCTTAGCTTTTAGACATCCTGACCAGGTTATGTCTGAAGCATCTATTTCTACTATTAAGTAGTCATTTTCTTCTGGAATATAAAGTTCTGGAAGTTTTTCACATAGTTCTTTAATTCTTTGAATTTGCATACTATCTTTTTCATCCCATTTCCATACTTTTTTAGTACTTATTTTTGGAAATAAGTTTTTAGTGTATTCCGTTATATTCTTTAAAAATCCTTGATCAGAAATATAATTTATACATCCTAAAAATCTTTGTAATTGTTTTCTATCTTCTATTTTATTAGGAAATAAATTTACCTTTTCTAGAATATTTGGTTGAAGTTTTAGCTTTCCTTGAGTGGATAGAATTAATCCAAGAAACTCTATTTCTTGTTTTGCTATTCTTGCTTTCTTTTTGCTCAGGACTAATCCTTTTTCTTTACATCTTTCTAAAACTATTAATAATTTTTGAAGATGATCTTCTTTATCCTGTTTTGTAAAAATTAGTATATCATCAATGTATACCAAAACAAATTCATTTAACTCTTTTAGATTTTCTTCCATAAATCTTTGATAAATACCTGGGGCTTGTTTTAATCCGAATGGTAATACATTCCATTCATAGAGCAACACACTTGTTGATTCTTTTGTTGGGCAAGTAAAAGCAGTTAATTTCTTTGTTTCTTCGTCTAAACGAAGTTGCCAATATCCTGATTTTGCATCAAGAGATGAAAACCAAGTTGCTCCTTTGATTTTTTCTAGAATAGAATCTTTTCTTGGCAGTTTATGAGCATCACCAATAGTTGCTTCATTCATCTTCTTATAGTTAATAACCATTCTTCGTTTTCCCCTTTTAATTTCATTATTGTTTTTGACATAAAAGGCTGGAGCCGCATGAGGACTTTTACTTAATCTTATAATTCCTTTTTCCAAAAGATCTCTACATTCTAATGAGAACTCTTCTTTATCTCTTGCGGAATAAGGAATTTTATTTGGAACATTTATCTCTTTTGTAGGATCTTTTAATTTAATGCTTACTAATTCGTTATTTGTATTTTTAATATCTAGAGGATTTTCAGCACAGATTTCATCCAAAAGTTCTTCTATCTTTATTTCAAAATTATTTTTTGGAATGTTTATCTAAAAGTATAAATTTAAATAACATGTTTCTAAAATAGAAAATATTTTAAATTTTAAGATCTTATCTATAGTAGTAGTTGGTATTTTTATACGTTTTGATTTTTGATTTATTGAAGAATCGTGTGGAGCTTTTAAAACTATATATGTTAATTCTTGAATGAATGGATGATATAGTTTTAAAAAGTTATTTCCTATGATAAAATCCATTCCAGAATCTAACATATATATAGATGGAACAATGAACCTATAATTTTGAATAAAAATTTCAGCCATCTCTGCTTTTTGGTCAATTTTATGTATTGATTTGTCAGCTATTCTAACTCTTAAAGGTTTCTTTAATTTTTTCCAATCAAGTTTTATATTTAAACTAACAAAGCATTGTGTTGCTCCAGAATCTATAAAAGCATTTATAAACTTTTCTGTTATTTTTATAGTAATAAATGTGGCATTATTACTCAGTCTCTGAGTCTGTTTCTGAGACATATTCAAAAATATAGTCTAAGTTATCATCAGATTCCTCTAAAGGTTCCATGAAACAAGACTTAGCAATTTCTATTTGTTTAGTAAGATCATTTTTATCCTTCTTTTTCGGACATTCATTTGCATAGTGTCCTTCTTCTTGGTAATACCAACACTTACAGTTTTCTTTTTTATTCGGGCAATAGTCACTTTTTTGTCTTTTGTTTTTATTGTTATTTCTTTTCCTAAAATACCTCTTTTTTCTCCAGTTTGGATAGTATTTTTTTTTTAAATTGGTATTTTCTTTTTCTTTAAAAATTTTTATTAAGCCCATATTTTTGGGGTATCTCTTCATTATCCTGACAGCAAATTCTAATTATATTTGCAAATCTTTTTTGAGTTGTTTCTTGCATACAACGTTCTTTTATTTCCTCTCTTATTGCAGAAGTTGCTCTACCAAAATTATTTTCAATTGTCCCTCTATTTATTTCTCTTATAAATCTTCCCATTATAAATTCATTAGCAGGATATGGAAGTTTTGTTATATACATACTAAGATAATGATTTTTATCTTCTTTTAATTTGTAATAATATATTCTATATTCACATATATAAGACTCCACATTACATAGATCATATATCTGAATATTAGCTAAATGGTTTTTTGCTTCTTGATATTCTTTATTATAGACTTCTTGTCTATGATCTATAATATTTTTTTCAAAAAATTCTTTGTATAGATTCATCATTATATATAATATCTTATCATAAGTTGTTGTTTTTGTTGCTAATTCTTCTATTATTTGGTTTTCTATTGATGTCATATAATCTCTTATAGTTCCTTTAGTATGAAACCCTATGTAATTCCAAATATCTCTTCCAGACAATTCACTAAGTTTTGGATTAGTAAAGGCTTCTAATAAAAAGGAATTCAACCAATTTTCGAAAATTTCTTTTTCATTCTTTTTTCAGTCTAAGTCAAGCATTCTTTCTCCTTCCATTTCCTGGATTTTAGGAACGTATTTTGACGGTATTTTTGTATATTTTGAATCTTTATTTATAAATCCTTTTTTAAAAGCATAATTATCGAAACCTGTTTCCCATTTAAATTGAGATTGATTATCCTTAGATGTTCCAGCTTCATTTTTTACTTGTATTGGAATTGCTGGTTCTTCGTCACTTGAATAATCTAGGATGTGTTCTTCGTTTTCTATATTTTCAGAATTTACTAATTCTTCTTCTATTTGAAATCCATGTTCCATAATATTATTTTCTTGAGCCATTTTTAATTGTTTAAAAAGCATTGTAACTTCTTCTAATTTTTCTTCAATATTCATAATTTCAATGGTGGTTTTACTTTTAAATCTGTTATGTTAATTATATTTTGACATTTTTCTTCTTTGGGATTCTCTTTTTTCTTATTTCTTTGAAATTTTATGGATACTAATATTTCTTCAAGCATATCTATTATAGAATTTAATTGCGGGTTAAAAGTATGATAAAGATGTGGAGAATCATTTTCATGGTAACATTTTTTTAGAAATTCCGTGTGAAAAATAAGTTTTTTCAGGTTTTTGAAGTCCTTCAATAAAACTTATAGTAAAATAAAGATTTTGAGAAAAATCATTTTGTATTGATTTTAGGAATTCAGTGTCATTACAATTAACATTAGTTAAAATCATTAATTTTTTATCTATTAATTTTGATAACTTAATTATTTCTTCTCTTAAATCTTCTAATTTACTTTTTCCCATAAGGTGACGCTTTTCTTTGTAAAGAGTTACGATTTTAAGTAAAAAGTGTGGCTTTAGAATGTGTGGTTTGAATTTTGCCACGTAAGCACATCTTTAAATTTTGATCTGTACCCTATAATTTCCTTATTATTATACTAGGATGGGGATCCATGCGGCATGAAATTAAAGTTGGCAAAAAAAAAGTTGCCTCAAATCTGAAAAAAAAAAGCATATAATCAGAAAAAAAATAAGCATCCAATATAATTTATAATTAACTTTTTTAAGAATTTTATTTTTTTTATAAAAAGCATATAAAATACAATTGAATACAAAATAAATATAAAACTCTTACATAAATAACATATATTTAAAATGAAATTACCAAAGATTTAATAACAATAAAAAATAAGATCTACATATAACATTAAAAAAATAGAATTGGATAATTTCAATATTTCGTCATTACTGCATAAATACATAGTTTTTTGTTGAACAAAATAACTAAAAAAGACCACTCTTCTTGTTAAGAGAGTATTTAAAAAGTATTTGAATGTGAGAAACGAATTATTTTTTTTTTAATTATTTCTATTTGAAATCCAATTCTATGACTTAAAATACCTTTAACATATTAATAGAATAAAATTTAATTCTTTAATTTGAAATAACTCTTATATGAGTTTGTACAAGATGTCCTCTGTACGGGTTGAGAGATGGATCGGAAACTTGCGGGTCGAGGCAGATGCCGGATTATTTTACTGGAGCAATGGGGGGTGGTACCTGCAAAGACACTCCGACACTCAAGTCAGAATGGATCTGAGAGGTATAAAATGTGAGGAATGAATGAATACCTGGAGGGACCTGGGTCCTCTTATTTATAGGTGATGGTGAATATCTTATCTTATCTTATTTGGCTAAGATAAGGGGAACGTTTGAATTCGAAAGTTGATTGAGAGCTCTAGTGGGTCAGTTCTGGGCCCTCTAGAGATGCAGGGCGGGTCGGACCCGGGTAACCGGGTCCCGAGACCGTTTCGAGTGTAGGATCCGTAAGCCGGATCTGTAACAGTTACCCCCGCAGCGGGAGAGCGAGCGAGGTCGGTCTCTGTCGCTAGTATGGTTTCGGCTATTTTGTTGCTCTTCTCTGGTTTCTCGGATCGTCGTTTAAAAATGGGTTTGTCACTTAGCGGGGTAGGTCGGTGCGTCGGCCCCGAGTTTTGTGGCGTAGACCTAGTTTCTCCTGGTTGTTTGATTGACGCGACCTTTCTGTATCCTTGTATTCGATGCATTTCCTGAGGCGTGCTTGTCAGTTATATTCCCCATGGGGGCAATTATTGCGAGAGGATGTTTGGACTGCTTTCCCTTTTCTGCCCATACGTGCCATGTTGTTTATTAGGGCTATTTACGTCTTTTCGTCCTTTTGAAACCATTTTGGATTTCTTATTTTTCTTCCCTAGTTTGCTTTATTTCCCATTTGCTTATTCCTCTTCTCTGTGGACTTCTCTCATTTTGGTGTTCTTCCTGCCTCTCTGCTGTTGCATTTTTCTGCCTCTCTACTGTCTTCAAGTTTATGTTCGCATTACCAGGTTGGTGTTCTTCCTTTTCTCCCTTTCAATCTGTGTTTGTTTGTTTCCCGCATTTCTGTTTTATATCTGTTTTAGTGTGGATTAGGGTCGTGCCTGTGTTTGTATGATGCTCTTTGTTCTTGGGATAGTGGGTTTTATTTTTCTAAGGGGATGAGCACCACAGTGTAGTTAGTAGTAGGTAATGGTGTCTGTTTGGTGTTTCTCCACCATTTTTCGCCACGAGGTTTGGCTGATGGCGGTGCTCATCACTGTTTTAGGTATGGCTCGTCGAAGGACTGAGGGTGTGAGGGCTCCGGTGGTCCCGGCGGGGGGTGTTCCCTCCCTTTATTCCTATGTTACTAGTGACGTTTAAGGGACGCCATCGCGAATGACGGAGGCGGACCTCCGGCGGCTCCGTGATTAGGGAGCTGTTTGTGGGGGTGGCGACGCTGAGCGCTATTACGAGCTTGCCATTTTCGAGGTCGACGAGAGGGTTTGTTACACCAATCTCGACTCGCCGACCGTTCCGGATTGGATGTAGGTGTATGAGGCAATGTTCACCCGACTTGGCGTGCGGCTCCCCTTTTCCCCCTTTGTTCAGCAATTGTTGAGTCGGTGTTCTGTGGCACCATCCCAACTGCATCCAAATAGCTGGGCCGCGATACGGACTTTCGAGCTCGTGTGCGAGTTTTCAGAGCTCTCGGTTTCGGTGAACGTTTTCCTCTTCCTCTTCTTGTGTACCCTTCCAACCAAAGAAGGAAAGCACAAGAATGGGTATATGTCTTTTAGGGTTCAGCCTCACCGTCGGGTCTTCGGTTTGTATGAGGACTCTTTTCATGGCTTTAAGAGTGGGTACTTTAAGGTTCTCCCTGCTAAGGGGCATCACCCCTTCTGGCTGACGTTGGAAGGTGAGCGCCAGTTCCCTACGTACTGGAATTTTGGTGCAGGGCCGTCCATTTTGACATGGGTGACGCAGGAATTTTTGTCTGCGGAAGACCGGGACGTCGCCCTCGTCCTTTGGCAGTTGTTTGGGGAGCGCCCTCTTAACCCTAGGGATGTAATGGGTGATCCGGTTGCTTGCCGGGCTTATGGCTGTTTATGCTTTCAAGCCGTTTGCGTGTATCTTTAAGCCGTCGTGGCTTTAGGATTTTCAGTAGGTCGTTTTGGTAGTATGTTGTGGATATCCATTTTTTAGGCCTCGAGGGTGATCGGTCCTCGATGTTGGCCGTTTTGTTCTTTTGCCGTAGTGACAGTAGGGCAAGTGCGTATTGAAATGAAATTTTATTAAGTTAGGGCCTCGTTAAAACCCTCCGTTTTTGGGAGGGAACGAGTACTCGAAAATAATAAGAAAAATAATACAAGAAAAAATAAGTCATATAAGTAAAAGACAATTTTTTAGGGAGGGAATGTTTCTACATATAATATCGCCGTAAGTTGGCAGCGTTCTAGGTTCTCGGGATCTCGATCCCGTCGAGTTTTTCGAGCTTGTAGGCTTCTTTTCCGATTATTCCTTTGACTCGGTATGGGCCTTCCCAATTGGGGTGAGCTTCCCTTCCCCTGGCGTCAGAGCTCCGATGTTGTTTCATCGTAAGACCAGGTCATCAGGTGAGAAGTCTCTCCGTATGACGCCGTGGTTGTATCTTATCTTGATTTTTTGTTTTAGAGCTAACTCTCTCATGTGGGCTACCGACCTGACCTCGTCATTGAGGTCTCACTCGCCATCTTCGTCGTTGCCTCCGACGGTTCTTCTCGAACTTGGCTCCCCGACTTCAACTGGGATGATGGCTTCTACCCCGTATGTCATGTGGAAGGGGGTCTCCCTAGTGAAACTCTAGAGGGTGGTCCGATATGACCAAAGGATCGATCCAAGCTCGTCCGCCCAGTGTCCTTGGGCTTCGTCAAGCCGCTTTTTGAGTCCTTTGACTATTATTTTGTTTGCCGATTCGACTTGCCCATTTGTCTGGGGGTATTCTACTGAGCTGAAGCGTTGGGATATGTGTAGTCCTTCTACGAATTTCCTGAACTTCTTGTCAGTGAACTGGGTTCTGTTGTCTGAGATTACGACTTCCGGAATGCCCAATCGAGTGATGATATGTTTTCAGAGGAACTTACGGCACTGGGCAGCCGTGATGAAGGCCAGGGGTTCGGCTTCGATCCACTTGGTATAGTAGTCAACTGTGACTATGATGTATCGAAGTTGTCCAGGGGCTATCGGGAAGGGGCCGACGAGGTCGACGCCCCAAGTTCCGAACGGCCGATCTGCCATTATTGTATTGAGCTGGTGTGGGGCGGCTTTATGATAGTTGGAGTGCTTTTGGCACCTGTCGCAGTTTTTGACTGTTTGTATGGAGTCTTTGATGATTGAGGGCCAGAAGTAACCGACTTGGACGATCTTCTGGGCCAAGGTTTTGCCTCCGATGTGATGGCCGCAGCAGCCCTCATGGATTTCATGGAGTATATACTCCGTGTCCCCGGGCTCGATGCATTTGAGTAGGGGTTGCGAGAATCCTCGTTTGTACAGCTGTCCTGTTATGACGGTGTAGTTAGCGGCTTTCCTTTTTATCCAATTTGCCTCCTTAGGGTCCTCGGGTAACACTCCGTTGAGGAAGTATTGTAGAATGGGGGAGGTCCATGACTCCTGGTCAGAGATCGGCAGGCTGGTGTCGGTGGTGTTTGATATAGATGGTGCTCTGACGACTTCTTGAATTAACGACCGGTTACCTTATCCTGGCTTGGTTCTGACTAGTTTCGAGAGCAGGTCTGCCCTTGCATTTTGTTCTCTGGGGATGTGTTGTATGGTTACCTGGTCAAATTCTTCCTTTAGCTTGTTTACTTTGGTGAGGTACTGTTGGAGCAGGGGGTCTCGTATTTGGTAGTCTCCGTTAACTTGGGAGCTAACTACTTGTGAGTCGCTGCATACCTCCAGAATTTTTGCCCAAACTTCTTTGGCTAGAATTAAGCCGGCCAAGAGAGCCTCGTATTCTGCTTGGTTATTGGAAACCGGGAACTCGTATCGAACAGATTGTTCAATTACGATCCCATTTTGGCTTTCGAGTATGACTCCGGCTCCGTCGGAGGTGGTATTAGATGAGCCGTATACGTGTAGTTTCCAAGTTTCGGGGGTGGGATTTCCTGGCGTCATCTCGGTGATGAAGTCTGCCATGTCCTGCACTTGGATTGCATTCCGAGGTCGAACTTTATTTAGAATTAGGACAGTTCGATGGACCATGCTAGCATTCTCCCCGCTAGGTCGGGCTTTTGCAGGACTTGCCTGACCGCTTGGTAGGTTCGGACCGTAATGGGGTGGGCCTGGAAGTATTGTCGGAGACGACGGGATGCCGTGAGGAGTGCGAAGGCGAGTTTCTCGAGGCGTGAGTAGCGTGATTCCGTGTCTTGTAAGACTTTGCTTATGAAATAGATGGGTTGCTGGACTTTATTCTCGTCTTCTCGGATAAGTGCTGCTATGAGAGCTTCTTCTGTTATAGATAGGTATAGGTAAAGGATCTCTCCTGTTTGGGGTTTAGCAAGAATCGGGGGTTCCGCTAGGACTTTCTTGAAATGTTGGAATGCCTCTTTGTATTCTGCTTCCCATTTGAAGGGGGTTCCTTTTTTCATAAGTTTGAAGAAAGGGATTGCCTTTTGGGTCGATGCGCCGAGAAAATGAGATAATACGGTTAGTCGACCGATGAGTTTCTGGATGTCTTTGAAGTTTTTTGGGGTCTCCATTTTGAGGACGGCTCTGCATTTCTTAGGGTTTGCCTCTACCCCGAGTTATGTGATCATGAAACCAAGAAATTTTCCTGCTTCCATTTCGAATGCACATTTGGTCGAGTTGAGGCGCATTCAGTGTTTCCTTAAGGTATTCATTATGAGCTCGAGGCCGCCGATGAGCTGTTCGCTAGATTCGGTCATTGTGAACATGTCATCTATATAGACTTCTAGCTTGGTCCCAGACAGGTCTTGAAATATTTTGTTGACGAGCCTTTGGTAGGTGGCTCCGGCGTTTTTTAGGAAGAAGGGCATGACTGTGTAACAGTACGTGCCATCGGGGTGATGAAGGCCGTTTTTTCCTCATCGAGCCGGTGTATGGGTATCTGGTTGTACCTGGAGTACGCGTCCATGAAGCTGAGATATTGGTGGCCGGATGCGGCGTCTACTAGTTCGTCAATGTTTGGTAGCGGGAATGCGTCTTTTGGACAGGCCTTGTTTTAGTCCGTGTAGTCGACACACATCCGCCATTTCCCGTTAGCTTTTTTTACTAGTACGACGTTAGCTAGCCAAGTCGCATAGGGTAGTTCCCTAATAAAGCCTGCTTCAAGGAGGGCTCTGACCTGTTTTTTGACTTCGGCAGCTCGGACGGAGGACATTTTATGTCTCCTTTGTGTTACAGGTTTGGCCATAGGATCTATAGTTAGCTGGTGGGACATTAGGTCGGGATCTATTCCTGACATGGCGGCGGGCGTGAATGCGAAAAGATCTATGTTCTACTTTAAGAGGCGTGAGAGGTCTTCCTTGAGGTCGTAAAGGAGATTCCGGTTGATGAAAGTGTGTTCTTCTCTGGTTTGGCCTATTTTTAGCTTCTCCATGTCTCCCTCTGGCTCCGGTCTGGGTTGCCCGTCTTGTCGGGCGTCCATATTGGCTAAGAATATGCCGGCCGCGTCTCAGGATCTTTTTCGCAGTGCTAAGCTGGTGTTGTCGCACTCTACCGTGGTTTCCCGATCTCTGTGGATAGTTTTGATGGAGCCATCTTCTGCCGTGAACTTCATTAGGAGGTATTTGGTGAAGATGACGGCGGGGAGGTCATTTATTGTTTTCCTTCCGAGGATGACATTATAAGCAGTGGAGTCTTTGAAGACAGAATTGTCTTTCTCTGGCCTCCCTTCCCTATGGTAAGGGGGAGGATGATGGAACCGTCCGGTTTGAGGAAGTTATCCCAAAGTCCGGTTACTCCATTGCGGTATGTTTGGAAGTTATCGTTGTAGAGTCCGAGTTTGTCGAAAGCTCCTCTGAAGAGGATGTTGGAGTCTGCTCCCGTGTCCACTAGTATTCTTCTGACTAGCCCGGTTCCGATCTTTGCCGAGATGACGAAGGGGGCGTCTTCCGCCGAGGTACCGTACTGGCAATCTTCGGGGGAGAACGTTATTGTTCTGTTGGTGGTGGTTGAGTTTTGTTGTTTGACTGCCAGTATTTTGAAGTCCTTCTTTAGTGCTGATTTTGATTTCCCCAGCACGTCTTTGCCCGTGATGAAGTTCACGATAATGGTCGGGTCTGTTTTCGGGCTTTTCCTGGGGCCTTGTCTCTGTGTTCTCGGGTTACGTCCTTCTCTTTTTGGCGATCTTTCTTTTTTCGCGCGTCTTGGTTCCCTGATGATCTTGGCAAACTCTAGGAGTTTGCCGTCTCGTATAGCTTGTTCAAGGGCGTCTTTTAAATCGAAGCAGTCTTGCGTTCTATGTCCGTATCCTCGGTGGTAGTCGCATTATAGGGTATTGTTGCCACCCGTTCTTTCCTTTAGCTGTCTGGCCTTCGGGAAGATGCCTCGATCTGCTATCTTATGGTATATCTCGGTGATCGGCGCTGTCAGAGGTGTGTAGTTGAAGAATTTTCCGACTCTGGGGGGTCGGTTTGTGTTCACTGGCTTGGGGTGTTCCTTCTGATTCTCTCTGGGTGGGGGTTGTGCTGAGGTGCCATCGAGCCGTGTTGTGTGCTGTCATGCTGCCGTTTATTGGCTCCAACGACTTGGCTTATTTCTTCGTCGTTTATGTACTCCTTCGGAACGCTTTATATTTTGTGCATAGTCTATACTAGTTTGGTAGTGAGGTGTTTCCGGAAGTCCTCGTTCATGAGCCCGTTTGTAAGGCAGAGGCTTGCGACCGAGTCTGTGAGTCCGTCGACTGTCAAACACTCGTCATTAAATCGGTCGAGGTATTTCCTCGTGGATTTGTCCTATCTTTGGGTGATTCCCAACAAGCTGATGGGGTGTTTGGCTTTTGTGATTCTGGTGGTGAACAGAGCTATGAATTTTCGTGAGATATCATGGAAACCGGTTATGGATCTGTTGGGGAGGGCGTTGAACCATTTAATCGCATGCCCGGCTAGGGTTACCAGGAAGGCCCTACACCGGATCGCGTCGGCGGCTCCTTCTAAATTCATCCTAGCCTCAAAGGCCGTTAGGTGTTCCTGGGGGTCTTTGGTTCCGTCGTACTTCTTGTCCGTGGGTTTGTCGAAGCTTTTAGGGAGTTTTGCTCTTAGGATTTTTTCTATAAAGGGAGTAGTTCCCATTATCACATGGCCGCTTCTTGTGCGTTTGGCTTCTCGGTGCCGTCGGTCGTTGTCCATGTTGTGTTGACGAGATGTGTCGCGTGAGGTACTGCGATCGTACCTTTTGCCGTGTCGCCGTTCTGGCGTCCTATCGTGTCTGTGGTTACGGGAGACGCTGCGATTGTACCTTTTGGCGTGTCGCCGTTCTGGCGACCTGCCATGGCGAGATTTGGATCTGGAGGTTGCGTGACTTCCATGTTCATTGTTGTGGTTTCCCTTTGTTACAACTCTGCCTTCGAGTTCTTGTACTCGGAGGCAGAGGTCTTAGATTATCTGAGCTACTTTCTCTCCCAGGCCTTCGGAGTGTCGTGCTTCAACGAGAGCGGGGTTGTTTTCTTTCTCGCGTGCTGGAGTGGTCTGGTAGATAGCGCTTGCTATCCTTCGATGGGGGTATGGCTTCTTGGCTTTCGGGAGTAGGGTTCCTTATTCTGTAGTTATCGTGGTGGCTCGGGGACTGCTCTCCGAGTTTGTCCAGCATTCCGTCCCAATATCGCAAGTCCCCACAGACGGCGCCAATGTATAAGATGTCCTTTGTACGGGTTGAGAGATAGATCAGGAACTTGTGGGTCGAGGCGGATGCCGGATTATTTGACTAGAGCAATGGGAGTTAGTACCTGCAAAGACACTCCGATGCTCAAGTCAGAATGGATCTGAGAGGTATAAGGTGTGAGGAATGAATGAATACCCGGAGGGACTTAGGTCCTCTTATTTATAAGTGATGGTGAATATCTTATCTTATCTTATTTGGCTAAGATAAGGGGGATGTTTGAATTCAAAAGTTCGTTGAGAGCTCAAGTGGGCCGATTCTGGGCCCTCTAGAAAGGTGGGGTGGGCGGGTCGGACCCAAGTAACCGAGTCCCGAGACCGTTCCGGGTGTGGGATCTGTGGGCTGGATCCGTAACAGAGTTAACTTTTTTTATTTTTATAATTTTGTCCTTAATTAATAAAGTTATTTTATTAAACATATACTTATTATTAAAATATATGAAAAAATATACTAAAATCAATATAAAAATAAAAATACTATGACATTGTATTTTATTTTTTTCAAGAAAATGTTCTAGCTTCATGAAATATTATATTTGTATATTATGTGAAAATTAAATATAAAATTTAATCAATTTGTTAAGCAAACAAAGTTATTAATAACATAGCATTGGCAAAAAATACTCTTCCTCTAAGCTAAAAAATACTCCAACAAGAGTAGGATTGGCAACAAGCAATTCCATAGCATGAAAAAGTAGTCGACCTTGCAAGCCTAATTTAGCTAATGCAGCCCTAATTTTACAAGTCTTACAAACTTCAGCGCTTGTATTTACAATAGCATTTGCAATGTCTTTTATTACCATAGTCATGTCTTTCATATTTTGTAACAAATAACTATCATTTGTGTTTTATCTTTTATTTTTTGTGGATGTAGTGTTTGACATTGATGGAATGGATGGAATATATGACGGTAAAATTTGTGAATCCGGGTTGTCGGTCCACTTTTATTCTCGAAGAGATTAAAATTTTTAAGTGCACCTCATTTTGGCCTATAGTTCATCAATATTTTTTTCAATAGTTATGTTCGCGTTCTTTCTTTCCCATCTTCGCACCTTTTGTTTAGCACTCTTTATTCTAATTCCAGTTGCTATATCTTTATCATATATCTCTCTAAAAATGTTCAAATAATAAAAATATTTTTTAATAGATTTGAATTTAAGATTTGCCTATAATAAAAGTAGAAAATAAATTGAGAAAAATAATAATAAGAATAAAAACAAAGAAGTACATGAAAGAAATAGAATATACAGATCAAACATATTGATTTTCACACTTCAGTAGTAGCTTCGTTATATCATTCCATCTCACTCCACTTTTTCGTTCTATTACTTTTGCTAATACCGTTTGTTCTTTGAGAGTTTTCAAATGATTTAAGATCTTACTCTTGTTAATATTCACCAAGAATTTGTCATTAATTTTATCTATTACTTTTTAGTAAACTTCAGATGAAAAGACTATATCTTTTTTTTTACTCTTATTCTTTTGTTTTTTAAGAACTTCAAACATTAAACTATCCATCTCCCTTGTCTACTTAAAGTAATTATCATAATTATTTTTTTCTGCCACATCTACAATCTTCTCAACATCCATTTTACCACCTATAAATATGTATATATTTTAGAATAAAAATGATTGTTATCGAGTACATTTGAGTACTATATGATACCATCAATAAGTTCTTTGGAATAATAAACATAACAATAGCATCACTATAAAAATATAGTAGATATAAAGTGCATACTATATAAATTTACTCAGAAATAAATTACAAATGTTATATAATGACAATAAATAACAAGAGTGCAAGTTGAATGTGATATAACTTCATTCAAAAGGTAACATCATAAGAAAATTTTATAATTCTAATGTTGTTTACATATATAAGTATTTTACATTTCAGATGCTATAAAATCTCTAAAAATATCCCCTCTTCTTCCATCTTCACCTCTGTAAGGTACCAGAAGTCAAGGGAGAGATGACTAGTAATGTGATTAAAAAAGGTAAGGAAGATAGAATGAAACTGATTCTACAGAACGTGACTTTGATTATAAGTTATTCAGATAGGAGGAGTCTTGCAATTTATATACAAAGACCTAACTAAATATATTTGACTAAGTCTAAACCAGTATTAATAACTAGAGGTAGTTACATGCTTATTGAAAGAAGAGTTTTTGTTGACTAAGTCACTATGGGCACTAGGCGCTAGTGGACGTTAGGCACCGGATGGTGTTGGGCGCAGGTCTTTGGGCGTTGGGTGCCGATCCACAGGCACTAGGCGCCAGTTCATACCTGACACCCCCCTAAAACTCAGGTCTTTTTAGATAAGACCCTGAATTTGATTTTGAATTTTTCAAAGCTGTGAAGGGAGATAGTTTTAGTAAGGAGATCTGCTACTTGGTCAATTGTTGGAATATGCACTACAACAAGTTGTTTTCAAGTGACCCTTTCTCTAACCGAATGAAGATCCAAATTAAAGTGCTTTATTTTGTTGTGTAAAATAAGATTGGCAGAATATTGTCCTATAAATTACTGGAACATGAGTGCATTTGATCTTAGGTTCTGAAAATAGGTTAAGAATCCAGCGAACATCTATTTCTGGAGTTGTAATGCTCTTGAATTCATCTTCTGCACTGGATTTGCTAACTGAATGTTGCTTCCTATTTACCCATGAGACCAGATTGGATCCTAAATAGACACAAAAGCCTGTGGTTAATCTTCTATCATTTATGTCCGTGCTCTAATTTGAATCTACAAAAGCAAATAATCTAAAGTCAGTACAAGGTTGAAAGAAGATCCCTTGATCCTTGGTACCAACCATGTATCTTAGAATTGATTTGACACATTTCCAGTGTGTTAAGAGGGGATTGTGCATATATTGTGAAATTTTATTTATTGCATATGCTATATCTGGATGAGTAAGGGTGCCATATTATAAAGTACCTACGATAGATCTATAAAGAGTGGGTTTATCAAAGACTTTTTCTACATGAGTTGAGAGTTTAGTGCTAGTAATCATAGGAGCAGGCATTGGTTGAGAGTCATGCATATGCGCTCTAATTAATAGGTCTTCTATATACTTTGTCTGAGATAAAATATATGATCCAGTTTTAATTTTTGAGGCTTTAATGCCTAAGAAATAGTTAAATTCACCTAGGTCTTTTAAATCAAACAAAGATTATAATTGATTCATGAGCACAACAATCTTGTTTTCATCATCACAAGTTACCAAGATATCATCCACATGTACAAGAATCTACATTGTTGTCTTGGATGTTATTCGAATAAAGAGAGAAGGGTTTGACCTTGTACTTTTGAAACCAAAATGAAAAAGAGTTGTAGAAAGCTTAGCAAACCAAGCTCTTGGAGCTTGTTTTAGTCCATAAATGAATTTGCGAAGCTTGCAAACTTGAGTTCTTGTCCTTGAGAAAAGGAAGGCAGTTGTTGCATAAACACAGTTTATTGAAGCTCACTATCGAGGAATGCATTATTAAAGTTATATTATCGAATTGGCCACGATTTTGAGTTAACAATTGTGAGTATAATGCGAATAGTTGCTGGTTTAATCACAGGATTGAAAACTTGATCATAATCGATGCCTTCTCTTTGATAAAATCCTTTAGGAACCAATCTTGCTTTATACTTAGGAATAGTGCCATTCGGATGTCTCTTTATGGCAAACACCCAACGACACCCTATGACAGTGCTATTTTTTAAGGGATCATTAATCGACCAAGTATGATTCCTATGTAGGGCTGAAATTTCTTCCTCTATAGCCTTGGTCTAATGTGATGTTGTAAGGGCTAATTTAACACTGGTTGGGATTTTATTTATCAAACCAGGAGAGAGTTTTACACTAGTAGTTAGTGCCTTATGCTTTAAATTTCTTGTTTTGGATCTTGTAACCATAGGATGGAGGTTGGTAGCGGGATTAGAAGATAATGAGAGAAGAACTATCTCAATCTCTTGAATTGGAATAGGTGCAGCCCTATTAGAAGGGGGTTCTAAAGTAGAGGTTGTAATCTAGGTTAAGGTGTTTTCAGAATTTTGAGTTTCTAAAGTTAAGGGTGTAATATAAGGTGTTGAGGAATGATGCATTATTTGATTTCCAAGAGAAGAAGATAATAAAGGTGCTATGAAAGAAATAATTGGTGTGGACAGAGTTGAGAGAGTAGTAGAGTTCTTGGTAGTTGAAGGAGTATGCGCTACAAACATTGAACTACAGGAAAAAATAGTTTCATTAAACAAAACATGACAAGTAATAAAGATTTTACCTTGAGAATTTATACACTTGTAACCTTCGTGATGTGATGTATAGCCTAAAAACACACACAATTCTGATTTGTATTAGAATTTTGTTGAATTGTAGGGTGTTAAAAGTGGATAACATCTACAGCCAAAAAACTTGAAGAATTGATAATCTGATACTTTATGATTTAACATCTCATAAGGAGTTTTATTAGCAAGAGTAATAGATGGCAAATGATTGATAATAAATGTAGCAGATAAGAAAGCATCATCCCAGTATTTTAAAGGCAAACCAATATTAGCTAACATGAATAATCCAACTTTAACTAAGTGTCTATGTTTCCTTTCTACCCTACCATTTTACTGGTGGGTGTAAGGACAAGAATACCTATGTGTGATATTATTTTGTGCTAAAAATTGCTTAAAGGTATAAGACATATATTCTTGACCATGGTCAATGTGTAATTGTTTAATGGAATGTCCAGTATATTTTTTCATTTGCAATTTATACTATTGAAAAATTGAGAAATCTTAAGATTTTGTAGAGAGTAAGTAAATATATAGATATCTAGTATGTGAATCAAGAAATAAAACATAATAAGAGAATCCATGATGTGATAGGACTGGAGAAGGACCCTAAACATCACTGTAAATCATTTCTAAAGGATGGTTAAATTGATTAGAACTAGAATGAAATGACAATGCATGCATCTTAGACATACAACAAAATTTACACAAGGAGGAAGAGGCATTATCATTGATCTGTATTGGTGAAATATTACATTTATTTTGAGAATCAAAGAGACAATCTTAGGTGCACAATGCCAAACATCAAAATCATGACAAATACCAGACAAGGCAATTGGATTAGATGTAATGATGAGTGATTTTGCTATTGCCACCCTTTCAAATTCCTAAACTCCTTCCTTAGGACATCTTTAGAGTAGAATCTGGTAGGTGTCCTGAGATTTGACATAACAAACATGAGAATGAAATTCAAAATAGCAATTATTATCTTTAGTAAATTAGTAAATACTAATTAAATTGCTAGAGCAGGGGAATGCAAAAGTTGTTTAAGAATAAATTTGTTATTGTTATCAAGAGAAACTAGGTAAGAATGACCCATATGTGCAATAGGTGTTGAATTACCAATACCTAAAACTACTTGTTCTGTACCCTGAAAATCAGAGGAGGTTAGAAGACTGGAATGTTCATTTGTGATTTGATGAGAAGCTCCAATGTCTAGAAACCAAGAATTCTCAGAAGATGCAACTAGTGAAGTGAAGTAAGCTATAGGATTGTGAACATTTTTGAGTTGAGACAAACATCATTAAGTATATGCCTTTGAGGTTACAGGTCAAACTTTTTGAAACTTTGGTGTTTCAGCTCTCGTCAGAATATCAATAGGACCACCAACTCTTTGAGGTGAGGGTTGCACTACTCGACCTTCATTTACTTTGAACTTTCCCTTGTTTGGTCTTTGTCATCATAAGGGCTGTGTCTTCATCGATATCCCAGTTTTCCTCAACTGGTTGTGGTCAACAGCAATTTGAGTGATGGGTTTCTGTTGAGTAACTAAAGAAATTAAAAGGTAAGGGGAGTCGAGTATCAAAATGATGCCTAAAGAAGTACGAAGTACTTAGAAATTAAAGATTTATTTTATATACTCACCTTTGGTTTTTTTTTGTTGCTATCTGCGCAGTAGATAAATATTGACAAGATGTTATAATGAAAGCCTGAATCTATGAGAGTATGTGAAAGGGAAAGTACTGAATACCATAGAGCTTGGAGGTGTCCAAATTTGGGAGGAATTGAGATCCCAAGCTGAAGAAAAAATTGAAGAGGTCCAGATCGGGAATGAGGTAGGAAAGACGACAAACGTGGGGACCAATCTGAAAGAACAATTGAATAAGAGCTTGTTAAGCTCCTACGGAATAATTATGATCTTTTGGTCTGGAAAGTCTCTGACATGTTTGGGATCCATCCCAACCTCACGAGCCACAAGGTTGTTGTTTACCCGAGCTCACGACCTGTATAACAGAAATGACGAAAGCTCAGTCCTGAAAGAGCAGAAGTTGTAGAAGAGCAAGTTCAGGCACTATTAGAAGCTGACTTCACAAGAGAAGTAAAATATCCACTATGACTCGCTAATGTGGTATTCGTGAAGAAACAAAACAGAAAATAGAAGATGTACATTGACTATACCAATCTTAACAAAGCCTGTCCAAAGAATCCTTACTCTTTATCCAGCATTAATACTTTAGTAGACTTAGTTTTGGGCTATAAATACCTATCTTTTATAGATAAGTACTCAGGATATAATTAAATTTTGATGTATAGACTGGATCAAGAGAAAATATCTTTCATCACTTCTAAGGCAAATTACTGCTATATAGTTATGTCCTTTGGATTGAAAAATACCAAGATTATATATTAATGTTGATGAACAAGGTACTCTCATTTCACCTTAAAACATTTTTAAAAGTCTATGTAGACGACATATTTGTTAAGACCAAAAAAAGAGCCACATTGAAAATTTGATACTTTGATAGTAATAACACTCTTATCTGTACCTAAAATCCACATTATTTTTTTGGTCTAAAGATTATTGAATTACTATTCTTATAGTGCTATCAACTACAAATAGGTTATCCTATATTGTCAATGAACACTTCTAAAGAGATGAACACTTCTAAAGAAATAGACAGTCTAATCCAGTGAAAACTCGAATTCTAATAATACTGGCTTACTTCCTTCCTACCGGATAGGATTAGAATATCAATATCTCTTATGCGAACGGAAGTTTAACTCAATATCTTGAACTCATAATCTCACTTCGTGCGTGTAACTCTAAAAAGAAGACACTATGTATATGTCGGGCTCTTGCATCACAAGGAGTTTCTTGGGACATTTCATTCAAAAAGAGCAAAAAAAAACTTAGTTAAAAACAATAGGTACTAAATAGTGCTAATATTTTTATGCATACATGACATTTTTTATGGTTTAGTTTCGAAGATACTGTTAAATTTATTAACTAAAAAAATCATATGAAGTATAAAATTTAAATTTTAATACATTTATTTATTAGGGAAATATTATTTTTTATTGATAATAATTTTAATATATATTTTTAGGAAAAATATTAGCTAAACCAATTTCTTAATTTCAAAACGAGTGTTTTGTTTCTTTAATGTTAGTGGTTTATTGTGTTAGTCATAATGGTGGCCTGGTCCCTAGGTCTCTTAATCCTTATCTAAGTTAAATTTTAATTTGGCCATTGAAATTTGATTTGATGCTCATAATGACTTTCACAATTTCGTTGGTCCTAATTAGAACTCTCAAATTTATAATTGTGCCTCCAACTTGTCTCTGCGATTATCTCCGTCACTGAAATACTGATTTGGCATAATTACATAACACGATAGACACTACTTAAATGACAGCGTATTGATTTTGTACCCAAACCTTTTAGAAACCACGTCGTTTCAGTTTTGTGTAGATTAAAACTCTCTTTCTTCTCACTACGACGATCATAAGTTTTAACCCACACAAAATTGAAACAATGTGGTTTTCAAAGGGTTGGACGCGAAACCAATATACCATCGTTTAAGTAGTGTCTAATATGTCTTGTCATTGCGTTAGATCAGCATTCCGGTGACGGAGATGATCGCAGAGGCAAATCGGAGTCATGATTACAAATTTAGGGGGTTCGAATTGGGACCAATAAAATTGTGAAGATCATTCTGAATATCAGACCAAATTTTAGAGACCCAATTGAGATTTAACTTATTCTTATCCAGATCTAAAAAGTATGTTAGACTTGATTCACTTGTTTCTCAATAATTAGAGCATAAATCCAAGAGATAGTGGTAGTATTTGTGCTTCCCCTTATTTGTAATGGGATTTGATTAACAAGTGTTTTAAGTATAATTTTAAAAATACATTTACCATTTTGGTTGAGAGCGAAATAATTAAAGAAATTTTTATGGATGAACTCTATTTGTATATAATCATGATAAAACTGAACGTAATCCATGCTGCTCACCAAGTCCAACTTAATTATATTTTCAAAGTTATTATAAATTATAAAATTGAAATTACTCTACATTATAAAATCAAATCTAATTTTATTAAAATGAAAACTTACATGCAGTTGTATTTACGTGAAGTTAACAATTAAAAATCGTTAGACGATAATTTAATCAAATAAATTAAATTATCTAATCATTTTTAATTATCAATTTTTATTTAAAGATAACTGTACGTGAATCTCCAATCTTTATTAATAATTTAAGAATCTATTTTAGAAAAATAAAAGATTAAACAAATTTTAATATTTACTTATTTATTAATTACTCTTTATAATCAGTTATATAATAATTATTAGTTTAAATAAATAAAATATGGCTTAAAATTTAAAAATAAATTTTATCACTCCCTATTTACTAATGTCACTTTTATTATATAGTATTTTTAATTATTCTTATACAAAAATAGAGTATAATTTAAACAAATCATATAAAGAAAAAAAAAGACATTATCAATTATGAAAATGAAAATACCATTCTCTTAAAAACAATCTATTATGTTTGGATTAAATGAAAAACATTATCAATTTGTATAAATTTTATATTATTTAATACCGAGAATAATTTGATAAAATTATTACAAAGACACAAACAATTAGCTTTTTTTTTACTTTAATAATAAACATTTAATTATAATGTGTGGAACGAATATTATTATTCTTTCATTTTTATATTATTTTAGAAAATTAGATAATAAAAAAAGAGTAAAAAGACAATTAGGCATACTTTTCTTATCAAAATCGAACTGATATAATTAAGGTTCTAAAAACCAGATCGATCATTAAATCGTTTTAATCACTGGTTCATTGGTTTACTAGTCCAATTAATTTAATCGTAGTCTAACTGTAGTCTAACCGGAAAAACCATTTTATAATAAAAATAATAAATTATAAATAAACACTTTAAAACATCATTATAAATAAAACACTCTAAAGAATTATTGTCCAAGGTTTCCAATTTTAATGACAAATAAATGAATGTTGTTAGAAAGCTTCTCTGGGATACTTCTCTTTCTTCATTTACTGTCAAAAGCAATGATAGCCTCGTTGAGTTGAAAGTTGCTTCCCTGCCTCCAGCTAAATCAAGTTGTAACAAAAATTCAGAACAAACAAAAAGAAATAAAAACACAGCAATTAAGAGAAAGGCTTCAATTTTGTTTTTTTGTCTCTTTTTTATTTTGTGCTAGAAACTTGAAATTGTATTCCCCAACCATATATTTTTAATTTAATCATAACTAGACCATGAGTTAACCCTAAAACTAAAGCTTGAATAAACAAACTATGTTATAACAGCTATTAAGTATGCAAATTGAATTAAAAAATAAATAAATAAGTAAATTAATTTTTTAATGAATAAAAAGAGCAACTAATTATGAAAGAGAAACAGAACATGAATATATGATTACATGAAATGAAATGAGGAAAGAATTGAACTGATAAGAAGAAAGTGTGATAGATGAGTGATTGTTGAAAGAGAAAGGAGAGTGAATAGCAGGAGAAGAAGCATTATAATTGAGCTTTAGGTTAAGTAAACCCATGATGCTGTTTCCAGAATTCAAGAGAAAGATGAGATTCCATCGAAGGAAGTTAGTTAAATTGCTTCTGTTACAACCACTACCAGTTATTCATCTTCTCTGCATTAAGATTAGCTGTATCGTTCGAAATGGGAAGATTAGAAGCCAAAATTATTATCCACATATGTATATTCGCAAATGTTTCTTGGTTCATACTATTATCCATAATTGAAATCAATAAATCACCAAGACAGTCACAATCTAAGTAAAAATTAAATCACAAAATAGTAAAACAAACACAACAACTCAGCAACACATCATTAATCAATAATCACAATACATTCAAAATCAATAATCAGTAAACTAAAATCACAAGTTCAAATTTTGCAATGTGAAATTAACAACATTCAAACTTTGCACACAATTACTTTCAAGTTGACATAACAATGATTAATCAAATAATAGCTTAAGTGGATCTATACCTTATTTTTTTGATACAGCTACAATCACTAAAATTTTTATAAGTTAATCCCCTGTTTAGATGTTAAGTACAGTTTATTTGGTTATAAAAGAGAAAAGGGTGTCATAGCAATTTTTATTTTCGCAGAAACTTGGAGAATAATAACTTCATTGGTTTAGTTCCCAGTGAACTCCTTAATAGATCAAAGAAATTAAAGATTCACTATCATTGAGGCATGCATGCTTAGTTAATAGCAAATAGTCAAAAATCCAAAGTCTAAAGTTTATAATGACTAGTAATTAAAGATATTCTTAATTCTTGATATAATTTTAATCATTTTATTTTAATCTGAAAATGCTACTATAGGGCAAAATCCATACCTATATAGTTCTGCATCATCATGTAACCAACACATCGAAACAATTGAGAAGTTGAAAAATAATGTACTTATTCCTGTAGTAGCAATGTAGCATTAATTGTTGGAATTTTGGTGCTTCTAATAATTTCTGCAGCAGCTATAATCTTCTTAGTTACCATAGTCCATGGAGCCACCACAGGAAGCCATATGAAGTGGGGCTGAGTAGAAGAAGACAACATCGGACACCGAGCTCGAAGAAGAAGCTGCGATTGGTGAGTCTCTCCTTACGGCGGTGGTGGAGGCTATAACCTAGGGTTGAGAGTTGAGAGAGGAGAGAGTCTAAGGAATTGGAAAAATCAGAAATGGCTTGAGGAGGAGGAGGATTTTTTTATCCCTAGGCACAGAACCTTAAACGGCGACGTTTCATTAGAACCGGTTGGATCTCGGTTCAGTCTGACTAGTCAGTTTTTGGCCGGTTCAATGGTTCAAAAACGGTTTTAAAGAAAACGATTTTTGACAATGAACTGATCCGTATCAAAGTCTGGTTCACGATTGGACCGGTTCAATCGGCCGGTTCGATTTTCAGAACCATGGGACCAAAAAATCAGTAAGAATCGGATCGATCCAGCCAGTTTTTGTTAAAACCGATGTTTAAGAAATCGGGACCCATTCGAAACTCTTTGCAGTTTGCCCCCTTGTTCGAAGGAGTCCCCAAGTCTAAGACCCTAATCTCAGTTCTCAGTTCTCACTCCTCCTGAAGCATACCCCCGCCACCCCATCTCTCTTTTTCTCTCATTCTCAGCTCACCTCGGTTCACCGCCACCCCCATCTCTCTTTCTCTCCTCCGTCTATGCTCGGCTGCTCGCGTCTCATTGCTCGCCCTCACTGCTCGTTGCTCCCTTCCTTGCTACCTGTCACCATCACTGCCCATCATTCACTACTGCCTCCCTCTCTACTCATCGCCGTCACTGCTGGCCCTCTATCCTCTTCTCTTGTCTCATCTCTGTCTCCCTCTGCCTCCCTCTTCTCTTCTCTTGCTCGGACCTCTCCTTCTGCGTGCAGCCAAGGTGAGTTTTTTTAATTTTTTAGTTATTCAATCATTATTGTTTAATGTTTTGGGTGATTGTTGTTGTTGATCCTATTTTAATGTAACTACAAAGGTTGATTTTCTTATTATTTTTTCTCTGATTATTGCTGGTTTTTTTTGCTGATTGTTTTTTTTGTGATAGTTGCTGTTTAGGTTGGTTGATACTGTTTAGGATTAGTTGACGCTTGCTCTTTAGGATTCTTTTGTGATTTTTGTGATTGCTGGTTTCTTTTTGATTGATGCTTGCTATTTTTTGTATGTTTGATGCTTGCTGTTTAGATGATTAGAATTTGCTGATACTATGGTTAGATGATAGGCTCTGTGAATTAAGTAGGTGATGTACTAATGTGATACTATCATTCATGGTTCTGAAAACCGGACTGGACCGGCTGGTCGAACCGTTCAACTAGGAACCAGCGATGTAAGCAGTCCGGTCCTCCCTCTATAACCGCTCGAAAAAACCGGTAAAAAATCGACAAAACCAGCCGAGAACTAGCCGGTTGGATTGGACCGATAACCGGCCGGTTCGGATAAAATGACGCCATTTTTTAATTTGTAAAAAAAGGAAAACGGATCCTGGTCATTCCCAAACCCCCTTGTGACCCAACCATGGTTATGAAAATCGGACTGAACTGGCCGGTCGAACCGGTTCAACCGGAAACCGGCAATAAAAACAATTCGGTCTGCTATTAATAACCGCTGATCAAAAAACCGTTTAAAAACCGCTGAACTGGCCGGGAACCGGTCAATTGAACTGGACCGGTAACCGGCCGGTTCTATGAAAACGAAGTCTTTTTGTGTTGAAACTCAAAAAAAAAAAAAAAAAAAAAACTCAAACGTGCAAGCCTCTCCATTCGGAACCCCCCTTTCCCCATCATTCGTGAACCCCTCCCCCTTTGGAGCAAAACCCTAGCCGCTTCTTCCTCAGGTTCCTTGCCGCCGCCTCCCCAGGTTATCCGTTCTCGTCGCCTCCCCAGGTTATCCGTTCTCGTCGCCTCCGCTTCTTCCTCTTCCCCAGATCCGGAACCCAGGTAGCTCGGCCCGTCGTCCACTGGCTTCTCTCTTCGTGGCTTGGAGGTTGGAGCAGCTCGCCGTTTGCTGTCGTCTCACCTGTCGCCGTCGTCTCGTCTCTCGTCGGTTGCCGTCCGTGTCTCCGTCGAAGGTGAGTGGCCGTGCTTTGCTTCTTCCTTTTAATTTTGCTCTGCTTACTGATGGCTCTGGTTACTTAATGCTTGGTTCTTCTTCTTCCTTTTAATTTCTGAAATTTTTGCTCAAATATTGTTGCTAATGTTCTTCCTCAATGGATCTGTCTTGAATTTGCTTGTTGCTGATGGCTGTAAATTTTTTTTTTCAAATTTACTGATGGCTCTGTTAGTCTGTTGCTTTCGATTCTTTGCTCTGTTACGGATGGCTGATGGCTCTTAATTTTTTTGTTCAAATTTACTGAAGGCTTTGTTTGTAGTTGCTGGTTTTGCTGGGTGAAGGTTTAGTGTTTTGGAATGTTTCATAATGTGCTAATGTTTGTAATTGCTGGCTTTGTTTGTAATTGCTGGGTGAAGGTTTAGTGTTTTGTGATTATTGGTTAATGTGTTGGTTTAGTGTTCTCTCTTTTCCAGATTTCCCTTCTCCCTGTATTTCTGCATGTTGCTGAATTGGTAATCAATAAATTTGCCTTTTTGCTGTAAATCGGGACTTTACTAGGATTTGTTAAATTTGTTGCTGTAACTTGAATTTGTTGCGGAATTTGTTGCTTCTCAGTCGCAGAATCAGAACAGAATGCTCAGTCAGTGCTTGATTGATTGGCTTTGCTCACTGATTGTATTTGATGATAAATTTTAAATTGATAACGTTTAAATTTTAAATTTGCACTGCCTGTTACTGATTCACTGTTCTTTTAGTGCTTTTTGTTGTTGTTAATCATTGTGATGAGCTTTGTTAAAATTTGCACTGCCTATATTACTGAGTGTTCCTTCAGTGCTTTTAGTTGTTGTTAATCATTGTGATGAACTTTGTTAAAATTTGCCCTGCCTATGTGACTGATTCACAGATTCATCCCTCGTCATTATCATTGGCATGAACTCCGAACCAAAACCCCAACTCTCTGGATAAAATTGTAACGAAAGCTGATTGGGACTTTTTCTTCTACTTAAGGTATGAATCAGAATGATGAGGCCAAGTTGTGAATACACAAGTGTCAACGGACTATAATATATATTGAGTTTGTGACATTAGAAGGGTGTAATAATAACAATAATGGAGTCATGTTATTTGAATATTGAGGTTTAACATTTAAACTCTCAGCTTCTCAGCCTTGTTTGATTCTTCATCTCAGGCAATTGAATCGAATCAATCAGGCCTTCCTTTTCTTTTTCTTTTAGTTGATTCTTAATTTTTCTAATATATGTAGCTTTCTGAATCAAGTGGATCAGATTATGTAGTTTTCTTGATTTGGGATATTTTCGGAGACGCATTAGAAGAGCTATTTTATTATTATGTTTGCTATAATAATATTCACATGTTCTGTATGCTTGTGATTGTTTCGGTGTTTACATTTTCTTTCCAAGTCACTTGCTGTGGTTGTTCTTGAAGGCTTTGTATGTGTGTGTGAGAATATGTGATAACATTGAATGCTGCTGCATCTAATAGGAGTTCTTGGAGTACCCTCATCTTTGGTCCTTTATAATTTATTTATTATTTTATTCTAAAACGGTTTTTTCGGTTAAACCACCCGTTGGACTGGTTGAACCAATGAACCAGTGAACTAGTGACTAACCCAGGTCATCAAAGAAACCAATGAACCAGTGATCAAACCGCTTTAGTCAAAGAAACCCTAGCCGCCTAGCCCTCCATCGTCGCCGCCTAACCCAGGTCCTCAGCGCCGCCGCTGTCCCAGGTCCTCAGCACCGCCGCTTCTTCCTCCATCGTTGCCGCCTAACCCAGGTCCTCCATCGTCACCGCCTAACCCAGTAACTCGGCAGGTCCTCTTCGGCTCTTCATCTTCGCTGGCTTCTCGGCACGGACCCAGGTTAGTGGCTTCTCGTCTTCATCTTCACTGAGGGTTTCAGCTGTTTCAAGTTTGGTTCGGTCTTGGTTTCAACTGTTTCAAGTTTGGTTCCATTTTTCTTCAAGTCTGCTTCGGTCTTGGTTTCAACTCTTTCAAGTTTGGTTCTGAAGGTTGGTTCTTCAATTCTTCTTTTGGTTCTGTCTTGTATTTGCTGGTTGCAAATGATGGAAATTTTACAAATTTGCAAATTTGTATGTATGGTTCTGATTGTATGGTTCTGTATGTATGGTGGAAATCTGTATGTATTAAAATTTGTTTTACCAGTTGCTGATAGTGTTTTACTAGTTGCTGATAGTGTTTTACCAGTGGACTACTTGCTTGTTGGCATGAGCTTGGCTGCTATCTGAATATAAGTATGAAGTTGTGTAACTAGTTCTTGAGAAGAGAATTTTCCCAAGATTTAAAGCATTTGGCAACACTCAGATGGATTCTTTTGTTTTCAAATACTATTTTTATCTTATAGTTGACTTCTGATTATATATATATAAGACGATTATGTACTTTTCTTATCTTCAGAAGTTTACTTCATTATTGGGAATTTGTGAAATGTTACATACTTCCTTGAATGAACAATTCTAATTAGCAATAACTAAATTGGGTTTCTTCTCTCATAAGAAAGAAGTTATTTTGTTGGGGCTATGTCAAATTGGATTGTAATGTTGAAAGCTTAAACTGTAGTATACCTGACCACTTGATTCTGGTCAAGGTCAAGCAGCTTCTGCTCTAAATTCAGATTCAAGTCTTCAAGCTAGACTCTTGGATAATAGCAGCCCCGATCAACCTTTAGACTCATCTGCTCACAGCACTGCTCAACAGTTATCAGGAGGAAGGTATGAGACAGTGTTGAGCATACTTGATAACTTGTGGTGGTTGTTTTATAAGCAAAATTTCAATGTGCTGACTGCAATCATTTTGTGTCAATACTAAGATGCTTATGATGTTAAATGTTTGATAATTTTAATAGTGCCGTTTACTCTCAACATGAACAATTATGAATGTAAATGGGAACTATGCCAAAATCAAATTACAATATTTCTCGCTTGGGCCAATTAATGATTACTATTCTATATTGGGAAGTTTGTGTTGTTGAGTGTTGACCTGTTAGAATGTTCACTTTATTTTTCCGATTCAATTCAGGAATTTAGCTGGTAATGTAGCAACAGTGGCTGCTAGTGTTCCACAGCATCAGGTCCCTTTACATTCCATTGTTACTAATCCTATTTTAAGATTTATATTAGACTATAATTATATTTTAAGATGTTTATTTATAATTTATTTATTATTCTATTCTAAAACGGTTTTTCTGGTTGAATCACCGGTTGGACCAGTGAACCAGTGACTAGAATGGTTTGATGACCGGTCCGGTTCTCAAAACTTTGCTATCATTAGATTAGATGATAGGCTATGTGATTTTTTTTATTGGAGCTTGCTGTTTAGCTGATTGAATTTTTTTTTGTATTAGTTATTTGTAGAATTCGAGACTTGATTATTGTTAAAATGGCAGTGAAGATATATATTTTAAATTTTAATTTTAAATTTTCGATTATTTTATATTTTTATTTAAATAAGATTGGGTCAATCAGTTTAATTCTGACCCACTGGTTGAACCAGAACCTAATGACTCAGTAATCTGACCGGATCGGTTCTGACAACTATGGTAAATTGTGATTGAACTTGGATTTGTTGCTGAAAATATCACGGAGCTAATTTTTTTGTTGATTAAAATCATCAGTTGAATTTGTTGTTGAAGTTGTGTATTTCAAATTTTAAATTTAAGTTTTTTATTATTTTATATTTTTTATATACGTGGGATCGAGTCAATCGTTCTACCAATGATCCACTGGTTAAACCAGTGATCCAGTAGTTTGAACGGTTTGATTATCAGTTCAGTTCTGGCAACTATGCAATTAGGTTCTTGAAAATTTCGACCTCAGACTTGTTAGCGCTTGATGAAAAAAAAAGGTAGCAATTTGGTTCTCCACGATAGCAAACAATGGACACGTTATGTCCTTCTATCAATTCATTGTGTAAAATTTAACGGTGGTGCTTATATGTACCGTTAACTAATATGACATGTCTATTTATAGAAGATAGTCACATTGGTAATAATTTTGGAGCGAAACTTTACATGTTTTGGTAAGATTCGTAGTAAATAGAAAGTAGTTAATAAAGATTATATAGAAACTCAAAGGATAATAAATACCTCACTGTCTAAAACTATGTCGTTTCTATGTTCATGTGGCAACAACAGAACACACTATTATATAACAAAATACATGGACAACTTCGTTTTGTTTCGCTAATTATTGATGGAAGGATATACATGTCCACTGTTTGCTTTCATGGAGGATCTAATTGGTACTTTTTTTTCTTCAAGGTCTAATTAGTCCAAAGTTAAAATTATTGAAGATCTAGTTGTTACTTTACTCAAAGAAGAATAATTAAAAAAAATATACAAAAAATGAATAATAATAATATCTTCTTCTATTTTTCCAAAAATGGTCTTCTCTTTAGTCTTTGCCAACGCTCGTAATGTTAACAGTTTCAAAAAAATGTGTTAGTGACTTGGAGAAGAGTGAGTGAATAATTGATGAAGCAAAAACCCTTGAGTTTCTTTCTGTTACTGGATATTTGAGTTGTATCGTTTGATATAAATACTGAAATCGAATTCTCTTTCTGAACTGGGAATTGTGATAGCGTATCGATGGCAATGGCGCACAGTGGCGGTGCATCGAGCTCAGGGGTGAAGCAGCAGGTGAAATTGGAGAAAGAAAGTGAGCTCCGGATTGAGGTTGGAAACGATGCTCCTCTTTGCCTTCGTCTTCTCAATGGAAATGCCGAGATTTTCGGCACTGAGCTTGCACCCGAAATTTGGCTCAACTTCCCTCCCCGACTCAAATTCGCTGTATGCAAATTCATATTCTGCTATTCTTCCATATTCATCGTTGTTATTTTTATTGTTATTGCTCTTACTTGTCGTTGATTTTTCAATTAGGTTTTTACTTGGTATGGTGCTACCATTGAAATGGAAGGTACTACTGAAACTGATTATACTGCTGATGAGGTAAAGTGATAAACCTGCTTTACTACTATAATCTTTGATTTGGTTGAATTGTTTAGGGAAAATGTCATTCTTTGAGTTTGATTGTATGATTGTAGACACCAATGGTTAGCTATGTTAACGTGCATGCTATATTAGAAGCCAGAAGAACTCGTGCTAAAGCTTCATCCTCTGGTGATTCTGAATCTTCTCAGGTGTGACTTTGTCATCCATTTTCATGCTAAAGGTTTTTATTTTTATGTATAAATCATGCTGAACGAATTCTAAAGAGTCATCAAAAAGCTTTGTTTGTTTGTTAGTGTATGTGAGTGTGAATTGCATTAACTGGTTTGGTTGTCCAGGGGCCTAGAGTGATTGTTGTAGGACCTACTGACTCCGGAAAGAGTACCTTGTCGAGGATGCTTCTTAGCTGGGCGGCTAAGCAGGGTTCGAAGCCTACCTTCGTTGACTTGGATATTGGACAGGGATCTATAACGATTCCTGGATGCATTGCTGCTACTCCAATTGAAATGCCCATTGACCCTGTTGAAGGAATTACTCTTGAGATGCCTCTTGTTTACTTTTTTGGCCATACAACTCCAAGGTAATTTCTGCTGTACTTTTATATCCTCTGTTTAATTGAACATTTAAGAGAATGGAAGTTGTTGATACACATGAAGGACATGAGGATCCAATTGCAATTCACACTATTTGGTTTTGACAGTAACAATGTAGAATTGTATAAAGTGCTAGTCAAGGAACTTGGGGGAATGCTAGAGAGACAATTTGCTGGAAATGCCGAATCTCGTGCTTCGGGCATGGTGATAAATACCATGGGGTGGATAGAGGGAGTAGGCTATGATGTAATTAACCTTCGAACTTGATGTTATTGTTAAATTGGATGCCCTTCAAATATAGAATACACTTCTAGTTCTGATTAAAAAGATCTAAATTGTAGTTGTCTCTCTTTCTCATTTGATTTTGGGTTTTTCTTGCAGTTGCTGTTGCATGCAATTCGTACACTTAAGGCCAATGTTGTCTTAGTTTTGGGTCAGGTAGAAACCTACCTTATATTTATCCAATAGGCATCATAGTGCCTTCTGTATAAGCTGTGCGGTGATAGCCAGTTCTTTTGATGATTGTCCCAAAAATAATAATTGATTCTCAAATATTGTACCTGCTTATACACAGGAGATGGGTGTGGGTTCACACATTTACATTTCTTTCACTAATAGATTTCTGCTGGGATGGATTGGTGTCTCATTCAGGCTTTTCATTTGATTTCATATAGGAAAAACTGTACAGCATGCTCAGAGATGTCCTGAAGGGAGAGCCCAAAGTTGATGTTGTGAAACTTCAAAGATCTGGTGGAGTTGTATCCAGGAATGTGAAGGTCCGCCAGAAGGCCAGAAGTTTTAGGATAAGAGTATGATACTTCTGCTTGCATTAAACATTTGTTGCTCTTTTCCTTTTATAATTTTTTCTGTTTGAGAGCATTTCAGTTTAAACTATTTGAATATTGTCTGTTCTTTGTTGGCACCTATTATGCTGAACTAATTAATATTTAGTTGTTAATGTAAGGGGGTATTGTGATTCTTGTAGCCCAAATCCATCCTTTACTGCAAATATAGCCAGACATCAATGAGAGGATTGAATTTATTAGCTATTTTTGTGCTGAGAATAAATTGGACAAAGGATGTTCAAAATTGAGTAACAAAAACTGGTTTCATAGTATGCTAAATAATGGCTTGTGCATTCCTGTATAACTTATGCAAGTGAAACAATACTTTGAGTGATTGGGGAATTAGGGACTGCATGCTCTCAAAACTGCTGAATTAGGGACTTGGGGTAATTAGTGAATCATCCTGGAACAACTTTTTTGGGAATTCTAATGTATACTGTTGCCTATCTGATTTTGATGCAGGAGTACTTCTATGGCCTTCTTAATGATCTCTCTCCACATTCTAATATTGCTAATTTTAGTGACTTGTGCGTCTATCGGATTGGTGGTGGGCCACAGGCTCCTCGCTCAGCCTTGCCAATCGGAGCAGAACCTGTTGCTGACCCAACAAGAGTTGTTCCTGTGAATATAAACCGTGATTTGCTCCACATGGTCCTTGCAGTCTCATTTGCCAAGGAACCCGAAGAGATCATTTCAAGGTAAACAAAAATATATTTTGGATGGTTAGGTTTTGATAAGTAATCATTGGTGTCTTAGTAACCTTTTATAATCCTTTTAAGAACCCAATAATCGTGGTTGTTGATCCAATTGTGGTGTCACAGTAGCAGACTTTTGTAACCATTTTCTCTTTGGTGCAGCAACGTTGCTGGCTTTATCTACGTAACAGATGTTGACATTCAGAGGTTTGTATCTTTAGATTTTCTTTATCCATTTCACCGCATTACACTTGTTATGAAGAATGACTGCATTTCTAACATGATATGTACATTGCAGAAAGAAGATAACTTACCTTGCACCATCCGCTGGAGATCTTCCAAGCAAGTTTTTGATACTGGGATCCTTGACGTGGCTTGAGACATGACCTAATTAACAGTTTTGTGATAGGAAAATATGTAGTGCTGTTGATATTTTTTTTTTGATATCTTGATCAGTGAAATTAGATGTAATTTACGACTATTTTGGGGAGTGCTTAGGAACAAACTTTGTCTTGAGATTATTTTGATTTATCAAAGCGATGGTGGATTGAAGTGGTTAAGAAAATCATTGACCATTGCGTTAATGGTGAAAAAGAAGCATGCAAATTAAACTCATTTCAAAAGGATTTTACTTTTTCAAGGACTAATTAGTTAGAAGTTAAAATTTTTGACGATTTAATTGTCATTTTACTTAAAAGAAGAATAATTAAAAATAATACACAAAATGAATAGTAATATTTTCTATATTTCCAAACATGGTCTTCTGGTTAGTCTTTCCCAATGTTTGAATTATAGGGATGACAATAGGTAGGGTAGAATAGAGTTTTGACTCAATTTTAACTTTATTTATGGATTGAGAATATACCAACTTTAACTTTATCTGTTTTTAATTTATGGGTATCCAATCCCATGTGGAGGTTAGACAATACAATTATTTCACAAACAATACAATTATTCCATAAATAACATAATTATTAAATATTTAATTTTACATAAAAGTCTTTACTTTAAGTTAATAACACAAACACATATAAAACTATCGTAAGTTTATGAACATTTTATTTGTTGCAATAATACCATCACTATTCACTAATAAGGTTTTTTACCTAAAAATAAAAAATAAAAAATTTATTAATCAATCTATATATAAATTTAGCATTAACATAAACAAATGAAAAAAGTTAAACCATAAATAATCTTTTTGACGATATGTTGCAGCAACCAATTTTGATTACACATAAAAACTTTCACCACAATATCTTAACGAAGACTATCACGATGAGGAGCAATTATCCGACCACTTGTATCAAAAGAAGACTCAGAAGCAACTGTAGACAAAGGGATGACAACTATATTTCATGCAATTCTTTAAAGGATTGGAAACCTAGTTCCATTCACTTTCCACCAAACTACTTAAAGGTGAACATCTTCCTCTATATAATGATCAAATTCAGTCTTTACAAATGAACCATTTTTCCTCCTCTTTTGTCTGTTATACAACTAATGCTCTTACATCCTTGTAATAACCAAACACGATAAATATATTGCATGATACTTTGAAAAAAAAAATACATACTCCATATAAATGACCTATGGGCCTCATGGGACTTTAAACACAAATAAACGAAGACAAAACAAATTGCATATCCGTCAATTATTGAAACAAAAAAAAAGGACAAAGTATCAAGGATGATTATAATATTTTAGCTGCTACTAATCTTCATTCTCCTTGCCCAATTTAGCAGCAACTATTTGGACACTCTTCTCAACTTGGTTTGTTGGAGAAGATTCGTCAACAGTCTTCCTTAAATTTATTGAGGAGTTTTTAACTTCAAAAAAATACATTTAGCAATTTGCGTGTCCATCCACCCAATATCAGAGACCTCTGATTGCATGACAAATGAATAATCTCCATTCAAAGTAATTATCTCACATGACTGCGTGCTTGTCTTCTGTAAAAAGAAAAACTCTCTTAATAATATGGTTTAGTACAAACTCGTTTATTGATGTGATAGACTAATACTCAAGTTGTTGAATCCTTAATATATACCTTAGTATTGTCAATTGAGTTTGTCTAGAAGCTAAGAAGCCCAAAGTTTTCAATAATCAAGTTTTTCTGTTAATGGTGTTTGAAAAAAATAAAACGCAAAATGAATTACTTAAAAAATACATAAATGATAATAGTCAAGAAGCAGAGTCAAGATTTTTTGTGGTCAAGACAAGGTCATGGACGAGAAAAAGAAGTAAGTAAAATAGTGGATAACATGCTCCACGGCAAGACCATCTTCATGGTCTATAAATAGTAGAAACTCGGAAGAGTTTTGGGACTTCTTAAAAAATACTAGATCATCATAGATAAGCCTTCACCAAAATTTCTAGTCCGAGGCAATAGAAGACCATGGAGCACAAGTGCATGTGAGTGTTAGAAGTCTACTTTTATTTGCTTTCTTTTATCTTCTTTTTTCTGTTTCTTTTTATTTATTTGTTTTTTTTCTATTATTTGCTTTACGTATTTTATTTTTCCTTCTGTTCTTCAAGCATTTTTCTTTGATACTTAAGATCTTAATACAAGTTTAATTTAACACTATGTCCAAATTACCAAAAATCAAGTGAAACAATAACAAATAAATTAATAATTTTAAACCTTGTTTTTCGATCTTATTTCACAAGAAACTTAAATGACTCCTCTTACAAGCGTTTAAGTATTTCAACTATAATATCAATGCGAGTTTTAACTTTTAAAGGCAAAATTCTAATAAAAACTTTTCTTTTTGTAATTTAATAAAATGCACCATTAATGAGCATGCAAATTAAAGAAGTAAGGTCTGAAGATAAAAAGAACACGTGTAAGGTGACATAGATAAAATAAAAATGTAGTAATAAAAATGATAAAGAAGATGAAGAAGAATTTTAAATAAAAAACTTTAATTTAATTAAAGATAGAAAATAAAATACAAGATTATAATGATGGATATGATTCAATGTTATGGTATTAATGCAGTTACATTTTTAGTAATGTTAGAGAATGAAAAGAAACTATTCTACTTTTAATTTATTGTAACCGTCTTTAATAACTGCCTGCATATTAGTGGGTGAGGTTTTTTGGAGTAGGTCAATGCTAAATAATTAGGTCATGTAAATGAACTCAAAGAAATATATTAAAAATTAGAATCGAAGAAATTGAAACTGAAAAATGTCTGTGCGTTCTGGATTGGTAAAGGATAATACTAACAAGTAAAAAAAGTGAATCGAAATTAGTTTAAATTTGAATAAATAGTTTAAAAAATTTAAATTATTAATAAAAATACATCAAATTTATTTTTAAATTCAAATAAATTTTAATTAAACTAAGAAATAAATTGAAATTATTTAAAAAATAAAAAATTTAGTCAATATTTATCAATAGCATTAAGTGAACTTCAATTAACACATGAACCAAAATAAATTAAAAAATAAACCGAAATTATTTAATGATAATATAAAAAAATCAAAACTAATAAAAATGTTAGTAAAATATTAATATTATTAGTGATACTAATAATGAAAAAAGAATAGAAAAAAAAGAAGACATAATATTGGAGGAGTGAAAGAGAAAGAGAAGAAGAATATACCTGTGCGAATTTAGAAGAAGAATAAGGAGGGGGAGGGGGAAAAGAAAACGAAGAGAGAAAATGAAAAAGAAAAAAACAGACAAAGAAAATGAGGTACATAATTTAAAAAGTTGTTATAACAACTTAGTTAAATTTAGTTAAATATTTGTTTGGATGTAGAGTTTTATTATTTTTTTATATAAATTATTTCAATTAAAAATATAAAATAATTTTAAAACTTGCAAAAAGGGTTTAAGGTTTGTGCCCATATGTAGGTCATTTATCTAGATAGATTATTTCAGAACATTTTATGCACTTAGGGTTTGTTTGGATGTTGAAAAGAAAATGAAAGGAAAGAAAACAAGAGGAAAGAAAATAAAAAGAAAAGTTGAGTTATTTGTTTATTGTTTGGATGAACAGAAAATAGATAAAAAGAAAATAAAAAAAAATTTCTTTTGTTTGGATGAAAAGAAAAGTGAAAAAGAAAAAAATCATACTAACATAAAATTTTATTAATACCCTTATCATAAAATAAAGTATAAATATTTTTATTTATTCATATTTTATTATATTTTATAAATATTATAAAATATTATAATTTTATATATTTGATTTAAATTATTTATCTAATACATATAATATTTGAATATAAAATTTTATTATAATAATATATTAAAACTAAATTTATATTAATATTTGTTAATAATACTATAACTAAGGGTAATATTAAAAACACAAAAATATAATATTTTTTTTCTTGTTTTCTTATTTGTGATGGAAAAAAAATTTTTGTAATGGAACTCATACAATTTTTTTTTTCCTTTCTATTTTTTTTCGTAACCAAATAAAAGAAAACATTATTTTTCACCCATTTTCCTTCCATTCATTTTCTATCAAACCAAGCATAATGTTACTCTCCATAACCAAATTTTTTACCTAACAACGACGAGGGTGATTTATTTTCCAAATTTAAATAAATAAAAAACCTCAATAATCGAAAGTACAATATCTAATTCAGTAATTCCCAATTTTGGATGGGCATATTTGTCAATGAAGAGAAAAGAGGATATCGGTAGCATTCATGGTAGAGAGAAATAGAGAATGTGTGGTGATAGTTTTTTCCGTGACAAAAATGCATTCGCCACTATATTTTTGGTTTCTTGTTCTTTCAAGTTTCTCTCTTGGGTCCTATGATAGTATGATTTGTGAATAATCAACCAATACCCAATAAATATCTGTGATTTTAGCACAATTTCTAAGCTTTTAAGCTCAAAGCTTCAAACTTTGCAACTTGCAACTAAGAGGGGTGTATCATCAATCATGGCACAGTTCACAACGCATGGTCGCTTGAAGCTTCTCTTCAATGGCGAAAGCGTATCACCTTGTTTGGGTCACAAGGACCCTTTTCACTACAAGTGCAGATCAATTCACACCCACAAGAGAAGGGTGAGGTGTATTGGTTCCTCTGCTAGAATTTACCATGCTTCATCTTCTCATAGAGGAAGAATTAGCCGTTGCAATGCTAAGGCACCCCGTATTAATGGCAATGAAGTTGTTCATGAGGAATATTATGATAATGATGATGATGAGGATGAGGATGAACATGAATATTCTTATGAAGATGGTGATGTTGATGATGTGTTTGAGGATGATGGGTTGTCTTGCTTCCGGGGTCTAGTGTTGGATATATCATACAGGTCACTTCTTTCTTTAAATATATACATACTTATTTTCTTTCATTTCCACAGTTGGCAGATACATAGTTTAGTCTCATCCTAGTTAAGTTTAGATTAAGTGACTATATATATATATAGGAAGCCCCATAGATGCATTTTGGATCAAAATATGGCGTCTGAACCATTTAGTGGTTTATAACTTTACCACTTAATACTTTAGTTTGGAAGTATTTGATTTTTGGGACTCCCTTGAACCATTTAGTGGTTCATGTGTTCTAGTATGATGCTTTTATGATTCATTTGACATGATTTAGAGCCTTTCCAAATGGCTCTCTATTGAGTTTTGTGCGGAGATAATTGTGTTACTCTAGGAAGATTGCAAGACTTCTATTTGAGTTTCATGTTGAAATGAATTTGGAGTGGTGTTAAGTATCCCACTAGGGGATAGTGCCATTGAAAGATCATGAGAGGTTGGGTTTGATTAGTTAGCAGAGAGTATTATGAAATTGAAAGACCTTTATCTTCAGTGATGTATTGGTTTTTGGATTTCTTTTCTCCTTATCTTTTCAGGCTTGAATGAAGTTTGTAAATGTGACTATTGATAATTATTGTATACTTCTTCCCTTTTAGTTTTTCTTTCTGTTATTTGATTATTTTATGGCATATTTATTGTTGGTAATGTTCATTGCACTGGTGCACCTTGTGTTAGTTGTGGACTCTATGAGCACCTGAATACACACACATTTGTGTCTCTCAATATATTTTTCGACTTTCTGAAATCATAACTACTAAAGTATAAAATGGGGTGACCCAATGCATGAAGCTCTTACTTGGTGGGGTTTAAGGAGGGTACATGTGAATAGGATTACCCCTGAAACTTTCAGGTCACAAGACAACAATCTTATGGTTGCTGTTGCGCAAAGGCCGCTACTGTCTAAATCAAGATAACTTCAATGTAAGAAGCAAAATTGATAGGACTAGTTGGTTACCCTTGCTTTCAAAGTAATGTGCTGCAATTTTTCCCTATTGGTTTCAGTTAATAATGATAGGGTCTTTGGGATGAAATAGCCTAAGTGTTCAGTGTGTGCCGATAATATGAAGTTTGTAACAATTTATTTTCTCTTGTATAGTCACCAATATCAAGACAACTCCTCAGTTCTTTGCTTTTGGTTCTGACTGATGTCATCATGCTTCAGGCCAGTCAATGTTGTAGGCTGGAAGCGTGCGATATGTTTGGAGTTCATGGAGAAGGTCAGCTCTTCCTTGTTATGATACTGAAAATTACATGCAATTATTCGAGAATTTGTTTATAGTTTACAAATTAGTTCCATCTTCCACCGTATATCGTGCTTTTCAATACTTTTCATGAATCTCTCGTTTCAAATTGGAAGCAGAGTTTATAGTTTAATTTTGATACCACCTTAACATGTTTTGTTGCTGTGTAATCTAAAATGGTCTGAATTTTCCAACCCTCGAGTTCAGTGTGCTTGCACACACACATGCATTGCCGATTCAAAACAACTTTTGACTTTCTCAATATTCTTTTTAGACACTGAAATATGTCATTGAAGTATTTATTTCGTATCTTGATTTAACCAGGCAGATGTACTAGAGTATTATGCTAAGACCGTGAGCTCCCCGAGTGGATCTTTCTATATACCAGCTGTCTTAAGGGTATGTACTAATTAATGATTTTGATTTGATTTTGATTTTTTTTTTCCCTTTGATAGATGAGTTCAACATATTTTTGTTTTCATGCAGGTTCCTCATTTACTTCAGGTTGTTAAAAGAAGAATAGTGAAGAACAATCTTAGTCGGAAAAATATACTATTTCGGGACAATTACACCTGTCAGTAAGTGATGTTTATATTAATATTTGATTTCTAACAGAGTTAAATGTGTTTGATTCAGTCATTCAGCACATTACTAGGCTTCTCTTCATTTTCTTTCTTTCTTTTTCTTTTTTCATTTCATTTCCTCTTCCTGTCCAAATTAACCGTTTAAATGATTAGGTTAGTTTAGACTTCAGATACAACTAGAATGAGACTCGCGTGATGTGCGGGCGGTACGGTAAATTAATGATAGTATATAATAAATATTAAAAATGGTTATGTTTTATAGAATTAAATGTGTAAACTAAAGTTAAATTTAAAAGGTATTTTGTTTAAAATAATCTGGAGTACAAAAGATTTGGATGTTAGAGTTGTACAAAGTGATATTTTTATTTGGTGGTTTAATTTTTGTATTTGTTTTCGTTGATCGACTTATTCTTATGTGACGCTCGTCTTCCTTTTTTTTATTGGTTATTGTTAGAGTTGTTGTTTTCTTCTTTCTATCGTAGATTTTTGTGAAGCATATTTTTTATGAATTGTTGAGTTATATGCACTTTCTATTGTGTTTGTTCCATCTTTGCATGTATGTTCTTCTTCCGAAAATGTGTCTTGAATTTGTGTGGTTTTCTTTCTCCTTAATCTCTTGATGTACATACAGTTTTTCAATGACATCTACAATACAAAGAACAAAAATGTGTAAAATTTTTTTTAAATAAGTTATTTTTAATAAGAATAATTGAAATAGTATAAAGTAAAATTATCCGTTAATATTTTTCTTTGATCCACTCTATCAAACAATGTCTCAAGTGATACAAATTCAAAATAGTGTTAGAAAATGTTCAATTTAAAAAATACAATTTAAAATTACAATAAATATGTTTGTTTTGTACCTTTTCATCTAATATAATTATTTCTAAGTAAAGAAACTCTTCTTCATTTGTGGGTGTTAATGTTTTTCATAGACGAACCACATGAACTTTGATAAATCAATTGTGTTTGTTTGGTGATATTGTCCAAAAAATAATGTTCCATTGAGTAAGTTTGAGATGTTGTGTAGTGCGAAAATAATTTTTTGTGCTAAATTTGATATTATTTGAAGAAATAGTAATAAGAGACTTATACAAGTAGTTCAAATAATATGGAATTTGAATAGATTTGTAACTTAAAATTTATTATGATCAATAGATTATTATGGCATTTGTAAGAATAGATGTTTATTTATTTAATGAGTTATTTATAAAAATAAATAAATTATTATTGGGGTTATTAAGAATAGATTGTTTATAACGGTAAAATATAATAAATATAGGCATATGGATTCTTGTAGGTTATAAATTTGCATATATTTCTATTAGTGATATATTTTTTTATATATTTTATTTTTTTGCTAATTTGGAAATAATAGTTGATTTGGCAAAAAATTAGTGGTTGATTCTAAAGTTTTGCCAAGTAAACAATGTTACTGACATGGCATTAGTAGGAAGAGAGAAGTGGCTTAAAAGTAATGTGGGTAAACTTGTATATCTACTTTTATATATTAAGAATAGATTTCTTGCAGCGACATGATATTATCTTCTTAACAGGTATTGCTCGTCACATGAGAATTTGACCATTGATCATGTGGTGCCAACTGCACGAGGTGGAGAATGGACGTGGGAAAATCTAGTAAGACACATATAGAAACTGTTAACTATTTGATAATTAATGTTTTCATATTTATAAAAAAATTTGGTATGCAAATCTACATGATAATTATATTGGCTAGTCTTGTGAACACAAGCTTTTTCATCAGAGCCATTGATTCCATGTTTTATTTGTTCCCTATATAATCAGCCAACAGAAACCTAAGAAAATTCTGCGTATCTAGCTGAAGATATATTTACTGGAAACGATAGGATGACCATTGACATTAGTTTTGGAGTTCATTGCTCACTGTTCTATTAAAAACCAAACACACTTTTGTCATGGAAGGAAAAAATACATAGCCTATAGCCTGTAACTGTAAGCAGGGGCAGAGCTAGATAAAATATTAGAGGGGGGCCAAAAATATTTATACAATAAACTAAGACTAAAATAAAATTTTAAGGAGGGCTAAACTGAAATTTACATATAATTTACATGTAAAAAATTAAAATTAGGGGAGGCCATTGCCCCCCTTTCCCACCACCTAGCTCCGCCCCTGACTGTAAGTTTACCTATTGATAAGTTTAGGGAGGGAGGAATTTTTGTGAGCATTCCAAAGACTATGTAAAGAACTCCTTAAACAGTGTTATCGATGCTGACTCAGGTGACTGCTTGTTCCAAGTGCAACTCAAAGAAAGGTCAGAAAACTTTGGAGGAAGCAAAAATGACATTAAATAAGATCCCGAAGGTATTAGTTACATTATATCTGAAGAAAATATTTAGGTTGTGCTCATTTCGTCATAAAAGATTAAAATCACTTTATCAAATGAAAAATTTTTTTTTTTCATATATCTGGATAACTTTTTTTTAAAGCAAATCAGAATTTCATAAAAGGTCTGTTTTAAGTAACTTCTAGAAAGAAAATCAACTTTTTCAATTTTATATAGAGGATTTGAGGTGTAAAATCATTTTATTCAGAAACTGAAATAATCACACCCTTTTTTCAAATGATGTTTTGGCATAATTGGGTGTCATCATGCTACCAATACCATGAACATGTTGCTAGCTATTAAAATCAGTAGTGAATTACATGTGTTAATTGAGACATACTATCTTTTTCAACGTGTTACAATAGTAAATTTTACTGTGTTTTTCACTTTTTCAGGCCCCAAAGGAGTATGACATACTCGCCATGCCTCTAACTTCTGCAGCTCTAAGAATGCTGACAATAAGAAAGGGAACACCTGAAGAATGGCGGCAGTATCTAAGGTCCTCTTGACATCCATGAAAATTAGTCTTTTGTGGAAGTTGTGAACAACTAATAAATAAAAGTAAAATCCTCATGATTCTTAGATTAATCTAATTGACACATTTAAGAAGAAAAAGAACAAAAAAATTGTAAGCATTGATGTTGTTCAATCAAGATTGTAAAAATATATGTATAGTAAATTCCTGCTTCATTGACAGGATTTGATATATGTAATTGAATCCACTTAATGGGACAAGACATAATTTATGTGGTTGTAAATTCATGCTAAAATTCCCAGACCTGTTTGGTTGCTCATGGATTAGTAGGTTGCTCCATCGTTTGCACTTTATTGCTAGAAATCTGATTACTCCAATTCTGAGAACCGTAGCCATTTATTTCAGTGAAGGTTGAGGGGTATGCATAATATTATGAGGTTCAAATTTCATTGGCATCGATGTGAATTAACTACCAAAATTGACCCCGATTTTTAATATGCTGATCTTACTTTTGTTAACCACAAAAATGTCTTCAAAATATTTTGGTTAGCATTTCCAAAAATAGGGTGCGATTTTGGTAGTTTACCCAAAAAAAAAAGTATTGCATTCATAGGGTTCTTTTGGCAATTCATTGCATTTCACCCAAAATCCAAAGGCTATACCAACCAAATAACTTTTGGTCTTGATGTTCATATAGTAATTTACTACATCATACTTTATTGTTAGAAAAACATCTTAAACCACCATAACAGAACACCACTTAGTACATCTTCCAATTGCTATATGAAGACAAATGCTTGTTTAAGATTAAATTTTGTTCTGGTAAAGAAAAGATTAGGTAGAGAAGCTTAAATCTCCAAGACCTGGAGCTGTAAGATTACAGACTACGTAGGAGAATTCCTTCGAAAGTAATTCCCGGACCGAACGCCAATCCGAGACCCCATTCCTCCCTTCCTTCTTTCAAGTACTCTCTCATGTACTCCATCACATAGAATATGGTGTTGCTACTAACATTCCCATAATCCATTAGTGCCTTTCTACTACAATCAAGCTTCTCACTGCTCAATTTGAGTGTACTCTCTAGTTTGTTGAGGATTGCAGGTCCCCCAGGATGAACAGCCCAGAATAGCTCATTGAAATCCTTGATGTTGCTCTTAGCCATGAGCTTCTTGCAGAACTCCTCGATGTTGTCTTCGATTTTCTGAGGAAGGTCTCGTCCGAGTTTGAAGTTTATACCCTCCTCAGAGAGCCTACCATCAATCACAGTGTGTGTCTCCGGCACGAATTTTTGGACAGCATAGTTGAGCTCCATGAAGGGAGATTCTTGTCCCAAAACAGGGTTGGCTCCAATTATAACTGCGGCTGCTCCATCGCCAAAAAGCGCAGCCCCAACGAGATCATAAGGCCTAGATTTGTTGGGGGGTCTGAAGCCAAGTATAGTAGTCTCAGATGTTGTGAGTAGAACCCTGCTACCAAGATTATTTTCCGCTATGTCCTTAGCGACTCTTAGGCCAGTGACTCCGCCGTAGCAGCCAAGAAAGTAGAGCATTACTCGACTGACATCGCTCCTCAAGCCAAGCTCATTGGCCAGATAGAGGTCTCCTCCCGGCAACCGAATTTCACTGGACGAGACGTAGACTATGTGAGTGATGTCTTGTGCAGGCCTTCCCCATTCCTTGATGCAGGCAAGGCTGGCATTGGTAGCCATCTCTACAACGGCCGGATTTGCTATTTCCAGCTTTTGCTTTATGGTTGCTGAGCCCTCTGTGGCCAACTCAGGGTATTTGTCTAGAATCTCCTTTGACATCACTGTGTATCTTGTCTTCACAGTAGTGTTTTTACCTGAGATAACATACAATCACAAATCATCAAGCTATGTGTTGCGTTAACAAATCAGATTTCCTGGTGCAATGCAAGTTCAAATATTGCCAGCAAGTTTTGCTAGGAGTAAGGTTGAATCAATTAATCCATGAGAGCTATAAAGCATAAAGACACCACATGTTTCTCACACGTTTTCAAAACTGGATTGAACAGTCTAGTTTAATCAGTTTAACCGGAAATTGATCATTAAATTAGTTTTGTCAAGATAAAAATTAGTTATCAGAACATCAATAAATATTAAAAAAAATCAATAAAACAAATAGACCGACTTGATTAATTCGATTTTTTAACAATTAATAGATTTAAAATAATAAACCTCAATTTTACTAAACTAACTCTAGTTAGTGGTAATTATTAATAGTCAAACATTTATAATTTCCTAAAAAATCATATAATTGTTGAAAATATGCACATCTATATTATGTATTAATATCATAACATGTATGTTAAACATTTGGTATGTTTCGTGTGAATTGTGTCAATTTCCGTACTTCATAAAAAGAATATATAAATATTTGGACTTACATAGACGCTCCAACTTCTCCTTAATATATGAATCCTCACACTTTGTGTCACGAATATAACCTTCCACTAAGCATTCTTGAGGGATGATTTGGCTTGGGAATGCCTTCCCTATTGCAAGTATTGTTGCTACCCCTGGCGTAGGAACACGCCTAGTGCATGCAGCATGCTCCTTGGAACTACCATTCAACTTACCTTGTGTCATCTTTGTGAGTTTTCAATACAAGTTCTTGAATTTTAATATAAATTTCTTACTTATGCAATTAAGAGTTATGGGGTTATATAAATAGGAGCTTGGCTTGTTATTTGAGAAGTTGGTGTCAAGCAAGTCTCGCATGCTAGTTGGAAACATTAATTTGATGGTGTGTTGGTAACATTTTTTTCAGTTCATAGTGTTTGAATGTGTGAGACATGAGAGATTTCATAGGTCAACAAAAATTCTCTCTCTCTCTCTCTCTGTCTAGCACCGAATTCATTTCTAACTCTTAACAATTTTCAACCTTGGAGTCAAATAAACAAAATAAATGTGGACATCTGAAATCGTCAACATAATGGTTGTTTAACATAAATAGTAAAATAAAAACGAGTGATGCCGCAAGTACAAATTTTTTTTTGGCATTTAAGTCTAATCAAATTAGTCCAATTACAATAAAAATCACTCTTAAAGCAAAAAATAAAATGCCTTCTCCACTAACGCAGAGTTCAAAGAGCTTGCACCGTATGTGCAAGTCTTTTTACACTTTCTGCAACACAACAATTTTTGTTGAAAAACACACAAATTTCAAAACATAGCACACAAATTTTTGAAGTATAATACATAAAAATTGATATGAAATATAAATTTATCAATATAGCACATAAATTTTTGCATATAATCCACAAATTTTTTAATTATAATACATAAACTTTGAAGCACAGCACACAAAATTTACTACATTAAAATTTATATGTATATTATTTTATTGAATTCTATTATACATTTATTTTTTTTATGGTGTGTAAACCAATCACCATTCATTACAAGCTAAAATTACATTATAGGTTTCATTTCCAAAAAACACACACAAAAAAAGATGCTGTTGACACTCTTTTTAAGTATGTCATCATAACTCATGGCTATTAATTCTAACGTGCAGTTTTAACATTTTCTAGTGGCTAGGGTCTCCGAAAGTGTGGCATGACAATCTCTGAGTGCACCCAACACAACTCCTTTGTGTTCATGGAATGTTGCCCTTAGATGCAAGAGGTGTAAATCAGCTTTGAATGTAATTGCTTTTGAAAAGCTCAACGATGGCCTGCATGGACACTGACACAGACACAGGATACGACACGACATGAAATACACGGACACGCGAATTTAAAATTCTTATAAGACACGGGGACACAGCATATATATAAAATATAAAGTATGTTTTAGATAAATTAAAATGATATTTTAGTATTTTATTGATATTAAAATATAAATTATTTTTTAATTATTTTAATATATTTTTTAATTATATAAAATATTTAAAATATATTTTATTTTAATAATTAATAATATATACTATTTCTAAACTCATTTCAAGAATACATGTTAAGAATAAGACCGGACACGCTGACAAGTGATAGTATTTAGGTTTGTGCAAGTGTGTCCGAAGAAAAATTTTTTATTTTTTATTATGACACGGTTGGACATAAAAGACACGCGTGTCGAATGAGTGCCGATGTGTCATGTCCGAAATGTGTCCAACATGAGAACACGACAAACACGACAAATAAAAGAAGTGTCTGTGCTTCATAGTAAATCAAATAAAGTGAAACAACACACATCCCTTTATTTTCATAGCACACAAGTAATCGAAGCTAATAGTTTGATAGCTCACACTAATTTAACAGATATTATTAAATAAATTTTTCTTTATCATAGTACACAAATATTTAAGTATAACACATTTTTGTTCGGTATAGCACACAAATTCACATATATAACACAAAAATCAAAATAATAAAATAACACTAATTTAATAATTTTTCAAACAACTTAATTAAAGAAAACTAAGATCATTATAAATAACCATAATCAAGAAAAAAAAAACAAAAAACTGTATAATTACACACAAATATCGAGTATAAAAAAATAACACAAGTATTCGAAGTTAATAATCTAGTAACTCACACTAATTTATCAAGAATAATTAAATAAATTCTAATTTATTACAGTACAAAAGAAGACAACGATAACAGCAATAGCAACGACAACGACGACGATGGTAATAATGACAGCGACAATATTAAAAAAGAAGAAAAAAAAAGAGAAGAACATAACTAAAGATTAAATTTTAATAACTTAATTAACTTAATTAATAAAAACACCTGAAGACGTAACACTTTTGAATAAAAACTACCTCCTATTTTGTTATCTATAATCATTCTAATGCAAATAGTAGTAATTTGACTATTAACGTTTATATTTTTGTTATTATTTTGTAATAGTCTATTTTAACGTTTATATTTTTGTTATTATTTTGTCCACTGATTTTACATTTCATTTATTTAATACATCTTGTAGGCTAAAAGGAAATACACAAACACGTTGTTATTCCCATTTCAAACATAACTACCTACAAAAATTATACAAATTATGTTCTCCTATTTTCTCTCTTTCCATTATTCATTCTTTTTTTTTTGTCTTTCTTTTTTCTTCTTTATTTTAGTAATATTTTTTTACTAATTTTTTCTTCATCTCTATTTTTATCTAAAAAGTATAGATATTAATCCAAATATAAAACAGGATACACATAAGATATGTAGATATACAAAAGAATAAAAAACTAATTGATCCCTACCTATTTTTACAAAAGATAGTACGATCCCTTAAAGAAAATGTCCATTTTGGCCCATAATTTTATTCTCTCAAATAGCTAACAACTAATTTAGCAGTGATAATATAATATTTAACGGCCAACTCATTACTCTTACATGGTAGCTAGGCAATTCCATTACGAAATAGACCTTTTTTAATTGTAAAAGATCGCGTTGTTTTTCATCAAAATTTTAGAAGCCGAATTATTATTTCACTCAAAATGGGATAGATGTCCGCAAAAAAAAATTAGACACCTTGCCGATCATAAAAGATAGGCCAATATTTTCAAAAAAAAAAAAAAAGTGCCAACAAGACGCTGCCGTTAATAAAAGAAAAATCTCTTAAAAAGTACATGACAAATCTGTTATAAGGTTACGTAAATAAGATCAATTATCGAACCGTTTTAGTTATTAATTTATTGCTTCAATCGATTTAATCCTAATTTAATAAAAAAATTATTTTATAATAAAATAATAAATAAATTATAAATAAACATCTTAAAATATAATTATAATTTAATATAAATTTTAAAATATTTTTTAAATTTAAAACACTATATAAAATGCTATTAACTAAAGTCTTAACAAAGATAATATCATATGTAAAATGAAGAGCTGATTGAAGGACCAAAGTTTATTAAAGTCGTAATACATCCACATTCGATCAGCCAAACAACTTTTTATAGTCAAGTTGGCAATAATTTCATGCCCTATATCGTAATAGAAGGAAATAGTTAGCAAACAAGTTAAACAACCGAAGAAAACTATCGATAAATGAAGCAAAATAACATCCATATATAATTAAGGTTGCGAGAATCGGACCGGTTAATAAATCGATAAAGTTACTGGTTTAATAATTTATTGGTTCGACTGGATTCAATTGATTTAATTAAATATTAAATAAAATTATTAAAAAACTTAAAATAATCTTAAGTATATAAATTCAATAATTTCTAATTTAATAAAATTTAAAATTTCACATAATAAATTATCCATTACTTAATATTAGAGGTTCACAAACAACTTCAAACATAAAAGTTTATAATTAAACAAAAAAAAAAAATACATAATGCACAAACCCATAATGTTCTACATTCAAAAGATCAGAAAACAACTTCAGAAAACCATAAACAAATAAATAATTCATCATGAAGCAGCAAACAAAAATCATGAAGGCATCAAACATATTCAATTATTCATCATGAAGCAGCAAACATATTCAGAAATAGCAAAACATATCCAAAATCATGAGTAAATAACCTCAGAAAATCAAAAACAAAAATCATGAAGCAGCAAAATAAATCGAAATCAGTAAGTCAAGCAGGTAGCAAATAATTCGAAATCACAAAATCAAGAAGGCAGCAAAATAAATCAAAATAGTAAATCAAGAAGGCAGCAAATAAATCGAAATCAGTAAAGAATCAAGCACAGAACTCATAATCAGAACTCAGAAGGCAGCAAGTTCAAGCACAGAACTCATAATCAGAAGGCAGCAAGTTCAGAGGGAGGCGAGATCAAAAAATCAAAATCAAGAAGCATAGAACTCATAAATCATAATCAGAATTCAGAAGGAAGCAAGTTCAAGCATAGAGCAGGCAAGCTCATAAATCATAATCAGAACCCAGAAGCCCAGAAGGCAGCAAATAAATCAAGAAGACAAGAACAGAGTCTTACCAGTGGCGAGTGAGGACGCGGTGTCGGCGACAGTGAATGAGGAGGCGGGCTCGGCGAGCTCGGCGACGTTCGGCGACGAGGAGGCGGGCTTAGCGAGAAGCAGAACGCAGTGGTGGTCGCGGCTGCTGTGGATGGCTGTGGGTGGCTCGGTGGTTTCTGGAATCTGGAGCTTGGTGGCAATGGTGGGTGAATGGCTGAATGCACTTGGAAAGGGGAAAGGGGAAACTGATTAGGTTAGACGAACTTATTTTAAATGAGATCCATATAAAAAAAATCTTGACAATTATCTTCTATCTGGCCCCCCCAAAATTTTGTTTCAAGTTCCGCCACTGTTCACGCGTACGCGTGGGTGGTTTGAAAGCGAAAGGACGCGCACGCGTCATGGACGCGTACGTGTGGGTGATTTTGTGCCTCTAGCACAGTTCCAGTGCGAGGGCAGCACAACTCTCGGGTTAGTATGCTTATTACGCCGATTTCCCTACCCACGCGTACGTCTCAGGGACGCTTATGTGTGAGGTGGCTTGTGTGCCACGTACCCCTCCCACGCGTCTCTCGCGCAACTCTCTGGTCTGTTGTGCAGACACATACGACGCGTGCACGTCGTGGATGCTTGAGCATCGATCCCTCTTTTTTTTTAATGCAGAATGCAGGTGATGATGCAGAATGAATGAATGAACACTAATAAAAATAAAACAAAATAAAACTAAAAATGAAAAGTAAATATGCAGAACTGGAAATGAAAACTGACAGAAATAAATTAAAACTAATAAAAAGGAGGATCATACCATGGTGGGTTGTCTCCCACCTAGCACTTTTAGTTATTATCCTTAAGTTGGACATTTGATGAGCTCCTTGTCATGGTGGTTGTGCTTGTACTTATCCTTGAATCCCCACCAATGTTTGTAATTCTAATAGCCTCCGAGATCCCAAACTAGGCGCATTAAGTCTTCAAGTAAGTTAAAGCAGGTGACAAGGCCCCAAGAGTGTTGATTGCTAGAATGAATTTCGGGGTCCCAAACCTTGCTTTTGCACCTATATTCTTGTTGATCATCATTGTTCCAACTGGGTGGCAAGCAATCTGAATTCTCACTGAGACTTACAAACAACTTCCTAGACCCATTCAATCGAGTTCTACACCAACCTTTGCATTTCAACTTAGAGCATACAACCATAGTTAACCTTGCATGACAGCTCCTATCACTTATCATATCCCTCTTACGCTTAATGCCACAAAGAGCTCTAAGTTGATCATCTGTCTCCAGTAGCCCATATTCAAGTGGGAAAGTAAAGGTTAAGGACAAGAATTTTACCCATTGAATGTTGTATTGGATGGTAGTGGTTTGGGAGAGGTGTTTCAAATGATTGTGCAAGCTCCACTCCCTTGTGCTCTTTTTTGAATTCTTCCACCTCTTTGCAAGCCTCCTCAGTTTCAACCTCTTCCTCTTGTAGTTTTCCTCCAATCCAGTCTCTTCTTCGTTGCCTACCAAGGGCATGAGAGGCTGTGCTTCTTCTTCTTTAATCTCCATCTCTTGATCAACCTCTTCAAAGTCTTCAACCATGATATGCCTTGGAGGTTGTACACCTTCCTCAACATCAACATCAAACACCTTAGAAGGAGGCTCTATGACTGGGCTTTCCCATGGAGGTTACGCATCTCCCAAGTCTTCAACCACTTCTTCCTCTTCAGCTATTACGGCTTCCTCCACTTGTTCCAATACAAAGTCACGTTCCTCATTATCCACTGGAGTTTCTAGTGTCTCCTCCATGCTACGTGCTTCATTAGATTCTTCATATGTAGCTATGGGAGTTCCTTGAGTGTCCAGCTGTTGGGAGGCTAATCGACTTATTAACTCGCCCAAGGCGGCCAAAAAATTTAGCACATTCTCGTGGAACTCTTGTGTCGTTCCTTGCATCTCTCTTTCGTCTGGAAGAAGAACATTTATAGTGTCATCCATGGGAGATCGTGATGGATAAGAGGGTTCATTATTTGGGAGGAAAGGTTCATGATATGAGGGTGGTCCATCATAATAAGAATGTGGCGGTTCAATAGTCTCCATCTTGTCCACTTGTTGCGTAACACACTTCAATTCCTTGTTCTCCAGTTGAGATTCTTTAGCTATGGAAGCTTCGTGTGCTTTTCGGCTTATCACTTGCTCCAATAGATGAACGGCTACTTGAAATTGATCCAGTGTGTCCTTGAGACGATCCCGTGACTCTTGTTCCTCTTGGATAACATAATTGGGATCATAATGCTCTTGAATTGATGGATATGGACATGGTGTATATGGAGGTGGTGGTTCTTGGGAGTAATTAGGTTGAAATTGGGGTGGTTCTAGATATGGTTCATATGGCTCATAAGGTGGTTGGTATGGTGGGTAAGGATTAGGATCATATGAGGGTGTTTGGTAGTAGGGAGCTTGTGAGTATGGTGGTTCAAAGTTATGTTGAGGAGGGGCTCATAGGTATAGTGTGGTGGGGGTTGATTGTCACGGAAGGGTCCACCATAACCATTGCCTTGATATGCATCACAGAATGGTTGTTGCTTGTAACACATTGGAGGAGTTTGTTGCCAAAAGGGTTAATCAAATCCTTGTGGTGCCTCCCTTCTTTGGTCGTTCCAACCTTGATGCATGTTTTCATTGTAATCTCCTCTTCTTGCAACACAATAGTAACCAGACTCATAGCCAAAGGAGTGAGAGTTCATAGTAGCTAAAGAAAATAAAAACAAAAACTAGTAAAAATAAGCAACTAAGTTTTAAAACTAACAAAAACTGGCAAACAAGCAAGAAGCAAATATTTACAATAACCAATAATAAGGCACACGTTTGCAATTCCCCAGCAACAACGCCATTTTGACAAACGGATTTTTGCTAATAAAGAATTCACAATAAATTCTCGTTGCAAGTATAGTTTCTAAACTAACAATAATCCTTTCATACAAAAACTTGTTTGTCACTTAAGAAAACTCAATAAAAATAAACCGAAGTATTTAAACCTTAGGTCTTCTCTCAAGGAATTGTAGGGAGGTGTAGTTATTATTGGTTATGGGATTGTATCTTTTTGGGTTTTGGATTAAGGAACAAGAAAAGAAAATGGCAAGGAAACAAAATAATAATTAAGAAAAGTCTTAGCAAGGATTGATAATCAGAATTCCTATCCTTATTATCAATGTCAATTGTGAATGGTAATTGCCTTTTACCATCACTTAGTTAACCTCTAACAATTGAAAGTAAGTCAAGTAAGAACATCAACTTGAATTCACAAGGCCTAATCAAAGATTAGAGTAGTGAATCTCAAGCCAACTAGCTAGTTTCAATCACCAACCAACAAGAGATTTTGACAATTCAAGAGTCTCTAATCACTCAATCTAAGCTAAGAACAGAAAAAGCTAATTTAAAATCCTACCAAGCATTTTATCAAACACTTGGAAGGCGCAAAATAAAAACATTAAATAGAAAGAAGCAATAAATCTGAAATACCTCAAATTGCATTAATAAAAGAAATCAAATCTAACATGAGAATTCATAAATTAAAGTAATAGAATAAATAAAAGTAGAAGAGAAACTAAATTAAAGGAACATTGAACCTGGATTGGAGGAGAAATAGACCTAAAACTAAAAGAAATCATAAATCCTAAAACCTAGAGAGAGGAGAGAGCCTCTCTCTCTAGAAAACTACATCTAAAACCTAAAATTATGTGAATAAAAATTCAGTTTGAATGATTCCCCCACTCTGCAGCCGCTAATCTGTATTTTCTGGGCCGAAAACTGGGTCAAAAACAGCCCAGAAATCGCTGGGGGCGATTTCTGATCTCTGAGGGCGATTTCTGATCGCTGAATTTTCGCAAAAACGACGCGTGCGCGTGATGCATGCGTGCGCGTCGCCTAGCTGTACGGATACTATGGCAAATTATATATCATTTCGAAGCACCGGATGTTAGATTTTTAATGCAACTTGAGCCGCCTCATTTGGACCTTTGTAGCTCAAGTTATGAGCGATTGAGTGTGAAGAGGTCAGGCTGGCAGCTTTACAGTTCCTTCAGCTTCTTGTATTCCTTCCACTTTTGCATGCTTCCTTTCTATCCTCTAAACCATTCCTACCCTGTAATCTATGAAAACACTTAACACACATGTCATGGTATCGAATGGTAATAAGAGAAGATTAAAATTAGCTAAATTAGGACCAAAGAAACATGTTTTCAATCATAGCACAAAATCAGGAAGGAAAATGTAAAACCATGAAAATTATATGAATAAGTGTGCAAAGACTTGATAAAAACCATTCAATTGAGCACAAGATAAACCATAAAATAGTGGTTTATCACATATTTTTGAAGACATGAAAGACCAATTGCTCCTTATGCACTCTAAGCACTAATTCACCCTTTTCTACATCAATTAGAGCCTCCCATTTGCTAGAAATGGTCTTCCTAGAATTATGGAAGTATTGTCATCCTCTCCCATATCAAGAATGATAAAGTCGGATGGAAGGAAGAACTTTCCTACTTTGACCAATAGATTCTCCACTATTCCATGTGCATATTTTAGAGATTTGTCCGCCATTTGTAATGCTATCCTTGTTGGTTGCTCCTCTTTGATTTGTAACTTCTCCATCACAAACAAGGACATTAAATTGATACTTGCTCCTAGATCACACAAGGCTTTCTCAAAGGTTATGCTCCTAATGGTGCATGGAATTTGAAAGCTCCCTGTATCTGGCATCTTCCTTGACAAATTACTCTGAATTATGGCACTACATTCCTTGGTTAGGTCTATTATCTCATCTCCCTTTAAAGTTCTCTTCTTGGATAGCAACTCCTTCATGAATTTAACATAGAGAGGCATTTTCTCCAAAACCTCAACAAAAGAAATATTAATTTGCAACTTTCTGAAGACTTCTAAGAACTTTGAAAACTGCTTGTCCTTGGTTTTTTTTTGAAGCCTCTGAGGATAAGGAATTTTAGGCTTGTACTCAGGCATTGGAAACTTCACCTTGTATTGCTCAACATCAAATGGAAAAGGGTTGTTAGGGTGCCTATCAGGGGCGTGTTTCTTCTTGGCTTGTACTTCCTCCGGAGCTTCTTTTTCAACCGGCTCCTCAGTAACCCGTGCTTCCATACCTGCTACTTGTCCACTTACTAAGGTGATGGCCTTGCACTCCTCTCTTCGGTTTGGAATTTCGTTACTAAGAAAGGTATTGGTGAACCTCTTATCGATTTCAGCAACTTATGTGGCTAGTTGATCCATCTGAGCCTCCAAATTCCTAATTGAAGCTCTAGTTTTCTGCATAAAGCTAATAGTATTCTTGGAGAGTTCTACAATTAAACCTTCCAAGTCAGAAGATTTATGAGAACTAGATGATGGCCATGATTATTATTGAAATTTTGTTGTTTCTGTGGTTGATTTCCCCATCCGAAATTTGGGCAATTTCTCCACCCCGAATTGTAAGTCATAGAGAAAGAATCACTATTGGTAGGCCTGGAGGAATTGCCCATATAATTAACCTGTTCATAAGAAAATTGACCATAATCAAAATTCTCACCTTGAAGAAATCCACCACTCATGTCATAAGAAGCATCTTGGGTATTGATTGCTGAAATTTGTAATCCACCCAAGTGTTGAGTAATGGCATTTATCTGTTGAGACATGGCTTTATTCTGAGTAAGAATGGTATCCAGAGCATTTAGTTCCATAACTCCTTTCCTCCTGGCAACCTGAGTAATCCCATCATAGAAGATCTGCAACTGTATCCAGTTCAGAAACATGTCAGGAAGACACTTTCTGAGCATAACCTTGTACCTCTCCCAAGCTTCATAGAGAGATTAACCCTCTTGTTGCCTGAAGGTCTGAATATCGATCCTTAGCTTGGTCAGCCACTGAGGTAGAAAAAATTTAGTGAAAAATCTGCTGACCACATTATCCTATATATCCAGGCACTCCTTGGGTTGTATATCAAGCCATTACTTGGCTCGGTCCTGTACATCAAACGAAAAGAGCAACAACCGATAAACATCAGGATGGACTCCATTAGTCTTTACTGTATCACAAATCTGCAGGAAATTAGAGATGAACAAGTTTGGATCTTCTTGCAGGAGTCTATGAAACTAAAAGTTTTGTTGCACCAAAGTAATGAGCTGAGGTTTTAACTCAAAATTGTTAGCATTCATTAGAGGCACACCAATGCTATTGCCATAGAAAGTGGAATTTGGAGCAGCGTAGGAGCCAAGAGTTCTCCTAGCTTGTTTAGGAGCATTAGAAGTATTAGGAATGGCAACATTGTGGTTGTTGTTTGGCTCCATGATGATTTCTTCAATTTCTTTCTTAGAATTGTCCTTGAGACTTTCATCAGCTTTATAAGCTCTAGCCTAATGTTGGCGTCTTCTAACGGTCCTTTCAATCTCAGGATCAAAATCAAGAAGAGGTTCCTTGTCCCTGTTCCTACTCATAAACAAACAAAAAAATAAGAAAAAGTAGAAATCTCTACATTAGAGTAAAGAGAATTCTCAGTGAGGTAAACTAAGTAAAAGAAGTAAAATAAAATTAACTAAATAAAAGAATGTAGAAATTTTTGAAATTAGAAGAAAAAAATAGGAAAAATAAAATGAATAAAACTAAGGGAATTAGCATACAATTTTTGAAAATTAAAAGAGAAAAATAAGCAAAATAAAGTAAGAAAACATCTAATCTAGGTAATCAAACAACGGGTAGTTTTCAATCACAGTTAATCCTCAGTAATGGCACCAAAAACTTGGTGCGGATTTTTGAAAATCACAAACCAACCAGAAAGTGCACCAGGTTGTACCAAGTAATAACTCAAGTGAGTGAGTGTCAATCTCACGAGGATTAATGGATCAAGCAATAGTAGTTGAGTGATTAGGCTAGTCAAACAAGCTAAATTGAGTGATTTGGATTCAAATAGCATAAAACAGAAGTTAAAGCATGCAAGGAAACAAACAGTGAATTGTCGGTAAAAATAGTATGAGAAAATAGTTAAGGCTTTGGAGTTGTTTAAATTTCCGGATTTACAATTCTTATCGTTTACCTTAATCATGCAAAGATTCAATTCACAACAAACCTTAAGTGATTAAACTCTAATTTCTTAGTAATTTAATCTCTTCTAATCCAATCAACTACCAATTCCTTTGTCATGTAATTCAAATTAGAAGGTAAATTCAATTCTAGTTTATGAGTCACACAAATCCTAAGTACCCAAACACAAGATGATTATATGTCATATATCATGTTAAATCTAGATAATTAGAGAATTATGGGAAATTGATTTCAAGCTGTTATTCAAGTAATTTAACTTTTCCAAGGTTCAACAAGAATTCAATTAGGAAAAGAGTTATCTTTCAATATACTCTAATTCTAGGGATGAAGAACGAAATCAATCCTTGAATTTAAACCAGTTCATTGATTAAGAATAGAATGACAATAGTATTAATCTATCAAAATAAATAGAGCTCCTAACCTTAATAATGAAGGTTTAGTTGCTCATGGCTCAGAGAAAAACTGTGAGTTCTAAGTGTAAAAGTGCAGAATGAGGAAGAAGAAGAGAAGAGAGCCTGAAAGGTTGAATCTTTTCTCCTTTTATATCTAATCTTAATTGATACAAAATAAAAATTCTAAAACCTAAATTAAAAACTAAAATAAGCCTTCCATGGAGCAGTTTGACGCACTACTGGCGCTAAACGCTGAGCAGTGGCATTTAGCACTACTAAACAGTGAGCATCCTTGGCATTTCTGGACACCTGGCGCTAAACGTTCGGTAGTGGCATTTAGCGCCACCAGTGCAGGACCTTGGCACACTTTACGAGGTACCTGGTGCAAAACGTCGAGTCGTGGTATTAAGCACCAGCTTGACAGAATCAAATTTCTCCTTTTTCTTCTGCAAAACTCTGTCAAATTCGCTCGAATTTTACCTGAAATAGATAGAATAATAGTGCAACTCAAAGTAGCATACATAATTGTCTAAAACACCAAAAACTCATAAAAAATCAACAAATCTACATCTAAATCACTAAGAAAAGATAAGAAAGATGCTCACCCATCAACCATCATAGAAAATCTGTAATTGTATCCAGCCCACAAACATGTCCGGAGGGCACTTTCTCACCATAGCCTTGTATCTCTCCCAACCTTCATAGAGAGACTCTCTTTCAAGTTGTCTAAATGTCTGAATGTCAGCCCTCAACTTAGTCAACCTTTGAGGTGGAAAAAATTTGGTTACAAACTTACCAACAAAATCTGCCTAGGTTGCTATACTTTCCTTAGGTTGTGTCTCATGCCACTGACTAGCTCGGTCCCTCACAGTAAAAGGGTTATAACAACAACCTGTAGACATCGGCAGGAACCCCATTAATCTTGACTATATCACGTATCCTCATAAAATTGGATATGAATAGATTAGGGTCCTCCTGCGGACTTCCCCTAAACTGACAATTCTGTTGAACCAAAGAGATGAATTGAGACTTTAAGTCAAAGTTATTGGCATGTACAATCAGTGGTACAATGCTTCCCAAACAATTTCTGGGATTGGGATTAATATATGACCCCAGAGTTCTTCTAACCGGCAAGGCATTGTTGGGGGTTATTTACCACAAGATTCTCAATATTATTAGCCATACTGAGTTTAGCTTCCTCCTCAGACTCGTCTCCAAAGATTTCTTGAACTGATTGGGCTCTAGCTTGTTCCCCTTGCCTCTGAAGAGTTCTTCAAATCTCAGATTCGTATAGAAGAGGCTCTTTATCCTTTTTTCTCTGTATAAACAACTAGAGATAAAAAAAGTAGGATTCTCAATGTTACAGTAAAGGGAATCCCAGTGAAACTCACAAAAATAAAAGAAAAAGAATTAAAACAAATAAAGTCTAAAGGGGCAAAAATTAAAGGGGAATAAAATAAAAAAAACGAGAATTAGCAACTAAACAAAAGTAAAACGAAGAAAAATGTCTAATCTAGGCAACTAATCAACTAGTAGTTGTTAGTCACAGTTAATCCCAGCAATGGTGCCAAAAACTTGGTGCGAAATTTCTAACCACAACTTACCGACAAGTGCATCGGGTCGTACCAAGTAATAACTCACGGTGCGAGTGTCGATCCCACGAGGGTTAACGGACTAAGAAAGCAATGGTTATAGTTGTTCTAGTTAGACATATTAAAATGAGAGTTTTGATTGTCAAATAGCATAAAAAGCAATAAACTAATAAAAACGAATAGTAAATGGTTGAGAAAACAAATATGAGAGTGGAGTTAAGGTTTTGGAGATGTTTAAATATCTGGGTTAATATTCAATGTCAACTACCTTGATCATGCAATGATTAAGTTTATGGCAAACCCCAAGTGATTAAATTCCTATTCCTAGGCAATCCAATCTCCTCTAATCCAACCAACCGTCAATTCTTTGATCACTCAATTATATTAGAGGGTTAAGTTCAAATTTTGATTTATGAGCCACACAAATCCTAAGAACCCAAAAGCATGATGCAGTTATATGTCACGTACCACATTAAGTTCAGATAATTAAGGAGTTGCGAGAAATTGGTTTGAAGCAGTAATTCTAATGATATAACTTTTTCAAGATTCAAATAGAATTCAAGTTAAATTAGAGTTATTTCCCAACAATCACTAATCCTTAGGATGAAGAACAAAACTAATTCTTAAACAATAATCAATGCATTAATCAAGAGTAGAAGAACAAATAATTATTAATCCACTAAGGTAAATAGAACTGCTAACCTTAACAATGGAGGTTTAGTTGCTCATGATGTAGAAAATTCTAGTAGAGAAAAAGCGTAAAAGTGTGGAATGAAAATTAGGATAAGAGAACTCCCCGCGTGGGCGGATCTCAATCCTATTTATAGTCCTAATTAAAATTGATTTGAAACCTAAATTAAAACCCTAAGAGATCTTTTTTAGTTGTTATTTGATTTGGAATCAAATCTTAAAGCCTTCCGTTGATGCATTGCAAACATGTGGTCCCCATTGTGATTCTTTCCATTGGCGCTAAACGCGAGTGACTGGGGATTTAGCGCCAGCTATCCAGCAACCAGGCACAAATTACGAAGCTTTCGGCGCTAAACACCGAGTCGTGGCATTTAACGCCACCCATCCAGAGGAGAATTGTCTTGTTTAAGCTCTTGTAGTCATGCGTACGTGCACCACATGCGTACGTATGGCTTCCCTCTCTGCTCAAATGCATGCGTACGCATGAGCCTCCTTTGCTTCTTCATGCCTTTTTTTAATTCTTCATTCGAATGCTATCTAAATTCAATCAAAATCCATAAAAACTCAAAGTAGCATTCACTGGGGCATAGTCCACTAAAATACTCTAATAAACCAATAGAATGCCTGGTGCACGAAATTGCAATCACACTTTTGCAATCCCGCACAACTAACCAGCAAGTGCACTGGGTCATCCAAGTAATACCTTACGTGAGTAAGGGTCGATCCCACGGAGATTATCGGCTTGAAGCAAGCTATGGTTATCTTGTAACTCTTAGTCAGGATATCAATAATTATCAGGGGTGATTGTAAAAAGCAAAAGAACATGAAATAAGTACTTGTTTTGCAGTAATGGTGAACAGGTTGAGGTTTTGGAGATGCTCTATCTTCTGAAGCTCTGCTTTCCTACTGTCTTCTTCTTCAAGCACGCAAGGCTCCTTCCATGGCAAGCTGTATGTAGGGTTTCATTGTTGTCAATAGCTACCTCCCATCCTCTCAGTGAAAATGTTCAACGCGCCCTGTCACGGCACGGCTAATCATCTGTCGGTTCTCAATCGGGTTGGAATAGAATCCAATGATTCTTTTGCGTTTGTCACTAACGCCCAGCCCTCAGGAGTTTGAAGCTCGTCACAGTCATTCAATCCTTGAATCCTACTCAGAATACCACAGACAAGGTTTAGACCTTCCGGATTCTCTTGAATGCCGCCATCAATTCTAGCTTATACCACGAAGATTCTGATTAAGGAATCCAAGAGAAATCTACTCAATCTAAGGTAGAACAGAGGTGGTTGTCAGGCACACGTTCATAGTTGAGAATGATGATGAGTGTCACGGATCATCACATTCATCAGGATTAGGAACAAGTGATATCTTAGAATGGAAGCAAGCATGATTGAATGAAAAATAATAGTAATTGCATTAATCCATCAAGACACAGCAGAGCTCCTCACCCCCAACCATGGGGTTTAGAGACTCATGCTGTAGAAGATACAATGAGAAATGTGTAAAGTGTCATGAGGTACAGATACAATATCAAAAGGTCCTATTAATAGTGAACTAGTAACCTAGGGTATACAGAAATGAGTAAATGACATAAAAATCCACTTCCGGGGTCCACTTGGTGTGTGCTTGGGCTGAGCATTGAAGCTTTCATGTGTAGAGACTTTTTCTGGAGTTAAACGCCAGCTTTTGTGCCAGTTTGGGCGTTTAACTCCAATTTTTGTGCCAGTTCCGGCGTTAAACGCTGGGAATTCTGAAGCTGATTTGCAACGCCCGTTTGGGCCATCAAATCTCGGGCAAAGTATGGACTATTATACATTTCTGGAAAGCCCAGGATGTCTACTTTCCAACGCAATTGAGAGCGCGCCAATTGGGCTTCTGTAGCTCCAGAAAATTTACTTCGAGTGCAGGGAGGTCAGAATCCAACAGCATCTGCAATCCTTTTTCAGCCTCTGAATCAGATTTTTTGCTCAGGTCCCTCAATTTCAGCCAGAAATTACCTGAAATCATAGAAAAACACACAAACTCATAGTAAAGCCTAGAAAAGTAAATTTTAAATAAAAACTAATAAAAACATACTAAAAACTAACTAAAATGTACTAAAAACATACTAAAAATAGTGCCAAAAAGCATATAAATTATCCGCTCATCACAACACCAAACTTAAATTATTGCTTGTCCCCAAGCAACTGAAAATCAAATAGGATAAAAAAAAGAGAACATACTATAGACTCCAAAATATCAATGAAACTTAGCTCCAATTAGATGAGCGGGACTAGTAGTTTTTTGCTTCTGAACAGTTTTGGCATCTCACTTTATCCTTTGAAGTTTAGAATGATTGGCATCTATAAGAACTCAAAATTCAGATAGTATTATTGATTCTCCTAGTTAAGTATGATGATTCTTGAACATAGCTACTTTATGAGTCTTGGCTGTGGCCCAAAGCACTCTGTCTTCCAGTATTACCACCGGATACATACATGCCACAGACACATAACTGGGTGAACCCTTTTAGATTGTGACTCAGCTTTGCTAGAGTCCCCAATTAGATGTGTCCAGGGTTCTTAAGCACACTCTTTTGCCTTGGATCACTTTTTATTTCTACCCTTGCCTTTTGGTTTAAAGGGCTACTGGCTTTTTCTGCTTGCTTTTTCTTCTTCTCTCTTTTTTTTTGCTTTTTTCTTGCTTCAAGAATCAATTTGATGATTTTTTTGGATCCTCAATAACATTTCTCCTTTTCCATCATTCTTTCAAGAGCCAACAAATTTAACATTCTTTAAACAACAAATTCAAAAGACATATGCACTGTTCAAGCATTCATTCAGAAAACAAAAAGTATTGTCACCACATCAAACTAATTCAACTAGTTTCAGAGATAAATTCGAAATCCTGTACTTCTTGTTCTTTTGTAATAAAAACATTTTTCATTTAAGAAAGGTGAGGGATTCATAGGACATTCATAGCTTTAAGGCATAGACACTAAGATACTAATGATCATGTGATAAGACACAAACATAGATAAACATAAGCATAAAAATTCGAAAAACAGAAAATAAAGAACAAGGAGATTAAAGAACGGGTCCACCTTAGTGATGGCGGCTTGTTCTTCCTCTTGAAGATCTTATGGAGTGCTTGAGCTCCTCAATGTCTCTTCCTTGCCTTTGTTGCTCCTCTCTCATGATTCTTTGATCTTCTTTAATTTCATGGAGGAGGATGGAATGTTCTTGGTGCTCCACCCTTAGTTGTCCCATGTTGGAACTCAATTCTTCTAGGGAGGTGTTGATTTGCTCCCAATAGTTTTATGGAGGAAAGTGTATCCCTTGAGATGAATCTCTCCATCTCCCATGGCTCGGAGGTGGAAGCTTTTGCCTTCCCTTTCCTCTTTCTAGAGGTTTCTCCGGCCTTAGGTGCCATAAATGGTTATGGAGAAACAAAAAGCAACGCTTTTACCACACCAAACTTAGAAGGTTTGCTCGTCCTTGAGCAAAAGAAGAAAGAAGAAAGAGAGTGGTGGGGGAGGTGGGGATCCTGTGGGGTCCACAGATCCTGAGGTGTCAAGGATAATTCATCCCTGCACCAAGTGGCGAGCAAAAATGCTCCTTCTGCCAATCCTGGCGTTAAACGCCAGGCTGGTGGCCATTTCTGGCGTTTAACGCCAGCTTGGTGCCCATTCCTGGCGTTTAACGCCAGTCTGGTGCCCCTTTCTGGCGTTAAACGCCCAGAATGGTGCCAGACTGGGCGTTAAACGCCCATTTGCTGCCCTTACTGGCGTTTAAATGCCAGCAAGTTTTCCTCCAGGGTGTGCTATTTTTCTTTCTGTTTTTCATTCTATTTCTGCTTTTTCAATTGATTTTGTGACTTCCCATGATCATCAACCTATAGAAAACATAAAATTACAAAGGAAAATAATAAATATAACATTGGGTTGCCTCCCAACAAGCGCTTCTTTAATGTTAGTAGCTTGACAGTGGGCTCTCATGGAGCCTCACAGATACTCAGAGCCATGTTGGAACCTCCCAACACCAAACTTAGAGTTTGAATGTGGGGGTTCAACACCAAACTTAGAAGTTGGTTGTGGCCTCCCAACACCAAACTTAGAGTTTGACTGTGGGGGCTCTGTTTGACTCTGTTTTGAGAGAAGCTCTTCATGCTTCCTTTCCATGATTACAGAAGGAGAACCTTGAGTCTTATAGTTTGCACTGTCTGCAAGCCACGGAGCTTCCTGAATAGCAAATAATTGCTCATCTGGAAAGGTTTCAGAGATCTCAGTAGGAGGGAGGGATGCTCCTGCTACTGGTTCTATCCGGGACAGGTGATCAGCTACTTGATTCTCTGTCCCTTTTTTGTCTCTTATTTCTATATCAAACTCTTGCAGAAGCAACACCCATCTTATGAGCCTGGGTTTTGAATCCTGCTTTGTGAGTAGATATTTAAGAGCAGCATGGTCAGTGTACACAATCACTTTTGATCCTACTAAATAAGATATGAACTTGTCAATGGCATAAACCACTGCAAGTAACTCTTTTTCTGTGGTTGTGTAGTTCTTCTGTGCATCATTTAGAATACGGCTGCCATAATAAATGACGTGCAGAAGCTTACCATGCCTTTGTCCCAATACTGCACCAATGGCATGGTCACTGGCATCACACATTAGTTCAAATGGTAACGTCCAGTCTGGTGCAGAGATGACTGGTGCTGTGACCAGCTTAGCTTTCAGAGTCTCAAACGCCTGCAGACACTCCTTATCAAAGATAAATGGCGTGTCAGCAGCTAGCAGATTACTCAGAGGTTTGGCAATTTTTGAAAAATCCTTTATAAACCTTCTGTAGAATCTTGCATTCCCCAGAAAGCTTCTGATTGCCTTAACATTGGTAGGTGGTGGTAATTTTTCAATTACTTCAACTTTAGCTTAATCCACCTCTATTCCCTTGTTTGAAATTTTATGCCCAAGGACAATCCCTTCAGTCACTATAAAGTGACATTTTTCCCAGTTTAAAACTAGGTTAGTCTCTTGGCATCTTTTCAGAACAAGTGCTAGATGGTTAAGGCAGGAGCTGAATGAGTCTCCAAATACTGAAAAGTCATCCATGAAGACTTCCAGAAATTTCTCTACCATATCTGAGAAGATAGAGAGCATGCACCTCTGAAAAGTTGCAGGTGCATTGCACAGACCAAAAGGCATCCTTCTGTAGGCAAATACTCCAGAAGGACATGTAAGTGCTGTTTTCTCTTAGTCCTGAGGATCTACTGCAATTTGGTTGTAACCTGAATAGCCATCAAAAAAGCAGTAATATTCATGACCTGCCAGTCTCTCCAGCATCTGGTCTATGAATGGTAAAGGAAAATGATCCTTCCTGGTAGCTGTGTTGAGCCTTCTGTAGTCAATACACATACGCCACCCTGTAACTGTTCTTGTAGGAACCAGTTCATTCTTTTCATTATGAACCACTGTTATGCCTCCCTTCTTGGGGACAACGTGGACAGGGCTCACCCAGGGGCTATCAGAAATAGGATAAATAATCCCAGCCTCTAGTAACTTAGTGACCTCTTTCTGCACCACCTCCTTCATGGTTGGATTTAGCCGCCTTTGTGGTTGAACCACTGGCTTAGCATCATCCTCCAATAGGATCTTGTGCATGCATCTTGCTGGGCTAGTGCCCTTAAGATCACTTATGGACCACCCAAAAGCTATCTTATGTGTCCTTAGCACTTGAATTAGTGCTTCCTCTTCCTGTGGATTTAAAGCAGAGCTTATGATCACTGGAAAAGTGTCACCTTCTCCCAGAAATGCATATTTCAGGGATGGTGGAAGTGGCTTGAGCTCGGGTTTAGGAGGCTTATATTCTTCTTGAGGAATTTTCAGAATTTCTTTTATTTCCTTTAGTTCCTCCAGATCAGGCTGAACATCTTTAAAGATGTCCTCTAGCTCTGATTCGAGACTTTCAGTCATATTGACCTCCTCCACCAAAGAGTCAATAATATCAGCGCTCATGCAGTCATTTGATGTGTCTGGATGCTGCATAGCTTTGACAACATTCAACTTGAACTCATTCTCATTGACTCTCAGGGTTAATTCCCCTTTTTGGACGTCAATAAGGGTTCATCCAGTTGCTAGGAAAGGTGAGAGTTGCACTCTTGTGCTCCTCCATTTCCAGCACTACAAAGTCAGTGGGAAAGCAAATGGCCCAACCTTGACAATCATGTCCTCAATTATGCCTGATGGGTATTTAATGGAGCCATCAGCAAGTTGAAGACATATCCGGGTTGGTTTGACCTCTTCAGTCAAGCCGAGCTTTCTGATAGTGGATGCAGGTATTAGGTTGATACTTGCCCCAAGATCACATAGAGCTTTCTTGGTACAAGTACCCTCTAATGTGCATGGTATCATAAAGCTTCCTGGATCTTGAAGCTTTTCTGGTAAGCTTTTCAGAATGACTGCACTGCATTCTTCAGTGAGAAACACTTTTTCGATTTCTCTCCAATCCTTCTTATGACTTAAGATATCTTTCATGAACTTAGCATAAGAAGGTATTTGCTCAAGTGCCTCTGCAAACGGAATCTTTATTTCAAGAGTCCTTAGATAGTCTGCAAAGCGGGCAAATTGCTTATCCTGTTTCGCTTGGCGGAGTTTCTGAGGATAAGGCATCTTGGCTTTATATTCTTCAACCTTAGTTGCTGCAGGTTTATTCCTTACAGAGGTGGTTGGAGAAGCCTTTTTAGAGGGGTTACTATCAGCACTCTCAGGTGTCTGATTCCCCATTGGCGTTTGAACGCCAGGATTGGGTGAAGAATGGGCATTTAACGCCAACTTTTCCCCCTTTTCTGGCGTTTGAACGCCAGATCTGGGCAAGGAATGGGCGTTTAATGCCAGCTTTTCCCCTCTTTCTGGCGTTTGAACGCCAAGAGTATTCCTCTCTGGGCTCTTACTGTCCTCAAAGGGATTTTGGACAGTGGTTTTGTCATCCTCTGTCAATTGTTCTTTTCTTGGCTTTTTGCTACTTTGAGCAGTGTTATTCAATGTCTTCCCACTCCTCAGTTGAACTGCTTGGCATTCTTCTGTTATCTGTTTAAATAACTGCTGTTTTGTCTGATTCAACTGCGATTCTATGTTCTTGTTAGCAATTTTAGTCTCTTGTCTCTTGGAGTATCTCTTTAAATTCTGCTAACTGTTTTGTCATCAGGTGTAATTGCTGATTAAGCTCAACAATTTGTTCTTGAGGATTAGGATCAGTGGCTACTGCCATAACTTCTTCTTTTGTAGAGGACTCACTGCTAGAGTACAAATATTGATTTCTAGCAATAGTATCTATAAGCTCTTGAGCCTCTTCAATCGTCTTCCTCATATGTATAGATCCACCAGCTGAGTGGTCTAGAGACATCTGAAAACATTTCAGAGGGACATTTTCTTAGCATACCTCTATACCTCTCCCAGGCATTATAAAGGGATTCATTATCCTCTTGTTTAAAGCCTTGGATGTCCAGCCTTAGCTGTGTCATCCTTTTTGGAGGGTAAAATTGATTCAGGAATTTGTCTGATAACTGTCTCCATGTCTTTATGCTTGCTGTAGGTTGGTTATTCAACCACCTCTTGGCTTGATCTTTTACAGCAAATGAAAACAGTAATAGTCTGTAGACATCCTGATCCACCTCTTTATCATGTACTGTGTCAGTAATTTGTAAGAATTGTGCCAGAAACTCAGTAGGTTCTTCCTGTGGAAGACCGGAATACTGGCAATTTTGCTGCACCATGATAATGAGTTGAGGATTTAGCTCAAAGCTGCTTGCTTTAATGGGAGGTATACAGATGCTACTCCCATATGCAGCTGTAATGGGGTTAGCATATGACCCCAGAGTCCTTCTGGACTGCTCAATTCCACTTAGGTCTATGATGGAGAAAGGGAATATGATATGGATTCACAAGTAAAGTAAAATTATTTTTTTATATAACCGAAAATAATGAAATAAAATAAATGGAAAATAAAATAAGAATTTGAAAACAAAAAGAGAATAAAATCAAAGCAAATTGAAAACTAAATTAAGTAATCAATTAAAAAGATATGATTGAAAATTATTTTGAAGAAGATTTGATTTTTTTGAAAAAGATTTGAAAAGATCAATTTTTTTTTGAAATTAGAATTTTGACTTGACTAAAAAAAAAGATATGATTTTGAAAATCTTTGACTAATTTAATGCAAAATTTCGAAAATTATGAGTAAAATAAGGAAAGGATATTTTTTTTTATTTTTAAATTTTAATGAGGAAAGAGAAAAACAACAAAAAGACACTAAACTTAGAAATTTTAGATCAAAACGAAGAGAACAAACAAGAAAACTTTGAATGTCAAGATAAACACCAAGAACAAATTTTTGAAAAATTTTTAAGTGAATAAAAGCACAAAAGACACCAAACTTAAAATATGAAACTAAATTCAAATAAAAGACTCTAAACCAACAAAAATAAAACAGTCCTAATCTAAGCAACAAGATAAACCGTCAGTTGTCCAAACTTGAACAATCCCCGGCACTGGCACCAAAAACATGGTGCACAAAATTGCAATCACACTTTTGCAATCCCGCACAACTAACCAGCAAGTGCACTGGGTCGTCCAAGTAATACCTTACGTGAGTAAGGGTCGATCCCACGGAGATTGTCGGCTTGAAGCAAGCTATGGTTATCTTGTAACTCTTAGTCAGGATATCAATAATTATCAGGGGTGATTGTAAAAAGCAAAAGAACATGAAATAAGTACTTATTTTGCAGTAATGGTGAACAGGTTGAGGTTTTGGAGATGCTCTATCTTTTAAACCTCTGCTTTCCTACTGTCTTCTTCTTCAAGCACGCAAGGCTCCTTCCATGGCAAGCTGTATGTAGGGTTTTATCATTGTCAATGGCTACCTCCCATCCTCTCAATGAAAATGTTCAACGTGCCCTGTCACGGCACGGCTAATCATCTGTCGGTTCTCAATCGGGTTGGAATAGAATCCAATGATTCTTTTGCGTTTGTCACTAACGCCCAGCCCTCAGGAGTTTGAAGCTCGTCACAGTCATTCAATCCTTGAATCCTACTCAGAATACCATAGACAAGGTTTAGACCTTCCGGATTCTCTTGAATGCCGCCATCAATTCTAGCTTATACCACGAAGATTCTGATTAAGGAATCCAAGAGATATCTACTCAATCTAAGGTAGAACAGAGGTGGTTGTCAGGAACCCGTTCATAGTTGAGAATGATGATGAGTGTCATGGATCATCACATTCATTAGGTTTAGGAACAAGTGATATCTTAGAATGGAAGCAAGCATGATTGAATGAAAAACAGTAGTAATTGCATTAATCCATCAAGACACAGCAGAGCTCCTCACCCCCAACCATGGGGTTTAGAGACTCATGTTGTAGAAGATACAATGAGAAACGTGTAAAGTGTCATGAGGTACAGATACAATATCAAAAGGTCCTATTAATAGTGAACTAGTAACCTAGGGTATACAGAAATGAGTAAATGACGTAAAAATCCACTTCCGAGGTCCACTTGGTGTGTGCTTGGGCTGAGCATTGAAGCTTTCATGTGTAGAGACTTTTCCTGGAGTTAAACGCCAGCTTTTGTGCTAGTTTGGGCGTTTAACTCCAATTTTTGTGCCAGTTCCGGCGTTAAACACCGGGAATTCTAATGCTGATTTGCAACGCCAGTTTGGGCCATCAAATCTCGGACAAAGTATGGACTATTATACATTGCTAAAAAGACCAGGATGTCTACTTTCCAACGCAATTGAGAGCGCACCAATTGGGCTTCTTTAGCTCCAGAAAATCCACTTCGAGTGCAGGGAGGTCAGAATCCAACAGCATCTGTAGTCCTTTTTCAGCCTCTGAATCAGATTTTTGCTCAGGTCCCTCAATTTCAGCCAGAAATTACATGAAATTACAGAAAAATACACAAACTCATAGTAAAGCCCAGAAAAGTAAATTTTAAATAAAAACTAATAAAAACATACTAAAAACTAACTAAAATGTACTAAAAACATACTAAAAATAGTGCCAAAAAGCGTATAAATTATCCGCTCATCAACGCCATATAAATCATATAGAATATAAATCATATAGAAAAGATACTAATAATGCTCACGCATCACCCCTCACATGACCTGACATAGTAACAACAAGAGAGATGATGGAATCATGACGCATCCGTCACATGAAGAATCTTGGAAGCATTTTGATCGTATCCATCCTATATTTGTGAGCAAGCCTAGAAATGTTAGACTAGCTTTGTGCTCTGACAGGTTTACACCGAATTCCAATTTCGGTAACACGTACTCTTGTTGGCTTGTAGTGGTGACATCTTGTAACCTGAGTCTCGAAATGTGCATGAAGGACCCATAAATGTTCTTAACTTGCATCGTATCTGGTCCCGCAATCCAAAGACCAAAATAGATGTCTTCTTGCAGCCATTGATGGATGAGTTAAAAGAGTTGTGAATCCATGGTGGAGAAACATATGATATTTTGACAAAGACAAACTTCTAATTGCATGTTATGTTGATGTGGACCATTACAACTTTCTTGCATACCGGATATTGTCAAGTTGGTCCACTCAGAGCAGAATGGAATGCCCCATTTGTATGGAGGATACAAAGGCATTTTTGTTGACAAATGTCTAGGTTAGACTTGAAGGACATTTGCAGGCAGCCAGATTTGAACTTAAAAAGACTTGATAACGGGCAGTCGGCTAAACCAAAGGCGGTGTTCGCTCTAGCGAAGGACCAGAGACAAAATATTTATAAGTGGATTAGAGGATTGAAGTTTCCTGATGGTTACACCTCTAACTTGAGCAGGTATGCAAACGTCTCACAGGGTAAGCTTGCTAGGTTGAAGAGTCATGATTGTCACGTCTTCATAGAGTCTTTGCTTCCTGTCGCATTCAGAGAACTTTCAACCAACATCTGGAAATCTCTCACAGAAATAAGTGAGTTCTTTAAGGAGTTATGTGCTACAAAACTTAGCATTAATGATCTCACAGTCATGGACGAGAACATTCCCATCATACTTTATAAGTTAGAGAGGATATTTCATTCATCTTTTTTTGACATTATGGAACACTTAGCAATCCACCTACAGTATGAAGCAATACTATGTGGGCCACTCCAATTTAGGTGGATGTACCAATTTGAGATGATAATTGGTTTATACCATAAAGAACAGAGTTCAGATTGAGGGCAGCATTTGTGAAGCATTCCTAGCTAAGAAAACATCCGCATTTTGATCACTCTATTTTTAGCCTCATATTGAGTCACGTAGAACAAGGGTTGGAAGGAACAATGAGAGGGGAGAATTCTTGTCAAGTGGAACAACATATCCAATCTTTCCTCTCGAAGGAGCTACAATGGGTGCGAGCAGTGACTACTGGTTAGAGTAGAAGGAAATCGATGCCGAATATATACATGTTTTGCTTTGACTGTGACTAGATTTTACCCTACCTCATGTGAGTTTTTTAAGTCTTTGTAAATATTGCAATTAGTAAGATACTAACTTCTTAATCTAATCAAAACTTCTTTATCCTATTCTATCATATAGGGTATTCCAAGAGGCAAATCCTAATACCTCATTGAATAATTTTTCACATTGGTTCAAAGAATATGTCAGCATCTAACTGATATAACAGATTGGGAACTAGTTGCACTTAGTTGAGGCCCAATAAATAAGGGCACTAGCTACTCGATATGCAATGTTAATGGATATCGGTTCCATTCTTTACAGTGGTTGATTGAAAAAAAGCAGATGACACCAGAGTTTGGATTTGTGGGATTCAGGCGGTGGTTATTCTGATTGGTTTGGTGTATGTTGCACAACACAATTCAGTTAGAGTATTTCTGTCGCACTACGTAGGTGTACATGTTTAAATGTGAATGGTATGATCCAAGTTCGCGACAAGAAACATGAAAGCACAAGGACTATGATATCACTGAAGTTAATATAATCAGGAAATATAGGCACTACGATCCTTTTATTCTACCTCAAAATGTACGACAGATATACTATTTACCTTATCTGGGTTCATGAAAGTCTAGTTGGGTAGTCATGGTTAAGACTAAGCCAATAGGCCGCATCGAGTCTGATGATGGAACAGAGGGTCAGGAACCTTACCAGATTGATAACCCAACTCCTTCGAAAATGGTGGTTGATATCGGTAAGTCAATCACCCTTAGGTCGGCTGTTATGGATGATGATATTATTGGCCTTGGAATAGATAATGATGCACTACCACTAGAGGACGATGATCTTCAAGAAAAAGACGAGATCGATGGCGACGAAGAAGAGGAAGATGAGTTCAATGATCGGAAAACTATCTCGGAAGAGGAGGATGGTGAACCAGAGGAAGAAGATGATGAATCTGAATATGGTTAATGTACATATAGTTCTATCGTATGTATTTCTTTACCAAACTTTGAGAAGAATGTAATATAATTAGTATTGTTTTAAATATTTTAATTACCATCATTCCGTATTTTTAATTTGTATAGTTAATATTTCACATCAGGTTTAAAGCACTATTTCAATTATTAATTATCAGGATACATTATAGATGGACGGAAAAAGATTATTAAAACAAATAAAAAAAACTACCGTCGGAATATATCAATGGTAATAGCCAGCCAATTTTCCAAAAAAAATTAAAAAATATTTCCGTCGGCATTACTATCGGATTTATCCGCCAGTAAGATAGCGCGAAGACGTATGATATGGTGCCTACATTACCGTAAAAAAATTTTCTACCGGTAACAATCAACAAATTTTGTTTTCTTGATAACCGTATTCCGTTGCTAAATTTGATGCAAATTACCATCGGACGCATAAATCCGACAGTACTTTGTTACCGGTGAAGTTTATTCTGTCGAATAAATATCGGCGCAAAATCTGACAATAAACATCGTACTATCAAATTTTATTTGTTTTTTCAACGGCACTCAACGTTTTTCTTATAGTGAGATCCGGTTTTCAAAAGCTGACCGGGTCACTGTTTTTTCATAGAATCCGCACAAATCAAACCAGTTCTCACTTGTTTTGATACAAGTCCAGTCCCAATAACAACTCAACACAATTTAGTGGTTGGGTGAGCGGTTTTTCAATCTGACCAAGTGGATCTTTTCGATTTTACAATTATGGAATGTATATTTATGACATTGGATATTTTCAAAAGTCAAAAACTATTTTGATGAACATTAAAAATTCAAGGAAGCAAATTAAGATATATTTTTTTGAAAATTCAAAAACTTATACACTCTAAAATCATTGATTATTTATTATTATTATTATTATTATTATTATTATTATTATTATTATTATTATTATTCAAGAAAATAAAAAAACAAACAAGGATAAAATTTACCAAAAAATCATATACATAGTATTATTGTTGTTGTTCTTTATCATCACCATCATCAAGATTTAAAAAAAATATTGTAGGTAAAGACAACAACCACATACTTGCATTAAGTCAAGAATGGCAAGTTAGTGAGATGCAAATGTACTGAAGCAGCGAGAGGTATAGATGAGATGCTATAATAGTGATAAACAAGGTCAAGACAGCATTGAGAAGAGATGTCGAGAGTCAAAACGGTGAGAGGCAAGTTGAGATGTTAGATGTCATAGTTCTATGTGAGAGAAGCGATTGCCAGTGGTGTCCAAACAAGATTGAGGGAAGATGAAAAGTGGTTCAAGGGCCTATGATGTATTTTTGGTTTGGCTTAGTATGTAAGCTTAAGTACAAACTATTTCAAAATTTAAATTTATTAACAGACTAGATCAAGAGTAAAAAATAAATTTAATTGACCTATTAGACATGTTTAAACCTATTAAAATATAAATAAATATATAAATAAGTTGTTATAATTAAAAAGGTTATTAAGTTTTTTAAATTTATTATATTTTATTATAACTACTTTGCTATATTTTAAATACTATAAAAATTTAAAAATGTTACAAATACTAAATTTGATATATTATATATAAATAAATTTTTAATAAAAATATTTAAAAAAATATCAAGTCTCTTAATAGTTTTAGGCCAAGCTAATTTCAATAACACGTTAGACTTAATAGTTTAAAAAAAGTTTATAGCAAACTTCAAGTTAAGCTCAGACCAAACCAACTTTAATAACAGAAGACAGAATTAATAGTAGAAGCCTATAGCATATTACAAGTTAAGCTCATACTAACTAATTACTCTTAAGAGTAAAACTTCACCTAACTTGACCTATTTTAATCCTTAATAGGAGCAAGAAAGAGACCAAAAAGAGTGGGTGAAATTCAAATAGAAGAGGCAAAGATGAAGTCACAATTAAGGTTTTACAAGGTAAGAGTACTCAGATTGATTGCTATATGCACTAAAATAGTTTTTCAAATTCTAATTGTACCAAGTACATTTTGAGATTATCAAAACTACATCATGTTTCCTAAATTCTTATCTATCAAGTGATTCATCATACTGTCAAGGACCACTTTTTTATTTTTGACATTGGGTGAGTGATCGTGTATAACAGCATTATGGGGGTACAGGGTACTTGATGGGAGTGTAACGGCTAGGATTAACAAATCGATCGGTCCGATTTAAAGAACAGTAATCGGACGGTTCGATTATAGGTTAGGTAGGTACACAAATCGGACCGTTCGATTTGTGCCCCCAACCAGGATGTATACACTCCCAAGTTAAATGAATGTCCCTGTTCCCTTTCAATTTTGAACCAGTTCAGAAATTCTCCTCTCCTCCAACCACACCTCCAGCTTCATTCATTCATTCTCCTCTATTGATGAAGTTTTGAGTAAAAAAAAAAATTGGAGCACACATTTTTAGTACTGCCTAAAAGAAGAAGAATAAAAAATGTCAATCGTCTGGAGTTCTACATTGTTAATTATCTTGATCATCCTAATTATGTAAGTTTTTATTTCAAAAAATTTTATTTTAATTAAAATAATAATTATAATGTTAGAGATTAGTAGTTTATTATAGTGATAATGTAAGAAATTAGTGGAGTAATAATTTTTAAATATTTAATTTAATTAAAATAATTTTAGAGATTAGTAATAATAAATTATAATGCAAATGTTAGAGATCTCTAGTGTATTAATATTGTTTAGAAGGAAGGATTATGTTACATTATAATAATAAATTAATTATTATTATTAATAGAATAATTGCAATAATATTAATAATAATAATAATACTACGGTTATTAAAAATGGATATATGATAAATAGAATAACTAATATTAATTGTTATTAATGAATTTATTGTAATAATAATAATAATAATTGTTGTTATTACTACTACTAGTCTGATAGTTTTTTAATTATCATTAGAATATAGTACTAATATTGTTCTGTACGTGTGATAATAATAAATAAATTAATTAGTATTAATTATTAATAATAAATAACTTTTTGTAGTAATAATGTTTATTATTAAGCTTTCGTTCGTTCGAACGATAGTAAAATGAATATTATGAATTAAAAATGATTGAATTAATTTTTTTTGGTATAAGTTTAATATAAATATTTAATAAAGAATTAATGATTGATTTATTATTGTATGTATGTTGTTAGAATAGAATAGAATAGTTATTTGAGTATTAGTATATAATATAATAGTTATTTATATAAATTATTGTTATTATTATTATTTTTATTGATTATGGATATGTTTTACTGGTTATTTGATAATGAAAATTTTATTCTGTTAAATTTAATTTATTAATTAATTAATATTATGTTTGTATTTATGGGACACCGGCTTTTATCATATTTCATAGATTGGAGTTGTCCAATGTCAGTCGGCATTGGTTAATGCTCTAATCGAGAGATGGCGCCTTGAGACTCACACATTCCATTTTCCGGTTGGTGAGTGTGCTGTGACGTTGGAGGATGTGGCGTTAATTCTTGGTCTTCCGACGAATGATTTGCTAGTTACAGGACCGACACTGAGCAGTTATGAGGCGTTAGATGCTGAATGCTTGGATCAGTTTGGTGTTGCACCTAGGAAGGCAGACTGCAAGGAAAGTTTCATCAAGTTAACGTGGTTTCGAGCATTAAAAGATCAATTAGTGTTGGTTGATGATATCCAGATTCAGAGGTACGTGAAGTGCCACATAATGTTATTGTTTGGGACTGTTGTGTTTGGAGTAAATGAGTCTGGATCAGGGGTGCACTGGAAGTTTCTACCATTACTCCGTAACTTTGGTGGGATCATATAGTTCAATTGGGGATCGGCTTGCCTAGCACACTTGTATAGGGCATTGTGTAGGGCAACTCGTGTCGACTGTAAGGAGATTGATGGTCCGCTGACACTCTTGCTTACCTGGGCTTGGATCCGTCTACCATTCATTGCGCTGATTCCTAGCAATCCTCGAATCTTTCCGATTGCAAATAGGTAAATTTAATTACTAAACGCTTTGAAATAGTGTATTTTAAATTGTATTGATAAATGTAAATTAACAAGTTGTCTGATGTCATGTGGCGTAACTAGGAACGTGAGAATCGGCCTTACAGATTTCATACCCTTGTTCACTTTAGGAGAGATCTGGATGTTCTGCAAGAAGGACATGTTTGTTGTAATAAATAAGTAGTTGTTTTCGTTTAGCCGTATTATTATTCAGTGTGTAATCCTCGGTTACCTGCATAATGTGTGCAGTTTGTTTGGGAGCCTTATGCAATTGGTCGGACCGATCCAGACGTGATTCCTCCTGACATCAGTCAGCATTCGGCTATTTAGAGTGCCACAGTTCCACTTATATCTTTTGAATGTATTGAGTGGCATGCATCTGATAGACTAAGGAGGCAATTTGGCTTGACTCAGGGCGTTCCTCATCAAGAGCGGGATCTAGGTGAAGCACATGGCGAAGTTCTGACATGTCCAAAAAATCAAGATTGGTCTGGAACCCACTCATTCTGGGTTACGCATTGGATGAATCGGTATAGTCATGTTCTTGTCGAGCACATGGTGCCCTCACATCATCAGGCAGATATCTACTTGCATTGGTACTGTTCATACCCTGGGTCGAGCTATCCGACCCGGGATGTTCCGCAGACAAAGCGACCGACCTCTTCAAGTCAGGACAACCCGACCTCTTCTCAAAGAGCTCGGCCAAGTCACAGGAAAGTCCAAACAAAGGGCCCAAATAGAGGAACACGTCCCAAATTCAAGGGCAGCCCAAGCCCGTAGAGATAAAGGTGGTTCCCTTAAAGATAAGAGGACCCCAGTCAAATATAAGATAAGATAAGATAAGATAACTAACTTATCTAATCTAAAGAGGTCACTCTACACCATTATAAATACACTGGAGCACCCAGGTATAACTCATACTCTGATTCTACTCAATACCTGCTTAATACCCTTGCTAACTTAAGCATCGGAGTCCCTTGCAGGTACCCCCACCCTCTGGGGACGAAGGATCAGCATCATAACCAAGTCGGACACAACATCCCTGACCCGCACAGAAGATCTCGTCCGAGATCGACCTACAGTTTTAGATAACCCCCAGAACATTGGCGCCATTGCCGGAGATTTTCGGAAGTCATCCCATTACCATGGCGGAAGATCATGACGACAATCACACCTCAGATCTAGAAGAAAGAACGCCGCATAAAAACACGGACTCTACACCAAAAGATACTTCCCAAATCAACAATAAGGACTCCCCAAACGAGGGAGCCTTGGATGCATTTCAAGATCGGTTAAAACAACTTGAGGTAGACGCTCTACGTCAACGAGAGGCCGAGAAGGATCTACAAAGAGAAATAAGGCGACGCCGGGAATTGGAGAATAAACTCCTAAAACTTGAAGCCGATGTCAAGACTAAAGCCAGCCGATCCATTCTCGAAGATAGCACCCACAAGGAGCAAGATCCATTCACCAAGGAGATCATGAAGAAAAGAATCCCAAAAGACTTTAAACTCCCAGACATGGCCTTGTACGACGGCACTACGGATCCCAGCCATCATCTTAGCAACTTCAGGAGTAGAATGTATCTCACCGACGCCTCAGATGCAGTTCGTTGCAAAGCCTTTCCAACTACTTTAATAAAAATAGCAATTAGATGGTTCGACAACCTCCCTCCTAGATCCATCTCGAGTTTCGACGATATGGTCAAGAAGTTCCTGGCCAGATTCTCCATCCAAAAGGAAAAAGCTAAACATGCGCCGAGCTTACTGGGAATCAGACAAGGAGAAAGGGAAACCCTGTGCAACTACATGGAGAGATTCAACAAGACATGCCTGGATATACAAAACCTGCCAACAGAAGCCGCTATCATGGGCCTTATTAATGGCCTACGAGAAGGGCCTTTTAGTCAATCTATATCAAAGAAGTACCCCACGTCTCTAAACGAGGTGCAGGAACGAGCGGAAAAATACATCAACATAGAAGAAAACTCCTGATTAGGAGAGACCTCAAAGGATGGGTTCACCTCTCGGGATAAAGACAAAGATTCCAGAAAGAAGGAAGATCACCATGGAGAGAAAATCAAAAAATACCACAATTACACCCTTCTCCGGGTGTCTCTTGTGGATGTCTACAGAGAGGTTTGCAACACAGAAAAAATACCACCAGCTCGACCATTCAAAGGCAAAAAAGGAGGAGGAAACCAGGCTGAATATTGTGAATACCATCGGATCCGCGGGCACTCCACCAATGAGTGTTTTGACTTAAAAAATGTCATAGAAAAGCTCGTACGAGAAGGAAAGCTAGATCGATACCTGGCCACCCATGATGATGAACAAAGGAAAAGAAGAAGAGCAGAAGATGTTGAACCAACCGCGCGATCATCCTGGACGCCAGAAAGACATGTCCACATGATACACGGCGGATTCACCGGGGGAGGAATCTCCAAATCATCCCGCAAAAGACATCTCAAAGACGTATATCACGTTGCAGAAAAGGAAGAAGCACTCGACATCCCGGTGATCACTTTCACCAAGGAAGACGCATCCGGCGTCGCGTCAGGGCATGACGATCCCATGGTCATCACTATTATACTGGCAAACGCAAATCTTCACCGCACGTTGATAGACCAGGGGAGCTCTGCCGATATCTTATTCAAAATCGCTTTCGACAAACTCGGTTTGGAAGAAAAAGAACTCAGAGCATATCCGGACAGCCTGTTCGGGCTGGGAGATATCCCAGTTCAACCGATGGGATACATCTCACTCCACACAACTTTTGGAAAAAGAAGTCAGTCAAGAACACTCAAAATAGATTATATCGTCGTCAACGTAAGCTCAGCCTACAATGCCCTACTAGGTCGGGCAACGTTAAATCAGCTTGGCGCAATAGTCTCGACTCCACATCTATGCATGAAGTTCCCAACTGCAGGTGGAATAGCTACAGTAAAGGCAGATCAGAAGATGGCGCGCTGCTGTTACAACGAAAGTCTAAACCTCAGAGGCAGAGGAGAAGAATTCCACACAATCGAGCTCGGTGGAGTTCGGAGGCGGGAGGAGCTCCGCCCACAACCTGAAGGAGAAATAGAGAAAATTCAGATCGGGAACACCCTGGACCAAACAACCAACATCGGCACACTCCTAAAAGGGGACATAAAAGAATCACTCATACAGTTCCTACGCGACAACGCTGACCTCTTTGCGTGGAAGGCCGCAGACATGCCAGGCATAGATCCCAAACTAATGTGCCACAAGCTAGCAGTCTACCCAGGATCTCGGCTGGTACAATAAATGCGCAGAAAGCTAGGACCAGAACACTCTCAAGCGGTGGAAGAACAGGTACGAGCTCTACTGGAGGTAGGCTTCATAAGAGAAGTCAAATACCCGTTATGGCTTGCTAATGTCGTTTTGGTAAAAAAGTCAAATGGGAGGTGGAGAATGTGCACCGACTATACCGATCTCAACAAACCTTGCCCGAAAGATCCTTATCCGCTCCCAAACATCGACGCACTAGTAGATGCCTCCTCCGGATACAAATACCTCCCCTTTATGGACGCATACTCAGGATATAACCAAATCCCAATGTACCCATCCGACCAAGAAAAAACCTCTTTCTTAACCCCAAAGACAAATTACTGCTACATCGTTATGCCCTTTGGTCTCAAAAATACGGGAGCCACTTACCAAAGATTAATGAACAAAGTTTTTTCGGATCGCATCGGAAAGATCATGGAGGTCTACGTAGACGACATGCTAGTAAAGACGCAAAACGAAGAGATGTTATTATCCGATCTGACACAAGTATTCAACACCATAAGACGACACGGCATGCGACTCAATCCCACGAAATGTACCTTCGCAGTAGAAGCTGGTAAATTCTTGGGTTTTATGATCATACAGAGAGGAATCGAGGCAAACCTGGACAAGTGCAGGGCCGTACTCGACATGAAAAGCCCGACTTGTATCAAAGAGGTACAACAACTCGGGCGGTTGGCAGCCTTGTCCAGATTCCTGGCTGGATCAGCAATAAGATCTCTCCCCTTCTACGCCATTCTAAGGAAGGGAAAGGAGTTTGAATGGACAGCTGAATGCGAGCAAGCCTTCCAAGACTTCAAAAAATTTCTAGGACGGCCACCTATATTAAGTCAGCCACGGGAAGGAGAACCACTCATCTTGTACCTCACAGTGGGAAATCGGGCAATAGCCTCAGTACTGGTCCGAGAAGACAACAGTGGGCAACAACCCATATACTTTATCAGCAAAGTGTTACAAGGGTCCGAGCAGAACTACCAGAAAATAGAAAAGTTTGCTTACGCTCTCATAATAACATCTCGACGACTTCGCCCATATTTCCAGTCTCACACCATTAAAGTTCGGACCAACCAGCCCATAAAAGGAATCTTATAGAAAACAGACTTGGCAGGCAGAATCTTGCAATGGGCAGTCGAGTTGTCTGAATTCGACCTTCAATACGAAGCTCGGACGGCCATCAAATCTCAATATCTGGCCGACTTCATTGCCGAATTTACGGACACACCGAAAATCCCCGCAGAATAGAATCTATACGTGGACGGCTCCTCAAATAAAATGGGAAGTGGCACAGGCGTAATAATTGAAAGCGACCAGAGGACCCAAATCGAACTCTCCCTCAAATTCGGGTTCCCTACCTCAAACAATCAAGTGGAATATGAGGCACTACTAGCTGGTTTGAAGCTGGCTAGGGAGGTTGGAGCTCAAAAACTTATCATCTTCAGCGACTCACAGGTAGTCACTTCACAAATAACAGGAAGCTACCAAGCCAAAGATCCCACTATGAAAAAGTACTTAGACAAAACCAGGGAATAGCTCGGACAACTCGGAGAGTATGAGATTCGACACATACTCCGAGAACAGAATGCCCGGACCGATACACTCTCAAAACTAGCCAGCACCAAACCAGGAGGCAACAATAGAAGCCTCATCCAAAAAATTCTACAGAATCCATCAATCTCAAAAGAAGAAAAGGTCCTAGCCATAACAGGTCGCGATCAGGGATGGATGACCCCCATAATTAATTACCTCACAACAGAAGCCCTCCCTACAGATGAGAAAGAGGCAAAGAGGTTAAAATGGGAAGCACAATACTACACCATCATAAATAATACTTTATACAAAAGAGGGATTTCGACACCATTACTAAAATGCGTGCTGACTTCCAACACTAAGGATATCCTAGAAGAAGTACACAGTGGCATTTGTGGCAATCACTTCGGAGCACAAGCACTCGCCAAAAAAGTACTTCGGACAGGATTCTATTGGCCAACTCTACAAAAAGAAGCCACAGAATTTGTAAGGACATGTTCGCCATGTCAAAAGCATGCCAACTTCCACACCGCTCCGCCAGAGGAACTCATCAGCGTAACCTCACCTTGGCCATTCACAAAATAGGGACTCGATCTCCTCGGACCTTTTTCTCAAGGATCAGGACGAGTCAAATTCCTCATAGTTGGAATAGACTACTTCACAAAATGGATCGAGGCAGAACCCCTAGCCAATGTCACAGCTCAAAGAAGTCAGAAATTCCTATATAGAAACATCATCACAAGGTTCAGAGTTCCATACTCCATCACTACAGACAATGGTACCCCCAGTTCACAAACGCAGGCTTCAGAAAACTAGCGGCCGACCTGAATATAAAACAACAATTCACCTCTGTTGAGCACCCCCAAACCAATGGGCAAGTTGAAGCTGCTAACAAAGTTATATTAGCAGGGTTAAAACGGAGATTATAGGATGCAAAGGGAGCCTGGGCTGAAGAGCTCCCGCAAGTCCTATGGGCATATCGAACGACTTCACATTCCACGACAAAGGAGTCACCTTTCCGATTAGCCTATGGAATGGAGGCAATGATCCCAGTGGAGGTCAAAGAAGGATTACCCAGAGTAATCCATTTTAGCGAAAAGCCAACTCCCAACTTCAAAGGCAAGAGCTCAACTTACTTCCAGAAATCCGAGAAAAAGCTCGGATAAGGGAAGAGGCGCTGAAACGACGAATGGCCTCCAGATACAACCGAAAAGTAATACAGCGGGCCTTTACTGAAAACGACCTCATCGTAATCCAAAATGATATAGGAACAACTCGACCTGGAGAAGGAAAGCTGGCAGCAAACTGGAAAGGACACTTTCGAGTCATAGAAGTACTGGGAAAGGGTTACTACAGGCTTTCCGAACTCGACGGGCGAGAGCTTCCTAGATCATGGCACGCCTGTAACCTAAGAAGGTACTATAGCTAGGGATGATAAAAGATCTTGGACAAGGCACACTCTTTTTCCTTAAAAAGGTTTTTTAACGAGGTGCCCCGCCAAGACCTACAAATCACCCGACTTAGGACATTAACTCTTCATGTATATTTGCATTTTCTTTTAATAAAATTTATTCAGATTCTCTACAAACGCTCAAGTCATATTATTCTGAAAATATTTATCACCCGATTGTAAAGCTACAGATCGATAGAAAGTGAAAACCAAATTCACTGCGCGATCACGATAAAAACGAGGGCTAAAAACCCAAATTCTACAAAATCGGCAAAGATGAAAACAGAATAATGCAAGAAGTTATAGAAAGTGATCCATAGAAAGGACCTGACGAGGTCCTAATAAAATGGATTGCTATAAAATAACTTAAAGACTGGCCGACACAAAAAGTCAGACCAGCCACAACAACCCAAGTTATAAGTAAAGCCCTGGAAAGAGGTCTGGCCAACCCTATAAAAGAGGATTACTATAACTTCGAAGAGCCCAACATGAGGAAGTCAGACTCCTACAAAAAAGTTACAAAAGATAATCCCTGAAAGAGACCTGAACAAGGTTCAAGAAAGAGGATTATCAAGTAACTCGACATGGCCCGACGTGACATAGTCGGCCCGGAAAGATAAAGTTACAAAAGATAAATCCCTGAAAGAGACCTGAACAGGGTCCAAGAAAGAGGATTATCAAGTAACTCGACAGGGCCCGACGTGACAAAGTCGGCCTGGAAAGATAAAGTTACAAAAGATAAATTCCTGAAAGAGACCTAAACAAGGTCCAAGAAAGAGGATTATCAAGTAACTCGACAGGGCTCCGTGACAAAGTCGGCCCGGAAAGATAAAGTTACAAAAGATAAATCCCTGAAAGAGACCTGAACAAGGTCCAAAAAAGAGGATTATCAAGTAACTCGACAGGGCCCGACGTGACATAGTCGGCCCAGAAAGATAAAGTTACAAAAGATAAATCCCTGAAAGAGACCTGAACAAGGTCCAAGAAAGAGGATTATCAAGTAACTCGACAAAGCCCGACATGACGAAGTCGGTCCAAGATACAAAGCTACAAAGGTAATCCCTGAAAGAGCCCTGAACAAAGTCCAAGAAAGAGGATTACCGAGTAAATTGACAGGAACCGACACGATAAAGCTACCCTTGGAAGAGACCTTAAGTAAGGTCCAAAAAAGAAGCGCTACAAACAAAAACCAAGTTGAAAAATCGGCAATCTCAGTATCATGATAAACAACAGTTTACGATTGATGAAAGCAGCGTCAGGCCAAAGAATCAAGTTGACAAAAACCTACGAAAGTGCGAAGACGAGTGCAAAGCAGACAGGATATAAAAACTACTAAGTTATGATAATAGCAAGCTTCAGAGGCCACCCAAATCAGCCCAGGAAGCTCGAAAGTCATTTTGTTTTTCAAAACAAAGTTGCTAAACAAGCAACAGAAGTATCAACAGTCAAACAAAACACCATTTACAAAGTAAAAGAGTTCAAAGCCCACAGGCCGGGCTATACACAAGTACATCAGAAATAATCAAGGAGAGTCCAAAGGTTTCCCAGTAGCAGCATCCCGGGGTGAAGGAGGACGAGTTTGAAGAGGCACTGCATCTACTGTCCCATCATCCCGGTTCAGGATCTGGACATCAGGATCGGACTCAGACTGAAGGACTTCAGCTGCCTGAGAAGAAGAAGGCGGCACAACAGAGACTTTGGTAGAAGAAACAGGAGGAGGCTCAACATCATCGTCATCAGGGTCCTCGGGAATGATTTTACCATCCTTCACAACATTATCCAAGCTAAACAAGGCAAGGTCAGCCTCCGGGGCAATAACCCGAACCTGTTTCTTCAGGTTCTCATAGGCAGCAGTTACGCTGCCCACAAGATGACCCTGGAGCTCCCTAATAATCAACCCAGACTGACTCTAGCTCCCCCCAAAGATGCATCACTTCTCGGTAGGACGTGACATAGCTTTCTTTGTGCTTCAAAGCCACATCCTCAGCCAATCGCACAGAGGCCGCCAGGGCAAGAGAGCTGGCCTTCTCCACTTCCAGCTCCTTCTTCAGTTTAGTCACCTCCGCTTCAAACTCCTCCTTGAGACCCTTCATCCGATCAAATTCTCGCTTAGCTTCCTCCATAAAAGCTTTGGTAGCATGCAGAGGTAGATTTTGGGCAGTACGATACAAAGCAGCTCCCATATGAGCCATCTTGACACTAATCCGAGTTATAAAATCCAAGTGACGAAGGAGAGATACATCATCCATTGAAAGAGCACCATAAGGTGCGATCTGCTGGTCCACAAAACCAATAGGATCAAAATCTGGGGCATCTAGATTGAAAGGTTCAACAGTTCAAGGTCTTTTTGGAGGAGGAGCAGCCGAAGAAGAAACCACAGCAGCAGTAGAAGATTGAGGGGGATCCACTAAACGGACCCGAGGTGTAGGGATCATTCTCCTCGGGCCAGGAGAGCTCGGCACGGATGGCTTCAAAGGAGATTGGGAAGTTCCTTCCCCATTAGCCCGGGCCGAGATGTTTTGAGCCGCAGTAGCTTTTCTCGCCTTCTTGAAGGCCTTCATTGCATCATTATTCTTGGCCATCTCTGCAAAATGAAAAACAATAATTTATCACGCCAGGAAGTAAGTAGGAGAAAAAAAGATAACAAGATATATCAAGGCAGTACCCAAAGCAGTTCGAATAAGGGACAGATCTCCCAAAGACTTTTTAGTATCCAAGTGAGGAGGTTCTCCCCAAATATCCTCCAAAACACTCATAAAGGACTGCTCGACCTCGCTCAACATCTCCCAAGTATATCGGGATACCACTACGTTCTTCTGCCACTCTAAGGGAAAGCAGGGCTCATTATTTTCATCCAGAAAGAAAGGTCGGGCTCCTTCAACAGCCCAGACCTTAAAGAAGTAGTTCTTAAAATCCCGAAAAGATTCATCATACATGAAAAAAAACCTTTTGCCCCTGGGCAGACCTAAAAGAAATCCAAGAAGCTTTCTTCTTGGTAGTCCCAGGTTTGGTCAACACAAAAAGATACAGAAAAAGAGTTTGAGAAGGCGTAACACCAAATTCTTGACAAACAAGCTGAAAAATCTTGATGAAGCCCCATGAATTCGGATGGAGCTGCGAAGGGGCTACATTACAAGACCATAACAGGTCAGTTTCAAAAGAAGTAAAAGGAAAGGTGATGTTCATTTGGCTAAAAAAGAAGTCATAAGCATAGAAGAAGGGACGCTCCCCCTGGATCAAGACTAGGAAGCAGACTCTATCGCCAGAATCAGGTGCTACCAACTCATAATTGCCCTCCTGATCTGCACTGCTACAGACACGATGATGCTTTTTAAGCATCGCACAAAATTCTAAATCAATTAAAGAAACACACAACAAGACAAGAGAGTCCAGCCAATCGGACATCCCTTCGGGAACCTCAAAAGAGGCCTCGACAATATTTTTTCGGGAAGACATGGCCAACTAATCCTACAAAGCAAGAAAAAATATTGGGTTACTAAAAAGGTAAAGACATCCCAGACGAAATCAAAACAACTTGGACAGCACATTCCAGCGTGGTACAAATAAAAAGGAAAATCCCAGGACACAACCCAGAGTCCAGGGGCATCCTTTGGAGGTAATCAGGGAATAAAGATTCAGGAAAATCCACATGACTAATGTCTCAGCAAAAACCCTTTTCAAGAAAAAACTAACGTCTCAGTAGAAACCCTTTCCAAGAAAAACAAACCCAAAGAAGATAAAAAAATCCATCAAAAGGAGCAAACTCTCTCAAAAAAAACAAAGTTCAACAAAACAGGAGTGGCATTTGAAGCCCTAAAAAGCAAAATTAGGAGAAAACACCCAGAAGCATACATAAAGGCAATAAGAAGACCAGAAGGCATGCATCACAGTGATAAACCGAGCGTGATAATATACAAAGATCCAAGCTTTCCAACATACACTCAGTCAGAACTTCAAAAAAACAGATACGGAGTAGCAAAATAGACGACGGAAGAAAAAGAAAAACCAACCTGAAAAAGGAGAAGAATGCGGAAGAGGGTTGAAGACAAAGAGGCCAGAAGCTGCCGTCGGAAGCACTCACGATCGCCGAAACCACGTTGAGACACCAAGAAACATAAGCTTTCAGGGGAAAACAAAAGTGAGAAAGAAAAGAGGAAGTTACTGAAAGGAGAAAAAACCGTCTCCGTGTGTGAAGTTCAAAATAAAAGAAGCAAGAGAAACGGGGCATTGAAAACCAATTAATGGGGGCATTAAAAACCCTCGCGCCTTCCCAAGGCCAGGGCACTAAATGCAAAAGCACGCGCTTTCAGAGGAAACGGAACAAAAACGTTCCGCATTCAAAAAAGGAGAACTCTACAAAAAGAAATCGATAAAATGCTCGAGTTCGACTTCACCAAAGAAGGATCAAAGTCCTAAAACTAAACACTCGACCTCAAAAAGGAAGACCAAGCTCGAGCAGGGGCACTGTTCATACCCTGGGTCGAACTATCCAACCTGGGATGTTCTACAGACAAAGCGACCGACCTCTTCAGGTCAGGACAACCCGACCTCTTCTCAAAGAGCTCGGCCAAGTCACAGGAAAGCCCAAACAAAGGGCCCAAATAGAGGAACACGTCCCAAATCCAAGGGCAGCCCAAGCCCGTAGAGATAAAGGCAGTTCCCTTGAAGATAAGAGGACCCCAGTCAAAGATAAGATAAAGATAAGATAAGATAACTAACTTATCTCATCTAAAGAGGTCACTCTACACCATTATAAATACACTGGAGCACCCAAGTATAACTCATACTCTGATTCTACTCAATACCTGCTTAATACCCTTACTAACTTACGCATCGGAGTCCCTTGCAGGTACCCCCACCCTCTGGGGATGAAGGATCAGCATCATCACCAAGTCGGACACAACACCCCCGACCCGCACAAAAGATCTCGTCCGAGATCGACCTATAGTTTCAGGTAACCTCCGGAACAGGTACCGAGGTACATATGGTGACCACTTGCATCTGTCAGATCTCGAACCGCAACATAATCAGCACGGTGATCTTATGCATTATTAGAAGAATCAACAAGTATAACCACCGCCACCACTATTGCCACCGCAACCACCACCATCCCCTCACAAACACAGGCACAGGAAGAGCCTGAGCCGTTCACTCCATACATTCCTGACACATATTCTGCAGATTACTTCACACCACCAGTACATCAACAGTATTGGAGTGTCCCGCACCAAGAATCAGGTGAATAAGGTTTGTCTAGCCAGCTGCTTGGATTCATGGCTCCTGTGCCAGGTTACTCATATCCAACTTACGGAGACATTCCCACCGACCAGAGGGCCCAATCGAGTGGGATTGCTCCAGGTAGATTGTCATTGGATGATGCCTCGACAGCTCACTTCCTCTGATACCTCTGAAGGTAGACTTTCTGTTGACTCAAGTAGGAGTGATGATGCCACGAGGGGGATCATACAGAGCGGAAATTCACGTCCTTTTCTGATGGGTCTATGGTTCACGAAATTATGATCATCAATGGTGCCATCAACATGGTACGCTCAATTGCAATCTCAACTCTTTATCACAACTTCGCACAACTAACCAGCAAGTGCACTGGGTCGTCTAAGTAATAAACCTTACGCGAGTAAGGATCGACCCCACGGAGATTGTTGGTATGAAGCAAGCTATGGTCATCTTGTAAATCTCAGTCAGGCGGATTCAAATGGTTATGGAGGATTAATGATTAAAAGATGAATAAGACATAAAATAAAGATAGAGATCATATTTATGTAATTCATTGGTGAGAATTTCAGATAAGCGTATGGAGATGCTTTGTCCCTTCCGTCTCTCTGCTTTCCTACTGTCTTCATCCAATCCTTCTTACTCCTTTCCATGGCAAGCTGTATGTTGGGCATCATCGTTGTCAATGGCTACAGTCCCGTCCTCTCAGTGAAAATGTTCAACGCGCTCTGTCACAGCACGGCTATTCATCTGTCGGTTCTCGATCATGTCAGAATAGAATCCAGTGATTCTTTTGCGTCTGTCACTAACGCCCCACAATCACGAGTTTGAAGCTCGTCACAGTCATTCAATCCCTGAATCCTACTCAGAATACCACAGACAAGGTTTAGACCTTCCGGATTCTCAAGAATGGCCGCCAATGGATTCTAGCTTATACCACGAAGATTCTGATTAAGGAATCCAAGAGATATCCACTCAATCTAAGGTAGAACGGAGGTGGTTGTCAGGCACACGTTCATAGGTGAGAATGATGATGAGTGTCACAGATCATCACATTCATCAAGTTGAGGAACAAGTGATATCTTAGAACAAGAATAAGCTGAATTGAATAGAAGAACAATAGTAATTGCATTAATACTCGAGGTACAGCAGAGCTCCACACCTTAATCTATGGTGTGTAGAAACTCTACCGTTGAAAATACATAAGAACAAGGTCTAGGCATGGCCGAATGGCCAGCCTCCCAAAGAGGGTTTAATCATAAAAATATGATCAAAAGATGATCCGAAGATTGAAAGATTCCCCCTAATACAATAGCAAAATATCCTATTTATAGAGAACTAGTAGCCTAAGGTTTACAGAAATGAGTAAATGACGTAAAAATTCACTTCCGGGCACACTTGGTGTGTGATTGGGCTGAGCATTGATGCTTCTATGTGTAGATACTTTTCTTGGAGTTAAACGCCAGCTTTTGTGCCAGTTTGGGCGTTTAACTCCCACGTTTGTGCCAGTTCCGGCGTTTAACGCCAGGAATTCTGAAGCTGACTTGGAACGCCTGTTTGGGCCATCAAATCTTGGGCAAAGTATGGACTATTATATTTTTCTGGAAAGCCCTGGATGTCTACTTTCCAACGCAATTGAGAGCGCACCAATTGGGCTTCTGTAGCTCCAGAAAATCCACTTCAAGTGTAAGGAGGTCAGAATCCAACAGCATCTGCAGCTCTTTTCAGCCTCTGAATCATATTTTTGCTCAGGTCTCTCAATTTCAGCCAGAAAATACTTGAAATCATAGAAAAACACACAAACTCATAGTAAAGTCCAGAAAAGTGAATTTTAAATAAAAACTAATAAAAATATAATAAAAACTAACTAAAATATACTAAAAGCATACTAAAAATAATGCCAAAAAGCGTATAAATTATCCGCTCATCACAACACCAAACTTAAATTGTTGCTTGTCCCCAAGCAACTGAAATTCAATAGGATAAAAAGAAGAGAATATACAATGAATTCCAAAAACATCTATGAAGATCAGTATTAATTAGATGAGCGGGGCTTTTAGCTTTTTGCCTCTGAACAGTTTTGGCATCTCACTTTATCCTTTGAAGTTCAAAATGATTGGCTTCTATAGGAACTCAGAATCCGGATAGTGTTATTGATTCTCCTAGTTAAGTATGATGATTCTTGAACACAGCTACTTTATGAGTCTTGGTCGTGGCCCAAAGCACTCTGTTTTCCAGTATTACCACCGGATACATCCATGCCACAGACACATAACTGGGTGAACCTTTTCAGATTGTGACTCAGCTTTGCTAGAGTCTCCAATTAGAGGTGTCCAGGGTTCTTAAGCACACTCTTTTTGCTTTGGATCATGACTTTAACCGCTCAGTCTCAAGTTTTCACTTGACACCTTCACGCCACAAGCACATGGTTAGGGACAGCTTGATTTAGCTGCTTAGGCCAGGATGTTATTCCTGTAGGCCCTCCTATCCACTGATGCTCAAAGCCTTGGATCCTTTTTATTATTCTTGCCTTTTGGTTTAAAGGGTTATTGGCTTTTTCTGCTTGCTTTTTTTTTGAATTCACTGCTTTTTCTTGCTTCAAGAATCATTTTTATGATTTTTCAGATCCTCAGTAACATGTCTCCTTTTTCATCATTCTTTCAAGAGCCAACAATTTTAACATCCATGAACAACAAATTCAAAAGACATATGCACTGTTCAAGCATACATTCAGAAATCAAAAGTATTGCCACCACATCAAAATAATTAATCTGTTATAAAATTTGAAATTCATGCAATTCTTCTCTTTTCAATTAAGAACATTTTTCATTTAAGAAAGGTGATGGATTCATAGGACATTCATAACTTTAAGGCATAGACACTAAGACACTAATGATCATAAGACACAAACATAAATAAAACATAAAGCATAATTTTCGAAAAATAGAAAAATAAAGAACAAGGAGATTAAACAACGGGTCCACCTTAGTGATGGCGGCTTGTTCTTCCTCTTGAAGATCTTATGGAGTGCTTGAGCTCCTCAATGTCTCTTCCTTGCCTTTGTTGCTCCTCTCTCATGATTCTTTGATCTTCTCTAATTTCACGGAGGAGGATGGAATGTTCTTGGTGCTCCACCTTTAGTTGTCCCATGTTGGAACTCAATTCTCCTAAGGAGGTGTTGATTTGCTCCCAATAGTTTTGTAGAGAAAAGTGCATCCCTTGAGGCATCTCAAGGATTTCATGATGAGGAATTTCCTCATGTCCATGAGTGGGATCTCTTGTTTGCTCCATCCTCTTCTTAGTGATGGGCTTGTCCTCATCAATGAGGATGTCTCCCTCTATGTTAATTCCAACTGAATTACAGAGGTGACAAATGAGATGAGGGAAGGCTAACCTTGCCAAGCTAGAGACTTGTCCGCCACCTTATAAAGTTCTTGGAATATAACCTCATGAACTTCTACTTCCTCTCCAATCATGATGCTATGAATCATGATAGCCCGGTCTATATTAGCTTCGGACCGGTTGCTAGTGGAAATGATTGAGTGTTGGATAAACTCCAACCATCCCCTAGCCACGGGTTTGAGGTCATGCCTTCTCAGTTGAATCGGCTTCCCTCTTGAATCTCTCTTCCATTGAGCGCCCTCTTCACAAATGTCTATGAGGACTTGGTCCAACCTTCGATCAAAGTTGACCCTTCTGGTGTAGGGGTGTTCATCTCCTTGCATCATGGGCAAGTTGAATGCCAACCTTACATTTTCCGGACTAAAATCTAAGCATTTTTCCCGAACCATTGTAAGCTAATTCTTTGGGTCCGGGTTCACACTTTGATCATAGTTCTTGGTGATCCATGCATTGGCATAGAACTCTTGAACCATTAAGATTCCGACTTGTTGAATGGGATTGGTAAGAACTTCCTAACCTCTTCTTTAGATCTCATGTCGGATCTCTGGATATTCACTCTTTTTGAGTTTGAAAGGGACCTCGGGGATCACCTTCTTCATGGCCACAACTTCATAGAAGTGGTCTTGATGCACCCTTGAGATGAATCTCTCCATCTCCTATGACTCGGAGGTGGAAGCTTTTGCCTTTCCTTTCCTCTTTCTAAAGGTTTCTCCGGCCTTAGGTGACATAAATGGTTATGAGAAAACAAAAAGCAACGCTTTTACCACACCAAACTTAGAAGGTTTGCTCGTCCTCGAGCAAAAGAGGAAAGAAAAGAGTAGAAGAAGAAGAAATAGAGGAGATGGAGGGGGCTTTTGTGGTTCGGCTGAGGGGGAGAAGTAGTGTTTAGGTTGTGTGAAAATGAAGGAGTAAAGAAGGGTTTATTTTGGGGTGGAGAGAGGGGTAGGGTTCGGCCATTATGGTTGGGTTTGGGAGGGAAAGTGGTTTGAATTTGGATGGTGGGGTTTGTGGGGTTTTATGAAGGATGGATGTGAGTGGTGAAGAGAATGGTGGGATTTGATAGGTGAGGGGGTTTTTTTTTTTGGAAGAGGTATTGAGGTGATTGGTAAATGGGTGAAGAAGAGAGAGAGTGGTGGGGTAGGTGGGGATCCTGTGGGGTCCACAGATCCTGAGGTGTCAAGGATAGCTCATCCCTGCACCAAGTGGCGTGCAAAATGCCCTTTCTGCCAATCCTGGCGTTAAACGCCGGGCTGCTGCCCTTTTCTAGCGTTAAACGCCAGTTTCTTGCCCATTCCTGGCGTTAAACGCCAGTTTGGTGCCTCTTTCTGGCGTTAAACGCCCATAATGGTGCCAGACTGGGCGTTAAACGCCCATTTGCTGCCCTTACTGGCGTTTAAACGCCAACAAGTTTTTCCTCCAGGGTGTGCTGTTTTTCATTCTGTTTTTCATTCTGTTTTTGCTTTTTCAATTGTTTTTATAACTTCACATGATAATCAACCTATAGAAAACATAAAATAACAATGGAAAATAGATAAATATAACATTGGGTTGCCTCTCAACAAGCGCTTTTTTAATGTCAGTAGCTTGACAGTGGGTTCTCATGGAGCCTCACAGATGTTCAGAGTAATGTTGGAACCTCCCAACACCAAACTTAGAGTTTGAATGTGGGGGTTCAACACCAAACTTAGAATTTGGTTGTGGCCTCCCAACACTAAACTTAGAGTTTGACTGTGGGGGCTCTGTTTGACTCTATTTTGAGAGAAGCTCTTCATGCTTCCTCTCTATGGTTACAGAGGGATATCCTTGAGCCTTAAACACAAAGGATTCTTCATTCACTTGAATGATCAATTCTCCTCTGTCAACATCAATCACAACCTTTGCTATGGCTAGGAAAGGTCTGCCAAGGATGATGGATTCATCCATGCACTTCCCAGTCTCTAGGACTATGAAATCAGCAGGGATGTAATGGTCTTCAATCTTTACCAGAACATCCTCTACAAGTCCATAAGCTTGTTTTCTTGAATTGTCTGCCATCTCTAGTGAGATTCTTGCAGCTTGTACCTCAAAGATCCCTAGCTTCTCCATTACAGAGAGAGGCATGAGGTTTATGCTTGACCCTAGGTCACATAGAGCCTTCTCGAAGGTCATGGTTCCTAATGTGCAAGGTATTGAGAACTTTTCAGGGTCCTGTCTCTTTTGAGGTAATCTCTGCCTAGTCAAGTCATCCAGTTTTTTGGTGAGCAAAGGGGGTTCGTCCTCCCATGTCTCATTACCAAATAACTTGTCATTTAGCTTCATGATTGCTCCAAGGTACTTAGCAACTTGCTCTTCAGTGACATCTTCGTCCTCTTCAGAGGAAGAATACTCATCAGAGCTCATGAATGGCAGAAGTAAATCCAATGGGATCTCTATGGTCTCAGTGTGAGCCTCAGATTCCCATGGTTCTTCATTAGGAAACTCATTGGAGGCCAGTGGACGTCCATTGAGGTCTTCCTCAGTGGCGATCACTGCCTCTTCCTCCTCTCCAAATTCGGCCATGTTGATGGCCTTACACTCTCCTTTTAGATTCTCTTCTGTATTGATTGGAAGAGTACTAGGAGGGAGTTCAGTAACTTTCTTACTCAGCTGACCCACTTGTGCCTCCAAGTATCTAATGGAGGACCTTGTTTCAGTCATGAAACTTTGAGTGGTTTTGATTAGATCAGAGACCATAGTTGCTAAGTCAGAGTGGCTCTACTTAGAATTCTCTGTCTGTTGCTGAGAAGATGATGGAAAAGGCTTGCCATTGCTAAACCTGTTTCTTCCACCATTATTGTTGTTGAAACATTGTTGAGGTCTCTGTTGATCCTTCCATAAGAGATTTGGATGATTTCTCCATGAAGGATTATAGGTGTTTCCATAGGGTTCTCCCATGTAATTCACCTCTTCCATTGATGGGTTCTCAGGATCATAAGCTTCTTCTTCAGATGAAGCGTCCTTAGTACTGCCTGGTGCAGCTTGCATTTCAGACAGACTTTGAGAAATCATATTGACTTGCTGAGTCAATATTTTGTTCTGAGCCAATATGGCATTCAGAGTATCAATCTCAAGAACTCCTTTCTTCTGATTCATCCCATTGTTCACAGGATTCCTTTCAGAAGTGTACATGAATTGGTTATTTGCAACCATTTCAATGAGTTCTTGAGCTTCTGCAGGCGTCTTCTTCAGATGAAGAGATCCTCCAGCAGAGCTGTCCAATGACATCTTGGACAGTTCAGATAGACCATCATAGAAGATACCTATGATGCTCCATTCAGAAAGCATGTCAGAAGGACATTTTCTGATCAATTGTTTGTATCTTTTCCAAGCTTCATAGAGGGATTCACCTTCCTTCTATCTGAAGGTTTGGACTTCCACTCTAAGCTTACTTAATTTTTGAGGTGGAAAGAACTTTGCCAAGAAGGCATTGACTAGCTTTTCCCAAGAGTTCAGGCTTTCTTTAGGTTGTGAGTCCAACCATATTCTAGCTCTGTCTCTTACAGCAAAAGGGAATAGCATAAGTCTGTAGACCTCAGGGTCAACCCCATTGGTCTTGACAGTGTCACAGATTTGCAAGAATTCAGCTAAAAACTGATGAGGATCTTCCAATGGAAGTCCATGGAACTTGTAATTCTGTTGCATTAGAGAAACTAATTGAGGCTTAAGCTCAAAGTTGTTTGCTCCAATGGCAGGGATAAAGATGCTTCTCCCATAGAAGTCAAGAGTAGGTGCAGTAAAGTCACCCAGCACCTTCCTTCCATTGTTGGCATTGTTGTTGTTTTCGGCTGCCATGTCTTCTTTTTGTTTGAAGATTTCTGTTAGGTCCTCTACAAAGAGTAGTGCTTTAGCTTCTCTTAGCTTTCTCTTCAAGGTCCTTTCAGGTTCAGGGTCAGCCTCAACAAGAATGCTTTTGTCTTTGCTCCTGCTCATATGAAAGATTAGAGAACAAGAAAATATGGAATCCTCTATGTCATAGTATAGAGATTCCTTGAGATGTCAGAGGAAAAGAAGAATAGAAGGAGAAGGTAGAAGAAGAGGAATTCGAACTTATCAAGAGAGATAGAGTTCGAATTGTTGATAGTGGAGGAGTGTTAGTCCTTAAATAGAAGGATGTGAGAAGAGGGGAAGAATTTTCAAAAATAAATTAAAAGATTTTGAGGAAATTTTGAAAAATTGAAGAATGATTTTCGAAAATTAAAGTTGGGAAAGAAATAAAGTGATTTTTGAAAAAGATTTTGAAATTAGAAATCAAAAAGATTGAAAATTATTTGGAAAAAGATGTGATTAAGAAGATATGATTGAAGAGTTATGGTTTTAAAAAGATATGATTGAAAAGATATGATTGAAAAACAATTTAAAAAGATTTGATTTTTAAAATTAATGACTTGGCTAACAAGAAATTTAAAGGATATGATCCAAACATTAAACCTTTCTTAACAGAAAAGGCAACATACTTGAAATGTTGAATCAAATCATTAATTGTAGGCAAGTACTTTTGAGAATGGAAAGAAATTGATTTGAAAATATATGATTGAAAAGATATGGTTTGAAAAAGATTTGATTTTGAAAAATTATGAAAAATTGAAAAAAAATTTGGATTAAAAACAAAATCTTCCCTCTTGTATCATCCTGGCGTTAAACGCCCAGAATGGTATCCATTCTGGCGTTTAACGCCCAAAATGCTACCCTTTTGGGCGTTAAACGCCCAGCCAGGTACCCTGGCTGGCATTTAAATGCCAGTTTTCCTTCTTCACTGGGCGTTTTGAACGCCCAGCTTTTTTCTGTGTAATTCCTCTGCTGTATGTTCTGAATCTTCAATTCTCTGTATTATTGACTTGAAAAGACACAAATTAAAATTTTTTTTGAATTTTTAATGATGAGTAATAATCAAAATGCAAGTAAGATCAAATAAACAATGCATGCAAGACACCAAACTTAGAAGTTTGTATACTATTGACACTAACAAATTGAGAATGCATATGAGAAACAACAAAACACTCAAGACAAGAGAATTTAAAGATCAGAGCAAGGAAATCATCAAGAACAACTTGAAGATTAATGAAGAACATAATGCATGTAATTTTCGAAAATTAGAAGAATAAAGACATGCAATTGACACCAAACTTAAAATTAGACACTAGACTCAAACAAGAAACATAAAAAATATTTTTTATTTTAAGATTTTATAAAAAAAATTTTGTGCTTTTTCAAAAATTGAGTGGAAAAGAAAAACAAGGGTTCAAAATTCTTAATGAGAATTCCAGGAATCATTGCAATGCTAGTCTAAGACTCCGGTCCAGGACTTAGACATGGCTTCACAGCCAGCCAAGCTTTCAGTGAAAGCTCCGGTCCAAAACACTAGACATGGCCAATGGCCAGCCAAGCTTTAGCAGATCATTGCTCACAACAGCAAAAATTGATAGAAATCAACAAGGTCTTGTGACGATAAGTTGAAACCTCAGTCCAAAAGATTAGACATGGCTTCACAGCCAGCCATACTTCAACAAATCATCATGAAACTCTAGAATCCATTCTCAAAAACTCTAAAGAACAAAATAGAAATATTTTTTTGTATTTTTGAAAAATTTTCGAAAAGTAAAAAGCTTAAACATAAAATAAAATTACCTAATCTAAGCAACAAGATGAACCGTCAGTTGTCCAAACTCAAACAATCCCCGGCAACGGCGCCAAAAACTTGGTGCACGAAATTGTGATCATCAATGGCGCCATCAACATGGTACGCTCAATTGCAATCTCAACTCTTTATCACAACTTCGCACAACTAACCAGCAAGTGCATTGGGTGGTCCAAGTAATAAACCTTACGCGAGTAAGGGTTAATCCCACGGAGATTGTTGGTATGAAGCAAGCTATGGTCATCTTGTAAATCTCAGTCAGGCGGATTCAAATAGTTATGGAGGATTAATGATTAAAAGATGAATAAGACATAAAATAAAGATAGAGATACTTATGTAATTCATTTGTGAGAATTTCAGATAAGCATATGGAGATGCTTTGTCCCTTCTGTCTCTCTGCTTTCCTACTGTCTTCATCCAATCCTTCTTACTCCTTTCCATGGCAAGCTGTATGTTGGGCATCACCGTTGTCAATGGCTACAGTCCCGTCCTCTCAGTGAAAATGTTCAACGCGCTCTGTCACAGCACGGCTATTCATCTGTCGGTTCTCGATCATGTTGGAATAGAATCCAGTGATTCTTTTGCGTCTGTCACTAACGCCCCACAATCGCGAGTTTGAAGCTCGTCACAGTCATTCAATCCCTGAATCCTACTCAGAATACCACAGACAAGGTTTAGACCTTCCGGATTCTCAAGAATGGCCGCCAATGGATTCTAGCTTATACCACAAAGATTCTGATTAAGCAATCCAAGAGATATCCACTCAATCTAAGGTAGAACGGAAGTGGTTGTCAGGCACACGTTCATAGGTGAGAATGATGATGAGTGTCACAGATCATCACATTCATCAAGTTGAGGAACAAGTGATATCTTAGAACAAGAATAAGCTAAATTGAATAGAAGAACAATAGTAATTTCATTAATACTCGAGGTACAGCAAAGCTCCACACCTTAATCTATGGTGTGTAGAAACTCTACTGTTGAAAATACATAAGAACAAGGTCTAGGCATGGCTGAATGGCCAGCCTCCCAAAAAGGGTTCAATCATAAAAACATGATCAAAAGATGATCCGAAGATTGAAAGATTCTCCCTAATACAATAGCAAAAGGTCCTATTTATAGAGAACTAGTAGCCTAGGGTTTACAGAAATGAGTAAATGACGTAAAAATCCACTTCCGGGCCCACTTGGTGTGTTCTTGGGCTGAGCATTGAAGCTTCCATGTGTAGAGATTTTTCTTGGAGTTAAACGCCAGCTTTTGTGCTAGTTTGGGCATTTAACTCCCACTTTTGTGCCAGTTCCGGCGTTTAACGCCGGGAATTCTGAAGCTGAATTGGAATGCCTCTTTGGGCCATCAAATCTCGGGCAAAGTATGAACTATTATATATTTCTGGAAAGCCCTGGATATCTACTTTCCAACTCAATTGAGAGCGCGCCAATTGGGCTTCTGTAGCTTTAGAAAATCCACTTCGAGTGCAGGGAGGTCAGAATCCAACAGCATCTGCAGCCCTTTTCAGCCTCTGAATCAGATTTTTGCTCAGGTCCCTCAATTTCAGCCAGAAAATACATGAAATCACAGAAAAATACACAAACTCATAGTAAAGTCCAGAAAAGTGAATTTTAAATAAAAAATAATAAAAATATAATAAAAACTAACTAAAACATACTAAAAGCATACTAAAAACAATGCCAAAAAGCGTATAAATTATCCGCTCATCAGTCTAATTCAATAGAGATACCAGGCAGTTGATGAGGACGATGATGACTTTCCGGTTGACCATTCAGATGGGGATGAGGACGAGGATGAGGACGATGATGAGGATGAAGAGGATGATGAGGATGATGATGATAGGGGTGATGGTCTAGATGATGGTTCCGCGCCTAGTGCAGGTAAAACAATTTATTAGTTAGACTGGTTTGATTTGATTTGATTAGTTGGTTATGGAATTAGTTGGTTTGATAAGATTTAATTATTTTATTTGATTAGTTGGTTATTGAATTAGTCGGTTATCGAATTAGTTGATTTGATTAGTTGGTTACTGAATTGGTTAGTTATTGATTATTTGATTTGATTACTTAATTTGATTAGTTGGTTATCGAATTAGTTGAAATGATTAGTTGGTTATTGATAATTTGATTTGATTAGTTGATTTGATTAGTTGGTTATCGAATTAGTTGATTTGATTATTTGGTCATTGAATTATTTAGTTATTGATTATTTTATTTGATTAGTTGGTTATTGAATGTTTTCATAGGTACAACCACTAGCGAAAAAGGAAAAGGATACAACCTTAGAGTTGATCCCCCACGTCAGAGCGCTAGTCGATATACCCCATCCGCTTTTAACCGGGTTGCAAGGAAATGCAAGAAATTATACAAAAATGTAAAACGGGCGATGAGAAAATGATGTCTATATCGAACCATGCTATTTAGAATGTGTTTGTTGCTTATTGTTTCCGGTTTGTTGAACTTATTTATGTAGAATGTGTTGGACTTATTTATTTAGAATGTATTTGACTTATTTATGTATAATGTATTGGACTTATGTATTTAATGGACTTATTTATGTGATCAACTATGCTACTTTACTTTTCATCAGCACTCACATTAAATTTTCAGTATATGAAAATCCCAAAGTCATACAATAACATCACACACGAAAGTCATACAATATATAAAATATTGAAAGTCATACACTAACTCGAGTGAGCAATATGGCTAGAGCTCTATTGGGTGGTCGCACCCAAATTACTTGCACCCCCACGTTGACGACATTTACTACGGTTGTGGCTCTCGGCCCTGCATTGCTTACATTGCCTAGTTCCACGCAACATCCGAGTGTCCATCTCATTCAAGAAATGGGTCATCCTTGGCCGACCTTTGGATACCGTCTAAGGAATGGATTACCTACAAATCGAGGTCCATGATAAACAGTCCATGTTGTGGGATTCTCGAGTGGCCTAAACCTAGCCATGTATACTCATCGAACTTGGTCCATCTTGTAGACATCGTGTACATACAATTGCCAATCCAGCCGTTGTTTTGCACAACAAGCAAACACATGTCGACACGGAAGTCAGTCAACTTTGAATTCACCACAGTCACACCGTTGTCGATGGAGGTCCACTGCATACTCCACACCACTGGGACACTCACGCACTTCAAATACCTCATTCTGTCGGTCAAAGCAACTAACTTGGATGTTACCCGCTACCCGTTGATTTGCATGCAGTTTGGAGGTTACAAGCTCGGAGAATACATGTCCTGAATTAATTCGAGCCTCAGTCTCGACTCTTTTTTGGGTGAACAATTCATTAAGCATATAAAACGTTGCCTTAACAAGTGCAGTGACTGGAAGATTGCGAGCCCTTTTTAGTACCGAGTTGATGTATTCCACTAGATTGGTGGTCATATGACCCCATCGATATCCCCCATCAAATGCTAAAGCATACTGCTCACGTGGAATCCGATCCAACCAGTTGGTATAAGCCTCACCCCGCTAGCGTAGACGCTGATAACGTGTCTCTTACTCGCGAACTGTTCATGAGTATCCTGTCAATAAAAAAAAGACCCACGATAAACAACGTTCATCATAATAACTGAGTTCAAGAGTAAATGTAATCGTAACTATCATACCTATATTGACGATAAGCTTCTGCAGATACGATGCCTTGAACTTTCTCAAAAAATTGGACTCTATATGTCTGATGCAGAACATGTGGAATGCTCTGGGAGGAGACCAAGCTCCGTTACTACGAGCAATTGCTGACCTAATGGAATCTTGCCGATCGGAGATAAGGCCCACACCATTACATGTCATAACATGTTGTCGCAAGTTAATAAGAAAAAAGTGCCAAGCCTCAGATGTATCTCCTTCAACTATCGCAAATGCAATAGGAACGATGTTGTTGTTGCCATCCTGTGAGACTGCAACCAACAAAAAACCCTTGTATTTTCCATACAAATGAGTTTCGTCTACCTGCACTATTGGCTTGCAATGTCTGAATATTCTAATACAAGGGTAATAACTCCAGAAGACTCGGTGTAGTACACGAATATTAGGAACCAAATCATCTCCTGATACGCAGGCATTATTTCAAAGTGAATAACTGCGGATGGCTCCTTGTGACACATGGCCTCAAACAATATCGGCAAGGCTTCGTACGAAGCTTCCCACCCTCTGAAAATTGACTCTACTACCTTCTGTTTTGCCAACCATGCTTTGCGATAACTTATGGTGTAGTTAAACTTTGCCTGTACTTCCACAATCACTGATTTCACCTTTATAGACAGGTCAACTTCTACCAATGGCTTTATTGCTTCTGCAACTGTGTTGGAATCCAGCTTCGAATGATCTTGAGAAATGGTGGCCCTAGTACAGGTGTAACTAACATTGTACCTCCTTATCTCCCAACAGAACTTTTTGGACATTTTGCTCACCCTGATCAGCAAATCACATCCTGCACCATACTGGGTGCATTTAGTATAGAATGTCGTCGGTTCTGACTCATGTACCCGATAATCTACATCTCTGCGGATTGTATAATCTTTCATCGCCTTAATTACTACCTCCCTAGAACTGAATTCCATTCCCACGGTAAATTCACCATCTGGCATAACGGGAAGCTTCATTGCAATCACATCACAAATTTTAGAGTTGTCAGAACTAATAATCTAATAAACTAATAATTATAGAACAATGGAAAATGTAGTTGTCAAAATCGAGCCGGTAATCGAACCGGTCAGGTCACTGGGTCATTGGGTCACTGGTTCAACCAGTGGATCACTGGTTGAACCGATTGACCTGGTCCTATGTAAATAAAAAATAAAACAATAGTAAAAAATTTTTACTAACATTTTAAAAATATCTAGCTATTCTAAAACAATATGAAATAGGAACAATAGTATTTTGTTAATTTCAAGGAGTTTGACCATCTTTGACCGGTTCACTTCGGATTTGAGCAGGTTGCACCGCTTCGTTGCCTTGTGTGGTCTCATCATGGGACCGGACCGGTCTAAGATCCGGTTCACCGATTTTTTGGCCGAACCGGTCAGTCCGATCGAACTGGCTATTCCGGTCCGGTTTTATTAAAAATGATGGGACATACTACATCTCTCAGCATACATGTTTACTTCATAATTAAACATTTCACAATTACTAACTACATGCTATATTTTGCATATTTACCGTTGTCTTAACTATTTGTCCTAAACTCAAAACCCATGCACAAATCATACTTTAACAAATCTTAATTTAAATTGATGGCGCACCTGCATTTACATATTGAGGAAACTCCGATGCATGCATGGTTTCCAAATCCAACTACCGCATGAAACTCGGCTCTACAAATGGCTGCTGGTTTGCTAGTGCATTTACCACATCCGCCATATCTGCCACCATAGCCTCGTCAGCTTGATCTTCGTCTACACCTGGATCAACGACCTCATAGTTACTTTCGAACTCTTCCTCACTATCATTGTTGTAATCTTCCAATTCAATATTTCAGTCCGCTGCAGATTGTTCGAACTCGATACACAGTTCGATGAACGATATTCGCGACCGACTTTCAAGATACACTGAAAACATTTCTTGCATGCTCGCTTCGTCGGTCACGTATTTCGTTTGAAATTGCACGAACCCACCAAAGACAGATATAGGATATCTGTACAAAATACACGACACTCTCCTAGATATTTGAGAATCCTTCTTCTCACAAATAACACCTTTCAATTCTTCATAAGACAGTGTGAAAGGAATTATAATATCTAATGGATTTTCACACACAAATTTCACTCATTCAGATGTTTGTAACAATATTTGGCCATCATAATACACTTTTAATCTCACTCTATCATCCATGATAGTAGAGAAGAAGAGAGGAAAGAGTAAGACGGTCTGCAGCAATTTGGAGAACGAGAGAGGAGGAAGAATATGAAGTGGATGCTCAATCTGGGTTTGGAAATATATATACATCAGAAATCGGACTTTCGACCGCTTCCTTGGGCATTCGAAATTTTTGAACATTAAAATCGGACTGTCTGATTAGGGAACAGCCCGCTAAAAAAAATTGGACTACCTCAAATCGCTATGTCCGATTTAGGCTCCTCTCACATTTATTCTCAGAAGCCTTGAAATCGGTGGGTCCGATTTCCTTGGCCCAAACCACATACATCCTCTGTGCATGAAATCATTGGGTCCGATTTCTTTGCACCCAGCCATCCTTGAACCACAGATCGAACGATCCGATTTGTGTCACCTCTTTCCCTGCAAGAAATCGGACCGTCCGATTTTCCTCTGTCACTTAACAGCCGTCACAGCAATGTAAATCCCCCTACGATCCATAACCCGGCGTAACACCAATGTATATGTCATATCCAAAAAAATTAGCCGTCAAGGACTACTATGTTATACTTTTGTCGATTTCAGGGAGATAATTGATGCAATTAGAATTTTGTGATTACTTTAGTGTACGTAAGACTACTTTAAAATTTAACTCTAACAAGAGAAAAATTTAAGTAATTTAAGTACCCAATATCCATTTTCAAGAGGAAAAATAGTTTCTCTAAATCTACCTCGTTATAATATAAAACATAGATCATTTTTGTTGAAAATCATAACTCAAATATCTCACACATGCATACTAAAATGTTTTTAAAGTAAAGATTTTATTAAAAACTATCCTAAACGTTTTAAATGTGATGAATGTCATAAATAGAACAAAGAATTGATTTCATACTTCTTAAAATTATCATACTGTTTTATTGAAACAAGGCATATCTCAGTAAAAGAATTGATTTCCTTAATAAAGGAACTGATTCCCTCAATAAAGGAATCAATTCTATGTTAAACGGAATGGTTGTTTGTTTCTTCCAAAAATAGAATCGACTCCACAATGCTATAATCGATTCTTTGGTTAAAATTCCAAATTATTTGTGTATCGACCAATAAAAAATCGATTGGTTGGCAAAAGATCAATTTCTTCTTCTGCATAAAGTCTTCAATGGTTAATTTTAAGAAAAATGATCATTCTCGCCAACCCTGTAATATCTTTTAAGGTTCGAGATGCCTATAAATAGAGGTATCAAAACCATTTTCAATAACCAAGCACCATTCTAAGCTATCATATTGGTTCATATCAACTTCTATATATTTACGAAGTAATTTTTTATAAATTTAAGAGATATAAAAAGTTTGGTTCATAAAACTTCCATTATATTCGTCTACTTTTTTTTAGAGAGTTTTTTACTTTTGACTTTGTGTATAACAAAATTATAAAGAAAGAATTATGTAGCTCTTTCTTGATTCTTGAAGTTGAGATTGCTTCAAGGTCCTTTAAAGCCGGTGTCTCTAATAGTTGACACCTAATAAAATATCGATTAGAAGTCTATAAATATATAAAGTACTCATTATTGTAATGGTTTGTCAAATACTCATTGTGAACTTAATAAATAGTAAATAAATTTTCGATATATTTATAAAAAAAAAACTAGATATAAGTAAAAATATGTGACGCAAGATGAATAAAATTTATGTTTATAATCTCTCTTTTCTTATCTCTTATTTAAATAAAAAATGTTATTTGTATATTAAAATTAGCTACTAAAATCAACCACTAATATATTTGTATATAAATATATGTATAGTTTAATTTATTTTTAATATAATTTATATTTCAATATGTATTTTATATTTATAGCTAACTTTAATGGCTGATTTTAGTGTACACATAACATAATTCTATTTAAAAATTGTTTGTGGTGTTTTGTCAAGCATCTTGGATGCACTATAGCATAAAATTCTAAGCTTATATTCAAAAGGGATGTATTTACATCGTTTGTGGTGTTTTCTCTAAATTACATCGTTTTGCTCTTTAGTCTTCGGGAAAGTATAAAAAGTCAATGGAATATTTGTACAATGTATATAATGGAGGTTTAGGGAGTATTAGAGATATAATCATTAGTGTTACTTTTTTCCATCAGCGTAAGCTTTTGAGATGAGTAGTATCATGATATGGTATCAGAATTCTAAATCTGAAAGATATTCATAGCCCATTGTACACATTGTACAAATATTCTATTGGCTCCCTAGCAGGACTCTTAGTCTTCAGATAAAAAAGGGAAAAGAATTAGAAGATCACCATAACTACTAGTCGGCCATCTCCATCTTCTTTGTCGCACTCATCTGTGGTCATCGCCGACGCAGTCATCGTCCCAGACATCGTCATAGTTGTCCTCCTCCTCCTGATTCAATTTTCTTGCTCCTTTCGCTTCCAATCTGCTTCTCAGTTTCTCTATTTACAAATCTTTCTCTGCTTTCTTCTTTTTGCTCTAACTCTTCCATCAATGAAGACAATGAATGTGCACATGGTGAAGGTTAAAAAAGAAAAAAGAAAAGAAAAGAAAACAAGCAGCACCTAATGAAGAATAGCATGCAACTTGGAGGATGAAAAGGATGAGGTTATCGATTTGGCCATTAGGGAAACTTTTTGTTCCTATTAGGAACCGCCCTCCGAAGATATTATTAGGTCATTATCGAGGATTAGGCAAGGGAATCTAATATCTTCTTACTTATTTGTGATTACAATGAAAAAGTTAACACATATCATAGAAGAAAATACTCATTTTGATGAATGGATCCCTATGAAAACAGGTAGGGATGTGCCCTTGATATCACATATGCTTTTTGCAGATGACCTATTGTTGTTTGTGGAGGCATCCACAGAACAGAATTCTAAATACTCAAATATTTTTGTGATGTATCTGGTCTTAAGATCAGTGTTGCAAAAACTTCAATTATTTTTTCAGAGTGTACAGAAAAAGAATTGTCCAAAAAAATGGATATAAGAAGGAAAACTGCATTAGGAGGTACCTGGGGACTATGATAACGAATTCTGACAAAAAGAAGAAAATTTTTAAGGGGACAATAGGTAGAATCAGAGAAAAACTTCAGGGCTAGAAAGCTAACTGTCTCTCATAAAAAATAAGTAATTTGCCCACCGAGGTAAATACCAAATCGGTACCCGAAAGATTTTAACGCTGACAAAATGGTACTTGACTTTTGTTAGTGACAAAATAGTCCTTAAAAGATTTTAAAATTTGACAAACGTACCCACGAGTTCGCCAGAGCATATCTCCCGCAAACACAATGCTGACATGGCCACTACGTTTTGATGACATGGCAAAAATTCTCCCCCACCTTAATCCTTCCTCTACAACGCATTTCCCCTTCCTCCTCCCCAACGCACTCCCCCTTTCCCCTTTCTGAATGCACTCTCCCTCCCCCTCCCCAACCCTAATCCTTTTCTCCTCCTCCCTAATCCTAATCCCCCATCCCTAACGCACTTCCCCCCTCCTTAATCCAAAATCCCCCTTCTGAACCCTATTCCCTTTCCCTTTTCTCTTTGAGCCCTAATCCACTTTCCAACACACTGCCTCATACTCTCAACTTACTCTCCCCAAAACAGCAGTGGAGCTCAACCTTCTCAGTCTTAAAGTGTCATTGACACCATACTGTCGCCATCTCGTCGTCGGGTTTTCTGCGTCCACTAGCGTCGTCTGTCTCCTTTGTCGAGTCGTCTGTGTGCCTTCACTACTATCGCCTTCACTACTTGTATCTGCTTGCTGCTCGCCCCCAGTCACTGTCCTGCCTCATCTGTCTGTGTTCCATCTTGGCTCCGTCGTGCCGTGTCTCCTCTGTCTCTGGTGTTCTTCTTCTGGCCTTCTCTAAATCTGTTTCTTATTTTGGTGGTGTCTGTAGTAAGCTTTATTTTATTTTATTTTATTTTATTTTATTTTGATTATTGTATATGAATTTGTTTGTTTTCTCTGAGTTTCATTATTATTAATCTTTTTGAATGGTAAATTAACCTAAATATTTCGGACAATTCATGATTTGGGGCAATTTTGTTGATGTTGAGGTTATTGTTGCTGTGAGTGGTGGTGTTGAGGGAGGAAGAGGGGAGTGTGCGTTGGAAAAGAAAGAGTGGTGGAAATTGTTGTTGCTGTTGATATTGAGGTTGTTGTTGCTGCGAGTGGTGGAGTTGAGGGAGGGAGGGGTAGTGTGTGTTGGGGAGGGAGAGTGGTGGAGGTTGTTGTTGATGTTGATGTTAATGTTGTTGTTGCTGCGAATAGTGGTGTTGAAAGAGGAAGGGGGAGTATACATTGGGGAGGGGGTTGTGATGGGACGGGGACTGCGATGGGGGGAGAAGTGTGCGCTGGGGATGGGGCTATAACGGGGAGGGAGAGGGAAGGTGAGGGAGTGCATGTTGGGGAGGGGGCTTTGGAGGTGGTTTGCCAAGTCGCCAAAACACGGTGGCCATGTCAGCATTGTACTTGTTGAAAATTTGCTCCGGCGAGTTCGGGGGCACACTTGTCAAATTTTAAAATCTTTTAAAGACTATTTTATCAATAACAAAAGTCAAATATCATTTTGTCGGCGTCAGAATTTTTCGAAAACCAATTTGGTATTTATCTCTTTGCCCACCTCTAACTTCAATATGATCCATGGCAAGGTTCCAAAAGGCATTTGTGATAAGGAGAGAAGCAAAATAGCAAGAAGCTTCATGCTATAAGCTGCGAGGTTGTGTGCATTTCAGGCCATGAACGAGGCATTTCTGTTAAAGATCCTCTAGAGATTGGTAAATGAAAAAGACAGTTAAGCAGGCATGGTAGGAAGCAAGATCTAAGGCAGAACTTAATTAGTGTTAACTCTTATTCCAAACTATGAAAAATCCTAAGTGGAGTCTAGATCATTTTCAACCAAAATATAGGCAGCGGCAATAAAACAAACTTTTTGAAGAATCGATGGGCTAGCAACAAATTCTCTCTAAACAAAAATACCAATCGAACTACAAAGTCTCACTGTGGCTGGCACGAAAGATCAAACAGACAATTGGAATTTCAATTTCATGAAGGCTTTTCTTACACCAGATATAATTGATCAAATGACAGCAATACACCCACCAGCAACAAATTTAGGGGAAGATAGAATTACCTGAGCTCCTTCAAAGACCACGAACTTTCAGGAAGGCATGGACCAGATGTGAAATTTACAATTTTGTCTCCAATTATTTGTCACTGTTTAAGTTGTTAATTACTATTTTTGATGATTAAAAAATTGTACTGTGTCGTGTTTATTTGAGTCAAACTAGCATTTATTAAAGTCCATTTGCAATGTGTTTAGTTCAGTTTTGTTAATGAATCTTAATCATCTTAGTAATCTATCTCTTTACAACCGTCAGAGATTTTTTTTATATACTATTATATTATAAATTGATTATTTTAATTAAATTATCATTAAACTCACTAAACTTGTACATCAATAATGGTTCGATGACCGATTTGGTTTCTCAAACCTTGAAGGTAACATAGGGAGGGAAGAAGGGACTAACAACAACTTTGATGAGAGGGAGACATGACAAGTGGTAAAGAGAGACATGGATCCACAATGGGAAGAGAAGGAGTTGAGCTTTGCGAGCTTGCAAAAGCGACCATGGCATCAATCAAAGGGAAAAGAATTAGGGATTTACTCAAAATGGAAGAAATATGAATTTCAGTTATTAAGACGAAGAAGAATGGAGTGAAAATAAGCAATTGTAACAGCCTTCGGAACTTCCTCATTGACCAGCAAACTTCCAAGGTAGCCTAAGTAGCATAATCCTAGGCATAATATGCCTATGTCCAAGCCCATAACATTAAGGACCAACGAAACGTCATTGTTCACTACCAAACAAAAAACCCATCATTGGTAACCCAGAAAAAGTCTTCGTTAAATGTGACAGTTCTTCGTTTTACCCTATCTGAACTGATATCATCAATATCATTCAATTCACTTTCAATAATTTAATTACTCATCCAATTTCTGAGTTCTGACCCACCACAAGGTTCATCATGCACATATGGGTGGTGGATTTACGTTTTTGTTATTAATTCTCAAGTTGTCAGGCAATCAGAAACCATTATCGCAAGTGGGGTCACCACCAATTCAAACATGATGCGTTCATTCATTAGTTTGTAAAATTAATTCGAAAATTTCAATTATGATGCCTTGAATTGAAATTTCTTTGTACTTGTATTTTTCTTATGAAGTTAGTTTCCACTTTCTAAAGTACCTCAAGATTGCAGCTCTTGTTAAACAATAAATACTATTACACTCCTTTCAACATCGTCACATGATCGCCATTTTTTAGGTCATCACTCTAATCTGAATCTTTTTATTTAAATTAAACAAATTCAGAAATTACAAAAATGCATAAAATATAAAGTAATTACCTAAATGCACAACGCATCATATTTCGGATACTGAAGAATGAAGTAGAAAATAGATATATTGCGGGTACTGAGACCCCGTTCTATACGATGTCGTGATGTATCCAAAGTATAAAAGGGATAAATGTTAAGTGGAAGAACAGATACTGAGCATCCGAGATACACATAAACTCAGAATAGGGTCTCAATATCCGAGATAGTGTAAAATACGTAACTCGGGTCTCAGCATCCGACATACACTCAAACGTGTAATGTCGATCTCAACACCCGAAATATGTATATTATAGAGTAGGTATCTCTGCACCCGAAATATCTTAGAGAAAAAACTCTATATATATCCTCCCATCCTCAACCATCTCCTCACAATTCACAACTCAATCTTTTCTTTCTCCTCTTTCTGTTTTGTTCTTATGAAGAATAATCAATTCCTTTTTGTTATAATTTATCCCAATAGGATAGTAAAAAATAGTGATAAATTAGTAATTTTTTAATTTAATTCAACTGTGTTGTTGTGCACTAATTGTGTTGATACCCTACATGCGCTAAAGACGGTCATAGTGAGAAACATGGGGGGAATAGATAGCAAGGAGGTTGGGCGGGTTGCATATAGATTTCTATATGCACTTTCGAGCGGTGGATTTATCAACAGGTTATTCTGGATTGAAGGAGATCAGCATGTGAGGCTAATGTTCGACGTACACGCAAGGCTAATGCTACAACATGTGATGGAGTAGTATGCTTCGGTTCGTGACGTGATTGTTAGTGGTGGGTCGTCCTCTTCGAGTCCTCAAGTAGCCCCGCTGGATGCAAGACCAATCCACTATGCCCAGCCTCATGATAGTGCCGAAGAAGATAACAACGAGGGCGATTCATATTATGTTACCGGATCTAGGTCGTCCAACAAGACTTCTTCCTTGATGAATATGTGCCAAAGACTTCCACCGACGGTGGTGCTCGGTTTCTCCTGCCTCTCCCTTTGCCCATTTCTCAATTGTCAAAAGTTCCAAGTCATTATCATACTTTAAGTTTGGATGCAATGCAGCTAGATGATCCTTTCAATGCCGGCCAAGGAGAAGATTACAACACCAATGGTGGACTGAAATTCCAGATTGGCCATAGGTTCAGAAACCGTGATGCTATTCCGATGGCAGTGAAGAACTACAGTATTCGAAGGAATATGGAATACAGAATTTTGGAGTTGGATAGGCTTAAATACCGCTGTCATTGCAAGCAATTCACCAACGGTTGTCCATGGAGTTTTCATTTGGCACTACATCAAAACTTGAACTACTAGTATATTTTACGTGTTAGTTTCGATGAAATTAAAGGCTATTATGTTAATTATGTCTTGTACTGAATGTTGACATGCATGAGTAATTTTGTAAGGAGGTGTGTAGGTTTGGTAAAGCACACTCCTGTTTGACACCAACCATGTCTCAGGACCTTGCTCCATTGGATAGTGGTTTGATTTGCAAGGTCATCCTACCTATAATAAATACTGACTTGTCTGTGTCTATCCTAGTGTTGCAAAGTGCGATGCATCAGATTTACCATTTCAAGTCATTATATCGAAAGGTGTGGATGGCGAAGCAGAAAATAATTGCTCAGATTTATGGTGATTGGAAAGAGTCATACAACAAGATACCCGGTCTCTTATAAGCTTTGTAGGAATAATGCTCCTAAGTGCGATTCATGATTGCATTGCTGTTCCTTACTATGATGAAAACATGGTTGATAGAGATTGAAGCCAGCCTAATAAGGTCTTTTGGGCATTTCTTCCTTGCATTGATCCCCCGGGGAGGAAATCTCTGCATGTGTAACTGCCGTATGATCTCCCGGTATATCCTCCTGCTATGCATACTCAGCCTCCTCGTCTGATAACTGATCATCTCCCTCAGTCTGCTAATCATCTCCCCCAAGACAACTGGCTGCAACGATGAAAATCCACCAGTAACGAAAGTCATCTCAAAAGTACAAGTGTAGCAGACTTGTCCGTGAAAAAAATCCCCGATAAACATCATCAAGTAGCACTTGGCATACTTACAGAGTGTATGCGAATATGACCCAACTGAAATGTGTGGAACTCTGTGCAAATCTTGCCTCCCTAATATAAGGCATTAGGTTGTCTGGCGGGGGGAGATCCAAGGTCACACGGCGTGGCAACAGTAATCGAAACTTCTGCAATAGTCACAACTTTTATTCTTGTATATTAATCTCGTCTGAACCATTAATTATGTTTAATAATGATTAAATATTGTAAACGGAGTAGATAAACATCGTTAATAAGATATTATATTCCATATAAATATAAGTTTTATTGCTAATATTTACATTATTAAGTAAAGAAAGGAAAATCAATTATTCATGTTACACTATTTTAACCTGACTAGTAATATTTTAGATGACTTCAATCCAACAATAAATTTTAGCAAAAAAATATGATCGAACAAATATTTTATTTAATTTAACTAATATATTAATTTATGTTTAACTATTTTATTTATTTAACTTAAATTAAAATTAATTATAAAAATATTAAAACATACTATACCTAACTAAATTAACATAGAACTTCTAACATACCCTACTCAAAATACCTAGCGCATTAACTAAATTAATAAAGCTTAAGCATCTAAACTAATTATTTACTAAAAATAAAAGAGGAAAAAAAACTAACCTCAAAATCCAAAGCTCCAGCTATGTGCAAAGTCGCATTTAGTCTGTTGATGTCTCCGTCGCGAACATATTATCGAGAGGCCATATGTACTTCAGGAACTAGAACTTAAGCTATTATAAAGTCACTAAATTCTTAAAAACTATTCAAATGAACGAAAATCTCAGTTGTTGTGGCCTTATATATGCCTCAGAGCATATCTCGGATACTGAGACCCTGTTTCAACTTTACGTCTCTCTCGAATACTCAGTATTTATTATCCCACTTAACATGTATTGCGGTACACCCTAGATACGTTATGGCATCGTATAGTTACAGAACGGGATCTTAGTATCCAAGATATGCTTGTTTTATACTTCACCTATCAGTATCTAAGATGTGATACATTGTGCATTTAAGTAACTATTTTATATTTTATGTATATTTATAATTTCTATATTTATTTAATTTATATAAAAAATTCCTCTAATCTCTTTTCAAGTTCATGGTATCGTACTAAAATAATATTTTTTATTTGTAAAAATATGTACGATTTTCTTTTAGATTGAGTTAACAGTTAAATTTATCCTTAAAAAATTAGTTATTTTTTAAAATTATCTTTAAAATATTTTATTAATTAAATTAATCCTTCAAAAATTAAAATAAATCATATTTATTTTTTCGTCACTTCTTTAATACTTGCCATTAATAATTGATAACATACAATATTAATTGACAACATATATAATATCTGACATGTTTTAATGGATATCAAATAAATATATTTATAAAAATCAATTAATTTAATTCCTATATCTAATTTCAGTTATTAGGATTAATTAGGATTTATGTAACTAAAAAAATTAAATTGATAGATTTTTATAAACATATATAATCAGTATTTAATAGGACAAGTCAAATGTCATGTATGCAAATTAGCATTTCATATCAATGATTCGTTAACAAGTATTAAATAAAGAACAAAAGGACAAATATAATTTATTTTTAATTTTTTAAGATCTAATTTGATTGATAAAATTTTTAAAAAATAATTTTACAAAATATTTAATTTTTTAGGGATAAATTTAACTTTTAACTTGATGACATACTATGTTTATCTTTATAATTTTAAAAATATGAATTTATTTATTTTATAAATATAAGGTATCTTACAAAAGTTGATGAAAGCATGATAAATAATTAAGAGGTGACAATCTATATTATATATCAATCAGGAACAAAGTTTTAAAAACTGAACCAATCATTAAACCACTGTAATTATTAGTTTATTAGTTTAAAAATTTAACTAATCAATTATAATTTAATCAAAATAACTAAATTCTTATAAAATAATATATTATATTATTAATAAACATACAAAAAATAAATCTATTTAATACAAATCTAAAAATATATTAATAATTAAAATTGTAATACAAACCAAAATTTTATAACCTCATTTAAGCATATAAATTGATAGTATAAAGAACAAACACAAAAAGTATTTGTTCGAATAAATTTATCTTCATTTTTAATTTGCTAATTAAAAAAAGTGTATTTTATATCTTTTAATTTTTAATATATATATATATAGTTTAAATTAAATGAATTATATTAGTATTTTAAAGAGTAGTATAATGTAAAATAAAAAATTAATAAATATTAGCAAAAGGGAAAAACAACTCATCAATATAGAAAAAAAACTGTTGGGCATAAAAATTTTTGGCCCAAAAATCAAGTACATCTAATTAGAACAGAAGACTTATGCGTTGTAAATCAACAAAATTAGAAGATTGAATATCCAACCACAATTATTTCGAAGGGACTACAAGATCTTTAAACAAAAAAATATCTAACTCAACTCCTGATTTTTATTTTTATGGAACTGATTAACCCCTACGCCCCAAAAAAATACAAGGGCTAATCAGTCCCAAACACGTAAAATTTAGGGATGAAAAGAGTTTTTTTTTTTGTTAAGGGTCTCGTTGTCTTTTGAAGTAATTGCCAGAGGCCGTTTAGAATTTTTCTCAAATTGGAATAGAATTATAGGGAACAATTTTATTTCAATGTCAACCAACGACGAAGGTGGGGTTAAAACAAAAATCAAATTACAAAAAAGTAGTGATGAGCAAGGTTCTGAAAACCAGTTCGGACCGGCGGGTTGAATTGGTTGAACTATGAACCGAACAGAAAAACGATTTGGTTAAACGAAAAAATTGCAGAATTTGAAAACCGGAATTGATCTGGCAAACCGGCCAGTAACCGGTCGGTCGAATCGAACCTTGATCCCGGCCAATTTTTTGGTTGGACAGCAAAACGTTGCCGTTTCAGCCTCTAGAGCCCTAAATCCCTAATTCGATCTTGATTCCTGAATGAGTGATGAGTGAATCCCCCTTCTCATCGAGCTTTAGAAGTGAGAACGCCTCTCTGACTCTCACACGACAGGGGTTCTAATAGAGCTCGTCGTCCGGTCGTCCCTCACCTCCGTCCAGCCAGTGCGTCGTGCTGCCACCGTCGTTCCTTCAAACAACCACCTAATCCCGCAACAGCCGTCGTTCCTTCAAAGGTGCTCCACCACTGCTTGGTCACTCGGCATCGCTGTCCCACTCTTCCTATTGCATATTCTGTTGAAAGCGCCTTCGAGCTTCTAGAGTTTCAGGTTATTTTTTTTTAGATATGATTTTTTGATTGAATAACTATTGCATATCTCTATTCCCTGATGAGTGTGATTGAGTAGTTGTTTGATTTTGTGAAGCTCTGTGAACTGAAGTCACTGGAGTGTGACATGATGAACTCTGAAATTGTGAACTCTGTCTTCCTATTTTATTTTTTCTTTGAACAGTGTAGTGTGAAACCGTGACCTGATTCAACTGATCCTGCTAAACTGAACTGTGAACTTTGGTTTATAATTGTTGTTTACTGAACTGATTTTACTTTGTTTACTGAACTGGATTTTGTTGTTTGTTGAATAATTTTGAATAATTTTGGATGTTATTTGTTGTGAACCTGAGAGTTGAGATTATTGGGTTGGATTGCTGGTAATGTTTAGGTATGGATGATAAACCACTATTTCATGGTTCATCTTGTGCTCAATTGAGTGGTTTTTATCAACTCTTTACCCACTTATTCATACTATTCGCATGTTTTACTTTTTCCTTCCAGATTTTGTGCTATGAATGAAAACATGCTTCTTTGGGCCTTAAATTGCTAATTAATAATCCTCACTTATTACCATTAGATGCCGTGATATGTGTGTTAAGTGTTTTCAGAGATTACAGGGCAGGAATAGCTCAGAGGATGAAAAGGAAGCATGCAAAAGTGGAAGGAATACAAGAAGTTGAAGAAATTGCTAAGCTGTCCAGCTTGACCTCTTCGCACTCAAACGATCATAACTTGAGCTACAGAGATCCAAATGAGATGGTTTTAGTTGCGTTGGAAATCTAACATTCGGGGCTTTGCAACGATATTTAATTTTCCATAGCTGCCCTAAATTTAGGCGCGCGAATGCGTGGATGACGCGCCCGCATCGCATCTGCAAAATCTTAATCCACGCAAACGCGTGGACGACGCCTCCGCGTCACTTTCCCGTGACCTGTATGTACCAGAAACCGCTGGGGACAATTTTTGGACTATTTTTGACCCAGTTTTCAGCCCAAAAAGCACAGTTAGAGGCTATAAAGTGGGGAAGTCCATCCATACACAACAGAGACGACTCATAATTCACTTTTCATAATTTAGATGTAGTTTTAGAGAGAGAGAGAGAGACGCTATCTTCTCTCTCTTAGGATTTAGGATTAGGATTCCTCTTAAAAGATTTAGGATTTCTTATTATTTCAACTTATAATTTCTTCTGAGTTCCAGGTTCAATGTTCTTTTTATTTATTTTCTCAATTTAGTTTGTGAACTCTTTATGTTTAGATTGATTTTCTAAAATAATATAATTTGAGGTATTTCAGACTCATGATCGCTTTCTTCTATTTATTATTTAAATAATTTAGATTTTTCTCTTTTGACTTTGGTTGATTAATTTGTGACTTTTGAGTTGTCAAACTCATCGTGATTGATAATTGTTACCTTTGCTGATTAATTTAGATTCCTATAACTCTAGTCTTTCCTTAAGGAGTTGACTAGGACTTTAGGTGTTAAATTGATTTGTCCATTTAAATTACCTTCATAGTTAGAGGTTGACTTAGTGGGAGCAAAAGTATAATTCTCATCACCATTGATAAGGATAACTAGGATAGGACTTCCAGTTTTCATACCTTGCCAAGAGCTTTTCTAGTCATTTAATTTTTATTACCATTTACTACTCTTGTTTTTTATCTTATACATTAAAACCCAAAATAAAATATATCTTTTTCCATAACCAATAATAAATCATACTTTTACCCGAGGTCTGAATACTTCGGTTTATACATTTTATTTGGTTTGTTACTTGTTACAACCAAACGTTTGTACGAAAAGATTTTCTGTTGGTTTAGAAGCTATACTTACAACGCGATTATATTTTTATATTTCTTTACCGATAGGAAATCCGTTCTTCAAAATGGCGCCGTTGCCGGGGAATTGCAAACGTGTGCCTTATTATTGGTTATTGTAAATATTTTTCTTTTACTTGTTTATTTGTTTTTGTTTTCCCTTCTTAATTCTAACAACTACTATGAATTCTCACCCCTCTTGTTTTGAGTTTGGTTCTAATTTTGTTGAAAGGAATGGAAGCTATAACAGGAATATGCATCACGGTCTAAGAAATCAAAGATGGATGGAGCCAAGAGGATCTGATCAACCCTTTAGGCAACAACACCTCCCTGGATATCACAGACAAGGACCATTCTACAATGCATACTAAGCTGACAGATATGGTGGACCCCCTTGTAGATACCAACAAGCCTCACCCTGTGCTCATAGACCATCTTCTCAACATAGCTTCGGTTCATTGTGGTTGGAAGCTTTAAGTTTAAACGCAAAGGTTGGTGTAGAGCTTAATTGAATGGATCTAGGAAGTTGTTTGGCCGCTTTAGTGAGAATTCAGATTACTTGCTACTCGGATGGAATCATGATGATCAACAAGAAGACGGGTGCAAAAGCAAGGTTTGGGACCCCGGAATTCATTATGGCAATCAACACTCTTGGGGCCTAGTCATCTGCTTTAACTTGCTTGAAGGCTTTATGTACCTAGTTTGGGATCCCGAAGGACATTGGATTTGTAAACATTGGTAGAGATTCCTAGATGAGTTCAAGCACAAGCCACCATAACAAAGGACTCACCAAATGTCCAACTTAAGAACTTTAACTAAAAGTGCTAGGTGGGAGACAACCACCATGGTATGATCGTTCCTTTTTAAGTTTTAATTTTTGTCTGTTTTTGAGTTTTGATTGAACATGGATTAATGCATAGCATTCATATTAAGCATTTCATTCTGCATACTGCATTATATAAAAAAACGCACGCGACGCGACAGCGTCGCCGACATGTCCGCGTCACAAGTGCATTGGGAAGAAAAGAAAAAGAAGCAGTGAGTTGCGCTGGAGCTGGGCTCAACCTGTGCTAGCCGCACAAGCCCTACCACGCGTATGCGTGCCCCACGCGTACGCGTGCCCCACGCGTACGCGTGCCCCACGCGTACGCGTGCCCCACGCGTACGCGTGCCCCACGCGTTCGCGTCGTTTTCAAATTTAGGCCATCCACGCGATCGCGTCAACCACGCGACCGCGTCACCCAAAGATTTGGCAATATGAGTTTCAAACAGAGAATTGCGCGACCGCGAGGCTGCCCTCACACTAATGGCACAACTCGATCCACGCAACTGCGTGGATGACGCGTCTGCACCATTTCATAGAAGCGCTATCCGCGCGAACGCGTCACTCATGCATCCGCATCACAAGCAGCGCACAACTTATCCAAATCAGCCAAATATCTTATCTTTTTCTTCCCTGTATCTAAATCTTTTCTTTTCTTCTTATTTATTTCTTCCTCCTTTCTTACTTTTTTTTATTTTCCATTGGTGTTAAAATTCTCTTCTTCAACTATTGCATCTTTTCGTGAATTATTCTGGTGCTTCATGACTTGTTTTATTCTGATTAGGTATTACTATTCATAAGTCAATGCTAATTTTTATAATACTGATATTCTTTTTGCATTGATATGCACTTACACTATCTTGTATTACCCACACTCCTTTCCCCTTTATTGCAACTTTTGCACTATTGATATGCCATTTGCTTCCACTATTTTCTCACTTGCATGTTGTAGCTACCATATAATTGAGACCTTTATTATTTGGCATTAACACCCATATTTTATTTATGTTCTTATCTTTATTTTTTGGTTACTTTTCTTCTTTTTTCTCTTCTTTCAGGATGGCCACCGAGGAAGAGAAAGAGAAAGCTTCTAACTGGGGAGATAGGCAAGTCAATCTGCACAATCTATAGAGAAAGGCATCAGTTGGAGCAGCCCGTCCACTTGTACATCTTAGCATGCACTGAGGACGGTGCAATCTTTAAGTATTGGGAGGTCGATACCGACTTCCATGGGTTAGTTACCTTCTTTTCAACACCAATACTCTATTTTCTTTGTTTGTTCATTGTTGCATTTGCATATTTAATTACATGTTTGTTTGATTTTATGCATTTAGTCACTACTTGGTTGAAGTAATATTTTCTTTTTCAAGAAATTTTTATAGTATTTCACTAATTTAAATTGAAAAATTTGTGTTAAACTTGTTTGGAAGTTGTATTTGGAACTTGATTTTTGAGACAAAGAACACACAACCTGTGAGAGTTTGAGCTTATTTACATAGTTACATTATTTAACCATAAATATTTTATTCTTGTGTGTTCTCTTCTCTGTAATTGCAATCTTTGCTTTGTTCCATTTTATATGTCCATTATTTAGTGTATTTACATGCTTGCATATGATTGAGGCCATTAATTATTTTTGCTCATTTATCCCAAATAGCCTACCCTTTCAATCACCCTTGTTAACCCCCTTGAGTTTTTTGACCCTCTCTTCTATTTCATAACCACATTACTAGGCTTAAGCAGAAAAAACAAAATAAAAATCTCAAGTTGAATCCTTGGTTAGCTTAAGATAGATATTATGTATAATTTAAGTGTGGAGAATTTTATGGGAACATGGAATGATAGAAAAAAGTAGGAAATTAAATTGAATAAGTTATTTGAAAATTTGGGAAGCATGCTCATTTGAAATCAAAATAATTAAATTACCATGTAAATGGATAATAAAAAAAATTATTAAGTAATTAAATAAGGGGATACAAAAAAAATATTGCCCCAAATGCAAAATAAAAAGAATCAATGCACATGGGACAAAATTCAAAAATAAGTTTGATACATGAGCATGTAATACAAAAGAAAAAAAATTTGGGTAGCTAGACAAAGCATTTTAAATTATATAAAGTATGTATATGTTAGGTGAGAACTTAGACTAATCAAGGATTCACTTTTGTTAGCTCACTTAGCCTTATATATATATCCTCATCCTTGCCTTGGCCCCATTACAACCTTGAAAAGACCTCATGATGTTTACACTGGTATACTAAATATTTGTTGATTTGTTAGATGAAGAACAAAGTTTAGAAAGTATGATTAGAGAAGAGTAGACTAAATTATCCTATACACTTGAGAGACTAGAGTGATATACACTACCAGTGAGGGTTCAGTGCTTGATTCTATGTTCCCTACCTTCATGAGCTATCTTCTTACAAGTTTACTTATTTTTTATTGTATGATTTGAATTAGTGGAATTTGGTTTATGTTTGTCTTGGAGAACTTATTTATTTTTAACCAAGTAGGTAGAAACATTTCACATTTAGTTGCATTCATACATATAGTTTGCATTTCATACATTTTACCATTTCTCTTCACTCTCTTATAGCTTCTCTTGAACTTAGCATGAGGACATGCTAATGTTTAAGTGTGAGGAGGTTAATAAACCACTATTTTATGGTTTATTTTGTACTCAATTGAGTGGTTTTTATCAACTCTTTACCCACTTATTCATACTATTCGCATGTTTTACTTTTTCCTTCCAGATTTTGTGCTATGGTTGAAAACATGCCTCTTTGGGCCTTAAATTGCTAATTAATAATCCTCTCTTATTACCATTAGATGCCGTGATATGTATGTTAAGTGTTTTCAGAGATTATAGGGCAGGAATGGTTCAGAGGATGGAAAGGAAGCATGCAAAAGTGGAAGGAATACAAGAAGTTAAAGAAATTGCTAAGCTATCCAACCTGACCTCTTCGCACTCAAACAGTCATAACTTGAGCTACAAAGATCCAAATGAGATGGTTCTAGTTGCGTTGGAAAGCTAACATCCGGGGCTTCGCAACGATATATAATTTGCCATAGCTGCTTCAAAGTTAAGCGATGCGAACGCGTGAATGACGCGCCCACGTCGCATGTGCAAAATCTCAATCCACGCAAACGCGTGGACGACGCCTCCGCGTCACTTTCCCGCGACCTGTATGTACCAGAAACTGCTGGGGGCGATTTCTGGACTGTTTTTGACCCAGTTTTTGACCCAGAAAGCACAGATTAGAGGCTATAAAATGGGGGAGTCCATCCATACACAACAGAGATGACTCATAATTCACTTTTCATAATTTAGATGTAGTTTTAGAGAGAAAGGCTATCTCCTCTCTCTTAGGATTTAGGATTAGGATTCCTCTTAAAGGATTTAGGATTTCTTATTATTTCAACTTACAATTTCTTTTGAGTTCCAGGTTCAATGTTCCTTTTATTTATTTTCTCAATTTAGTTTGTAAACTCTTTATGTTTAGATTGATTTTCTTAAATAATATAATTTGAGGTATTTCAGACTCATGATCGCTTTCTTCTATTTATTATATAAATAATTTAGATTTTCTCCTTTTGGCTTTAGTTGATTAATTGGTGACTCTTGAGTTGTCAAACTCATCGTGATTGATAATTGTTACCTTTACTGATTAATTTAGATTCCTATAACTCTAGTCTTTCCTTAAGGAGTTAACTAGGACTTTAGGTGTTAAATTGATTTGTCCACTTAAATTACCTTCATAGTTAGATGTTGACTTAGTGGGAGTAAAAGTATAATTTTCATCACCATTGATAAGGATAACTAGGATAGAACTTCCAATTTTCATACCTTGCCAAGAGCTTTTCTAGTCATTTAATTTTCATTACCATTTACTACTCTTGTTTTTTTATCTTATACATTAAAACCCAAAATAAAATATACCTTTTTCCATAACCAATAATAAATCATACTTCCATGCAATTTCTTGAGAAGACGACCCGAGGTTTGAATACTTCGGTTTATAAATTTTATTGAGTTTGTTACTTGTGATAACCAAACGTTTGTACAAAAGGATTTTCTGTTGGTTTAGAAGCTATACTTACAACGCGATTATATTTTTATATTTCTTTACCGATAGGAAATCCGTTCTTCAATGGATGAAAGTATCAACCAAGAATTACCTAGGAATAATAATGCTAAAAATAATTTTGCTTCGAATGAACCTTCTCTTCCTCCCGCATCTAACGAAAGTCAATCACAAACTTCTAATGTTCGGGGGAAATCTGATCCTGCTTGGAGATACGTTGCTTTACAAAATATAAATGGAAAACCGCATTATCGTCGCTTATAGAGAATTTTGATGATTGATGACTAACTTGGATCATTTTGATGTTGCCATGTTATGTTTAATTGGTTGTTTTATTTTTTGACTTTTAAATTTGTATTTGAATGAGATTATAATATTATGGTTTATGTAATACTTTTAATTTGAATGATATTTTAAAGTTTACATTAGACTATAATTATATTTTCACGTGTTTATTTATATTTTATTTATTATTTTATAATAAAATAATTTTTTCGGTTCAACTACGATCGAACCGGTTGAATCTATGAACCAGTAAACTAATAGTTCAAGCAGTTCGATGACCGATTCGGTTCTCAAAAAATTATTTATTATTTTATTTATTATTTAATTTAAAAAATTCGGAATCTTACACCGGGACGTTCAACTAAAAGCACGCACGACAACACAACATCAGGTGCACACGGCTGAAGGCGATGACCAGAGCAAAGAGCAATGACAGTAATAGAAAAATAAGGAAACGATAGCGGTGGAAACTTAAGTAGATGGTTGCTGGAAATGGAATTTCTCTCTTTTTTTAAAAAAAATTCTAGATTTTGGCCTTTTTTTTCTTTTTGTCTTTTTAGACTCTTGGCAGTGGCGCAAAGACCACACAGTGAAGAGATTTTCTGTACGTAATATTGCAAAGTTTTAAGTTTGACACTAGCAAGTAAGTCGCATGCATGATGGAAGACCACAAAGGCGATACTGAGAAAAATTTGAAAACCTAACCCTTGAGTCTAGGAAGTCATGTTAGAGGTCATAGGATTGCAAGTCGTGTAGAACGCACATGTCTAACTTGATGATTGTAAGAAGGAAAAGAATAAGTAGACAATGAGAATACTAAATAATATGAACAATAGATATGTCGGATGTTCAATTTAATAGGTATGCAGATGATTATATTCGTTATTTTTAATTGGATTGCTATTTATTTTTATTCGATTTACTCATGCACAGTTGTTAACAATGGCTGGATGTTCAATTCATTAGGTATGTAGATAATTATCTTAATGTTAAGGTTTATAAGGTAATTTGAGAGTAGAGTATTTTTTTACTTCATTGGATAAATTCTAGAGCTAGCCGTTTACAAGAGTCATTGTCTACCTAACAAAATCCTTAAAAATAAGTGGAGTGGAAGGGTTATGAATAAAATACTGAGCGAGATTACAAAAAAAATTAGTGTATTAGGCTTCCTAAGTTCAATTCATGAGAAATGTTATTGATTATGGGTCAAATTATGACTCCTCTAAAGTGTACGGATAAGTTTATTGAGTTTTTATGGTTAAGGCATGAAAATGGGTTTTAATCCCTCTTACTTAATATTATTGATGTTTCATAGGATGGTGGTCTCGTATTGTCCACAGATTCTTTCGGATAGTAAGGGTTATCAAAAACGCAATAATCTCTAGATAGTTATGGAAAACGTGATGAGGGTATCTCACTTAAGAATGTGTTTTTCAGGCTTCTACGAAATTTTTGTTTCCTCTTGTGAGAAGTAAGATAGAAAGATAATTCGGCAAAGGTTGTTGATGTTATCGAGTTTTACATAAAATCGACACGTGAGTTAATGATCATTCATTAAATGCATTTGTTTGTATTGTTTGGTTATGTCTGATTGATTATATATTACCTATATGTGAATATATGTGTTTCTTAATTTTAGGTGAATTGCTTGTTAATTGCTAATATCCTGTATTCTATGTGTTGGAGATGATATTAAGCTGGTATCTAATGGCTTACAAAAGCAAGATGTAACTGATTATGGCTGAATAACCATAGTTAATTTATTTACCATATTGAGTTAGGTTTTAGTAAAGTTAATTTTCTAATAACTATAAATAGTGGATAACAATATGTACTCCTTTTGTACTCAGTCGTTGGTTTTCAATTTTAGGTTTTGTATTTGTTCATATGACAAATCTACTGAGTCTTCTTCTTCCACCCCAATATTATTTTCTTCACCAAAATCAGATCTAGACCACGATTTCTTCATGGTGCGGTGAGCGTGGAAGATCGTGAAAGAGGTGAAGTTTTGGCCACAAATACAGTATTGAGTTAGCATCAATGGCCGACACTCCTTTCAACCTAATGTCTGGGGGAAATCACGGGTCACATGAGAACCAGGAGCTTTCAACTGGTGAGCTTCGAAATCTAGCTCGCATTCTAAGCCAACTCTCGAGTTTGCAGCCACAGAGCGCGAAATTGAGTACCAATTTGCTTGCGGATCCAGCAAGTGTTTACTTCCTACATCCAGGTGAGAATCCTGGAGTTTCTATTGTCCCAATTGTGCTGAATGCTAAAAACTACAATTCCTGGTCAAGAGCTATGAAATTAGCGCTGAAATCAAAGAATAAGATAGGTTTTGTTGATGGAACTATTGTGAAACCAGATAAAAATGATCCTGCATATGTAGCATGGGATAAATGTAATACTTATGTTGTTTCTTGGTTAAATCTATCATTGAGTGCTGAGATTGCACAGAATGTTGTTTGGAATGAAACTGCTGTAGATTTATGGCTTGATTTGAAGCACAGGTATTATCATGGAGACAGATACAGGGTTGCTGAATTAGAAGAAGAGTTGTATGCTATGAAACAAGGGAATCTAAGCATAACAAATTATTTCACCAAGTTGAAGGCTATTTGGGAAGACATTGACAGTTTCAAACCAGTTCCACAATGCAAGGAATGCTCTGAAAAATGTGACTGTGGCTTAGGAACTATGAGAGATTATCGAGATGAAACTTATGCAATGAGATTTTTAAGAGGATTGAATGAGCAGTATGGGACTGTGAGATCCCAAATCATGCTGATGAAGCCTCTTCCAGACATCAATGAAATTTTTTCTCTACTTATTCAGCAAGAGAGACAGTTTAATGGATCAGATTTGGAGACTCAAAATTTTACAGCTTTGGCCAATTCAATTCATAATTTCAACAATAATTCAAGTAGTGTTTCCAGAGGAAGAGGACGAGGAATCCGTGGAGGTAGAGGTGGAAGAGGAGGAAGAAATTCAGCACCTAAGACCTGTTCTTATTGTCACAAGGCAGTGCATCTTGTGGATACTTGTTACCACAAACATGGATTTCCACCTCATCTACAGAGGCAGAAATGGCCACGAGAGACTAGCAATGGAGCTATGGCCAATAATATTGTTGCTGGAATTGAAGGGAGCAGTACCAACAATGTCAAGCAGGACAAGGAAGCTGATGGTCAATCACAATTCAATCAGAGTTTGAGAGATGCACTGCTTACCTTTCTTCGGCAGGAGTGTGCACAGTCTTCTCAAGGAACAAGTGTGAGAGATGTCGATCAATCAAATGCAGGAAATGGAGGTATACCTTTAGAGACTTATACACTTTGCATGAGCTCTCATATTGCACGATTATCGTCAGTAAAAACTTTTTTTTCAAATTCTTGGGTGCTTGATACAGGAGCTACTGATCATGTATCACACTCATTGCATTTTTTTACAAATTTTAGACATATTAGGCCGATTCTGGTAAAATTACCAGATGGAACACACACAACTGCAACTATAAGTGGAACTGTGGTATTTTCAGCTACATTCTATCTCACGGATGTGCTGTACATACCAAGTTTCAACTTCAATCTTTTATCTATTTCCAAACTTACAAAAGGCTTGCATTGTGAATGTGTTTTTACTGACAAACTTTGTGAGATACAGAATCAGACCTCTTTGAAGATGATTGGCACAGCTAGAGCAAAGCATGGATTATACATGATGGATTTTCCCGCATTAGAGTTAGCACACAGGGACAACATGGAAAATACAACATACAATAGGAGTACTAGGATTCTAGATCCGCAAAATCATAGTGACAAGATTTTACTTTCTTCTAATCTTAGGACAGCAAATTCGGTTACACAAACTTCATGTTTTTCTGTTGAGAATTTATGGTATTTTAGATTGGGTCATGTACCACAAAACAAATTTGATATTATCAAACAAATATATCCTTGTGTGCAATTTCCTATATCTACTTGCTCTAAATCATGTGATTTTTGCCATTATGCCAAGCAAAAACGGTTACCATATACCCTTAGTGAAACAACAAGTTTAAACAGTTTTGATTTAATACATATTGATATCTGGGGGCCAATGTCACTTATTTCTCTACAAGGTTATAAATATTTTTTAACTATAGTAGATGATAAAACCAGATTTGTATGGATTTATTTCATGAAATTAAAGTCAGAGGCCAGCAGTTTGGTTCAGAATTTTGTTACCTATGTGAAAACTCAATTTAATTCTCAAGTAAAGATTATTCGAACTGACAATGGTCCTGAGTTTAAACTTGATATTTTTTATAATTCACAGGGTATAATGCATCAAACATCATGTGTTGAGACACCTCAACAAAATGGTATTGTTGAGCGGAAACACCAACATATTCTTAACATTGCAAGAGCATTAATGTTTCAATCATCCTTGCCAAAAAATTTTTGGAATTTTGCTATTGGTTTAGCTGTTCATTTAATTAATAGACTTCTGACTCCAGTTTTAAAAAATAAAACCCCTTATGCTACCTTATTTGGCAAGGATGCAGACATTAGTAACCTTAAAGTGTTTGGATGCTTGGCTTTTGCTTCAACGTTAATTCATGGACGAAAAAAATTTGATAAACGAGCAAGAAAGAGTATTTTTTTTGGTTACCCACCTGGCACAAAAGGATATATTTTGTTTGATATTCACACTAGAGAACTATTTTTGTCTCGAAATGTGGAGTTTTATGAACATTATTTTCCTTATAAATCCTTTCATAATGATATGACCAAAAATTTTATAAGTGCTTCTTCTCTACCTATTGCTGATTCTAATTTTAATGAATTTGATCTTTTCACTTATGATTCTTTAGATGCATTTCATCCATCTCATGTAAATATTGATTCTCTTCATGATCCTAGGGACCCTACCTCACTTACTGATTCACATGTAGTTTCTCCTAGTCCACCAAATAATGCATCATCTAATTCTCATTCAAATGATAACATGCATCATCAGGATCTTAGAAGATCAACTCGTATACATAAACCACCTTCTTATCTTCAAGATTATTATTGTATGTTACTTAGAACAGGAAGCTCTAGTAACCAATCATGTTCCAAGCAGTACGGTCTATCTCACATGGTGGATTATGGGAAGCTATCCCCTACCCATAGAGCCTTTTCCCTAGCAATAACCACAATAGTTGTACCGAAGACTTATGAACAAGATGTGCAGCACGAATGCTGGAGAAATGCAATTAGTGCGGAATTACTTGCTCTTGAGAAGAATAAAACTTGGTCTATCACTTCTTTGCCTCTTGGAAAGCGCCTCATTGGATGCAAGTGGGTTTTTAAAGTGAAGTTTCACCCAGATGGTAGTGTTGAACGCTACAAAGCACGTCTTGTGGCTCAAGGTTTTCGTCAAAGAGTTGGCTATGATTACTTTGATACATTCAGTCCGGTTGTAAAAATCACTACTTTGCGACTTATTCTTACTCTTGCTGCGGTACATAATTGGAAACTTCACCAATTAGACGTTAATACAGCATTCTTGCATGGTGAGTTGCAAGAAGAGGTTTATATGAAACCCCCCCAAGGTCTCGATGTTTCAAATGGTGCTGTTTGTAAGTTGAATCGTTTTTTATATGGCTTGAAACAGGCAAGCCATCAATGAAATTTAAGATTAAGTGGTTTTCTTCAGCAACATGGCTTTATCAAGTCTCCTCATGATCACTCTTTGTTCACCAAGCACACTAACCTCGGCTTGGCTATTATTATTGTTTATGTTGATGATCTTGTTTTATCTGGAGATAATTTATTTGAAATTGAAGCTATTAAAAGGGCTTTTGATGCTGAATTTAGTATTAAGGACTTAGGCCGGTTGAAATTTTTTCTTGGAATAGAAGTTGCCCGTAGTTCTGAAGGGATTGCTTTGTATCAACGTAAGTATACTCTTGATTTGCTTGAGGAATATGGTATGTTGGAAGCTAAACCTGCTTCAGTTCCTATGCTGTATAATGGAAAACTTTCTAAGGAGAGTGGCACAAGATTACAAGATTCATTACAATATAGAAGACTACTCGGACGACTGTTATATCTCACCAATACTCGTCCAGACATTGCTTTTGCAGTTGGGAAGCTCAGCCAATTTTTGGATTGTGCAACTGATAACCATTACAAGGCAGCACTACATGTTCTTCGATACATCAAGAAATCTCCTTCTAAGGGTCTTTTCTTCTCTTCAAATAATGATCTCAAATTGACTGGTTATGTTGATTCAGATTGGGCAACTTGTTCCGATACCCGTCGATCAATAACTGGGTATTGTTTTTTCTTAGGTTCTTCATTAGTGTCTTGGAAGAGTAAGAAGCAAACAACTGTAGCATGTTCTTCTTCAGAAGCTGAATATCGTGCCATGGCACAAGCAACTCGGGAAGGTTAATGGCTTCTTTATCTTCTTAATGACTGCCATGTATCTCATCCTCACCCAATCAATCTCTATTGTAACAATCAATCTGCGCTGTACATTGCAGCTAATCCAGTTTTTCACGAAAGAACTAAGCATATTGAAGTAGATTGTCACATTGTTCGTGAAAAGTCTCAAACAGGAGTGCTGAAATTGCTACCTATTAAATCAGCTCATCAAACGGCTGATTTACTTACTAAAGCGTTATCACCGGGTGTCTTCGAATCTTTACTTTTCAAGTTGGGCATGCTTGACTTACACGCCCCACTTGAGGGAGGATATTATGATGATAACAGGATAAATGTTCCAACAAGCCTTAATTCAAGGGAGAATGATAATAATGTTGCTGAACTTGCAACTAATTCAATCAGTTTCAACTTGAGGGAGGATGTTGGAGATGATATTAAGCTGGTATCTAATGGCTTACAAAAGCAAGTTGTAACTGATTATGGCTGAATAACCATAGTTAATTTATTTACCATATTAAGTTAGGTTTTAGTAAAGTTAATTTTCTAATAACTATAAATATTGGATAACAATATGTACTCCTTTTGTACTCGGTCGTTGGTTTTTAATTTTAGGTTTTGTATTTGTTCATATGATAAATTTACTGAGTCTTTTTCTTCTACCCCAATATTATTTTCTTTACCAAAATCAGATCTAGACCACGATTTCTTCACTATGTATGTGTCTGTAGGTTGGTTGCATGCAGGGTCTTTGGAAGTTTAAGCAAAAGTTGGACTTAGTACAAACCTTGGTCAGGGTAGTGTGAGAGTTTTTAGGTTGATAATGTTGATGGAATAGATGGACTCCTAGTGTGTATCTATCTTGGATGGTTTGTATGATACTCATGGGTTCATGTTTTCTAATTTAGTATTTATCCTATTATTTATCTATATGATATTTCCAAAGAGATTAGAAGAGTAACAATGCTAAAAAGAAAGAATACTAATTGTATGTTATTGCATGAAATGAATGTGTATACACTGACGCACAACTTTGCATTATATAAGCAGAGCCATGACTAAAACCAACATCTTGATTTATTAACTACTCTCTTAACTAATACTTGTAGGTATAATCAAATTCATTTCAATATCCTATTAAAACTAAAAATGAGTTTACCTCAATTTTAAAACTTAATTCAAGAAATAAAAATATTTTTATTTTCATAAATTATTTAGACATATAACAGAAAAAAATAACTATTTGAACATAATAATATAGATAAATTTTGGACTTATAACAAATTTTAGATATAATTATCTAATACTTGATTAAAATTTTTAAATTGAATAAATTGATAAAATAATAAAATAAAAAATTAATTTTTAAAAATAAAATAATAAAATATATATTTTATAAAATTACAAATTTAATCATGTTAATTTTTATTTCATCATTTTAATAATTTTCTTATTTTAAAACATTTAAATTCTTTAATTCTTTTAGATATTGTCTTTGAAATAAAAATAGAGTTATTCATACACAATAATTTAGTCTTTTAAATGAAGTTTTTTTTTTAATTTTAGAAGATAAATATTTGTTGTAACAAAATTATTTTTTATATTCATTTTTTTTAACTAATTAAAATTTTCACTTTCTAAATTTATTGAAAAATTAATATTCAACCTAGAAATATTTAAGTACAAACTAAAAGTATGTCTAAATATATCTATTAGTTTTGAATTTGCACGTAAATCGTGCTTGGGTGCTAAGGTTGTGTATTTGCACGTAAATCGTGCTAGGATTGTGGGTTTTAGGTAAAAAAAAAATGTAAGTCATACTAAAGTGGGATGATTTTTATACAACTTTAAAAACACATTAGCCTGAACGATTTATGTGTATTTGTCCATAAATTTCATGCATAAATTGTCTTAAGATAACATATTTTATGTATTATTTAACTCACATCACCTAGAACGATTTACATATTACATAGTTTACGAGATTCATGTTTTAAAATTTTATTTAGGGGATTCATGTAAATTTGATCTTCTATTATTTTATTTAAATAAAAAAACCTCTAATATACTTATTTTATTTTATATAACTTGCCAAAGTATTTTTGAAAGATTTTGGAGAAGGGGGTCTGAAATAAACAACATTTCTTGTTTTATTTGATGAATCTAAACAACTGCAAATAAAGCACACTGGCAAAGACTGTGCACCCTGACCCGTGCTACTTGGACTCTTCCAATGCATCTTTTGAAATGCAAAGTAAAAGTGAAGAAACAGAGATGTCCTTCTCTCTGCAAAAGCTAACTGCACCGTAACATTCAATATCTCACTTACCCTCAAAGCAGAGGAGAAAATCTGAAAAAGAAATAAAACACATTTTCTTCTCATGAAAGAAAAATATTTCTGTAGTATATTTTTTTTCTCTATGTCAAAGGTAACAATGAATAAATAAAGGGGTAATCTCTAATTTGGTGTCTGAAATTTTGAAAGCTTATTAAAATAGTCCATTATTTTAATAAATAAACAAATAATGAAAGTATAAAAAAGTAAGGTATATAAATAATAGGGTAAATTATATAAATAATTAAATTATCATTAATATTATATTAATATTCTAAAATAAAACAGCTTATATGCATATTTCGTTTACATATTTATGTAAATTGAATTAATTAAATTTGATTTATATCTTTGATTTATTATTGAACCACACATACATATAAACTAAATCAAATTAAACTGATTCAATTTATTACTTGTATAGAATTATTGACATTTATTATTTTAAAGTTAAAGTAACTTTAAAACATAAATATCGATCAGGATATACTCATTTGGAATCAAATAAAATAAAAAAAATTCAAAACGAATAAAAATAGAAATCCAATTTTTGTATTTCAGTTCAAATTCTAAAAAATCTACATTTTTATAAACTTATGAATTTAATAGAACAATAAATGATTTTTAAAAATTCATTAAAAATCATCTTTTGACTTATTAGCATCTAAAAAATATTACCGGAACTGTTAATGTTAAAAAAGTTAATATAAAGTATAGTCCTCCAAAGTGGTATAGGGATTAAAACTTGAATTTTTTTCATAGTCAGAAGTAACAGATAGTTACACGTTATAAAATGACCAACTATATTTATACAATATATAATTAAAATTTTAATTATTTTTCAAATTACATACTATATAAATATAATTAATTTTTTTTATATTGTATAACTATCTGTTACTTCTGATTTTGAAAAAATTCAAATTTTAATCCCTAAATTTTAAGGATAAAAATATTAGACATTTTTAATAATAATATCTCATTTTTTTAATTATGTTTGTAAAAAATTGTATCAAAATTTAATTAAAAAATATATATTTAATGTTTAATATTTTTGATACAATTTAAAATTATCTGAGAACATTTTTGTCGAGTAAAATTCGAATGCATTTTTATTGACGACAAAATTATTTAAATATATTTTTGGTAGTTTATTCATAAATAAATAAAAATAAGATTTTGAGAACCAACTTAAGTTAGGCTCGTAGTAATTAATTTACTGGTTGGTTAGAGAATTTGAATTGCGTCTTTTAGATACAATTGGCCTGGGAATTAGGAAATAAAATAGAAAATTAAAAAAAAGGGAGATTTTTGGGTAAACAAGGTTAATGTAATATGAGAGACAGGGATTGACATATGTCTGCCTGGGATAGGGAAGTTAGCGCGCGCTCTCTCTCTGATTGATTGAATTTGATTTGTTTTATTTTATTTAATTTTATTTAATAAGTCTCTTTAACCTTTTATCTGCCGACAAAAATCCAAGGTCCATAATAAAGAGAGAGCACTTGATGCAACGAGAAGTAATTATCCGGGTTGAGGAGTTGTAAAAACTCTTGCAACACCAATTTTGTTCCTTTCTCTCTTTTATTATCACATACCACTTCTTGTGTTATTAAACTCTTTCTTCTTTTAACTTTGTGGATGAACATGGAGGGTGAGTTCCAGAAAGAGCAACAAGTGCTGCTTGTTGCTGACCCTGCTTCTTGCTCAAAGCTTTCTACTACTTCAACCACCCTTGATGACCTCTTCTCTGCTCAGAACACGGTAAATTACTCTTTCTTCATCTTTAAAAAAAGGGATCTTTTTTTCTTTTTTCTTGCCACCCCACTATAACCTTTTTACCAAGTCTGAAACTTTAATGCATATCTATCAATTGTATACGTCAAAGCTATCAAAACTCTCACAACTATACGAGTTTAAGTGAACTCTAAAATTTTCTTAGTGTGTTTAACTGCTTGACAGTTTATATTGCTTTCTGTTTTATTCTTCCAATTTCTTACACCTAACTTCTCACATATTATTTTGGTTCCAAATTTGAAAATAAAAAATGAGCAGGAAGTGGATGTTGGGTTGGAATGGTTATCAGTGTTTGTTGAAGAATGCTTTTCAAACCCACCAAGCTATATATTGGGACCTTCAAAGAGTGTTGAGGCCACAACAACCACCACCATAACTACCTGCTCGTCCAACAAGAACCCTTCTTCAACCGCACTACTGAAGCAAAACAACAACAATGATTCCTCACTACAAAACTTTTCAGTCCCTAGTAAGGCTAGAAGCAAAAGAAAGAGGCTCTCAGCAGTTACCAACAGACGAAGAACCAAAACTCCTTTCAGCATTTGGTCACACCAAAATGATGAGCCCTTGATTTCAGACCCTCCTCTGTTAAAACAAACTTATTGGTTAGCGGATAGTGAACTCTTTGTTTTGCCAAAGCAGCAGAAGAAGGATAGTGAGAAAGATGTAATAGCCAAAGACGGCGACGACAACGACAACGACGGCGGTGGCGAAAAGGGGGTGGTGGTGATGAAGAGGGGAAGTCTTGTGAGTCTTGAAGAGTGCTCTGAGGCAGAGGAAGATGGTGATGGTGGGAATAACAATAATAATAATAATAACAATAATGGTGAGAATCCAATGCCAAGAAGGTGCACACATTGTTTGGCACAGAGGACCCCACAGTGGAGGGCAGGACCATTAGGTCCAAAGACGCTATGCAATGCATGTGGGGTGAGGTACAAATCTGGTAGGTTGTTACCTGAGTATAGGCCAGCAAAGAGTCCTACTTTTGTAAGTTACTTGCACTCCAATTCTCACAAGAAAGTTATGGAGATGAGGATGGCTGGCTCTGTTCTCCATTCTTAGTCCGGAAAATCATAGAAATCCTCTAATTGTGTTTTTTATTATTGTGTAAATCAAACTTTTAAAACTGTAGGGGACAAAATATTTGGAAACAATAGATATTTAATTGTTAAGGGGGTGATGAGTGGTTAGTGCAGAGATTATAGGGCACATTTATATATGATGATTAGAAGGTAGTAACCAATTTTTAGTTTTATCCTTAACTTTTTGAATTGCATTCGGTGGCAAAACGGACTGAATTCGCGGTCGACTTGTTGAACCACAAAAAAATAGCTAAATTATAAAATACCAAATTTGCAAGTTTTGGATAGGGCAGGTTTACTGGGTTAAGTTTTTTTTTTATTTTTTAGAGGTAAATATTAAATTGGTGTTCGAAAGATTCTAACACTGATAAAATAGTACTTGAGTTTTGTTATTAACAAAATGGTCTCTAAAAAATTTTAAATTTTGACAAGCGTATCCCCAAACTCACCGGAGTAAATTTCCGACAAGCACAATACTGAGATGGCCACCGTATTTTGATAACCTGGCCAACCAACTCCCAAACCCTAATCCCTCATTCTCGAATGCAGACTCCCCCTTCATCTCCCTCCCCATCGTAGCCCTCCCCCTACCTAACGCAACCCCTCCCTCTCCCTCCGTATCAAAGCCCCCAACGCACACTCTCCCCTTCCCTTTCCCTCCCCATCACAACCCACCTTCCTTCTCCCTCCTATCGCAGCCCCTAACCCTGACACACACTCCCTCCTTTCTTCTCCTTCCTTATCACAGCCCCCTCCCCAATGCATACTCCTTCTTCCTCCCTCAACATCATTAATTGCAGCAACAACAACTTCAACATCAACAGTAATAGTAACAGCAACTTTCACCACTTACAGCAACATCAACAACAATCTCAACAATAAGAGTACCGTCAAGGACCACCGCCATTATTATCGGAGCCACAACAAGACCTAGAACAACTACATCCCCTCAGCATCTCAATTGCGCTGCTCCTCTGCACATATAACCGCCTCTGAAACAAGAAAATCGAAAACGAAATAATATTTCAATTGGACAGCGAGGTCCGTAGATCCTGGCTACGAAAAATGAAAAACTATCAGTGAAAGCGGCAGCAGTGTCTTGCAACGAGGAGGAAGGAGGAGAAGTACGACAGAGAGGATTAAGGCACCAGATTTTAGGTCCTTGTGGAAGTTGTGGTGGTGTTGAGGGAGGGAAGGGTGAGTGTGCGTTAAGGAGGGGAGAGAGAGGGAAAGTGTGCGTTGGGAAGGGGGCTGCGGTGGAAGGGAGAGGGATGGAGGAGGGTTGCGGTGGGGAGGGAGATGGATGGGGAGTCTACATTGGGAGGGAGGGATTAGGGTTTGGGAGTGGTTTACCAAGTCGCTAAAATACAGTGGCCATGTCAGTATTGTGGTTGCCGGAGATTTGCTCTTACGAGCTTAGGGACAGACTTGTCAAATTTTAAAATCTTTTAGGGACTATTTTGTCAACGCTAAAATCTTCCGGGTACCAATTTATTAGTATTTACCTCTTTTTTGTATAAAAGAGTGATTAGTGTTACAAAAATTAACATAATTATATGATTTTTAAATATATTTTTTATTTTTTTATTTTTTTATTATTTACTTTATTTATTTTATTTTTCACCCATATATGTGCTCAAATTATATAATTTATTTATTAAAATAAATATAATTTTATTAGTGCATATTATTATGAACAATTTTCTTAAAGTTGAAAATTTAGAAAAAGATTATGAAAAAGTTATGTTGTATTTTGATCATTTTTATTGTATTTGATTTTTTAATTTTCATTTTCTTAGATTAATTTTATTATTTTAGGATTAATAGTCAAATTAGTCATTGAAAGATTTTTTTCAATCAAATTGGTCATTCAAATATTATAAATTAATTAGGTTGATCTTTCTATCGCTCCATTAATAGCAAGGTTGCGAGAACCGAACCGGTCAATGAACCAATGAGACAACTGATTCACTAATTTACTGGTTCAACCAAAGTTTAACCAGAATTTAATCGGTCTAATTAAATATTGAATAAAATTATTAAAAATTTAATATATAATTTTAAATATTTAAATTCAATAATTTTAACAGGATAAAATTTAAAATTTTACAATTTCACATCATAAATTATTCATTAAAAATTTACCATTAATTGAAAGAAACAAAAACTAAAGAACTCAAGAACCCAATTCATACCATTAATTCACCAAATAAAAAAGATTAATTGAAAAACAGAAACCCAAGAACTCACTGCGAAAGAGCACAGAAGGCTAGATCAGGACGACCAGATGGTTGACGACGACGTTAACAGAAGCCGACGACCAGGACGACCAGACGATGCCAACGCAAAAGCTTCAGAGTTCAGGTTCATGACAATGATGCCACTGACAACTGCTTCGATCCGCGACGGTGACAGCTGCTTCAATCCTCTCTCGGCTCCAGCGTCGATTGTGGTAGTGCACGGTGGAGTTTTATAACAGCCCAGACCACCCGCTAGCATGATATTGTCCGCTTTGGCACACAAGACCTTACGATTTTGCCTTTGACGATAGGGATGATAGTCGAAACTCCCCACACTCACTCGTCAAAACGCATCATGCTAGGGAGGGGTATCCACACCCTTATAAGGCATGCTTCGTTCCCCTCCCCAACCGATGTGGGACCTTATAATCCACCCCCCTAAGGGAGTCTAGCGCCCTCGCTGGTACATCGATCTGGGCTCCGGCTCTGATACCATCTGTAACAGCCCAGACCACCCGCTAGCATGATATTGTCCGCTTTGGCACACAAGGCCTCACGGTTTTGCCTTTGATGATAGGGATGATAGCCGAAACCACCCACACTCACTCGTCAAAACACGTCATGCTAGGGAGAGGTATCCACACTCTTATAAGGCATGCTTCATTATAAGGTTCCACATTGGATAGAAAAAATCAGGGAAGACAGACATGATTTGGGCACGGCAGAGATGTTCCCATGCGCATTTCAGTGAAAAAGCCAAATATAAGAAGTGTGTGTTTGGCAAACGGTTAGAGAAAAGAGAAGCGATTCTACCTCTGAATGCACGTTTACGTGAAGCTATAATTTGTTGCAGCAACAAATTATAGCTTCACGTAAACGTGCATTCAGAGGTAGAATCGCTTCTCTTTTCTCTAACCGTTTGCCAAACACACACTTCTTATATTTGGCTTTTTCACTGAAATGCACATGGGAACACCTTTGCAGTGCCCCCAAATCGTGTCTGCCGTTCCTGATTTAGTCTGTCCATTTCGCTGCTGTCACGCCTGAAATGGAATCTCCATTTCGTGCCTGCTCTAAGTGACATGGTGCTCCCATTTTGTGGCCGTCATGCAAGAAATGGCCCTGCACATTTTGAGAATAAATGAATTTCCGATGTGTATATACGTAAAAAGGCCGAGAGAATGAAGGCAACTACTAATTAGATACTTTTTGAATGTTTTTTGTTTACGTTAGTTTAGAGAGAAATAACAAAAGATAAAATGAAAAATAATAACAATTATACAATCCGATGTTCCATATATTCTATTTAAAAAAATTCTAAAATTAGGTAAAAATTTACCAGTAGTCGATTTCATATAAAACTGTTTTTAGATTATTGACACGTGTTATTTGGTTTGATAAAAAAATCAGTTAATTTTATATAAATAATTTTTTTAAAAAAAATCTGTTCGAATAGATGAAATAACCACCTTTTAATTTTTTTCAACTCTTTCTACATATTATCCCTACATGATGAATTTGGTAAGTTTTTCTTCTTCATCATTTTTTTACTAAATTTCTTTTTTAAAATTTATCTTTTATTTTATTTATTTAATTCTCATTAAATATATGTATACGGATTGTTTAAAAAAGTAAAGTTTGGTATTATGAAAAAAAAAAAATTCAAGTTTTTTTGTTTATATAAGAATGGCAAAGGAGGAAAAATTAGGAATCGAAAAGGAAAGAGAAAAAAATTAGGATTCACATGGAAGAAGAAATCGAGCTTGCGATACGAATAAAAGATTATAAATGATACTATCTTTTTCTGTTTCTTCTAAATATTAAATAGTGTAATGAGATGAACAGTTACGTATTTATTAAATGATTTTCATCATTCATAGAGAATTGAATAAAAACAAAAATTAAAGAATATATTTGAAATACGAATTTTGATTAAAAAATATGAATAAGAAGAACATATCCAATTAAAAGTTTGAGCTTAGTTCTAAAAAATTGGAAGAGAACAAATTTTAATAGCATAACAAAGAAGAAGAGATAAAAGTATCTGTTTAGTTTAATTTAAATTAGTTTTTTTAATTAAATCATTTGTATATAATAAATTAGATTTTTTAAGACACCAAAAAAAACTAGATTTTTTCAAACCAAATAATAATATGTCTTAACAATTTAAAAATTACTTCATGTAAAGTTGATTGACATTTTTGCAAAGTTCAATAACTCATAATGAAAAAATATTCTAAAATAACATATTTAAATTAGGATTATGCAAATTACACAATGCGGGCTAGCATGTTTTATTTTTGTAAATTCAAATTTAGTCTGTCATTTTTGGAGAGTTAAATAGGTCAATTAATTCATTAGTATGCTTAAGTATAGAGTTCGAATTTTGCTTTGTGTATGCACCAACTCATTGAACAGCGCCAAACCTTTAAATGAAGTTTCGATCTACAACGAATTAATTCTTGGTTTGTGAAATTAAAAAATATCGTAAAAAATAAAAAAAAATCAATCTACCCAATTATGACTTATTTATTATTTTTATTATAAAACTCTCTAAATTATAAATAAAATCGCTACTAAATTAATTTTAATTAATATTTAATATATTTTTTAACAGAAAAATTATGCTGTTTATAACAAAATTGAAAACGTTGTTTTTTTTTAATTAAGGGTCACGTTGGCCTTCTTATAGATGAACATAGACCGGATTGAAAATTTACTGGATAAAATACTAATGAATTAAAATAATAATAATAATTTATGTCATAATTAATATTTTATGTCATAATTTAGAAAATACTCTATTTAAAAGATTTTACAAAGAATATTAAATGGTTAGTAAAATTTATTATTTTTAATTAATAGTTAATTATTAATATTTAAAAGTATAGACTAAAAATATATTATTAAATTATTATATTAAAATAATTGAATTAATAACTAAAAATACTGGTAAAAAATAATAGATTGTGTGAGGTTTTAAAATTTTTTAAAATTTTATTATTAGATAATAATTTGTCAAAAAATTATTCCTAAGATTCTCATGGCTCCTAGTTTCAAATCTAAGGCGACATTGTTTTGACACATCAATACATAATGTACCTGACACTGCTGGCGCAGGGGACTAACACCAATCGTAAATAGCACATCAACTTCCATCGCTGGAGATTCGCGCCATTATCTTACAATTGATATTTAAAAATACAAATTAATTAATACAATTAATCTAGTATTATCCACTCACATTGAAATGATTGATGATACTATTATTAACGTTAAGTCCGTATCACTGATTTAAATTTAAATTTGAAACACAAGACCTAGTCAAAAAATGGAATCACTGATTATGAGGTTACAGTTTACAAAAGTTGCAATCTGCTGTACTGACTAATAACTTTAACCCCTAACACAGTGTACGCGGAATATTTGCAATATGAAGGAGCATAATGACCCTTGTGCTAAAGGTGTAAAGAATCTGAATTATTGTAAAGATGCTTAAATTGGGTCTAATTATTTGTAACAAAAGTTGAAGAAAGAAAAAGGCTACAGAATTTATCATCACTTTATGTGGAATAACAGGTAGGAAGGTGTAATTTACTGTTGGTTGATATACTATATTTTTTCTTTTTTGTTCACCAAGTTTTGCTTTTTAATTTTGATATTGAATTTATAGTAGTATTTTTTAATAATGTAAAATTTGGTTTTTTTTTATATATGAAAATCACAAATTTAACTTTTTGATTTGTGAAGTTTAATTTTTTTTTATTTTTAAAACACAAAATTTAGCATCTGATTTGTGAAGCACAAAACTTACCTTTTAATTTGTAAATTTTATTTTTTTAAAATACAAAACCAATTCTTTAATTTATAAATTTACACAAATTTTTAATTTGTGTTTCAGTATTAATTTTTTTTAAATATATAAATGGAACCTTCTAATTTGAGATTACCTTCGTAGTAAAATAAACAACCATTTTTCCATAATCAGAAATAACACAACAATAATTTTCATAGATAAAAAACAGCCACCAAGTTTGGCTATAAAAATTCTAAGAATATATTATATTTTTCCTTTTTTGTTTGAAAGGAGCATGGGTATGTGTAGAAATTGAATGGCCATGGCAACCCAGCCAGGACATTAATAATAACGTTCGCAAAATGCTGTGTTGGTGGGTGATACATAATTGAGACTAGAAAGCAACATATCCTAATAATTAATACGGACTTGAATTTTCTTTGCCTGCCTCTGATCCGAAATAACGGTCCCACTATAAAAATAAGGAGGGTCACATACTCACATGAACAGCGTATATAGAGAGAGGAACACATGGCTATACGTGCTTTCATTCTTCTGTTCGGAATTCTGATCATCAATACAACATGGATATGGATTCATTGGGTGTGGAAGGGGATACCTTCAAGTCAAATATAACGGCAAATCACCTATGGATGAATCTATAAATTAGTGATGATAAGTATTTTCGCTTTATAATAGATTAGAATTATATATATTTATATATAAATAAATATGTAATTTAACTCATTTTTATGTATATTTTATATGAATGACTGATTTTAATAATTAATTTTAGTGTACACATAAAATAAGTGATGTATATGTTTGTTTGGATGTCATTAAATTAATAATTTTTTTAATAAAAATATATTTTTTTATTTTTTAGTGTGTTTATCAAATTTTTAATAGTAAAAGTAAAAGTATTAGAAAAATAAAAAATATTTTTTTTGAGAAATTACAATTTACATTTTTTTAAAATTTTTTCTTAAAAAAAGATGTTTTTCACATAATAAATAAACAAAAAATGCTTTTATCTTATTTTACCCAAAACATAATTGATAAATAAAAAAATATTTTTATATAAAATATCCAAAAATAAAATCACTTTTATTTCGTAAAAATTTTTTAAAAAAAATATCATTTAAAAAAATATTTTTCGAGAATAACGTCCAACCAAATCCTATATATCGAGTATTAAAAAAACTATATTTATTGTACGATGGTTATGGTTATAGCAATTATAGTAACTATATAACTTTAGTAATACTTAAAAATTATTACTAAAATTAAAGCAATATTTTTTTAATTTGAAAATATAAATATAAAAAGTGTAAAATTGGAAACTAATAACCATTTAAAATAAAATAAAATAAAATAATAATTTAATTGTTTAAAATAGGTTCGAAAATTTAAAAATATTAATTAGAAAATTTAAAGGTGAGATTTGATTTTAATGAATTATTTTGAGTGGAAAATGTAATTTTTTGTAAAAAATTGCGTAAAAATGCGTACCAATAAATTAGTCGACAGTATCAGCTTAAGTCTTTCCGGTATTACGAGAGAGAAAATAAAGTTGTAGAAAAATTTAAGAAAATATTTAAAGTTGAAAACCAGGTGTTAATTCTAAAAGTTTTGGCTCAAAGTTGAGTCAAATGGATCAAAAACGCTAACCGATTGGACTGGACCCAAGTTAGTCCAAGCCCAACATATAATTATATTAAAATGAAGCCAATTCAGCCTCATTCATCAAGTAATCCTTTAGATTGACGCCGTGCACCAAAATCGTGAGATCCAATTGCACTAATTACGTCCATGAGATTGGAAAAATTGTACCATATTAGTTTCTGACTCGTTTTCCGTTAACGATGCACTGACGTGGCTTGATGACGTGAATCTTTGATGACAGATGTTACCTCATGGTTTGGCCACGTGTAACAGTATGATGACGTATCGGTCAGCAACACGTGGCATACTAACGTGGATGGTTATGCCACGTGTCACAATGCTATTTTTCTATGTGTCTGATTATGTTATTTGTCCATGTGTCATCCACTATGTTATTATTATATATGCACCAAATTGGTCCCTTACTTTGCATCAAATGACTCATTTGAATCCCTAAAATTAAATGTCGTGCACCAAATTAGTCCCTTCATCAATTTCTTGTCATTTTTTTTGTAAATTTAAAATTCTCAGTATTTTTTGATACACTAATTTTAATTATATTTTTTATTATACAATTTTTTATAATAAATTTTTTAATTAATAATTTTAATTTATATCATTAGAGCACATATTAGCTAAATCCAAAATTTTATTATTGTCTTTTGTGTTTATTTATATCTATTTTAATACTGTTCAAGCCATGGTTATGATAAGTGTTTATATTAATTAATAGTGTAATATATGAAAAGGCTGCCTAGTTAAGTTATAGATAAAATAAATTATTATAATCGGCAGTATAAATCTATCTTATTAATTTAATGAGAAGTCAATTATATGGAGAATCAAACATTCTTAAAACGGATGGGAATAATGAATTTATATTAGTTAACAAATACTTTATCAAGTATTCTTAAAATATTTATTAAGGTATTAATATTAAAAAATTTGTATTAAGAAATATTATTATACTCTTAACTTACACTCTTTGCTAAATCAATACCAATATCTCATATAATTCTTTTAATAAAATATTGTAGAAAAAATTGTATAATTAAAACTAAAATTTTTAAAATATTTTATAAAAGTACTTGTATTTAAATAACTTATGAAAAATAAAATTAAAATTAATATATTTAAAGATATTAAAAATTTTGAATTTATAAAAAAAAGAGAACAAACTGATTAAGGGACTAATTTGGTGCACGACATTTTATTTCAGGGACTAAAATGAGTCATTTGATGCAAAGTAAGGTAGCGTTTGGTGGAGAGACAGAGACAAAAAGACTGAGACTGAGAGACAGAGACTAATTTGGTGCAAAATGGGAGACAGAAATTGAAACAAGAATGAAACTCTAATTTAATTTGTACAAAGATAAAATTGGAATTAATTAATTGAAATGAAAGTATTTTAAGTATAAAATGTTATTAAAGTTTCATTCTCCGTCTCTAAAAATTTCAGTCCCCTGTGTCCCTACTTTTTTGAAGTACTGAAATACTGAAATTTTAGAGATAGAGACAAAAATTTTAGTACCAGTCTCTGAACTAACAAATACGATACTGAGTCTCAGTCTCTCAGTCTCTGTCTCAGTACCTCAAAACAAACATTACCTAAGGGATCAATTTGGTGCCTATGTAATGATGATATAGTGGATAACATGTAGAAAAATAACATTGTGACACATAGCATAATTCGACATGTGACAAAATAACATTATGACACGTGGCATAACCATCCACGTTAGCATGCCACGTGTCATTGACCGACACATAATCATGCTGTTACACGTGGCCAAATCATTAGGTAACACGTGTCACCAAAGGTCCATGTCATCAAGCCACGTCAGCGCGTCGTTAACGAAAAATGGGTCAGGGACTAATATGGTGCAATTGTTTCAATCTTAGGGACGTAATTGGTGCAATTGAAATCTCGGGACTATTTTGGCGCATAGCGTCAATCTCAGGGACCACTTTGAGGATTTAGTCCATAAACACAAACAACATAGCCACTGAAAATCAAAGAGAAGAGAAGAAGGTTACTATTCAATTTCATTTTCTCAAGCTCATAACTTGAGCTACGATGTTTCGATTTATGTGCCGTTTGCAGTTACGGGTAGCTCTCATCGAGCCCGTCATTTCTAACAAAACAAAGTTGGTAAAAACTCGAATTTCATACTCCTTTCCTCTGCCCTAACAGTTTTGAAAAATTGGGTATAATTATTGAATAGATTGTATGATTTTGGTTGTTTAGGTGCCATCTAATAGTGGAAAATTATTGGATTTTTGTCCCAATCCACAGTGGGTGAGGTAAGTCACTTCAAAAATTCTTGTAGTTTGATGTTTTGGTAAGCTCTAGTGTTAATTTGGTGCATTGTATGATATTAGAGTAATTACATATTGATTTGGAGTTGACTTGGTGGATTTAGAGCATTTGGATTTGAAATTTAGTGGCCGAAGCTTTGTGGAATCTTGTTTGGAAGTAAATTTTGGTGTTTTGTGCATGTTGAATATCGATTAAGGTATGGTTTTGGTTTCCTTTAGTTAATATGTAATGTTTTGTGAAGCTCAGGCTAGTGGACCTTAGGATAGGATTGAATTGATGTTGTTGATGATTGATGATGAATATTGATGTTGTGATATTAATTGTGAATATTGATTATTTTTAATGTTGAAAAGGGTTTGTGATGATTATTGTTGTTGATGAGTATTGATGATGAGAAAATTTGCAAATAATGATTGAGATGGAAATCTATGAGTTTTGGTGTGATTTAGGTTGAATGTGGAGTTTATGAATAAATTGATATAGTGAGACGTGTATGATCTAGGATTTGGAATGCTTGAAAAATGATTGAGGATTACTTATGTGTTGTCTTGGGTATGGTTAATTTGTCTGTGAATTGAGTGTTTTGAAAACTAGAGGTTTTACAACTTTTGGTAAAACTTTGTTTTTGATGAACTTGATGAGCCATAACTTGGCCTTTGGATCCCCAGGTTTGATGAAACTTGATTTAAATTGAATCTAAGAGGTTTAAGTCATTCGAAGAATGGATGAAAAATATTTTAAAATGAGAAAGTTATGCACATTTGAAGTTTGGTGTCAAAAATTGAATTTTGCAGCAAAACATCATTTTGTGAAAATTCGGTATCATGCGTACATCAGTACGTGACCCTGGCATGCGTACACAAGTTTGCCATTTTTACACTCCTGCGTACGTGGCTATTGGCATGTGTACACAGAAACCTTTTCCTGTTTTGAACATTCGCGTACGCGAGAAGAGGCATGCATACGCGAGATTCCTGTATGAAATTAAAGACGGTGACTTAGGCTTGGGATGTTCTATGGATGGAATGACTTGAGTGGATTGGCAGAGTGTTGAGATGATAATATATTGAGAACGGATGCTGGTTTTGATGAATTTGGAACTTGAAAATGAATGATTGTAGTTGATGAGATAAGTATTAATGGACTTGTGCTATATGAGCAGCGATTACTGAGATCTATTATATACTGATATCAATGAGTAGCTATGCGCCTGGCAAGGAAGGTGGTTAATCCCGCTTGTCGAGGTTGCAACATCGGTGTAAGGACGGTGGTTAATCCCACTTACATTGAAATGTGAGGTCTGAGGGTGAGTATCCCCTTGCATCCTTTCGAGTCGCAAGAGTGGATCGGGCACTATATTTTGGATAGTAGGCCAAATACTATATCCCTGGGGTACCAATTATTCGTGACCGAAAGGTGACATCCCGAGGGGATGTGTTGGGTTTGCAGTTGAACTGACAAGTAATATCATAACTAATAGGACATGCATTCATCATGTGCATCTTCTATGTGTTTGTTTGCTTTGCTTATTTGCATCTTTTGTCTAAATGTATAACATGCTTACTTGCTTCCTGAATTACTTGTTGTAAATTTATATTACCTATGTTTTACTTGCTTGCAATTAATTGTGTTTTCTGCTGGGATTGAGGAGGTTCAGTAGGTGGTTGCGATGGGATCGGATGGAGGATAGGATGGCGAAGGCTATGGGACAACGATGTTTCTATTAGTTTAGAATTTCCTTAAGTTAGATTACCCTGTTATTGGTTTAAGTTATATATTTCATTAAGTTTGAATATCTTTATATCGGTGTGAAGTTCTAGGATTGCTTTTGGCGTTTCCAGAACCTTAATTATATCTTATCTATTAGGCACTTTTACTGATGCTGATTTTTTAATACCCACAAACTAACCGGCAAGTGCACCGGGTCGTATCAAATAATACCTTAGGTGAGTGAGGATCGATCCCACGAGGATTGATGGATTGAGCAACAATGGTCAAATGATTCACTTAGTCAGGCAAGCAAAAGGTTGTGTTTTGGGGTTCAAAAGCATTAAATAGTAAATTAGAGAGTAGAAAACGCAAGTAATGAGAATAGTGTGAAGTATATGAGAAAATAGTTAAGGTATCGAAGATGTTTACTTTTCCGGATTAAGTTTTCTTACCAACTATTTTAATCATGCAAGATTCGTCTTACAACAAAAACTGTAATTGACTAAACCCTAATGTTTTAGTGATTTAGTCTCCTCTAACCCAAATTAATCGTCAATGTCTTGGTCACTTAATTGTAGATTAGAGGGTTAAGTTCAAATCTAGTTTATGGCCACAGAAACCCTAATTACCCAAAGCTAAATGGATTATATGTCACGTATCCAGATTAGCTCAAGTAATTAGCAATTTAGGAGGAATTTGCTTTCAAGCTGTTGTTCAAGTGAGATAGCTCTGTCAAGAATCACAAGAACACATGTAGAATAAGGGTTATACTGTTGTTCTGTGCAAATTCATAAGACGAAGAACAAAAGCAACTAAATCAATGTATTAATTAAAATAAAAAAGCAATAGTCTTAATTCTTAGAAATAAACAGAGCTCCTAACCTTAACCGAAGATATTTAGTGGCTTATGACTTACAGAGAAAACTGGGGTTCAGAAAAGTGAAATGTGCGAAAGTGAAAAGATCCCCCCAAAGGGGGAATCTTTTCCCTTTTATATCTAACCTAATTTGATTTGAAATTAAAATAAAATAAAAAATCCTAAACCTAAAAGATTTTATTTGTAAATAAAAATCACAAAAATAAAAGATAACATAATAACTAAGAGCTAAATCTGCTAGAGATGCTTATTGAGTTGGGATTCGGTTCAGATTGCCTGACGCTAAACGCCAGCTGGACGTTTAGTGCCCAGAATGGGCAGAATCTCCCTCTTGCTCGCTGGCTGCTGGCACTAAACGCCAGTTGGGCATTTAGCACCGAAGGGGATAGCTTAGAAACTTCTTTTTATTGCTCAAAACTTTGCCAAATTGATCCAAATTTTACCTGAAATCATAAAAACACCAGAAAAACTCAAAGTAGCATCCAAAGATGATTTTCACACCAAAATATAATTGAACTCACTGAATTCTAACTAGAAAATAAGCCAAAAATGGGTATAAGATGCTCACGCATCAGTTACCATACTAAGAACCTCCAGTTCTCATACCATATGTTGTTATTTTTCAGATGCAGGTCGCAACCCACCTCGGTGAGTTTGCGGGATGGTGACAGAGCGGAGGATCACTTTTATCTTTTGTATATTTTGGTTATTTTGATGTAGTATCTAATGTTCTGAAAATTGGACTGGACTGGCTGGTTCAACTGGGTTAACCAAAAATCGGTCACCTAGCCATTTCAGTCCACCTGTAAAATCGCACTACAAAAAACCAGTGAAAAAACTGACCGAACCGGTGGTTAACCGACGAACTGGGAAAACCGGCTGGGTTTCAGCAGGCACCGGTTCTCCCCCCAGGTAACGAGACAACGTCGTTTGGTGCTGAAAAAAAAGAAGGCTGAAGTGAAGTGAAGTGTGAATGCATTGCAGCCACTTTCCAACCCTAATCTCTTCGAAAAAGTCTCCTGGACTTGGGTACCTCCCACTCCCAACCCTAGTCTCTTCGAGCTTCTGCCTACGAAGGAAAACCACCACCGTCAAACGAAATAGACGTCGGAACCAAGCGCCACTATCGCGGGTCGAAGCCTCACCGTTGCGGGTCGTCGCCTCACCGTCACGGGTCGAAGCCTCACCGTTGCGGGTCGTCGGCTTGTTGTCGTCACCATCATCAAAGTGTCGTCGTCTGGCTCTGGCCTTTTGTGCTCTTCTGTGGTTAGTTCTGGCTCTTCTTCTATTCTTTTGTTTTTCATTTTTTCAATCTTTTTGAGTTTTTGTTTTGAGTACTGTGATTTTTGACTTTTTTCAATTAAATTTTTATTCAATGAAGAATTTAGGGCAGATTTACATTAGATTCATGTTCTTCAGATGCAGAGTTCTTCTGTTCTCTTGTTCTGTTTTTTTATTTTTTTATTTTGTTTATTATATGATTAATCATTCTGTAATGTTGAATAAATTTGATGTATGTTCAATTTTAGAATTTTGCTCTGTTGATATAGGTTCAATATTTTGATCTTTTCAATTCTGCTCTGTTGAATTAACTCGATGAATTGCTGGATTTAATTATGTTGAATGCCATATGAATTGTATGAAATATGAATTGATATATTGGTCTAGATTCTAGATTGCTGGCATTCTGAATTTAGATGGAACAGTCACAAAATGATCAGCAACAACATAATGTTGTACAAGAAAATCTGACCTGGCTTGGGAATATTTCACTGTGAAGTATGATAAAAATCATAAGGCACAATATACATGTATCTTTTGTTTGAATACTTATAATGGGGGGGTATATTGGATGAAATATCATCTTGTGAAAATTCTTGGACAAATTAAAGTATGTAACTGATGAGCGGATAATTTATACGCTTTTTGGCATTATTTTTAGGTAGTTTTTTGTAGGATCTAGCTACTTTTAGGGATGTTTTCATTAGTTTTTATGCTAAATTTACATTTCTGGACTTTACTATGAGTTTTTGTGTTTTTCTATGATTTCAGGTATTTTCTGGCTGAAATTGAGGGACCTGAGCAAAACTCTGATAAGAAGGCTGACAAAGGACTATTGATGCTGTTGGATTCTAACCTCCCTGCATTCGAAATGGATTTTCTGGAGCTACAAAACTCCAAATGGCGCGCTCTCAACGGCGTTGGAAATTAGACATCCAGAGCTTTCCAGCAATATTTAATAGTCCATACTTTATTCGAGATTAGATGATGCAAACTGGCGCTCAACGCCAGTTCCATGCTGCATTCTGGAGTCAAACGCCAGAAACACGTCACGAACCAGAGTTGAACACCAAAAAACACGTTACAACTTGGCGTTCAACTCCAAAAGAAGCCTCTGCACGTGTAAAGCTCAAGCTCAGCCTAAGCACACACCAAGTGGGCCCCGAAAGTGGATTTCTGCATCAATTACTTACTTCTGTAAACCTAGTAGCTAGTCTAATATAAATAGGATATTTTATTATTTTATTAGACATCCTGGATTGTATTTTTGATCCTGTGATCACGTTTTGGGAGTTGGCCATTCAGCCATGCCTGGACCACCATCACTTATGTATTTTTAACGGTGGAGTTTCTACACACCATAGATTAAGGGTGTGGAGCTCTGCTGTACCTCGAGTTTTAATGCAATTACTACTATTTTCTATTCAATTCAGTTTATTCTTGTTCTAAGATATTCGTTGCACTTCACCATGACGAATGTGATGATCCGTTACACTCATCATCATTCTCACCTATGAACGCGTGACTGACAACCACTTCTGTTCTACCTTAGACCGAACGCATATCTCTTAAATTCCTTAATCAGAATCTTCGTGGTATAAGCTAGAATTGATGGCAGCATTCATGAGAGTCCGAAAAGTCTAAACCTTATCTGTGGTATTCCGAGTAGGATTCAGGAATTGAATGACTGTGACGAGCTTCAAACTCGCGATTGTTGGGCATGATGACAAACGCAAAAGAATCAATGGATTCTATTCCGGCATGATCGAGAACCGACAGATGATTAGCCGTGCTGTGACAGAGCATTTGGACCTTTTTCACTGAGAGGATGAGATGTAGCCATTAACAACAGTGATGCCCTACATACAACTTTTCCATGGAAAGGAGTAAGAAGGATTGGATGAAGGTAGTAGGAAAGCAGAGATTCAAAAGGAGCACAGCATCTTCATACGCCTATCTGAAATTCCCACCAATAATTTACATAAGTATTTCTATCTTTATTTTCTGTTTATTTATTATTATTATTCGAAAGCTCGATAACCATATATTATCTGCTTAACTGAGAATTTCAAGATGACCACAGCTTGCTTCATACCAACAATCTCGTGGGATCGACCCTTACTCATGTAAGGTTTATTACTTGGATGACCCAGTGCACTTGCTGGTTAGTTGTGCGAGGTTGTACGTGAAGAAAGTGCTGAGTTATAAACGCGCATACCAAGTTGAATGCCATTGTTAGATATCACAATTTTGTGCACCAGTAACATAGTCACTGAAGAAGTTGAACTTCAATTCAAAAGAATTCTTATGGAAAACAAAAAAAAATAAGATGAAAAAAATAAAATTTGAGGAGGAATCTTATGGTGGGGAAACACATGCACAAGCGGCTGAATCGCCTAACCCTATACAAGCTGCTGTTCTTACAACAACGGGAGACAAAGGAAAGAGAATAGCTATAGTAGCTACCAAAATTGGAAGTTACTTTAAAGAAAGGACTGCTCCAGGATCTCAACCGAATTTGAAAAGTGTTTTGGCTAGTAAAGAAATTGTACACAAGGCTAAGTTGGAACTTGTCAAATGGATCGTTGATGTACGTATTCCTTTCAATGCAATTCAATCACCTTACTTTCAACCTGCATTGGATGGTATTGCTGCAATTGGACTTGGTTTCAAAGGATCGTCATATGATGAAATGAGAGTTCATTTGCTGGCCGATCTTAAGAGTGAGTGTCAGTTGCTTGTTGAAAAGTATATGGGCTCATGGAAAAGCACCGGTTGTACACTAATGGCAGATGGGTGGACTGATAAAAGGCAACGAACTTTAATTAACTTTCTAGTTTATTGTCATGCTGGTTTGTCATTTGTTAAGACTGTTGATGCTTCTAATGTGATAAAAACTGCCGATACATTGTTTAATTTGTTTGGTGATGTTATTGAGTGGGTTGGGCTTAGTAACATTGTGCATGTGGTCACTGATAATGTTGCTAATTATGTATCTGCTGGAAAACTTATTCATGAAAAATACCCAAATATATTTTGGTCTCCTTGTGCTGCCCATTGTATCAATCTTATTTTGAAAGATATTGCAAGTATTCCTCACATAGCTGACCTTGCTTCCCGTGTATCAAAAGTGAATGTGTTTGTTTACAATAATATGATCTTATTGTCTTGGCTTAGAAAAAGAAAAAGATGGACAGAAATTGTTCGACCAGGAGTCACACGTTTTGCCACTGTTTTCATTACTTTGAAAAGTATATATGATCACAAGGAAGATTTACAGGCATTGACGGTGGACAAATATTTCACTTCTCATAAGTTAGCCAAAAGTGCTAATGGAAAGATTGTTAGTTCAATTGTCTTGGATAGTAAGTTTTGGCAAGATTGTGTTACTGATGCGTGAGCATCTTTTCTATCTTTTCCTAGTGAATTTGTACTTAAATTGTTGAGTTTAAGCAAGAATTAATTATCTTTTAGCCACTATGGATGCTACTTTGAGTCTTGTGCAATTCTGTTTATTTTAGGTAGCATTTGGTTGGATTTGATGGAAAGGAAGCATGCAAAAATGGAAGGAATCGCAAAGCTATCCAGCCTGACCTCTTTGCATTCAGTCGATCATAACTTGAACTACAGAGATCCAAATGAGGCGGTTTTAGTTGCATTGGAAAGCTAACATCTGGAGCTTCGCAACGATATACAATTTGCCATAGTTGATCTGACGTTAAAGGGCACGCACGCGCACATCACGCGCACGTGCACATTGGGGAAAAGTCCATCAGCGCGCACGCGCGACATGCGCGACGTACTGCAAACTCATAATTCGCCCCCAGCAATTTCTGTGCTATTTTTGACCCATTTTTCAGCTCAGAAAGCACATATTAGAAGCTGCAGAGTAAAGGAATCAAGTGGTCCCCATCCATCAATTGAAGACTTGCTGATTGCCATAATTAATTATGATTTAAATTTAATATGTATTTTTAAATAGGAAAAGATATTATTTAGTTTTGAAAATTAGGATTAGATATAAAAGATATTAGGATTCTATACCAATTAACATTCCACCTTAGTCCAATTTATAGTTTACCAGAATCCTAGTTTTCACTCTTTTTCATGAGCAACTAAACATCCACTGTTAAGGTTAGGAGCTCTGTCTATTATATAGATTGATACTATTATTTTTCTATTTTAATTCATTTTTTGATTTATATTTCAATAATTGTTTTCGTTCTTTATTTTATGAATCTGGGTGGAACGGAAGTATGACCCATGTTCTAATTGAGTTCTTGTATAACTTGGAAAAGCTCTTTACTTGAACAACAGCTTGAAAATATATTATCCTAAATTTCTAATTGTTTGTATTTAACGGGATACGTGACATATAATCCCCTTATTTTTGGATAATTAGGATTTTTGTGGCATATAAACTGGAATTTTATCATCACTCTCTAATTGGAATTAATTGACCAAGGAATTGGCAGTTGATGAATTTTAGAGGAGACTAGGAAGGTCTAAGGAATTAGGGTCTAGTCACAAATAGTTTGCCATAAATTAAATCTTGCATGATTAAAATAGTTGATAAGAAAAGTCAATCAGAAAAATAGATAACTTTGAAGTCTTAACTGTTTTCTCCCATATTTTATTTTCAACTTAATTACTTGTGTGCCTGCCTTCTGATATTTTAAAGTCACTTTTTAAACGTTTTGAACATCTCAAAACTATTTTCTGCTTGCCTAACTAAGTAAATAATTTAATCATTGTTGCTTAGTCCATCAATTCTCGTGGGATCGACCCTCACTCACCTGAGGTATTACTTGGTACGACCTGGTGCACTTGCCAGTTAGTCTGTGGTTGTAAATCCATGCACCAGTTACCACAGTAAAAATTGTTGGTCCTCTTATTAAGTTGTTGAATCTTGTTGATGTTGATAAAAAATCCTCTTTAGGAATCATGTATGAAGGCATGCAAAGAGGCAAAAATGCTATCAAGACAATGTTTAGAAATTGAAAAGCTACTTATACGCCATACACGAGTATCTTGAAAATGAGATGGGATAAGCATTTGAAGCGGGATCTCCATGCAGCAGCATTCTTTTTAAATCCAGGCATTTTCTATAGTAAGGGTTTTGTTGAGAAGGCAAATGTTTTGAGATTTTTACTTGATTTTCTTGATGTTGAAACACTTTATGATGACTCAGTTGCCACAATGCAAGAGATACAGTTGTATCAAGATTGTAAAGAAAGTTTTGGGAGGGAAAATGCTAAGAGAGCGGCATCAAGACTCGAACTTGGTAAGTTATTTCATATCCAAGTTCAGTTTAGTTTGAAAGTTTAATATGTTGGGTGATAAACATTAAAAAGTATTTGATTTTTATATCTACGTAGGTGAATGGTGAAGGCTACATGGTGGGAGTGCTCCTAATTTGAAAAAAATGGCAGTCTGTCTTCTTCATCAAACCTTTTCTTCATTTGGATGTGAGAGGAACTGGAGCATTTTTGAACAAATCCATTCAAAGAAAAGGAACCGGTTAGAGCATCAAAGGCTAAGTGACATTGTTTATGTTACCTATAACCTATGCCTTCAATCTAAGTTGCATCGAAAGAAGAAGAATTATGATCCAATTGACATTCAAAGCATTGACACGATAGATTTTTGGGTAATAGCAGACAAGGATGATCCTGAATTTACTAATGGAGATGTTGAAGGCATTGAAAGTTTAATATACACTGATAATGCTATGCCTTTGTATCCTAATGGTGAGTGACATAGCAAACTTTGTTTCCTTCTATAAAGATACATGTTATTAATATTGATTTCTTATTGAGTTTTCTTTCTATTTTATTCGATGGAGGAGACATGGAAGTTGAAGTGGATATGCCTGATGTTATAATTGAATCCTCAAATACTTCTTTTGGTGGTATTTCTAAAGATGTTGGCTTTGGATTACCTATTTATGATGGAGACATCGAAACACTTAATGATGATTATGACTTCTGATGAGTAGTATCTTTGTTTAGTTGAAGTATTGTTTGTTGAATATTATTTCTTTTGGTTGCAAAACATTATGTTTGTCATTTATGTGTGTTTTTTTTATTTCTTTAGTTATAAACTTTGATATTTGAAGTTGTTTATGACCTTTTAATGATAAATTATGTTTTGTTCATTTTGTGAAATTGTTAAATTTTGAATCTTATTAGTTTAAAAATTATTGAATTTAACTTTTTAAAATTATGTTTTGAATTTTTTATAATTTTACTCTATATTTAATTAAACCGGTTCAATCACGGTTCAACTCTGGTTGAACCATTAAACTAGTCACTTGACCGGTTCGATGGCCGGTCCGGTTCTCGCAACCTTGGTAGTATCTCTCTCACTTTTGTATATTATACTTGTTTCCTTAGAGGCTTACTTTGAGAGACAGGATGTTGCTGTTTAACTTCAAAAACTCTATTGTATTCTATTTGAGCTAGCTAGCCTAAACTCCACAGACTATCACTAGTTCTCTTTTGTATACGTTATATATATATATATATATATACCTTGATTATATTATATCTATGATCCTTTTCTTACCTTGATGCGTTTGTTTATCTTGTGTAATGCTTCGAGCTTTTGTATCTCTGTTTTTTGAGTCTTTAAGCTTTATTTCTTCATCGAGCTTCTAGTATCATTACTTCCTTCCGTATATAATATTGTATGAGCTTTAGAACTATTGTGGTGCATTGTCACCCTTGGCTTTATGGCTAGAGGTAAGGCTTAAGGTGATAGGGCATTACAGTTAGTGGTATCAGAGAGGTTAGTCCTTGTAAGCCTGAGGAATGGACCGATTGTGCTTCATTGCATACTCTGAGTTATTTTTATTTTGTGCTATTTAGGATATCTGTTTGATATGCATAGCATGCTTGTTTATGAGTGCCTTTTTGGGATAATTGAAGCACTAGGCTTGAAATATTGAGACTGATCACCTTGATATCGATTGTTTATTATAGATAGTACCCTGAATGGCAACTCATAGACGAGGTCGGTCATGTACACGGAGAGATAATGAGGATGACTAACCGGCCGATAACCATGCCGAGTTCATGGCAGTAATGACTAACTTAGCAAACACGATGCAAGCGAGTGCTGCTACGACTACGCAAGCTATGGAAAGGTTGGGGTAGCCAAAGGGAAATAGAAATGGAGAAGGGACCAGAAACAACTTAGGAAGTACTCCAAGCCATGGAACATGCCTTGCAGACTCAGCATGTCCCTGATAATCAATTTGTAGAGTTTGCAACTTATCAGTTGATGGAAGAGGCTCAACACTAGTGACAGGGAGAGTGCCAACTGCTGCAACTTCAGAATGCAGATATTTCTTGGGAGTTATTTCAGACTGCTTTCAATAGGATGTATTTCCCAAAATTAGTGAGGGAGGCTAGAGCGTTAGAACTCATGTAGCTGAAGCAAGGTTCGATGTCTATAGTCGAGTATACTAGTAAGTTTGAGAAATTCTGTAGGTTCTCAAGGGTATGTTAGGGAGCCCCTGAGTCTTATGAGGGCTGGAAGTGCATTAAGTACCAAGGAGGTCTTAGGAAGAACATTATGACTGCCGTGGCTCTGTTGAAAATTTGAAGATTTTCTAAGTTAGTAAACAAGGCAAGGGTTGTTGAGGATTGTGCTAAGAAGGTGGCATTGGCAAGGGATACCTATGAAGGCAACAACAACCGAGGTCGTAGAAATTATTTTCAGCCTAGAGGTTAGCACTTCAAAAGTGGTGGACATTGGTGGACGAAATTGTGATCAACAATAATTCCAGGCACTGTTAGAGAAGCTTTTTCTTTACACAACTCCGTTCAACTTTACCAGCAAGTGTACTGGGTCATCCAAGTAATACCTTACGTGAGTAAGGGTCGATCCCACAGAGATTGTTGGTATGAAGCAAGCTATGGTCACCTTGTAAATCTCAGTTAGGCAGATTAAATTGGTTTATGATGAGTTCGAAAATTAATAATAAATATAAAATAAAAAGGGATAAAAATACTTATGTAAATCAATAGTGGGAATTTCAGATAGGCGTATGGAGATGCTGTGCTCCTCTTGTATCTCTACTTTTTTATTACATTCATCCAATTCTTCTTACTCCTTTCCATGGCAAGCTGTATGTAGGGCATCACTGTTGTCAATGGCTACATCCCATCCTCTCAGTGAAAACGTTCCTATGCTCTGTCACAGCACGGCTAATCATCTGTCGGTTCTCAATCAGGTTGGAATAGAATCCCTTGATTCTTTTGCGCTTGTCATCACGCCCAGCCTTCAGGAGTTTGAAGCTCGTCACAGTCATTCAATCCCAGAATCCTACTCGGAATACCATAGACAAGGTTTAGACTTTCCGGATCCTCATGAATGCCGCCATCTATCTAGCTTATACCACGAAGATTCTGTTGGGGAATCTAAGAGATATGCGCCCGGTCTAAAGTAGAACGGAAGTGGTTGTCAGTCACGCGCGTTCATAGATGAGAATGATGATGAGTGTCACGGATCATCACATTCATCAAAGTGTTGTGCAACGTATATCTTGGAATAAGAATAGAAGAGAGTTGAATAGAACATAATAATAATTGTATTGAAACTTGAGGTACAGCAGAGCTCCACACCCTTAATCTATGGTGTGTAGAAACTCCACTGTTGAAAATACATAAGTGAAAGGTTCAGGCATGGCCGAATGGCCAGCCCCCAAAACGTGATCAATAGTCCGAATGATCAAAGACTACAAAATCCAAAGATTAAACTGTCAAAAGATGTCTAATACAATAGTAACTTATCCTATTTATACTAAACTAGCTACTAGGGTTTACATGAGTAAGTAATTGATGCATAAATTCACTTCCGGGGCCCACTTGGTGTATGTTTGGGCTGAGCTTGATCTATCCACGAGCTGAGGCTTTTCTTGGAGTTGAACTCCAAGTTATAATGTGTTTTGGGCGTTCAACTCCGGATCATGACGTTTTTCTGGCGTTTAACTCCAGACAGCAGCATGTACTTGGCGTTCAACGCCAAGTTACGTCGTCAATTCCCGAATAAAGTATGGACTATTATATATTGCTGGAAAGCTCTGAATGTCTACTTTCCAACGCCGTTGAGAGCGCGCCAATTGAAGTTCTGTAGCTCCAGAAAATCCATTTCGAGTGCAGGGAGGTTAGATTCCAACAGCATCAGCAGTCCTTTTGTCAGCCTTTTTCAGAGTTTTGCTCAAATCCCTCAATTTCAGTCAGAAATTACCTGAAATCACAGAAAAACACACAAACTCATAGTAAAGTCCAGAAATGTGAATTTAACATAAAAACTAATGAAAACATCCCTGAAAGTAGCTTAAACTTACTAAAAACTACCTAAAAACAATGCCAAAAAACGTATAAATTATCCGCTCATCACAACACCAAACTTAAATTGTTGCTTGTCCCCAAGCAACTGAAAATCAATTAGGATAAAAGAAGAGAATATACTATAAATTCCAAAATATCAATGAATATTAATTCTAATTAGATGAGCGGGACTTGTAGCTTTTTGCTTCTGAACAGTTTTGGCATCTCACTCTTTCCTTTGAAGTTTAGAATGATTGGCTTCTCTAGGAACTTAGAATTTCGGATAGTGTTATTGATTCTCCTAGTTAAGTATGTTGATTCTTGAACACAGCTACTTTTATGAGTCTTGGCCGTGGCCCTAAGCATTTTGTTTTCCAGTATTACCACCGGATACATAAATGCCACAGACACATGACTAGGTGAACCTTTTCAGATTGTGACTCAGCTTTGCTAGAGTCCCCAGTTAGAGGTGTCCAGAGCTCTTAAGCACACTCTTTTTGCTTTGGATCACGACTTTAACCACTCAGTCTCAAGCTTTTCACTTGGACCTTCATGACACAAGCACATGGTTAGGGACAGCTTGATGTAGCCGCTTAGGCCTGGATTTTATTTCCTTGGGCCCTCCTATCCATTGATGCTCAAAGCCTTGGATCCTTTTTACCCTTGCCTTTTGGTTTTAAGGGCTATTGGCTTTTTCTGCTTGCTTTTTCTTTTTCTTTCTATTTTTTTTCGCAAGCTTTTTAATTTTCACTGCTTTTTCTTGCTTCAAGAATCAATTTCATGATTTTTCAGATCATCAATAGCATTTCTCTTTGTTCATCATTCTTTCAAGAGCCAACAATTTTAACATTCATAAACAACAAGATCAAAAATATGCACTGTTCAAGCATTCATTCAGAAAACAAAAAGTATTGTCACCACATCAATATAATTAAATTAAATTTAAGGATAAATTCGAAATTCATGTACTTCTTGTTCTTTTGAATTAAAACATTTTTCATTTAAGAGAGGTGAAGGATTAATGGAATTTATTCATAGCTTTAAGGCATAGTTATTACATACTAATGATCATGAAGTAGAGACACAAAACATAGATAAACACAACATTAAAAACCAAAAAACAGAAAGAAATAAGAACAAGGAATGAATCCACCTTTAGTGGCGTCTTCTTCTTGAAGGTCCAATAATGTCTTTAAGCTCTTCTATGTCCCTTCCTTGCCTTTGTTGCTCCTCCCTCATTGCTCTTTTGATCTTCTCTTATTTCATGGAGAATGATGGAGTGCTCATGATGTTTCCACCCTTAATTGTTCCACATTGTGGCTCAAATCTTCTAAGGAAGTGTTGAGTTGCTCCCAATAGTTGTTAGGAGGAAAGTGCATCCCTTGAGGCATCTCAGGGATTTGTTGATGATGAGCTTCCTCATGCATCTCTTGAGAACCGTGAAGGATCTCTCTTGCTTGCTCTATCCTCTTCTTGGTGATGGGCTTATCCTCTTCAATGGAGATGTCTCCTTCTATGATAACTCCAGCTGAGTAACACACATGGCAAATAAGGTGAGAAAAAGCTAGCCTTGCCGTGGTGGAGGACTTGTCGGCTATTTTGTAGAGTTCATTGGAGATGACCTCATGAACTTCTACTTCCTCTCCAATCATGATGCTATGAATCATGATTGCCCGATCCACAGTAACTTCAGATCGGTTGCTAGTGGAAATGATGGAGCGTTGAATGAACTCCAACCATCCTCTAGCCACAGGCTTGAGGTCCAGTCTTCTTAGTTGAACTGGCTTGCCTTTGGAGTCTATTCTCCATTGAGCTCCTTCCAAACATATGTCCATTAGGACTTGGTCCAACCTTTGATTAAAGTTGACCCTTCTAGTGTAGGGGCGTTCATCTTCTTGCATCATGGGCAAGTGAAAAGCCAACCTCACATTTTCCGGACTAAAATCTAAGTATTTCCCCCGAACCATTGTGAGATAATTCTTTGGATTCGGGTTCATACTTTGATCATGGTTCCTAGTGATCCATGCATTGGCATAGAACTCTTGAACCATTAAGATTCCGACTTGTTGCATGGGGTTGGTTAAGACTTCCCAACCTCTTCTTCGGATCTCATGTCGGATCTCCGGATACTCATTCTTCTTGAGCTTGAAAGGGACCTCAGTGATCACCTTCTTCTTTGCCACAACATCATAGAAGTGGTCTTGATGGCTTTTGGAGATGAATCTTTCCGTCTCCCATGACTCGGAGGTGGAAGCTTTTGTCTTCCCTTTTCCTTTTCCGGCCTTAGGTGCCATTGATGGTAGTGGAAAACAAAAAAAATTGTGCTTTGACCACACCAAACTTAAAATATTGCTCGTCCTCGAGCAATAGAAGAAAGAAGAGAAGAAGAAGAAGAAGAGAATATGGTAGAGAGGGAGAGATGTGGGTTCGGCCAAGGTAAAGAAGAGGGGGTTGTGTTGTGTGAAAATAAAGTAGAATGGAAGGGTATATATAGGGAGAGGGGGAAGTGTATGTTCGGCCATTTAGGGTGGGAATGGGTGGGAAAATGGTTTTGAATTTTTGGTAGGTAGGTGGGGTTTATGGGGAAGAGTGGATGGATTTGAGTGGTGAAGGGGGTGATTGGGAAGAGGAATTGAGGTGATTGGTGAAGAGTGTTGGGAAGTGTGACATGGGGAATACAAATCACAAAAATAGGATTAGGAGGTAAGGTGGGAATATAGTAGGTGGGGATCCTGTGGGGTCCACAGATCCTGAGGTGATCCTGTGGGGTCCACAAATCCTGAGGTGTCAAGGAATTCCATCATTGCACCAAATAGGCATGTAAAATGCCTTTGCACACCATTCTAGCATTAAAACGCCGTGTGGTGCACATTCTGGGCGTTCAACGCCCAGATAAAGCATGTTTCTGGCGTTGAACGCCAGTTTCATGCTTGTTACTGGCGTTCAGCGCCAGCTTTTCTTCTCTAGGCACATTCCTGGTGTTCAGCGCCAGAATGTTGCTTGTTTCTGGCGTTCAACGCCAGAATGATGCTCTGTTCTGGCGTTGAACGCCGGCCAGATGCATCTTACGGGCGTTGAACGCCAGCCTGTGCGTCCTCCAGGGTGTGATTTTTTTCTTCTGCTGTTTTTGATTCTGTTTTTAATTTTTATGATTTTTTCGTGACTCCTCATGATCATGTACCTAAGAAAACACAAAATAACAATAAAACAATATAAAATAAAAATTAGATAAAATTGGGTTGCCTCCCAACAAGCGCTTCTTTAGTGTCAATAGCTTGGCAGTGGCTCTCATGGAGCCACAAGGTGATCAGGTCAATGTTGTATAGTCCCAACACCAAACTTAGAGTTTGGATATGGGGTTTTAACATCAAACTTAGTGTTTGGTTGTGGCCTCACAACACCAAACTTAGAGTTTGACTGTGGGGGCTTTTCTTGACTCTGAACTGAGAGAAGCTCTTCATGCTTACTCTCTTTTGTCACAAAGGGATGGCCATGTGCCTTAAACACAAGGTAGTCCCCATTCAATTGAAGGACTAATTCACCTCTATTGACATCTATCACAACTTCTGCTGTGGCTAGGAAAGGTCTTCCAAGGATGATGCATTCATCACCTTCCTTCCTAGTGTCTAAGATTATGAAATCAGCAGGGATGTAAAGGCCTTCAACCTTTACTAACATGTCCTCTACTATTCCATAAGCTTGTCTCAATGACTTGTCTGCTAATTGTAATGAGAACAAGGCAGGTTGTACCTCAATGATCCCCAGCTTCTCCATTACAGAGAGTGGCATAAGATTTATCTCTGACCCCAGATCACATAGAGCCTTTTCAAAGGTCATGGTGCCTATGGTACAAGGTATTAAGAACTTGCCAGGATCTTGTTTCTTTTGAGGTAGAGTTTTCTGAATCCAAGAATCTAGTTCACTAATGAGCAAGGGAGGTTCACTCTCCCAAGTCTCATTACCAAACAACTTGGCATTCAGCTTCATGATAGCTCCTAAGTATTGAGCAACTTGCTCTCCAGTCACATCTTCATCCTCTTCAGAGGAAGAATAGTCTTCAGAGCTCATGAATGACAGAAGGAGATTTAATGGAATCTCTATGGTCTCTGTATGAGCCTCAGATTCCTGTGGGTCCTTAATAGGAAACTCCTTTTTGCTTGAAGGACGTCCCAAGAGGTCTTCCTCACTGGGATTTTCGTCCTCCTCCTCCCTTGTGCATTCGGCCACATTGATCACATCAATGGCCTTGCACTCTCCTTTTGGATTCTCTTCTGTGTTGCTTGGGAGAATACTGGGAGGAGTTTCAATGACTTTCTTACTCAGCTGGCCCACTTGTGCCTCCAGATTTCTGATGGAGGATCTTGTTTCATTCATGAAACTGAAAGTGGCCTTTGACAGATCAGAGACTATATTGGCTAAATTAGAAGTGTTTTGTTCAGAATTCTCTGTCTGTTGCTGAGAAGATGATGGATATGGCTTGCTACTGCTCAGCCTATTGCGTCCACCATTGTTAAAGCCTTGTTGAGGCTTTTGTTGATCCTTCCATGAGAAATTTGGATGATTTCTCCATGATGAGTTATAGGTGTTTCCATAAGGTTCACCCATGTAATTAACCTCTGCCATGGCAGGGTTCTCAGGATCATAAGCTTCTTCAGAAGCTGCCTCTTTAGTACTTTTGGATGCATTTTGCCATCCATTCAGACTTTGAGAGATCATGTTGACCTGTTGAGTCAACACTTTGTTCTGAGCCAATATGGCATTCAGAGCATCAATTTCAAGAACTCCGTTCTTCTGAGGTATCCCATTATTCACAGAATTCCTCTCAGAAGTGTACATGAATTGGTTGTTTGCAACCATGTCAATGAGTTCTTGAGCCTCTTCAGGCGTTTTCCTTAGGTGAATAGATCCACCTGCAGAATGGTCCAATGACATTTTCGAGAATTCAAATAGACCATAATAGAATATATCTAATATGGTCCATTCTGAAAACATGTCAGATGGACATCTTTTGGTCAGCTGCTTGTATCTTTCCCAAGCTTCATAGAGGGATTCACCATCTTTTTGTTTGAAGGTTTGAACATCCACTCTCAGCTTGCTCAGCTTTTGAGGAGGAAAGAATTTATCCAAGAAGGCAGTGACTAGCTTATCCCAGGAGTCCAGGCTATCTTTGGGTTGTGAATCCAACCATATTCTAGCTCTGTCTCTTACAGCAAAAGGGAAAAGCATGAGTCTGTAGACTTCAGGATCAACTCCATTCGTCTTTACAGTCTCACAGATCTGCAAGAACTCAGTTAAAAACTGATAAGGATCTTCAGATGGAAGTCCATAAAACTTGCAGTTTTGTTGCATTAAGGCAACTAGCTAAGGTTTCAGCTCAAAATTATTGGCTCCAATGGCAGGAATGGAGATGCTTCTCCCATCAAACTTGGATGTTGGCTTTGTGAAGTCACCAAGCATTCTCCTTGCATTATTATTATTTTCGGCTGCCATCTCCTTCTCTTGTTCGAAATTTTCTGAAAGGTTACTTCTGGATTGTTGTAATTTAGCTTCTCTTAATTTTCTCTTCAGAGTCCTTTCAGGTTCTGGATCAATTTCAACAAGAGTGCCTTTATCCTTGTTCCTGCTCATATGAAAGAGAAGAAAATAAGAAAAGAAAGAGGAATCCTCTATGTCACAGTATAGAGATTCCTTTATGTTAGTAGAAAAAGAAAAGAGAGAAGAAAGTAGAAGAGGGGATTCGGATATTAGGTGGAGAGGGGTGGAGAGAAGTGTTAGTAATTAAATAATTAAATAGAATAAGAATAGAGAGGGAGAATTTCGAAAACAATTTTGAAAAAGAGGTTAGTAATTTTTGAAAATTGGAGATAAGATAAGATTAAAATTAAAATTTAAAACAAAAGAATTTTTTAAAAAGAGATGAGATATTTTCGAAAATTAGAGAGGGAAAAGTAGTTAGGTGATTTTGAAAAAGATAAGAGACAAACAAAAAGTCAAAGAGTTAGTTGAAAAAGATATTAAAATCAAATTTTGAAAAGATAAGAAGATAAGAAGTTAGATAAGATATTTTGAAATCAAATTTTGAAAAAGATAAGATAAAAGATAAAAAGATCTAATTTTTAAAATGACTTAACTAACAAGAAACTACAAGATAAGATTCTAGAACTTAAAGATTGAACCTTTCTTAACAAGAAAGTAACAAACTTCAAATTTTTGAACCAATCACATTAATTGTTAGCTAATTTTCGAAAATTAGATGTAAAGATAAGAAAAAGGTTTTGAAAATATTTTGAAAAATATTTTTGAAATTTTCGAAAAATAGAAAAAAAAATGAAAAAGATATAATTTTTGAAAAAGATTTTGAAAAGATAAGATTTTTAAAATTGAAATTTTGACTTGACTTGTAAGAAATAACTAATTTTAAAAATTTTTGACCAAGTCAACCCAAAATTTCGAAAATTTGGAGGAGAATAAGGAAAATATATTTTTTTGATTTTTGAAATTTTAAAGATGAGAGAGAAAAATTAAAAACGTCATTTTTGTGTTTTTCTCTTTTCTTTATGGATCAAAACAAAGAATACATTCAAGAACACTATGAATGTCAAGATGAACACCAAGAACACTTTGAAGATCATGATGAACATCAAGAACATAATTTTGAAAAATTTTTGATGCAAAGAAAACATGCAAGACACCAAACTTAGAAATCTTTAATGCATGGACACTATGAATGCAAAAATGCATATAAAAAACAACAAACAACACAAAACAAGAAAACATCAAGATCAAACAAGAAGACTTATCAAGAACAACTTGAAGATCATGAAGAACACTATGAATGCATGAAATTTTTCGAAAAATGCAAGTAAAATTTTTTAAAACATGCAATTGACACCAAACTTAAAAATTGACTCAAGACTCAAACAAGAAACACAAAATATTTTTTATTTTTATGATTTTATTAATTTTTTTGGATTTTTATTATATTTTTCGAAAATATTCTTTTAGAAAAACAAAAATAAAAGAAAAATTTTGAAAACTTTTTGAAAAGAAAATAAAAAGAAAATTACCTAATCTGAGCAACAAGATGAACCGTCAGTTGTCCATACTCGAACAATCCCCGGCAACGGCGCCAAAAACTTGGTGGACGAAATTGTGATCAACAATAATTCCAGGCACTGTTAGAGAAGCTTTTTCTTTACACAACTCCGTTCAACTTTACCAGCAAGTGTACTGGGTCATCCAAGTAATACCTTACGTGAGTAAGGGTCGATCCCACAGAGATTGTTGGTATGAAGCAAGCTATGGTCACCTTGTAAATCTCAGTTAGGCAGATTAAATTGGTTTATGATGAGTTCGAAAATTAATAATAAATATAAAATAAAAAGGGATAAAAATACTTATGTAAATCAATAGTGGAAATTTTAGATAGGCGTATGGAGATGCTGTGCTCCTCTTGTATCTCTACTTTTTTATTACATTCATCCAATCCTTCTTACTCCTTTCCATGTCAAGCTGTATGTAGGGCATCACCGTTGTCAATGGCTACATCCCATCCTCTCAGTGAAAACGTTCCTATGCTCTGTCACAGCACGGCTAATCATCTGTCGGTTCTCAATCAGGTTGGAATAGAATCCCTTGATTCTTTTGCGCTTGTCATCACGCCCAGCCTTCAGGAGTTTGAAGCTCGTCACAGTCATTCAATCCCAGAATCCTACTCGGAATATCATAGACAAGGTTTAGACTTTCCAGATCCTCATGAATGCCGCCATCTATCTAGCTTATACCACGAAGATTCTGTTGGAGAATCTAAGAGATATGCGCCCGGTCTAAAGTAGAACGGAAGTGGTTGTTTGTCACGTGCGTTCATAGATGAGAATGATGATGAGTGTCACAGATCATCACATTCATCAAAGTGTTGTGCAACGTATATCTTGGAATAAGAATAGAAAAGAGTTGAATAGAACATAATAATAATTGTATTGAAACTTGAGGTACAGCAGAGCTCCACACCCTTAATCTATGGTGTGTAGAAACTCCACTGTTGAAAATACATAAGTGAAAGGTTCAGGCATGGCCGAATGGCCAGCCCCCAAAACGTGACCAATAGTTCAAATGATCAATGACTACAAAGTCCAAAGATTAAACTGTCAAAAGATGTCTAATACAATAGTAACTTATCCTATTTATACTAGACTAGCTACTAGGGTTTACATGAGTAAGTAATTGATGCATAAATTCACTTCCGGGGCCCACTTGGTGTATGTTTGGGCTGAGCTTGATCTATCCATGAGCTGAGCCTTTTCTTGGAGTTGAACTCCAAGTTATAACGTGTTTTGGGCGTTCAACTCCGGATCATGACGTTTTTCTGGCGTTTAACTCCAGACAACAGCATGTACTTGGCGTTTAACGCCAAGTTACATCGTCAATTCCCGAATAAAATATAGACTATTATATATTGCTGGAAAGCTCTGGATGTCTACTTTCCAACGCCGTTAAGAGTGCGCCAATTGGAGTTTTGTAGCTCCAGAAAATCCATTTCGAGTGCAGGGAGGTCAGATTCCAACAACATCAGCAGTCCTTTTGTCAGCCTTTTTCAGAGTTTTGCTCAAATCCCTCAATTTCAGTCAGAAATTACCTGAAATCACAGAAAAACACACAAACTCATAGTAAAGTCCAGAAATGTGAATTTAACATAAAAACTAATGAAAACATCCCTGAAAGTAGCTTAAACTTACTAAAAACTATCTAAAAACAATGCCAAAAAGCGTATAAATTTTCCGCTCATCAGACATGCCCCTCAATACCCCAAAGGTCAAGAAAACTTCAGGAGAACCAACTATGACCAGTTTCATCAGGCAAAAGAAAGTGGTAAACAAAGTAAAACTTCTCCGGATTTAACTTGTGATTGTTGTGGACATTTTCATCCTTATGCTTCGTGCAAGCTGGGTATAGGTGGATGCTTTATTTTTGGATTGCCTGGACACTTGGCGAGGGATTGCACTCGTAGGAGAAAATAGAATGCGAGTAGGAACCAACAATGTTGTGTATTTGTTGTGAATGCCGATGATGCGACTAAGTCAGATCCTCTGATGAGAGGTAAATGTTTAATTGGTGACAAGATATTGATTGCATTGTTTGATACAGGAGCTTCACATTCATTCATTGCATTTGATAAGGTTGCTGAATAGGGTTGAGAATCTCAGACTTAGCTTTTGACTTGCATGTGCATACCCCGTCTCAAACACTTGCGACTAGATTAAGGTGTGGGCAAATACCTTTCAAGATTAAGAATAGATCTTTTGTTCATGACTTAATTTGCTTGCTGATGGTTGAGTTGGAGATAATTTTGGGGTTTGATTAGTTGTCAAAGAACCGAGTGCTGTTGGATTGCTTTGAGCAATCGATTTGATTTATGTCAAAAGGAAAAGGAGGAGTAGTTGTAGCTAAGGGTTATTACCTGAAATGTGTAATGGCAAAATGTAGTGGGGAAGAGTGTCAAGATTATATACTCTTGACTGTGAATACATCGGGTGACAAACAGAAGTTATACAGAATTCTGGTAGTTAAGGAGTTTTTCGAAATATTTCCCAAAGATATTCTCGAATTTCCACCTCAGAGGGAGATTGAATTCACGATAGACTTGGTTCTGGGAGCTGGTCCAGTGTCAATTACATCATACAGAATGACTCGGATAGAGCAGGCTGAACTTAAGACTCAGTTGGAAGAGCTTCTGAACAAGAAGTTCATTTGACCGAGTGTATCTCTGTGGAGAGAGTCAGTTTTATTGGTGAAAAGAAAGATGAAAGAATGCCACTATGTGTAGATTACTGACAGTTAAATAAAGTGACAGTGAAGAACAAGTACTCATTGAGGTTAGGTTACCATCAGATAAGAGTAAAAGAGGAGGATATTCCGAAAACCGCACTCAGAACGCGTTATGGTTACTATGAATATGCGGTGATGTCCTTTGAGTTGACGAATGCGCCTGCTGTGTTCATAGATAACATCCTGGTTTATTTCAAGACGGTGAAAGAGCATAAGGAGCATCTGAGGATAGTGCTACAAATTTTAAAGGAATGAAAGTTGTATGCAAAGTTGTCGAAGTGTGAATTCTAGAAGGAGGAAGAAATTTTCTTAGGACATGTGGTGAGTAGAGGAGGAATAGCAGTAGATCCTTCAAAGGTAGAGGCGGTAATGGAAAGGGGAAGACGGACGTTAGTGACTGAAATTAGGAGTTTCTTGGGATTAGTCGGGTATTACTGAAGATTCATCCATGGAATTTTGCAAATCGCATTGCCGATGACTAAGCTAACTAGGAAGGATACACTGTTTGTGTGGATGTTAGAATGCGACGAATGTTTTTAGACTTTGAAGGAGAAGTTGACTTCAGTGCCAGCTTTAATTTTACCTGAACCATACGAACCGTTTGAAGTTTACTGCAATGTCTCGCTGAAAGGCTTGGATTGTGTATTAATGCAACAACAGAATGTGGTAGCTTATGCTTCATGTCAGATAAGATCACATGAGGTGAATTACCTAACTCTTGACTTGGAATTGGTGGCAGTTGTGTTTACCCTAAAGATTTGGAGGCACTACTTGTACAGAGTTAAGTTCCAAGTCTTTTCTTATCACAATAATCTCAAGTATATCTTTGATAAAAAGGAGCTCAACATGCGCTAAAGAAGATGGATGGAGCTATTGAAGGATTACGAATTTGAGTTAAGCTATCACCCCGGGAAGGCTAATGTCATTGACTGTTTCTTGGATGAGGATTAAAGAGTAGGAGTTAGTAAACAAGTTTGCGGAGTTTAAGTTGGACATTGGGGAAGTTGACGGAAAAGCCTGCTTAAATCAGTTGCATATTTCAAGTATTTTAAGACAGAAATTTAGAAGGTCCAGCAAGACGAGCAGGAGCTCCAGAAAATGTTTCAGCCAATTGGGAAAGAGAGGCAAGCATAATTCGCTAAGGACTGAGAAGGGTTATGGAGATATAAGGGGAGGATTTGTATGCCAGATGTTGGGAGTTTAAGGCAGGAATTATTGTTGGAAGCTCATAACAACGGGTTCTCTATTTATCCAGGAAGTACGAAGATATATCACAATTTGAAGAAAATGTTTTGGTGGCCTGGAATGAAAGGTGATATACCTTTACTTGTGTCCAAGTGTCTGACGTGTCAGAAGGTGAAGATAGAGCACCAGAGACTATCGAAAATTCTACAACCTTTGGAGATTCCTCAACGAAAGTGGGAAGGAGTTGCAATGGACTTTGTAATGGGTTTACCAAGAACTAGGTCAGGATTTGATGCGTTTTAGGTGATTGTGAATCACTTAACCAAGTCCGCTCACTTTCTACCTATTCGAGTGAACTATTCACTAGAGGAATTGGCGAGATTGTACATTAAGGAGATAGTAAGGTTTCACGGTGTGCCAACGACAATAGTTTTTGATCGAGATCTCCGATTCACATCAAAATTTTGGGGAGCTTTTCAAAAATATTTTGGTACGAGACTATGTCTCAGCACGGGGTATCATCGACAAACTGATGGACAATTGGAAAGGACTATTCGGACATTGGAGGATATGCTAAGGGTGCGTGTGTTGGATCAACCAGGAAGTTGGGACCATTACATGCCATTGGTAGAGTTTGCGTATAATAATAGCTTTCATGCGAGCATTGGTATGGCTCCATATAGGGTTTTATATGGACAAAAGTTCAGTCTCCACTGTATTGGTATGAAACTGGTGAATCGAGTGTTTTGGGTCTGTATTTGGTAGCAGAGACTTCTGAGAAGATCAAGAAAATTCGAGCTAGAATCTTAACTGCGCAAAGCCGATAGAAGAGTTATGCGGTTCAGAGGAAAAATCTGTTAGAGTTTGAAGAGGGTGAGAACGTATTCTTAAAGGCTTCGACAATTGGGATCAGAAGAGCGATCAAGACGAATAAGTTGAATCCGAGGAACATAGGGCCTTTTGAAGTATTGAGGCGACACAGGCTGATGGCTTATCAAGTAGCTTTACCGCCACACTTATCTAACCTACATGACGTATTCACAGTGTCGCAACTTCGTAAGTACACATCGGATACGGCTCATGTGTTAGAGACCAAATCGGTTGAGTTGAAAGAGAACCTAACATTTCAAGTCACGCCAGTGAGGATTGATGACACTAGTGTGAAAAAGATGCAGAAAAAAAGAAGTTTTGTTGGTGAAGATAGCTTGGAAGAGAGTTGGAATGGAAGAGCACACTTGGAAATTGAAGTCAGAGATGTGAAAGGATTATCCCGAGATATTCTCAGGTAATTCCTAAATTTTGGGACAAAATTTCTAATTTGGTGGGAAAAATGTAAGAACCAGAAGCTAATAGCCGTTTAAAATAAAATAATTTAATTTCTTGAAATAGGTTCGAAAATTTAGAAGTATTAATTAGAAAATTTAAAGGTAAGATTTGAATTCAGTGAATTTTTTTGAGTTGAAAAATGTAATTTTTTGCAAAAAATTGCGTAAAAATGTGTACCAGTAAATTAGCAGACAGTACTGGCTTAAGTTTGTCTGGTACTGCGAGAGAAAATAAAACTATAGAAAAACTTAAGAAAATATTTAAAGTTGAAAATAAGGCACTAATTCTAAAGGTTTTGGCCTAAAGTTGGGCCAAACGAACCAAAAATACTAAGCGGTTGGACCGGGCCCAAGCCCAACATATAAATACACTAAAATGAAGCTAATTCTGACTCATTCATCACATAAATACAAACAACACAGCTGCTGAAAATCAAAGAGAAGAAAAGAAGGTTACTATTCACTTTCATCTTCTCAAGCTCATAACTTGAGCTACGGTACTCCGATTTGCGTGCCGTTTGTAGCCACGCATAGTCTCATTGAGCCCGTCATTTCTAACCAAAAAAAGTTGGTAAGAACTCAAATTCCATACTCCTTTATTCTGCCTTAACTGTTTTGAAAATTTAGATATAGTTATTGAATAGATTTTATGATTTTGGTTGTTTAAGTGCCATCTAATAGTGATAACTTATTGGATTTTGTCCCAATCTATAGTGGATGAGGTAAGTCACTTCAAAAATCCTTGTGGTTTGATATTTTGGTAAGCCCTAGTGTTAATTTGGTGTATTATATGATATTAGAGTAATTACATGTTATTTTGGAGTTGACTTGGTGGATTTGGAACATTTGGATTTGAACTTTGGTGACTGAAACTTTGTGGAAGTGTGTTTGGAAGTCAATCTTGGTTTTTGTGCGTGTTGGAAATTGGCTAGGGTAAATCACTCAACCATTATTACTTGGTATGACCCGGTGCACATGTCGGTTAGTTTGTGATTTTTGAAATCTGCACCAATTTACAAGAAAGAATGTTTTCCAAAAGTTTTTTAATCCGAATTTTATGTCATTTATTCAAACTAGAGCAATTGAAAATCACAAGGTGTCACACACTCTTTGAAACACTATTCCTAGTTAAATAAAAAAGTAATGAGAATGAGTTTTGTTACTAATTCCAACATTACTTTTTTCCAAAACAATATTTGGAATCCAAAACGGAGTTAGAATGTTTTTCAACAATTCTAAATCTTTAGGGATGAAGAAGAAAAACTCAATCATGATATAGATCAAAGCATAAACCTCAAATAAAACAAAACACTTGGATTAATAATCCATAAAAAGATGAACAGATATCCTAACCTTAACAAAGGAAATTAGTTCCTCATGGTGGAATGAAAACGAAATTCTAAAGTGTGGTGTGTTGTGTAAAATGTGATCTTTTCTCTTGTTTGTGAACTAAGTCCTTGGACTTATTTAAAACCTAAACCTTCAATTCAAATTCAAACTAAACCAAAATAAAATCAAATACAATTCAAATCAAACCTTTTCTTAATGACTCTTAACTAATTAGTGATCTTCCTTGTAATTGAAATTCAAAACTTGGTGCCTTGCTTAGTTGAAATCATGGACTTGAAACTTAATCTTGGGCTAACAAAGCAATCACTTGAAGTTTGAGAAATTAGTGAAGGAATGAGATGTCTCTGGAGGTGTTCCAAGACCATGCAATATATGCATGATGTCTCAAATATAACGCATGGTGTGAGGCTTCCAATTCATGTGTTATATGCATGGTGTCTCAAGTATAATGCATGGTGTGAGGCTTGCTACTGGAAGTGCAATTTGCTCATGCATTGTACGCATGAGGAGGCAAGTAGAATGCATGGGGTTGTCTTTGGCTCCTAGAGGTTCTTCTTGGCTGGTGTGTTATACACATGATTCATGCGTTATACGCATGGCTTTGCTTGGTTCAAGAGGTCATCTGTATGCTCCCTTCATGCCTTGCTCTTTAGTGCTATGGTTGCTTGCTTCTCTCCATCTTTGTTGTTGCTAGATTTCTTCCAAAATATCCTATAACAAAAGAATTCAAAGTAACTCCAAGAAACACTGATTAAAGTACTAAAATCTCAATTACGAATAAGAAAATCACTAACTTTATTCAAGAAAATAATAAACAAAACATCTAAAGATGCTTATGCATCAAAAGGGTAAGAACTGGAAAGGTCGGGTAGTTAGTTAGGTTCATTTAATATTATACTTAGCTAACAACAACAAACCAGATGATGCATATAAATTTTAACAACCAAAGGTACAGAGAAACAATCAATCAGGAATCAAACACACACACACAAGAATCACAGCAACATATGACAGAGAAATATGTGCAAACAAGTATAATCTCAAATACTGAAAAAATCATATGATATAACCTATAAGGAAGAAGCAATGAGGTCTCAACATATATATATATATATATATATATATATATATAAAGTTTTCAAATACTAAGAAATTCGTATGGCTTAAATATATAAGGATAAAAGCATGATGCGAAGTAAAAGTTACAAGGTCGGCTTGATGCAAAAGATTACATGGTTTAAACATGTGATGGTAGAGCAAGGTGGCAAAAGGTTACAAAATAGGTTAGTATTAAAACGACGGGTATAATGTTCGCACATTGATCTCATACCAACTTCAGAGCTTTAAATTCTCAAACTTCAACCAAATGTATCTTCACCATCTCCACTGTACTTTATCAAACAGATCCCCTAGGAATCCTCAACCTCAACAATCACTTTACAAACCCACTATCGATCACAAGTCTAACATCTACAAAACTCTTTTACGTGAATCAAAGCTCCACAATTCACTGTGACGTCACACACTTACAAGCTTCACCTTTCACGTCCTAAAGATCTAACGTATCTCTTTCTATGTCTAAAAGGTTGCCCGTGACACCAAAACTAATTTCGAGCTACTTAAAATGATACCAATCCAAGGAGGAGAAAAATAGAAATCATGGTCAGAGTTCACAGAAATTCAAGAGAATGGTTAAGAACACAGTCAAGCAGGAAACAAATCAAATAAAAGCTTTTTCAATAAAGAGTCAAAACAAGAACTTTAAGATGATACTAGGGATACAATCAAGTAGAGATATACATAAGATGCAAGACATAAAGCAAAGAACCAAATTGTTTCTCAAGAAAAGCAGATATTTCAAGGAATTCAAGCAAACATATACAGTTAAGATCAACGAGAATGCATATAAATAAAGAGTAGGACTAGAAAAGAATCAATTTATTTTTTAAAAAAAGTAATCTCAAACAAGGACTTCAAGGTAAACCACGAAAGAACAAGATACATAACCGAGTAACCTCGTGAAGCAACCTCTAACGTTCCCCAAACCCTGTGATATGCATTACCTATTATATCTATATTATCTATAATAACCCATTAGTGTTCTCATATACATAAATTATTATTGTTAAGCTGGCCAAACTTAATACCATTAAGTATGCAATGATAGAATAGCGGCATTAATCAATAAACCGTCATGTACATAAAGCTCTAACTCTTGTCATCCGAACAAGACCTACTACATGACAGATGCTCAAAATATGAAATTGAAATATAGTCAGTCCATTCTTCAAGCTCTACAAGAAAGATTATTCTGATACTATAATGTAACATTCTTACTATCAGAATGTCACGCTTTCGGCTGCGCCACTCTGATAGCATAGATATTACGACGACTTTCATATACTTAATAATAAAATATGAGCCTTTTTAAAACAAAATCGTATTGATGTTTTCTTAAAAAAAAACCAGAAATTCTTTTTCACTTTACAAACATGCATATACATATATACAAAACTTCTTACACAAGTAACTTACAAATATTATATATACACATATCATTGTAACTCCTGTCTCTCTTACAGAGCATAATGGCAAAGGCGAAAAAAATTGACTAATATATCCAAACAAAACATCATAGCTAAGAACTGAGCAAAAACTTCACACAACTTTTTTTCCTGTTCTAAAAAGAGAAGTCTGTAAGGGGGTGAGAACATCGTTCTCGTAGGTTCTTAGTAGAGGATTTAAAAATTGTCACAAGAGGATATGTATAAAGAAAAGAAAGCATTTCAACTACAATGATTATCGCTCGTCTTATGAACCTACTCGAACATCAATAATTAATTATCCAGAAATAAATTAAATTCACTTTCAAACTTATGAGAATTTCAATCTCAAATAATAGCTCATGACATTCACTGTATAACAAGTAAACAATCTAACCAGAATTATCAATAAATCATCATGTAAACTCTGCAAAAATTGATAAATAATTAGCGAATAAATTAATTAATATTTAAAAAAATTAAGAAATTAAATTTTTATAATCTAGAGAAGTAAAAATTTAAAAAATACAAATTTCATCACTAATTTTTAAGATTTTGACCCAAAACCGGGCCGAATGCCCAACAAATAAAGCATGCAAACTTAGCCTCCTTTCCTTCATAATTGAAGTAGGATGCTGAAGAGGGGAAAGGGAATCAGAAGAACCCTAACCCTTGGCTCATATTCAATCCTCCATATCTTCCAATTCGGAGCTTCCATCGTCGCATCGTTTGTGGCCACGCGCCGCGTCGAGCTCTTCAAAACCATCCAAAAAAGTGGTAAGTAAACTGAGTTTCCTCACCCATCTTTCTCCTCTTAAATTTCAAAAGTTTTGGATTTTGGTAATTTTGATGGTTTAGTGAACTCTAGCAATGGAAAATTATTGGGTTTTGCCCAATCGTCCATGAGTAACGGTAAGAAACTTAAAACTCTGGTAAAATTTTTTTAATTATATGAGGTTAGTTATTAAATTTGTGAATGCGTATGTAATGATGCAAAATTAGATGGTATATATGTGAATTGGAACCAAATTGATGAAGTATGAGTATTGGGAGCTGAAAACCCATTTGGTAGAGATTTGGAACTTGTGAATTGAGGATTTTGAGATGTGTCGAGGTTAGGGAGGAATCGGCCAAGATATGCTTTTGGTTTCTCGTAGATAATGTATAATGTTATGTGAAAACTAAGGCTAGTGGTCCGTAAGATAAGTTGAATTATGTGAATTGTTAAGGATTAGTGATGATTGTTGGAAATGGTCGAATGGATTGGGTGAATTTGTATGTTGCCATGTTTTGGTATGAAATTAATGTATATGAATATAGTTGTTATTATGATTGTTGGAAATGGTTGAATGGATTGGGTGAATTTGTATGTTGCCATGTTTTGGTATGAAATTAATGTATATGAATATAGTTGTTATTTATTTGGTTGAGAAATTGTTGAATGATTGAAGGAAAATTGGGTATTGGTATAAGGTGAAGTGGTTGGAAGGTATATGTGTATGATTTGGAGACTTTTGGTGCTGTTTTAGTTATAAGACTTTGCTTTAAAATTGAGAATTTGAAAAGAATAGAGATTTTGGTGTTTTTGATAAAAAGTGATTTTTTACCAATTTCGGTGGGCCATAACTCGGTTTTCGAACCCTCAAATTTTGTAAAACTTATTTTGAACGAAAATTGGGTCCAGGAAGTTTACAACGTTTGAAGAACGGACAAAAAATTATTTTTAACGAAAACGTTATGCACGTTTGAAGTTTAGTGTAAAAATCTAATTTCTACAAAATTAGCAGCTTTTCGAAGAAATTGGAACCCTGCGTATGCAAACATGCACGCAACGCAGATCCAGGGCTCTGCCCAGACATCTCGCGTACGCGGACATGGTCTGCGTACACGAATATGTCAAAATTTCACTCATGCATACGCAGGGATGTGCATGCATATGCTGGAACCCCGTTCTATTTCGTGAGTTCACATATGCAGACCGTGCCCGCATTCGTAACTTTGGCATTTTTACACCTATGCGTACGTGAGCATGGGCATGCGTACGCATGACCCTTGTTTTTTTGAAAAGTGTGTTTTTGAATTTTTAACCTCTCATGTTGCTTTCCAAACCTCTATAACTACTTTCTGAGACCTAATCCCTAGTTTCTAAGCATAGAGAGAAGAGTGGACCTATAGAGGAAGGTTGTGAAAGGAAGAACTTGAATTGAGAATTTCAAATGAATTTGAATATGGTATGAATGATGATGAAACTAATGTTGATTGATTGAGGAAGAACGGAATGTCAAAATGATTATGAATAAATGTTGTATTGATAATATTATTAATTGATATTGAATGATTAATAGTATATGCACTTCTATTATCTGAGATAGAAGTTTCTCTGGGTACACGCAGTGGTTTGCCACCACTTGTTCCAGGTTGAAACTCAATACTCTGTTGACCCTACGTCGCAAGATGTGACTAGGAACTTTAACTCTCTGGATTCTCCCAAAGAGATGATAAATGAATGGTTGTGATGCATAGACTCTTAGGAATGCGTGCACGGAGAGATTGTCCAGGGTTAGCTACCGGACATGTCAGATTTGACTATTTAACCGACAGATGAGACTCATAAGCCATAGGGCAGGCATACATCATATGCATTTGTATGTTTTGTTTGAGTGTTCATTACTTTGGTTTACCTAATTGATTAACCATGCTTATTTACTATTTGTCCTACTTGTTTTAATTGCATCCTATCTGTGTTTTCTTTGCCTGTCTTGTATGTCTTTACAACTGAGGCTGAGAGTTAGATTAGAACTAAAATCCACAAATAGATTCCCAAATTTCTGATTTAGTATACTTCTTTAAATTTAAATATGAGTGTCAAAGTTCTAGGAATGCCTCTGACTTTCCTGGGACTTTATATATTATCTATGTTGGCGCATTTATCATGCTGAGAACCTCCGGTTCACATTTCATATATATGTTGTTGTTTTTCATATGCAGGTCGAGAGGCACCTCGTTGAGCATCTGGAGACTTCTTATGCAAGCGAAGTTTTATTTTAGGATACTGTATTTGGTACTTATGTTTTGTATATATATAAATAGATTCTCCATTTTATATATTATATTTGTCCCTCCTAGTGGCTATTTTGGAGACAGGTGTTTTGTTTTATGTCTTTGGGATATTTTGGGTTGTATATATATGTATTTATACTCCGGCCAGCCTTAGCTTCGCAGGTCGAGTCTGAAGCTTGATATTTTGTATCTCTTGATACTCTACTCTTGTTTATATAGGTTATCTTTCCTTTATTGCCGGTTTATTCTTCCTGTTTTTCTTGTTATCTGCCTTACGTGTGTGATGCGCTTTTCTTTTTACGGTTTTTATTTAAGTTCTTCTTCAAGGCTCCTAGTTACAAATTCTTTCAACCATATATATATATATATATATATATATATATATATATATATATATATATATATATATATAGGTCGTAATACCTCGCCACCTCTGCTTTACGACTTAAGCATAAGGCTCTGCGTGGTATGGTATTACATATCAACTCTCGGCCTCCGGCCCAAACTTTATCAACCACAGCCTTTAGCCCAAAACATACTCAAACCACGGTCCCTAGCCCAATATATAATCAAACCACAATCACCGACCCAATATATAATCAATCCATGCCCTCCAGCCCAAACTTTCTCAACCAACAGTCAATCTTAGAACATAATCAATCACAAGCACAAGCAATGCAAGGAAAACACAATTAGAAAGCAATTACGACAGGTATCACAATTAACAGTTAGACATAATTCATCAAATAGGAAAACCGAAGCATTTAAGTACACCACAAACAATAGCAAACAAATGCAATATGATCTTACTGTCCATGAGCTCACGCGTCGGTTATGTTGTCAGACCCAACTCGGGTAAGTGGGATTTACCAACCGTCGTTATCCATAGGCTCCACAAGCAAGTGAGATTCACGAACCGTCCTTGCCCGGAACTTTAGTCTACGAGTAAGCAGGATTAACCAACCGTCCTTACCGGGTAACTCAAATATGCGGGGTTAATCATTGTCCTTGTCTGAAAAAAAGTCAGTCAATGCGAAAGCGGGATTAACCACCATCCTTGCCATTGCAGTAAATCTCGAGCAAGCGGGATTAACCACTGTCCTTGCTCTGGTATAACTCAGCTCGGTGTGCAAGTAGGATTCACCACCGTCCTTATCACGAGTAAACATCAGTTCACAGTAAAGTCTTTAAACTCACTTTCATCACGATTCAAAATCATACTTGATCCTTTTACTTTCAAAAGCAATATACATTTAATTCACATCACACCAAGAATCACCTTTTCCTTTAAAACCAATATCACTTTTCATAACATTTTCCAAAATCTCCAAAACCACTTCACTTAAGAACCAATGTTTCTTTCATAAAACCCAATTCTCACTCAACCAATTTTTTTTCAAACTAACTTCAAAACCTGTTTAAGTTTAAAACTCGTTCAAAAGACTCAAAAATCATCCTGTTTGCAAATCCAAAAACATAATTGTTTATTCTTTAATAATCACTTCGAAGTTTGCTAAAACATCCCAAATCATACTCTTTTCTTTAGTTAAATCAAAATCAAATAAAATAATTCTTCAATCAAATTAATCAAAATAAAACTTTCAAATTCTCATAAATTTTAGCAACATTTCTTCTAAAACTTGGACTTTGCCACCCTCCAAAAATTCTAACCAAATCAAACTAGACATCTCTCAATCATTCAAATTATTTCCAATATCAATCAATTTCAATAAACTATTATCACAATAACATCAACTCAACTCAAGAAAATTGACAAAATGTAGAATTAACTGAATCAAGAAATTCAAGTAGCCAATCCCATTAATCACAATAATTCAGCCGCAATTATCAAAACACGTTCAAACACTCGATAATTATTCTATTATAATTCAAAAACCAATTTTAAGAAACCAGTCCAACAACAACCAATTCAACAAACTAAATCAACAAATAAGAATAAGAGTAAATGACAAATAGGTCCCTTACCTTTTTTTCCACAGACATTTTTGTCCCCAAGGATTGAAAAATATATTCATGTCCCTGACCCTTCTAAAACACAGACAAATTGACCCCTCCGTTGAAATGACTCTGTTGGGCTCAACAAAAAACGCTGACGTGGCTCCCGTGACACTGACCTGGCCATTACAGGAGCACACGTGGCATGTAGCTTTTTAAAACAGGACATATTAGTCCTCTCACACCAAAACGTGTAGCTTTTCAAAACAGGACATATTAGTCGTTTTGGTATGATAGGACTAATCTGTCCTGCTTTGAAAAGTTACACGTTTTGGTGTGAGAGGACTAATATGTCCTATTTTGAAAAGGTATATGCCACGTGTGCTCCCGTAACGGCCAGGTCAGCACCACGGGAGCCACATCAGCGTTTTCCGTTGAGTCCAACGGAGTTACTTTAACGGAGGGGTCAATTTGTCTGCGTTTTGGAAGGGTCAGGGACATGAATGTATTTTTCAATTCTTTGAGCGAAAATGTCCGCGAAAAAAAAGTCAAGACCTATTTGTCTTTTACTCTAAGAATAACTAGTCTTCTCAATATTCAATAAATCAACCAAATAACTATTCACATCCATCCAAAATAATTCAGTTCAATCCATAAGACTCACGTAATCATAAAAATATATTTTCCATATTAATATCGAGTTGTAACAATTCTTGAAAGTAAAATGAGTTTAAGCTCGATCGCGACTTAACTACGCGACAAAACTCTCTTTATCCTGGCCCGCAATAGTGGCAGCCACAACAACTCCATTCCACTTTCGCAGCAATAACGACAACTCTAAACGCGATATGCAATAACCGGAACTCGACCCTAATGCATCAATGTCGCAAAGACCATAGTAACTTATATCAGAATAACAACGGTAAAGGTTTCGGGACAAGAAAACTCACTGTACCATAAGGAATTCAAAGGATGAAGCAACGACAACTCTAGTGACGGTACAGCAACACAGGGCAAGCTAGCAGAGGTTCCAATAGCTGATTTACAGCGACGTCAGTGCTGCTCCTCCCCACGGCGGACCCAAACAACGACAGTGGCAGCTTCTGACCATAACGACGACGATGACCTGGCGCGGAGGTTGAGCACGATGACAGCGGCAGAAGCGGGATACAGCTCCTCCTCTCCTCATCGTGTTCTCTTCCCTTTGAAACCCATGCCCATGGCCGCGACGGTGACGGTTCCCTCGACTCCGACTAGATGCAAAAGAGCTAGCATTAGCAAAGCGGTTCGGCGGTGATGGAGGCACGGCGGCTGTAACACCCTACCATACAGAGTCTTATGCTTAAGTCATAATTCAGAGATGGCAAGGTATTACGACCTCTAAAATAAAAATTTAGTACGTATAGTAGTATGAATGATTGATTATAACTAGGAGCCTTTGTAGAAAAAGGGGTAAACAAAAACCATCGCAACTCTAAAGCGCAACACTCCGATCGACAACGTAACGAATAAGGATAAACCAACGCGAGATTATATATATACAAAGGAGTGTCAAAAACAGGAATATCAGGACTCACAATCCGGCTGCGAAGATAACCGGTCCGAGCATAGCAATATATACATATGATAAAAATAAGGAAAACCCCAAAGGAAACCCAAAGGGACACAAATACATAAACCTATTCTCCAAAATTCTCCCATAAGAGGAGTCATCACAGTCTGTATTATTTAATGGAGATAAAAGTATCTAAGCAAAACATATAAACCAAAACATAGTCCCCGAGAACAAGGAATCTTCGCAAATCTAGAAGTCTCCAGCATGCCTCAGCGGGAAACCGTACATCCTGCATCTGAAAACCACAAAATCCGCATGGGTGAGAACCAGAGGTCCCCAGCATGGTAACAGCTTCCACATATATAATACATAATAACGGAGGAAAGCCAAAGGCAATCCTAGAACTTCCTCCAGATAATATCAAAGCTTATAAACAAGCTAAACCATAAAGGGCATCTGACTAAAGATTCTTCAGTCTAACTAATACTTCCCTTTCCAATTCCTTCAGACCTCCCAACCACCAGCAGGAGTATAAAGTAGCAAACACAGTTATATCAAACAAAGAATAAACAAATAGGAACAAGTAAGGCATTTAGACAATTAGCAAGTAATATGCAGTCAAATAGGCAATCTCAAACAATTCACATAATATGCATATGATGAATGCCTGTCCCTAGTGGCTGATGATATCATCTTGTCGGTTATAGAGCCAACCCGACAAGTCCTAGTCGCTAACCATTGGACTGTCCCTCTGTCATGCATCCCCAACTCGAGTTATACTCGTCATAAACTTGATCATAATCATGATCTATATCCATCACCCTCACTGGTGAATATATACGGGGGCGAGCTCATCCGGGTCTTTCACAGTGCCCGGCCACACTTACGACATAGGGTCAGCAGAGTATCAAGTCTCAACCTGGAGCACGTGGTGGCTAGCCACTGCTACTACCCAGGGAAACTCGTATCTCAGATAGTGGAAGTGCAAATCACAATTATCAATAATTCAGCATAAACATGCATGAATTCTCATCCATGGATCAACATCCATATCAGCCATCCGGCTCACGGTTAAATCCATAACCAGCCAATATTCATAGCATACACAGCTATTCCGGCTCACGGTTAAATCCATAACCAGCCAATATTCATAGCATACACAGCTATTCCGGCTCACGGTTCAATCCAGAACCAGCCAATATATAAACAATTACGGCCCTTCGGCCAATGACATAACCAGCACTTCTACCACCATCCTCCGCATCTCACATAATCATGCTTGATCCTCAATGATCATTCATTTTTCCCTTGCTTCCCTCGCAAGTTACCTCATTCACTAGCCCATTTCTAATAGCTAGGCATATCATATTGATTTAAGATATAAGTGGTGAGATCGGAGGCTCAGAAGTATGAGATTTGGCTTTTAAAACTCAAAAATCAACTTTGGGATGAAAACAGGGCCACGCGTACGCGCACTCCACGCGCACGCGCGGATAGCCTCAAAAACTTCATCGACGCGCAAGCGTCAAGCACGCTAACGCGTGGATTAAAAATTTACCAATCGACGCGTACGCGTCAACCACGCGTACGCGTGAGTGTTCTCGTGCCCCAGGCACAACACCGGCACAGTTCTGACATAACTCTCTGGAAAATGGCTGGGCATTGGGTGCAGCACAATCGGCGCGCCCGCGCACATCACGCTCACGCGTAGATGGCATTTTCGGGAAGAACGGTGCGCACGCGTCAAGTGCGCCCACGCGCAAGGGGTCATTCTGTTAAAAAAATTTCTAAGTTAAAAGCTGCAGAATTCACCAATTTTGAACCCCAATCTTCCAACGGACATAACTTTCTCATTTTAAATCGTTTTTCACCCGTTCTTCGAACGGCATGGACATCCCGGATCCAATTTCATTTCTAAAAAGATTTGGTACAAAACAGAGATCCGTAGTCCAAGTTATTCCCCGCCAAAGTATGCCCAAAAACCATGTTTTTCATAAAAACCACAAAGTGCCATTTGCAAACAAGCCATTTCCAACTCTTTTCAAAATCAATCAAAACATGCCATTTTCATCCCTTTTCTTTGAAATCAATCAAAAATATATCAATTTCAACATCAAGCCTCCTCAACTCACACATTGAGATTTTACCACAAATTACAGAATCACTATCTCATCATTTTAACCCACTTCACCCAAGTGGCTCAAATTCAAACATATTGACATATCATGTACTACCCCTCATGCCAATTCTCAACAACACCAATTCCAATAAATCATCATTGTACACAATCAACATCATACTCACCATAAACATGGTTCAACCCACAATTCAACCATAACTAATCATCAAGCATATATCACAACATGCATATTTCTCATACCTCATACCACCAAGGCATCATTAATCATCATTACATATATGACCACATCATATATATTGATAATTCAACAACATCAACCATTCAATGCCTATCTTAGGGCCTCTAGCCTAAGTATTTCCTACCACATTACATATTAGATACGGAAAACCGAAACCATACCTTAGCCGATTTTCCCAAGCTCACCCGGAGCACTTCCAAACCACTTATCCACAAGCTCTCAAGGCCTCAATACCTCCAAGAACAGATTTTTCACCACCAAGCCCTTTCCAAGCTTTTTAAAATCACCAATCAAGCTCCAATATCCACACATACACAACCTAAGCCACAACCATCATACCCATACACAACATCTCAAAACCCAAACATCATAAAACAACAAAATTACACTAGGGTTGAGAATCTTACCACACCCAAGGTCCAAGGAGACAAGATTAACCTTCCCCTTCAAGAGAGTTGGGTCCTATAACATCAAAGAACCCAAAATCTCAACATTTCACCCATGAAACTCGAAAATAAGGGCTGGAATTTCGAACAGAAACTTGTGGCTTACCTCAAGATTGATTGTATGGGTTTTGTAGAGCTCTCCGCGGTGAACGCATGGCCGCAAACGGAGCGGCAATCGGAGCTCTAGATCAAAAGTTATGGTGGTTTGAAGATCAACCAAGGGAGAGAACTTGAGAAAGTGTTCTTCCTCCCTTTCTCTCTAATTTCAGCTTGTGTGTGTAACAAATGAGGAGAAAGAGTGCTGAAAACTAGGGTTTTGGTTAAGTTATGTTGGGCCAAGGGCCCACTTTGGGTCCAATTGGCCCGGTTTGGCCCGTTCGGTCCAATCTTGGTCCGAATTCTATAAAATTGGTACCAAAATTTTCGTCTCAATCTCCTCTATCACATTTAGCCATAAAAATCACATTTTAAGCTTTCCAGAATAAATTCTCATTTATGGGTTAATTAGCCGTTAATTAACCGGGTTTTACAGCGGCGACGCAGCAGAGGCTCCCCCTCCCCTGGCTCTCGTGCAGTTCTTCCTTCCTCCCTGATCAACGGCGTCCCTCTCTTTCGACAATAACGGTGGCGGCTCAGTGACAGATCGACGGACATGAATGGCGGTGCAGGTAGCACGCAACAGTGGCGGTGGCAAGATGGATTAGACGGCGGTAGGGCACAGCTCGTTCTTTTCCTTTTTAGCTCTCTCCTCTCCATGGGTGTGTGTGCATTTAGGAAGAAAGGAGAGGGGATGTGGCAGAATAAAAATGTTAGGATGAAGGTTTTGGGGAGTGTTTAGTAAATTAGGGTTTTTTTTGGGACAAATAATAATATAATTAGAGTATAGAGTAGTAATTGAAAACCAATTTTAATCCATTAAAATTATTTTTTTAAAAAATATTATTTATTCATGAATTTACAAATTATTTTCAAATAAACACTCTAATCTAAGAATTAGAGATAATCAAATTAATTTCTTTTTATTTATAATAAAGTTCAAAATCTAAATATTCAAATTAAAATATATATAAAATTTTTATTATTTTTAAATTACTAAAACTTTAAATCATAATAAAAAAAATACTCATTTAATATAAAAATTTTTGAAAATAAAATCTTAAATAAATATAATAAATTACAAATAATTTATTATTTAATTTTTAAAAAATCCGAGATCTTACACAAAACTAGCCTGGAGCTTGAAGGTCCTCTATATACTTTCCTCGCCAAAAAAGCCTCCATCTTCAAAGTGTTAAAATCTAAATACACCATAGGATTTGATTATCTAAAGCAAAGAAATTGGAATATATATAATACCAATTCACAGTAAATATAATATAATATGATGTGATTGGTCACCCAAAAAATAAATGATGTATATCAATGAGCATGGCCATTGTTCATACAAGGAACAAGTATACAATCAAAGCTTTATATTGTAAATCAATCTATAGAATTCTTTAGTTTCCTCTGCACTATCCCTAAGAAATGATGAAGCCCAAAATAAATAACAATAACACACTCGAATGCATCTTCTCATGTGAAAAATATCACAATCATTTGGTTATGTTATGTATGATATCTCTCACCATCAATTTTTTTTCCTCGCATGTTGAATCACACCCTAATGTATGTACAACAAAACTACATAAACAGAACCACCGGTAAAGCAACCAATAAAGAAGCCAAGAGAGAGGGAACCATCAAAGAGGGTGGTGATGAAGACTTTATCTGAATGGGAAAATTGCAGGTGTCGGTTGAAATGTTTGTCAACGAAAGCTTCGCCAAACCTCCAAAATTGCAGGCTTGAAGGTTCTGATTTTGCATCTGAAAATACATGTTAAATGCATATGAAGCATTCCCATTAGCATCCAAATTGTTGCATGAAGATCCATAGCCAAGTGCAGTGCAATCCCCATTGGTGCAGGCATAAGTGATACTTTCCCCGAGTTTGCTGAGATCTTTAGCATTAGGATTAAACATGCACCATTCTTGTTCGAGGTACTGTACATTTTTCGCACCAACGAGCATCTTGTTCTGATTCTGGCCGGAAAGGTCCATCGGGAACTTAGGCTGCCCATCATACCCGAAAATCCCCCAGTGACGCTCGAAGTTCCCTGGCTGAATGCTCTTTCCATTCTCATCAAGGAGCCCGAACAGATAGACTTCGATGTATCCAGGGCGGCGGGGTGTCCCTTTGTTGGCTGCAAGCCTTGGCAGGAGTCCATTGTAGAACCTCAAAGCATTGCGCGTGTTGGCGTTCTTGTCGCCGTCAGTAGGCCATCCAACTTCTCCAACAATTATGGGCAGGTCTCCGTACCCTGCTTTGCTGAGAGCGGCAACAAGGGTATCAAAATTCGCATCGAAGACATTGGTGTACGGAGTCCCGTTATCGTTTATGGGGTTGGTGACACCATCAAAGAAGGCATAATCAAAAGGGAAATCGTCATGCCCATAGAGACTCAAGAAAGGGTAAATGTTCACTGTAAATGGTGCACCATTCTTGCTGAGGAATGCTACTATCTGGGTCATTAGGCCATTGATATCAGCCCGGAATGTTCCAGAAGATGGAACAGGATTGTTTGCCGGAGACTCATAAACATCAGCATTTAAGGGCACTGTAGCCTTAATCTTATCACCAACACCAGCTTCATTAAGTGCATTTTGAATGTTTTGCAGTGCAGGGAATGTGACATTCAAGAATGAATTATTGTATGATTTCAAAAATGGCTCGTTCCCAACAGCTACATACCTGCAAAAGAATAGATTGATTCAATGCATAAGATTAGGCCCCCTCAATTGAGCAATATTATCATTGAACACAAAACAGGAAATACACAATTAAATGAAGTTACCATGACCTTTAATATATTAATGGTATATATTTAATTATTGAGAGAATTTAGGATTTCCAAGCAATAAGGATTAAGACATAGTGCTTAATAGACTCACCATGAAACTCAAGCGCAAAAATATTACCACTGTGGTTTATTGATTGATTCTCTACAAGGCCAGGTAAAACTTCTAACTCCTTTTGAAATATATTCAACTCCAATTCTTTTATCAACTGACATGGAAGGTAAAAATCTTTAAACCCAGAGAAGGTAGAACAACAACCATGGCCCAACAAGTTCTAATAGTCCTATTTGTTATAACTCGAATCTTTCTTGTCTTGATGTACTTTGTCTTAATCAGTTTCTTGATATACTTCCCCTCACACACATTAATACATACATAAGCACATACCTTTACATTTATACATAACATACATACACACACACATACACACACACACACACACACACACACACACACACACACACACATATATATATATAATATTGTCCTATACTATTGGAAACTTCAACTGCAAGCATATGAAAGTGCGTGGTAAGGGCCACTGCTATCGATTTGCTTCCCTTAAATATTGTAAGCTGCAAGCAAAGTGATTCATTTCTTATCATAACAGATGCCCTGTTATTCTTTTTCTTTTTTTTCCCCTTCCTTTTCGGTGTAGCAAATTAGCAATTAGCAAATATCCTTCTCCTCAGCCACATAAAAAGGCACTGGAGGAGGCAGCAGCACTTCCAAAAAAAAAAAAGAATCAAATCTGCGGGTATTTCCAAGTAATTACATATGAGGCTCGTGGAGAAAAGAGACAACTTTGGCTTCACTTTTGAAAGATTCCTGACCCACTTTTCGTTGCCCCTAAACTCATCAACCAATTAAAATTCATTCTTAAATAGTTATTACTATTATTATTAATTTATTATGATGCACAACGGGATTAATGCCCCCTTCATAGTTCAAACTTCAAAGGTCACCTCATGTTAATGATAAATTGAACACAAGAAGCGAAGAACCCCCTAAAAATTTTTCCAATTTATTTTTTTACCCCAAAAAAAAAAACAAAATCATAAGCTGGATTAACAAGGAACCTAGGCAGCTATGATGCTAAATCTAAACCATATCTGCATCCAAATAAGTTCTAAAATTCACACTAAAAAACAAATAGTATTAAACAATAGAAACCAGAAAGAGAAAGAAGGACTGAAGGAGAGCAAAAGAACTAACTCACTTGATGTTAACACCGCCATTGAAGTTGTACCTTGTAACACTCTTCTTAACCCACTGTTTGGCTTTATCATTGTCATTCATATCAGCAAGCTGGATGTTAGGTATGGCAACCATGACCTCGATTCCAGTGCCAGCAAGAGCACTCATTGTTGATTCTTCTGCATCGAACAGCTTCACCTTCTGAATCCCATTGTCCTTCAGCATCTGCACCACCGTGTCCGGTGGCAACTTGTGCGTTGCTTGCGTTCCCCAATTCACACCCAGCCCTTCCACAACGGCATGGCAGCACCACAGAAACAATAACAGAGCTACTAAGATCAAAGGCCCCAACTTTCCCATCCAAGAAAATAATAGCATGCAAGGTGCTTGATTAAATGTCACAGAGGGAAAGAGAAGAAACGGCGTATTATATATATAGATATAAATAGTGAGATTGAGGTGGCTTGAAAAAAAAATAGAAACTGGTTATGTATGTATGTTGCAACTTAAAAAACCAAAAACCCCACTTTAAGAGAGAAACCGTTCAAGAAAGTGAGGGGCTCTAACGAAGAAACAGCGAAATTAGCGAGAATATAGTAATATAGCCCCACTTTCACAACCTCCACAATTCGATGAATTGAATGAGATCGTTATACTTATACGAATAAATAAATAAATAATAATAATAATAATAATAATAATAATAATAATAAAATCAAATCTCTGTATAAGAATATAAAGGATCACAATTCTGAAATCAAATCACTGGAAAACAAAATAAGATTTGATTTTCTTTTCTTTTTTTTTTTTAGTTTCTTGGCCTCTTATTGGCTTATTGAGAGACCAAAGAGAATGTGTTGTGTCTTAAAACTAGATAGATGACCAAAGAGATGTGTTGTGAGAAGAGTGGTTATGGAAGGAGAAGAAATAAAAATGTGGGGAAATTGAAATTCTGAGGAGCTTGTGTGAAAGGGAAAGTGTTGGAGATAAAGGCAGAGAGAAAGACAAGTGCCTCCCTTTTTTTTTTTTTCTTATTTTGTCTTTAGTTTTTGGGAAATCTGATTCGATTCTAACCGCGGTTTAAGCTTTAACGGCTATCTGCAACTATGAAAGATTGTGATTTGTGAAAGCTGTACCCGACAAAGAAAATTGAAGCCATTATTAATTTATTATCAAGTACCGCCGTAAAAGAATGATACATTCCATACGAGAGATTCAAAAAATTTTGTAAGTAAGGGCAAAACATACATACTATGATAATAATTTTTATAATTATATTTTATTATTATAAAATATAATTAATTTTTAAATTATTTAATTAATAAATTAAAATATTAAAATAATAATTTAAATAATAATAATATATAAATTAAAATTTTATTTTTTTAAGTTTTATATTTTAAAAAAATTAAATAATTTTTTTATTATCAATATAATTAAATATTTATTTTTTTATAAATGTCGTTAAATAATTATTTAAAAATTTATCTTTCATACGATTACGAAATCGATTTTTTATAATATTTATATTTAAAAAAGTTTTTTTAATTGATGTTGTTTCATAAAAAACTAAAGTTAATTTTAAAAAAATACTAATGAATAAACAGTATTATTTTGATTTTTTATTTTATTATTATTATTTATTTAACTATTTTTTGTTTAATAGTTAATATAAGATTAATATTTTTATTATTCATTTTTAATTTAATACTAAAATTAGTTTAATAAGATAATTTATTTAATTTAAAATTAATTTAACAGAATAATTTTATATATTTGTAATCAAATCTAATAAAATATTAGACTGTATTATATTGACTATCAAATATTTTTATTATTTTAAAATTAAAATACTAATTTAGCAGTAATTTATAGAAGAGAGAATAATGTTTATTTTAAACGAGTACACAATCAAAATAGTATAAAAAAATTTACATCGCTAATAAAAAATAACTCTAAAAGATGTTAACAACAAATAAGTCGCGAAAAACTAAATATACAATAAATGTATATTCTAAAAAAAATTTTAGATGTCATATTTTGATGTAATTTTTTGCAAGTAATATTAAAAAATAAAATTTTTTTATTCTCAAAAATTTATAATTTTATGTTAAGTAAATTTTTTCAAATTTTTTTATTGTGAATGACTAAATTTTTTTGAAAAATAAAAAAATTTAGATATCAAATTTTACTCTAAATATTTTTGTACATCTTCTAAATATTTATTCAAACGTTGACAAAATAATTTAGATTAAATGGATATGTCATTTGTTAAATACGAAAAATATTTTTGTCACTTTTAATAAATATAATATATATTAGTTATTTTTATCATAATTTTTAAATCATTTAAGAATTATTTTATCTGCATCTAAATCTTTTGAATATCAAATTAATAGTTACTTCTATTTTGAACAAATAATAAATATATATATATATATATATATATATATATATATATATATATATATATATGGCACAATAATAATATACACTAAGTATATAAACAGATATTTTCAAATTTTAAATTTATTTATTAGTTGCAACTATAAAATAATAAATTTATAATTATTTCACTTTTTTTAAAGTTATTATAACAAATTTATTTGAATCTTGAATTATCATTTGTTTTTATATAATTGAAATTGATGAAAGAATTTTAAATATAATGGAGTCAAATTTAATTAAATAGTGGAGACAAATAAATTTTATTACCAAAATTTTTGGATTTTTACATAGCTCTCATTCCGCTCGAGTTCGACCAGCTGGAGTTTTAAGAGGCACAGACGATTTCTGACATTTTTTTCTTTGACAACTCAGTCAGAAAATTTTTCCGCAGCTTCGAGTATTTTGATTTCATACGGAGATAGAGTTTCAATAAATTCTCACCGATTAAATTTGTTGGATAAGTAATGGTTGTTGTGATTGATTATTGATGTAGTTTGATTGACTTTATATTGAATTTTGTTGATATATTGTTATATGTGATTAAGTTTGTGATTTCGTCATATTTATACTGTCCAAATTGTGATAATGAGACTGATTTGGGACTGTCATTGTGTTAGTTTTTGAATAAAACAAGTGGAATAATCCTTATCATACACGTGATAAGATTGAAATTATAATTTTAAATTATTTTTTTAAAATAATTAATTTAAATTGTAATAATTTAATTAATAAATAAGTAATATGATGTGCATTGTTCGTATTTTTTTAGATGTGGTATTAAATGTATTAACTGAAATGTACGTATTAAATATATAAGAATTATGTTTGAATTAATAACTCTCTAAATGAAATTATCCCGTTTAAAATATTTAAATTATGATTTCAATCATAAATTACAATTATGATTTTAAAAAATTTCTTTGATATGATATTATATTTTTTTACTTTACTATTAATATATTGATATTACAAGTCTAAATTACAATATTTTACTGAATCTTGACTGAAAAAGAAAATAGTTACTTGTTTCTATCATTTAATTTATTTAATACACCATGTGCTAACACTAACGATATTTTTTTAAAAAATTATGTTGATAAAAATAGATATAATATAATTACAAATATAACATAAATAAATAAAATATATAAATAAATGCAAAACCAATATACTTACCAATGTCTTTGTTAAATTTTATAAAATAGAGAATATATTTGATTGCTTGGTGATCACGTAAATGATCAAGTAATTGGATTGTAAACTGATCTCACTGCGTGCATCTTATTTTTTTTCTCATTTCTGAATGAAAGCGAAAATTAAGAGAAGTAAATAATAATACATATAAAAAAAATTTGCACAACAACACATAATTATTACCAAAAGAAATATTCATATTAAAATATTAAAATTTTACATACTGCAAATCATGAAGATCAATCACAATATACTGAACATTTTTCTCTATTTCTGACCATGATATAAGTTTTTCGTTGTCAGTCAAAAGTCCAATAATATTTAATTGAACAAAAAAAATTAAATTAAAAGTACCAAATTAAGAACAAATGAGTGAATAACATAAGGAATTATAACTTTGTACGTGTATAAAATAAAGAGAATTTACTGATTTATTTTATGTTAAACGATAAAACTAACAATAGTATATTAATAAAAGGATATAACTTAAAAAAAGTCACAATACAATTTTAAATATTTTCATAAATAAACTGTTAAAATTTTTGTATCGATAAAATAATGGTATTATACAATTTTTTGGAAAAACTTAAAATTAAAACAAAAATAATTTTGTGTGGATTAATATAAATTAACTACGTACCAAATAAGTAGAATCGTGCATTTATTTGTTTCAATATATCAGCATAGGCAAGCAAATCAAAATGATTATTCGATTTTTTACGATCATCGACCGTATGTATTATACGTGACTCTTTTTTAAAAGATATTTTGCACATGTGTACAGTCAAACGATATATTCCGCTTGATTTCTTAATTTCAAAATTTGAGAAGACATAGACCTTCCTTTCTACCAATTCATTCTCAAATATTTTTGTCAAATAATTTTTGATTGAACAATAAATTTTATCGTACTGCAAAATAAATTAAATATAAAAGCTATTAGCATTTACAAAGATTAAAAAGAATTGTCTTTGACTTGTGAAATGGTACACTTATAAATTAACTTAAAATATGAACTACAAATATTTATAAAAATTTAATTTTGATGTATTGATAGTGTAAAGTAGTTTTACATGTACATCCAATTTCGTAATGACACATTAATAAAAATAAATATCTTTCACATTAACCACGTGAATAGTCATCCAAAAAAATGGATGAATTTTACACAACTGTGTAAAACGCTAGTACATCGAAATTAAATTCTATTTATAATATGTTAATAATTTTAAAAATATACTAATAATACTAATAGTTTAAAGATAATTGTACTATAGTTATAATAAATTTAGTTATTACTCTAAATAAATAAAATAAATAATATATTTGAAAACTAAAAAAAATTAGCTGTAATTATGTTTGGAATGTTTTTTTTTTCTTTTTTTTTGCTTGTCATTCTTTCAACGCAATGTTAGATTAAGAAAATTCTAAATTTGAAATAAAATAATAAATGTCATGTGATAGAAAAATAATTAAGATTAACTTTTAATTAAATAGTGATATTTTAATTTTTTATCTTTTACGTATCTTCATTTGTCAACAAAAAAAAACAAAATTACGTATTGTGACTCTTTTTCTTTTATTATGCTTTAATCTTAATTAATTAATCTTGTGTCCATATAATATAATTAAACTTTTAATCATTCTAATTTATTGATGAATTACACCTCTCTTAATAATTGCATTACTAATCTGAAATATATAAAAAAGAAGAAAAAAGGTGATACATATATCCAAGAAAGAAAATAAACTTAAAAGTCGAAAAAAAATTTATATTAAAAAATTTAAAAATAACATATCCAAGTCGTAATATAGAAATTAAGGTAACAATTTAAATTTCTCTAAAACTAATTTAATTAAATACCAATATTAGAACTAAATTACTTAAATAATATTTAATCTATTATAGTCCTTAGACACGTGTAGATTAGAGTCATAAGTTCGAATATTTAGAATTGTTACAAAATCAGACGATTGTTAAATAAGCTTCATCATCCGCTATCCATGTAATGCGGCAAGGTATAGAATTGTCACACCGAGAAACTAAACTGACATTTATTCCCTTCAATGGTATTGCATTGATGCAAAAGAAGGCCGGTAATTTCTGAAAAAAATTTGCAATATGTTATAAAATTATTTTAATTATGAAAAGTTTAAAATAAGAAAATTTGAATATATTGCCAATTGTTGAAATTGCATCTCCGAGTTTGACACAAATTTACAAAAAAATGAATTTAAATTGAGGGAATTCAATATCATTATGTGCTCCACTTTGAAGATTTCCGGACAGACGTAGAAAGTATGGAAGGGATGGAACTTGAATTTGGCCTACAAAGCTCCGTGGAAACAATTTCTCAATAAAAAATCGAGCTCCTCCCAAGAAAACCAACTTTATCCATATTCCATTAGGTTGGTCATAATATGTGAGTAGATTCAACCATCTTTCGGTAAAATAGAGTTTACTGTCCTTTCCTTGAACGCTTACATCCTTGTAATTAAAATGCGAACCAGTGAATACAACTTGAGATGGTATTTGATAGATGTGGTGCATTGTAAACGATTGCGGCAAAAGACAATCGTACTAGAACATTAGATGAAAATAATAAATTGGAGTAAAAATAATCATTAAATTATCAAAAGAATAATATAATAGAATGAATATATAAAAAATACTATAAAAATTATAAATTGTACCTTAAAAGGATCAACTTCGATGAAAAATAAAGAATATATTCTTATTCTATGAAGTGCTAAAGAAGAAAAATAAATTAAAAAAATGAGTTAACTTTTATATCTAGACTCACAAACCACAAAAAAACACTATATATAGCGATAATAATATTATTGAAGAAACGTATAGAAAAAGAATATCGAAGACGATGAAAAAGAAGAAGTTAAAAACAACAATGACAATATTAAAAAAGAGGACGATAATAACCACATATAAAAAAAACACACATATCTAATTTAGTTAGGACTTAATTGATAAAATTATTTGACCGCATAATTTTATTGTAATATAATTATCTTACCCATACAAATTAAAAATTTTATAAATAAAAATAATATATTTACTTGATCAAAATAAGAAAATATGTAATAGAAAAAAATCTATTGAAACTTTTTTTTAAAATTATCATGCGTATAAAATATTTGAATTTGAAAATATCTGATCGAAACATAATATTGTATAACGTAATCAAAAATCTTATTGAAAATCCTTCCATTTAAATACTAAACACAATATTTTATCATAAAAGATTTTAAATAATCTCTAAAATTACTTCACCTCTTAAACTACATCATCCAATATTATTAAATGTGATATTTTCTTTCCTTTTTTTATGTGACAATAAATTAGATATATATTTTTTTGGAATTTTTTTAAAAATAATTTTATATAATTATAAAAGTGGCTTAACTTTGTACATATAGGAGGGCAACGTATAAAACTATATATTACATAATAATTGGTGTTTTTTGTGTTTTAGTGTTTTACACAAATTCAAGTTTGTTTTGTAAAATAAAAAGATTGCTGGGTATATTTTACTTTTTTTTCTATTCACAATCTAGAAATTAGATGTTTGGATTTTATTATGTTTAATTTTAAAAAATTTTAAAACTCAAACGGTACTATTTCAATGTTAATTATCATTTATTATTAATAATATTTTGTTCATAACAAAAAGTAAAAATGTAATTATTTAGATTTAGATTTTAGAAAAATTAATGTTATAAATAACAAATGATCTATTTTATTATGCATATTATAAATTAATGAATTAAACTAACAGATATAATGAATTATAATTAATTGGTATACATTATAATAAATTATATAACATTTAAAAAGAAAATAAAATAAATAAGAAGAAAATAAAAAGAAATAAAATAGATAGAAGACTACAATAAAATAAATTGAGTGTGAGAGTTTTTTTTTGGTACATTTTATATCACATCCGTTTCAATAATAATAATAAATAAAAATACGTCAACTTGATATCTAAGAAAAAATGATGAAAAAAAATCATAATATAGTTATAAAGTAAAAGCTTAAATTAGATCATAATATCATTACACAATACAAATTGAAAGTAATTTCACACTACAATATACCACAAACAGGTAAATAATTTAAATTTAAATACGAAACATTTTTTGTTTATGCATACATGATAACACCATGGTCTATAAATATTTCATGAATAACATATCATATATAGCTCCGAATGATGAGCACGGAAATTGGAGAGTGTGATAGTTTGTATCCACGATAATTGTCTTCTTGCAACGACGCCTCATAGGAAGAAAAAGAATGGTTGTAAAAGTTATCCAATGAAAAAATAATTGGTAAACGAATGATATTTTCTTCTAGCATACATGGTCTTTTATAGTGGTAAAATAAAAATGGAAGGAATTAAATTTTATATTTTTATATTAGAAATAGAATTTGATATTTATCCTAATAAAATTATTATTATTATCAATATAAATTATTATTATCAATATAAATGGTTAACAACTTGCCACTAATAAAATCATTGGATAATGAATAGGAATTAAAAGAGTATCAATATAATTAAAATGAATATAATTAAAATATTTAAAAATATTTCCGATTGATAATTAGTTTAATAATGCATTAAATATTAATTTTATATAATTATAATAAAGATATTTTCTTAAATTAGTATAATTATATATTATTTATTAAAATAATTAAAAATATTTTCGATTAATAATTGATATGTAGTTTAATAATGCATTAAATATTGATATTATATAATTATAATAAAGATATTTTCTTAAATTAGTATAATTATGCATTATTCAATAAATGCATTTATTTTGGAGGAAAAATAGGTTCACGAGAAAGTGACACCTCACTTTCATTAGTTGGGAAAAAACACAGTTTTAGTATATTAAATAGATATATGGGTGAGGTTTAATGGCCGAAGAATTAAATTAAAAGCTGTGAAAAATCGGTAACCGTAAAACTCAAAAACGGATTAAGATTTAAATGTATATTTTAAGAGAAAATAAGGAGGATTTTGGTTCTTGGTGAAGAGAAGAATCAGCCAAGAAGAATTATTTTTGAGGAAATATATTTGTATTTTTATGAAAAGATTGTTTTAATATTATAATTATATAAGTTTTTTGGGTATTTTGGGTAATAAATAAAGTTTAACGGTAAAACAGGTATTTTATAAAAGTTTAGGATTATTTATATAAATATGAAACAAAGTGAATGTTTAAATATAATTCTATAAAATATTGAAGTCAAAAATAAAATATTAAAGAATTCGTGGCTTAGAAAGTAATTAATAAAAGTTTGAAAATAAGATTTTATAAAATAAGTTTTAAGAGTATTATAAATATTATTTTAAATATTTGTTTAAAATTACTCATTTACATTAGAGTAAATTATTATTACAAATTATTATTTATCAAGATATTATTTTATAAGAATATTATTGTATGTATTATGAAAAATAAAATAGAGAGTGGTAAACAGACATGTTTTTCTAAAAGTTTTAGAAAAATAAATCTAAGCTAAGGATCTCATGATCCCCTCCTCATAAAATATTTAGGGAAAGATGGAGGAAGAGTATGAAGATAGTTTTTTATGTTAAAAGTAAGGAATTAAAAGAATGATGAGAAAAGAAAAGAAAATAATATATTAGTTAAAAGAACCTCTGCGACAGGAGAGCAAAGAGCAAAAAATTAAAATAATCTAAAGAACCTCTGCCACAAAAGAGCAGAGAATAGAAAAGAAAAAAATGAATGAATGAAAAGAAAATGAGAGAAGCAGAGATGATTGTTTACCTACTGAAAACGAGCAGAGATATGATGGTGAGTCCACCGAGATTTGCTTTCCAAAGATACATCGGTCAATCTAGGAGATGGTCGCACCTGTAAGAAAGAGGTTGCTTACAGAGGTTATCGCTACATACATTGGCTAGAGAGAGCCTCGCTTGTAAGACAGAGGTTGCTTACAGAGGTTATATTTGCATACATTCTGTTCAAGAGAGTCGCACCTGTAAGATAGAGGTTGCTTACAAAGGTTATGACACTGGAAACCAAACTCAGACAAAGATTTCTGAGTTACGTCGGGAGCGGGTCGAAACCGACAGATGAACCCATTACCTGCACTAAGGATAGACATGCATCATACTTGTTTGTGCATATTTGTTTGTGAGTGTAATTTTCTGTGATTGTGAGTGTGCTAAATGACTATTTGAATTCTGTGTTCTTTAATTGTTGAATTAGATGGTACCTTGTTGACTGTTATTGCTGACCAAGTATATATAAAATGAACTAAACTTCTAACTCCGACCTTATTAAGAACTGTCCAGTTCTTACCCCCTATTTCCACCCCTTTCACCTACAGGTATGAAGGCTTGAAAGAGCAAAACCATCGGTTAGGAATTTCTTCTCGGTTAGAGGAAAATAACTTCGTTGCAAGTATAGTTCCAAACCGACAAGTAATACTCAGATGAAAGTTTAATTTTTGGTTGTCACAAGTCCAACCCAATAAAATAATCGAGAGTATTAGTCCCTAACCATCTTCTCAAAGGAATTGTAGTGAGGTATGCATATTATTGGTTATGGTATCCAATGGTGGGTTGGTAAAAGTGCAAAAAATTAAATGACAAGAAATGTAAAGCAAACAACTAAAGAAAACAAATAATAAAGAGAGACATTCATGGCAAGGATTGAGAATATAGACTTTCTATCATAGTCATACAATGATTAACAAGAATTTATCCTATTTAGTCATCTCCAATAATGGAAAAAAGTACAATGTTATCTTCACGTGAGAGAAAGTCAAATAAGACTAGTTAATCTCAATCCAAAAGTCCTAATCAACTTACTAATTGGATTAGCAAAAGATTAGCGTCAATGGAAATAATATTAACTAACAACTCTAGATCACCAACATAAGTTAAATTGGGTCTTAATGACTCAAGAGTGCCCAATTTCTCTTTTCAAGCCAAGAATACTCAAAATTTACTCTAACACCAACCAAGCATTTTGTCAAACACTTGAAAGGCATAAAAGAAAAGCATGGTAAATTACAATAAATATAAATTATACCACTACCCAACGCAAGAAAAGTAAGATTAACAACTCAATTAAACAATAAAGGAACATAAAACATCAATTGCATTAAAAGGAAATCCAAATCCAACAATGGTGCATGAACATGAAAATGACATAAAAGGAAAATTAACAAGATAACTAAGAAGAACAAGATATAAGAACAAGAAATTGAAAGGAAAAAAAGATGGAAACAAGAAATTAAACCTAGATCTAAGATGAAATTAACCTAAGAATCCTAATTCTAGAGAGAAAGGGGAGCTTCTCTCTTTAGAAAACTAACCTACATGATCCTAAGCTAATCTAATTGCTCCCCCTTTGTCCAATCTTCAATTCTACATGAAATAATCTCAGAAACGAGTTGGATTTGGGCCTGGACGGCTTAGCAATTTTCTCAGCGAATTCACTTTGATGAGGTCACGTGTTGATTGTGACGCGTACGCATGGGCCACGCGTACGCGTCGTCTGGCTTTTTCTTCTCACGCGTATGCGTCATGTCAGGCGTACACATCGCCTGGACGATGCACCTCTTCATGCACGCGCGTCTGTCACGCGTACGTGTTGCTCTAAGCACTCCAAATCCTTGTTTCTTCATGAATTCTCCACTTTGCATGCTTTTCTCCTCACCTCTTCCATCCAATCTTTGTCTTTTGAATCTGAAATCACTCAACAAACATATCAAGGCATCGAATGGAATTAAAGTGAATTAAATTTAGCTATTTTAAGGCCTAAAAAGCATGTTTTCACACTTAAGCATAAATTTAGGGAGAATTACAAAACCATGCTATTTCATTGAATAAATGTGAGATAAGTTGAAAAAATCCCCTAAATTTAACACAAGATAAACCACAAAATTGAGGTTTATCAAGGCTCATTGAGAAGCGGCGAGAGCACAGAGGAATATGTTTACGAGTTGAGTTGTTAGTATTTATTTTTCCCTCGCCTGGTTAGTTAGAGTTTTATTCAGAAGGGTAGGTTCTATAATTGCTTTTGTATATAATATTACAATGTATTATTAATATTAAGTTTGTGAATATGTGTTGTTTGTTCTTGTTGAAAAAGTTATAAGTTTTAGTAAAACCATCGATAGATTTACACATAAAGGCTCGATACTAAATAGATAATAAAAGGAATTAGGTTAGCAATGCCTTACTTTTGGGATGATTATGAGGTGCTAAAAGTTAGGGTGTTATAAAGTTTGTGAAAATTGAAATTTTGTAGAGGAAGTTATGATCATTCAAAGTTGGTGCTAAAAATTTGAAATTCTGCAAGGATGCAGAATTTCATGATTTCTGATATGTGCGGGCGCACACTCTTGTGCGGACGCACACCCTGTGAAAATTTTGACATGTGCGGACGCACACACACCTGTGCGCACGCACAAGCAAGGAGGTGCGTTCTGTTCGCAGCGCTAGCACAGCTTGTGCGCGCACATATCCAAGGAAGAATTTCAACCTGTGCGAATGCACAGGCTTGTGCGGATGCACAAGTTGGGGAGGCCAGTCTGTTGGGAGCGCTGGCACAGGTTGTGTGAGTGAACAGATTCTGTAAGTTTTGCCACCTGGGTGTGCGTACGTACACATTTAAAATTTCCTGGGCGTGCGCACGCACAAATCCTTGTGTGGCCGCACACGTCCTGTTTCTCAAAATTTTATTTGTTTTCAACTATTCTACCTTCCCAACAAGGTTGTAAGCTTCTTTAACACCATTTTAAGATTTTTGGGCCTAGTTTTGAGTATTAGAACATGGGATATAACTTAAGGGTTCTAGTACATGATTTTAAGATAAATTAGAAAACGGAGGCCTAGGTTTCTGGCGTGTTGAGAATGGTTAGACGTTAGGTGAAGGATGATTGATATATGAGATGAGGAATGATGAACTGTTGACATTTGGAAACTGAGTTTGGAATGGATAGTGGTTGAGGTGAGTCGGGGACTCGGATTGAGATGATGGATCTCTGTATACTGAAAATATTTTCTGAAAACCACTGAAATAATGTTTTTACTGAGATTAGGAGATGCTATACGCTCGGCAGGGACGGTGGTTAATCCCGCCTGTCGAGGTAGCGGTGGCGGCGTAAGGACGGTGGTTAATCCCGCTTACGTTGAGATGTGAGGTCTGAGGCAAGAGTATCCCGCTCGCATCCCTTCGAATCTGTAGGGCGTGCAGGCACGGTACCTGGACAGTGATCCGGGCACTATATCTCGGGGATTCCCATATGAGAAATCCGAAGGGCGACGTCTCCATGGAGATGTGTCGGGTTGGCAGTTGAACCGATAATGTGATATCACAGCCAATAAGGCAGGCATTCATCATATGCATTTTCTATCTGTTTGTATGCTTTGTGTACTTGTAATGGCTTGCCTAATTGAATAACATGCTTACTTGCTATCTGGATTATTTGCCTTATATGTTTCTACTTGTGCTTTACTTTCATTGTATATTACCTGTGTTTTCTACTGGGATTGAGGAGGTTCGGAAGGCGGTGGCGATGGGATCGCATGGAGGGTCGGTTGGTGAAGGCTGTGGGACAGCGGTTTTGGTTAGAATAGAAATCCTTTAAGATAGATTACCCGATTTATTTATGTTAAGGTTTATATGTTATGCTTATCTGTTTTAGAATGCTTTAAGCTTGAACCTTGTGATGGATATGGAGCTTAGGATTACCTTTGGCGTCCCGGGGTCTTATATCCTACATCACTGGGCACTGTTACCATACTGAGAACCTCTGGTTCTCATACCATATTTCTGTTGTGTTTCTCAGATGCAGGTCGCAACCCACCTCGGTGAGTTGCTTTGGATGGTGACAGCAGCGGAGGATCTTGGATTCTTTTGGAGTCTTTTGTTTATTTTGTTTATGCATCTCTCACTTTTGTATTTTGCTTTGCCTAGAGGCTTGTATATGAGATAACAAAACTTGTATAAACTGTTTTCACTGTATGGTCTGTATACCTGTATATGGCTAGCCGGCTTAAACTCCGCGAGTCGTGACTAGTTTCCTATGATATTATATACTTATCTTTTGTTATATCTTATCTGTTTCTTGTGTCTTAAGCTAGTAGCTTCGTTAGTACGTTTTGCGCTTTTAAAATCCTACTTTTTGAGCTATATCCTTCGTCGGACTTCTAGAAATTACTATTCTTTATATATATATATATATATATATATATATATATATATATATATATATATATATATATATATATATATATATATTATGTATGAGCTTAGAGCTGTCGTAATCTCTAATTATTCTTTGCTTTACGACGCGAGGTAAGGCTTAGGCTAATTAGGGTGTTACATTTAGTGGTATTAGAGCGGTTTGTCCTTGTGAGCCTGAGGAATGGACCGATTGTGCTTCATTGCATACTCTGTCTTTTATTTGATGCTATTAGGTTATCTGCTTGATATTGCATAGCATGCTTGTTTGTGAGTGCCTGTTTGGGATAATTGAAGCACTAGATTTTTGATATTGAGATTGATCACTTTGATATCGATTGTTTGGTGTAGAAGGAACCCTATATGGCCACTCGCGAACGAGGTCGAACACGTAGACGGGAAAATAGGAATGAGCAACCAACTAATAATCATACCGAATTCATGGCGGCAATGGCGAATCTCACAAATACCATGGAAGCTAATGCTGCTACAACTTTGCAAGCTGTGCAGAAATTGGGCCAACCGACCGAGAACGGAGATGGCAATGAGAATGGCGAAGAGAACGCCAATAATAATGCTAAGGGTAATGGCGATAATATGGGAGGAGTTCCGATGACCTTAACAATGTTCCTCAAGGTTCATCCGCCAACTTTTCGAAGGTCCACAAATCCTACTGAAGCGGATCACTGATTCCAAAAAAAAAAAAGAAAAAAGAAAGAATGGCCGAAGCCATTAAGACAAAGAAAAGAAAGAAATTGCCAACGTGGCTTACTATGCTCTATATATATATAAACATAAATGTGACATCTATCCCCCTTTATTCATTTAATCACTTATCATTATGCTTCATCTCCTCTTCTTACCACCACCGAACCTAGAAGAAAGGAAATAAGAAAGAAAAAAAGACCGTGGGTGAGGGAGAAACCGTGACTCTTTTCGATTTTTCGGTTTTGATTTTTTGTGATTCGTAATTCTAATAAAAAATTTAATTCAATAAAAGTGTTCGTATCTTTCTTTTTTACACATTGGCATAATTTTTGTTTGGTAAAAGTCGACGGTGACATAACTCCCATTTTTTTGAGTTTAGCCAACTAGAGTTTTAGGAGGCATAGACAATTTCTGACATTTTATTTTTCGACAGTTCAGTCAAAAAATTTTTCCACAGTCTTAAGTATTTTAATTTCGTATTGAGATAGAGTTTCGGTAAATTCTCACCGATTAAATTTGTTGAATAAGTGAATGGTTGTTACAATTAATTATTAATGAAATTTGATTGACTTTATATTGAATTTTGTTGATATATTATTAAATGTGATTAAGCTTGTGATTTAGTTTGTGATGTTCAAACTGTGATTATTAAAGTTAAAAAAAAGAAAAAAAAAAAAGAAAGAATGGCCGAAGCCATTAAGACAAAGAAAAGAAAGAAATTGCCAACGTGGCTTACTATGCTATATATATATATATATATATATATATATATATATATATATATATATATAAACACAAATGCGACACCTATCCCGCTTTATTCATTTAATCACTTATCATTATGCTTTATCTCCTCTTCTTACCACCACCGAACCTAGAAGAAAGGAAATAAGAAAGAAAAAACACCGTGGGTGAGGGAGAAATCGTGACTCTTCGATTTTTTGGTTTTGATTTTTTGTGATCTGTAATTCTAATAAAAAATTTAATTCGATAAAAGTGTTCATATCTTATTTTTTACACATTGGCATAATTTTTGTTCGATAGAAATCAACGGTGACACAACTCTCATTTTCCTTGAGTGTAGCCAACTGGAGTTCTAAGAGGCACAGACGATTTCTGACATTTTATTCTTTGACAGTTCAGTCAAAAAACTTTTTCGTAGCCTCGAGTATTTTAATTTCGTACTGAGGTAAGATTTCGGCAAATTCTCACCGATTAAATTTGTTGGATAAGTGAATGGTTGTTGTGATTAATTATTGATGGAGTTTGATTGACTTTATATTGAATTTTTTTGATATATTGTTATATGTGATTAAACTTGTGATTTGGTCATGTTTGTGCTGTCCAAATTGTGATAATGAGACTGATTTGGGGTTGGTATTGTGTTAGTTTTTGAATAAAATGGGTGAGGTTTAATAGCCGAGGACTTAAATTAAAAGTTGTGAAAAATCGGTAATCGTAAAATTCAAAAACGGATTAAGATTTAAATGTATATTTTAAGAAAAAAATAAGGAGAATTTTTGTTCTTGGTGAAGAGAAGAATCAGCCAAGAAGATTTACTTTTGAGGAAATATACTTGTATTTTTATGAATAGATTGAGTTTAATATTATAATTATATAACTTTTTCGGGTATTTTGGATAATAAATAAAGTTCAGAGATAAAACGGGTATTTTATAAAAGTTTAGAGTTATTTATATAAATATGAAGTAAAGTGAAGGTTTAAATATAATTTTATAAAATATTGAAGTCAAAAATAAAATATTAAAGAATTCATGACTTAGAAAGTAATTAATAAAAGTTTGAAAATAAGGTTTTATAAAATAAGTTTTAAGAGTATTATAAATATTATTTTAAATATTTGTTTAAAATTACTCATTTACATTAGAGTAAATTATTATTACAAATTATTATTTATCAAGATATTATTTTATAAGAATATTATTGTATGTATTATGAAAAATAAAACAGAGAGTGATAAACAAATAAGTTTTTCTAAAATCTTTAGAAAGACAAATCTAAGTTAAGGATCTCATGATCCCCTATTCATAAAACATTTAGGGAAAGATAAGGAAAGAGTGTGAAGATAGTTTTTTATGTTAAAAATAAGAAATTAAAAGAATGATGAGAAAAGAAAAGAAAAGAAAAGAATATATTAGTTAAAAGAACTTTTGCCACAGGAGAGCAGAGAACAAAAGATTAAAAGAATCTAAAGAACCTCTTCCACATGAGAGCAGAAAATAGAAAAGAAAAGAAGGAAAGAATGAAAAGAAAAGGAGAGAAGCAGAGATGATTGTTTACCTGCTGAAAACGAGCAGAGACATGGTGGTGAGTCCACTGAGATTTCCTTTCCAGAGATACATCGGCCAATTCAGAGGATAGTCGCACCTGTAAGATAGAGGTTGCTTACAGAGGTTATCGCTACATACATTGGCTAGAGAGAGCCTCACCTGTAAGACAAAGGTTGCTTACAGAGGTTATGACACTGGAAATTGAACTTAAACAAAGATTGCTGAGTTACGTCAGGAGCGTATCAAAACCGACAGATGAGTTCATTACCTGCACTAGGGATAGACATGCATCATACTTGTTTGCGCATATTTGTTTGTGGGTGTAATTTTCTGTGATTGTGGGTGTGCTAAATGACTGTTTGAATTCTGTGTTCTTTAATTGTTGAATTAGATGGTACCTTGTTGACTGTTATTGCTAACCAAGTATATATAAAATAAACTAAACTTCTAACCCCGACTCTACTAAGAACTCCTCAGTTCTTACCCCCTATTTTCGCCCTCTTTCAGCTACAGGTGTGAAGGCTCATTACGAAGTGGCGAGAGCACAAAGGAATATGTTTATGAGTTGAGTTGTTAGTATTTGTTTTTCTCTCACCTCGTTAGTTAGAGTTTTATTTACGGCCTGGCTGAAACACCGCGACGGGAGTACCTGCAAAAAACACCTCAATACTCAAGTTAAAATAGAGCTTAAGAGAAGTAATAATAAGAAAATCAAAGTGAGTTTCATGACCTGATTCTTTCCAACTTATTTGCTTGCTTATATAGACACGTAGTTTGTTCGGTTGGAGCTTATAGTAATACAAATGGGGAGCTCATATGTTAACGTAGTGCTCATACATTGAGTCTGGAAATTTATTTGCTTAGGTGTCGTCACTAGAAATTTTTAGAATTATATTTATAAAAGATAAATTATTATTTACTTAGGTTGTTATTTTTAAATTTTAAATTATTTGTTTGGATTATTTTACTTAGGTTGTTATTTTTTAAATTTTAAATTATTTTATTTAGGTTGTTGTTTTTAAATCTTTATCTTTATAGTAATACAAATGGGGAGCTCATATGCTAATGTGGCGCTTATACATTGAGTTTGGGAATTTATTTGCTTAGGTGTCGTCACTAGAAATTTTTAGAATTATATTTATGAAAGATAAATTATTATTTACTTAGCTTGTTATTTTCAAATTTTAAATTATTTGTTTGGGTTATTTTACTTAGGTTGTTATTTTTTAAATTTTATATTATTTTGTTTAGGTTGTTGTTCTTTAAATTTTAAATTGTTTTATTTATGTTGTTATTTTTTTAATTTTAGCACTATTTTTTAAAATTTGTTGATTCTTCTTTAGCACTAATTTTTAAAATTTTGTTGATTTATTTTAAAAATTGCAGCTACGTACGTTAATATTGTAGTTACGTTAATTTAGAATTTTAAAAATTGTTAATATATTTATTTACTTTATCTGCAAATTTAATTCAAATTTAAATTAAAGTCAATCAAATTTAAAAAATTTTAGCTATGAGTCAACTATAAAAGTATAAGTTATGAAACATGTATAGCACCACAATTCAAAGCACATCAATCCCCTTTTTTTACATATATCCAAAATTGGCTCTTGTGTTTTGATTCGTGAATTTGCTAAGAGAAAAAATATCTTACCAAATAAGATATTTTGGTGTTGGACTCAATGAAGGTAACTTCAATACTACACATTATGAGTATGTGGTTAATTTAAATCAACGTACCAATGTGCACATACTTTCAGAATCGTCAAGTATCCCACGATATGGATTTAATTTTGTGAGTTTTGACACTCTCAATGCTTTTGGGTACGATTACACCTATTTAGTTTGTAAGTTTATTATTTTAGAAAAAGTATAATTTATTTATAAATTTATTTATTTTATTGATAATTTCGACGGTATTTTTTTTAACAAATTCATTGACAACAAACTTTTTTTTTAATTTTAATTCATTCTAGATGTTATTGGATATTTTGATGGAATTGGGAGTGAGATTTTAAAGTTAAAGAAGATGCTAAACAACTGGAGGAAGAGCATCTCCCTACCTTGAAATTCTGGGAAAAAGTGATAAAATGGAGGTTGAGACAAGAGACTCGAGTTTTGAAATACCATATTGGTTTTATGGTAGGTAGATCTACCACGGAGGACATATTCTTGTTAAGGAGAATGATGGAAATGACCCAGAATAACAAAAAAGATCTACAAATTGTGTTTATTAACTTAAAAAAGACAAATGATAGAATACCAAGAAAAGTCCTATTGAAGGTTTTTAATTACACATATTCGTGAAATTAAGAACATGAACGAGGAGGTTACAACTAGAGTTTGAATCCAAGATAGTGTAACATAGAAATTTCCTATTAGTGTAGAATTACATTAGTAGTCATCTCCAAACTCATACCTATACCTTTTTACACGGGTTTTGAAGGTACTTACTGAGCACAACCAAAAACCCATACCATGTTGAGTGCTTTTTGCAACTCATTGAGCCCAATCAAGAACCCATACCATGTTAAATGCTTTTTGTAAATGACATCATCTTTATTGGATAATCGCAAGAAGTTTTAAATGACAACCTAGATTTGTGGAGTAGGCCCGGAAAGTATATGATTTGCTCACAACTCACGCTAGGTCAAAGTATACGGAGTATAAATTCAGCATAAGAAACACTAGCAAAGTGAAAATTGGGGACATCATACCACAAGTAAAGTGGTTTAAGTGTCTCGGATGCATTATTCAAAACAATAGAGAAATAGAAGAGGGCATAAATCATATGATTCAAGCAGATTGGTCAAAAATGAAGTGCTTTGGGTTTTATACAAGATTTTGAGAACCGAACTGATCATCAAACTATTCTAATTACTAATTCATTGGTTTACTGGTCCAACCGGTGGATTAACCGAAAAAACCGTTTTAGAGTAGAATAATAAATTATAAATATGCAAGTATTAAGTTGACGGTATAGGGTAATAGGAAAGTTTTCTAATGAAGTACAATTCCTCATCAGTACACAAAATGTTAAAAGAAATATCTAACAAGAATAAGAAGAATATCAAATGAATTATTATAAATCCAACTAAAAAATAAACATAGTACTTGGATAAATAAATTTGATAACATTATTAATAACAACGTTGGTAGTGGACTAGTGCTAGAAAGGCTTTCACCAAATGAAGGTGCATATAGGCTTTAAGAGACAATAGACGTGGGTTTGTGTAGCAGCATTTTGGATGAGTTGCTTTGAAGATCATTTAGTGAAACTAAACTTTGAATAGGTACAATACAGGCTTCACCAAATGCTCATAACACACAAAGACAGTTTCTCAAGATACATAAATAAGTGCTCATGCTCTGAAAATAATCATCTAAATTGGTATAAGGCAGGAAAAAATGACCATAAGTCTCTTTACCCAAGTCAAAATAAACAACCATATCTGAACTCAACAATCAGCATTCTGCACCGAACATTACAAAACATTAACCAATAATCACACTAAACCTGCAGCCAGCAATTACAAAACAGCAACAAACATTAGTACATTATAAAACATTCCAAAACAGTGATGACACTAAACCTGCATAGTAAATAATCTCAAAGACAATGATTACCAATATCCAGCAAATAAACAATAAATACACAACAACAATTTAGCAAATAAACAAGAACATGACCTAAATAGAAAATCCAACAAATTAAGTCGCAGCAACCTAACAATTTGGCAAATTAAAACAACAGCAGCCCAACAATTTAGCAAATTATCAACTTAACAAGTTCAAGAACAGAAAATCACAACAACAAAAAAAAATTAAAAGTAACACAAGAACACAAGAACAATTAGCAAATTAACAAGTTCACAATAACAATTAAAATCTACCAGAAGAACACTAATGCAAGTGGAATCATCATGCTAATATGTTTTCTGCAAAGATGTTATTTGTGCAGCTAAAATTTCCTAATTACTATGATCCAATTATTCTAATTTCACATGCAATCAACTTACTAAGTTTCTAAAAGCTAACAATTATAAAACCAACCAGAAATATGGTTAAAGCATTTCATCAAACATGTTGAGTGCGGTAAAATTTATCATCAAATACAATCAATGAGCAAAGCCAATCAATCAAGCACTGACTGAGCATTCTGTTCTGATTCTGTGACTGGAAAGCAACAAATTCAAGTTACAGCAACAAATTTAACAAATCCTAGTAAAGTCCCGATTTACAGCAAAAAGGCAAATTTAACAACAGAAATTTAAGAGCACAACCTGTAACAGAGTAATTATACCGGTAACAAAGTATTAGTAAATTTGCAACAATCAGAACCAAACTTGAAACAAAACCATACATACAGAACCATGCATACAGAACCATACAATCAGAACTATGCATACAAATTTGCAAATTTGTAAAATTTCAACCATTAGCAACTAGCAAATACAAGACAGAACCAAAAGAAGAATTGAAGAACCAACCTTCAGAACCAAACTTGAAACAGTTGAAACCAAGACCAAAGCAGACTTGAAGAAAAATGGAACAAAAATTGAAGAAGACCTAAGAACATCAATTTCAGAACTAAGGCGAAAAAGAAGAAGACCAGAAGATGAAGACGAGAAGCCACTAACCTGGGTCCGTGCCGAGAAGCCAGCTAAGATGAAGAGCCGAAGACGAACCTGCCGAGTTACTGGGTTCCGGACACGGGGAAGAGGAAGAAGCGGAGGTGCTGAGGACCTGGGACAGCGGTGGCGCCAAGGACTTGGGTTAGGCGGCGACGATGGAGGGCTAGCCGGCTAGAGTTTCTTTGCTTCAGAGAAACATGAATGAATGAATGATTGGGGGAAGACGCGGGGGGGGGGGGGGGGGGGGGGGGTTGGGGTGGGGGGGTTGGGTCACGAGTGGATCACTAGATCCGTTTCTTTTTTTTTTTTTCTACAAATTAAAAAACGGTGTCGTTTTATCAGAACCGGCCGGGACAGTTTTTCAACGGTTTTTGTTCGAGCGGTTATAGGTGCAGGACCGAACCGCTTGCATCACCGGTTCCCGGTTGAACTGGTTCGACCGGCTGGTCTGGTCCGGTTTTCAGAACCATGGTTTCATATGCCACAAAAAGATCTTCAAAACTTAAGGGTAAATTCATCGTACTATCATTAGACCAGCTATGTTGTCTAGAACCAAGTGTTGGGCGGCAGAAGGAGAACATGAACATAAGTTCAGTGGGCCGAAATGAGAATGATTACATGAATAAACAGCCATACACGTATGGCAGAATAAAGAACAAGGATATGAGAAAGAAAACAAATACTTGGAAAACATAACAAGCTTATAAATCAAACAATTATATTTGCTAAAACCCAAGGAAAAAAAAATAAAAACCAAGACATTATTACTACTTGGGTCTGAATCCTCTATACAAGAAGCTCGTCTTCAAGATAATTATATTCAAAAGTGAATTCAGTTTTGATTCTTTGACACCTGAAAAACAAAATCAACATAATTCAAGGGTAACCACAAAGGCAGTTAAAAAATGCAATCATTGCAAATGTGATAGAAACCTAATAAAAGCTGCTACAAATTCTATACTCATTTTATTTTACCATCCAATGATCATGTTTTAAATTTCAAAACAGTGTACGTATATATGCCCAAAGTGATTGCAAATAGTATAATAATTAAGTCTACATACCACCCATGTTGAAGGTCATCATTTGCAATATGGAAATCGAAATATACGTATGTTCCTTGCTCATATTCATCTGTAGCAACTTTGGGCTCTTCATGACGCTGAAACCATGTGTTATACTTTTTGTGGTATCTCCAGGACTGTTTCTTTAGTTCCTTTGCAGCCAAATACTGCTGGTAAGTGTTCTGCGTAAAATAACAGATATAAGCCCCACATAATTGACTCAAAGAATAACATTAATCACCGGAATGTTAAAAGTACCTGTTGATAATAAAATGCATAGAACAATGTATCAGTGCCAAATGGTTCAAGACCTACTCTCTCCCAAAAAGCAGGATTATTAACAATAGGAGCCTGTGTCTGAGGATAACTAGAAGGTGTTATCGTTGGGTGCCTCTGCAGAACCACAAGAAAATGGGAAAACCAGAACTCATTATATGGCCATATGATAGATTATGCAGTGAACAGGAAGATGAATATGATTGGCAATGCAGACAGGAGTATAAGCTCTAGGACGTTCTGAGTCTCTGGGTAGAGGAAGTTTGTAGTGTGCTGCCTCAAGCATTTGCAAATTGTATAATTGATCACGCACTCCACTTGGATTAATACTTGAACTTGATCCCATGAAACTATCACCAATGGCTCCAAGATCCGTGCCATTTCTTCTCCCAATGACACCAAGGTTACCAGTAGGTTGATTGGGTTGTAAAGGTTGGCCAGGAGACAAATCAATATCTCTGGATGTTTGACCAGCTTCTGCAAGGGAGACGGATACCCCTGCCTGTAGCATAAACAAAAATAGCTGGCTTAGGTCATCCTTAAGTTCACTACACATACACATACACATACACATACACACACACACACACACAAACAAAATATCCTTTCACATCATGTGCACAGAAATCAATCCAAATGAGTCTTTTTCTATATGCAAGTCAGAAGAGTACAAGTAAGCATATAGCTCTCGCCCAGCTTAACTAGGCCATACAACTGGTTTTCAAATCAGAGGCTATCCAGAAAAAACTCCATATCCTTCAAATATATATAAATTTAAAATTCACTACCTCCTTAGGTAAACATTAATCATGATTGTAAGTTAATGAGTTTTAGTTTAGCCCATTCCTTGTGCATTATTCTCCTGAAGCTAGTTCCAAGGGGAAACAGTAAGGGTATATTCAGCTCTATAGCAGCTCAACTCTCCCAAGCCGAAGCCAAAATTCAGCTTAACTTTTCAGCTCCCCTCCCTTACAATATCCTCTCTAATCAAATTGCACCAAATCTCTACTCTCATCTGTCTCCACAACCAGACATTCCATTATGCACATTAACACTTCCATGATTACCTTAGCAACTATTGGACTCATTTTGTCTTACAAGCACAGAAAAGTACAAAACTTAATGTGCTTTCATATGTAATGTAAAAGGATAATATATCTTAAGAATATAAAAGATTAAGAAGTTAGCCAGCATACTGGAGAATCTGCAGCAAATGTTGATTTCAAATCATCTTCACTTATGAGACTCTTGCCAACCCCAGTACTACCAGTAGATTCAACAGCTGAATCATCAGGAAAATTCTGATGTTGTAGATCTTCAATTTTAGAATTGCCAACATCTGCATAATAGAAAATCTAGGAATTAGGATATGTTCCTCAACTTTCATCATAAACCAATCTTGGTATTTTGTTCTGGATATGTTAAATAGGTTTTGATCTCTTGAAACAAATATGTCCACATGTTGAAGTTGATATTAATTCAGTTAACAGTATCGTAATTTGCAGATTCATTCACAGCCTAATACAAAGACGTAATTTCCACTTGATCTCAACGATCACGTAGGAACTAGAACACGTCATGGTATTGGCTGCATTTAAAGAACAGTGTCTTTTTTCAGAGATCAACTACTTGAATCAAATGACTTCCAGGCTTATTGTAAACCATGTCATTTAAATATAAGTTATTAAGGGTTTTGTCCACAATTTTTCTTAGTATTGAAACAAGAGAACAGAAAAGGAGGAAAGTAGTCTGACTAGAAAAGGGAATAAAACTTATACATCAAAGCATAATATAGTATAGTATTATGTACAAGTAACACAAACACCTGCATCTTTGGAAACACCTGACATCAATGACTGTTGACTAGATGGGGAATGGACCGAATTGGGTGGCTGTTGTAGTGTAGTAGTTGAAATACCACTAAAACCTGGTGACTGGACTCCAAGGCCAATAGCAGATTGAGAAGAAACAGAGGAACCTTGGGAGTTAAACTGCAAATATTGTAGCATGTCATGCAAAATATATTTTTATCATATATAAAGTCAGGTCATAGAAGGAACTGTGGATTATCATTTAACCAAAATGTAAAACTATAAATATATACGATTGTATATGGAATGGAGCTAAAACAGGATATACATCTACAGAATTCTTTAAAGGATTTTTAAATAAATGAACTTAGGCATGAGACGAACTATCTAGTTGTACATTTAAACAAAGTAAAGCTACCAATCTTCCTACTTTTATGCAAATTTTTCCCATCATTTCTCAAACAGAAGGGAAGGGGAAAAACAAAATAAAATAAAAATCAAAACCAACCCCGCATCCAACAATGTAGGGCTACAAGAATCCCGTGTTAATGCAAGGTCTGGAGAAAGGTCATACCCAAAGGGTGTAATGTAAACAGCCTAATTTAATTGTATCAGTAATTGGTTCCACGGTTTGAACCCATGACCTTGAGGTTACACGAAGACAACTCAACCATAGATTCCATAGATGTAGGTAGTTATTTTTAAAATTAGAATTGTAAAGATGACATTGTTGGAATAGAAAAACTAGACACGACATCTTTGGAACAAGCAAGAAAAGTCCAAAACAGGAGAAATACCTGTTGCAAAAGTGGATTTTGCTGCTGGGCAGAAAACTGCTTAGGATTTCCTCCAAGAGAAGGCATAGTAAGCAGGGTGCTGTGCCCCTGCTGCTGCACTTGCTGATACTTCTGCAAAAACTTTTCCCTTTGATCTGGAGCTATTTCAGTTCTTTGACGAATCTGCACATGAATATCAAAATGAACCAGCACTGTAAGAGGTAAATATTCAACATATACAATAGCATGCTACATAAACAACCCTTCCATTCAACCAGTCAACAGCAGCAAGAAAAAGAATGTACCTATACTGAGTAAAAGTTTCTAGGCCTAGCAGTGTACCTAGCATGTGATAATCTTAAAATATTCATTCAGATGTACAGATTCAGATTTTAACTTTGAATCTGACACAAAACTACATGTCTATTGGTACTCAGCAATCAATATTATAACACATTCTAATTGCACATACTTCTGGCATAAATGAATCTCTCCTACTTTGAAGCCACACAAAAGCTTGCCAAAAGAAAAACATATGACCACCATATAGCATACTAAAATTTAAGACAATTTACCGCATCACTTTGGTTCTGGAATGGACTTCCAGGTCTCCATTGCATGCCAGGAACCACAGATGGGGAGAAAACTCTACTAGATACAGCTGCAGCCTCATTAATGACATTAGAGTCAGCTGAGGCAGCTTCATTAGCCTTCCCAACCTGAGGCAAGATCAATCTGCTATTACTTAATGGGGATACAAGAGGCTGCACCATCCCACTACTTCCACCAAGTCTATCATCAGCTGCCAACATGTTCCTCTTAGTTATTTCAGAGGCTGAAGGGACTGACCCAAGGGTTCCATTGTTAGAAACCATGTTCCCAGCACCAAGAGGGATGCTAGCTGCTGCTTGATTTGAAAGGTTGTTTCGGCTAATGCTCCTTAGTGCTGCATCAGAAAGCGATGGGGATGGTCTCTGGCCAGGGAAACTATTAATCTCTTCTTCCTTCAAAGAGGAAGATTGATTCGCAGAAGGTGAATTCGCAGCATTAGCATTCTCCATGGGACTTCGAACTGAATTCGAACCAGAAAGGACCGATCCAGCAGCTGGTGCACTGGACAAATTATGCGTAGAAACATTCACAGAAAGAGGAGTAGCATGGTTGCCAGCTGGTGTGGAAGTAGCAGAAATAATTCCACTAACTTTCGCAGGTGGAGTTCTTGCACCAATATCAGAATTGCTATCCTGGGATGCTGTGTCATCAGCTTGCTCCTGGAAGAAGAGGAAACACCCTGATGATTAGAAGTCAAAGTTTCCTGGAAATAGAATCAACAATATTGTTCATCAATTTAAAATGGCAGATGCACGCTTGTTTCTACACCCACTAGGTGAGATACCAATAATTATCTGAATATCTTAACTACTATTACTCTTAGCTAGACAGATGCTTTAAGATCACATCATCAAAATTGCTTATAGGCCACATAAAAAGAACGGGATAGCCCTTTTTTTATGGCATGAAAAAAATAACATCCTAACATTTAATCCCTCAAAAGTTTTCTGAAACCATTCTTATGTTTTCATATCAACAACATTGACTCCTGCATCCTTCCATATAAATATAAACATGAAATACATACAGATATTTGTGAGGCAGATGCTGATGCTGATTGTGATGCTGAAACAGCCAAAGTATTCTTCAAGCTGAGACTAGGAGTAGCCTACCAGAAAACAAAACAAATCAGGAGTTCCAAAAGGAATTGTTCTTACAAGTTAAAGGGAATGTTATAGGAACCTAGGGTCAAAATAACCTATAAAAACAGGGTAACTCAGTGCATTAGACTCCCACAATTAAGAGGTTCATGGAGGGTATCTTGTAAAGAGTTAACCACTTCCGAAATTAAAATCCGCATCACCCATCAATTAAATGTAGACTTCTATAATACATTACCATCATAAACTGCATAGCCCAGCAAGGAATCCAGCAAAATTTGCCAACGTGAAAAATTAATCAATGACCCAATGTGGTAAATTGAATCTACATATGCTTCAATATGTATTACTTAATGATCCCTTGTATACTTGCAACAAAACAATCATGAGCAAACAAATACCTTAGATAGGCCAGGGGGGATTGTAACAAGATCTTCAAGAGTCTCCACCTTATCTAAAGGCAATGAGCTGTATAGTTCATCAACATCGCTGAATTCATCAAAGTCCTCCTGCAGAAAAATGAAAAATAGAACAAACAGAAAAGTTGCAATAAGTCGTTCACTATTGCAAATTGTCGAGCATTATGGTATGATATGTTCAGGTGGTTAAGTTTGAAGGGAAACAGAAGGTTAGGTTTTCATTGATACAGCAACAAACACAACAAACAACTACTGAGCCTTGTGTACTGGATGAGGCCAGCTAAATAGCCTCAATATTTCTTCAGTGCCATACTCCTATCAGGAACCATGTCAACAGTCTAAGAAAATTGAGACAAACAGCTGCAGCAGCAGTAGCAACAACGACAACAAGAAAGCCTTATCTTTCTAGGTGGAGTCGGTTACGTGGATCAAACAACGTGATTGTGCCCTTTCATAAAATGATAGTGAAGAAAGTTGTAAAAATGTTTATAAAAATGAATACATAAAGATCGGAAGGTTAAATGACAGCATCTCATTTTGAGTCATCTTCAAAAAACAGAGCAACGTTAATTCAATCCCCTCCAAGCAAAGCACCTCTATCAAAGCATAATACATTAAGCACTCACTCCAAAAAAAGACTAAATTAACAACCAAATCAGTGCCCAACTTTTTTAGGTATGATGAATTAGACAAACCTGATTACGCTCTACATAATCATCCAAGAAATCCTTGACATCATTAACCTGCTCCGGACTTAACTCATCATTGTCTAATAGCCTCAAGATAAATTCACATTTCTTTATATGAGCCTTGTGCCGAGTAATTGATGTCTCTAGATGCGTCTAAGAAAGAAGAAAAACATGACATGATGTAAGTGACCGTTCAAAAGGTCAACCATCATTTTAACAGAACAATGTATGAATGTTTCATACCAATCTAGGTGGCCTGTTCTTTCCTTTCTTGACAGAAAGCCCTTCAAGCTCAGCTTCAAAGTTGTCAATCTGAGATTCTAACTCCCCAACCTACTCAAATATTTAAAAAAAAATGATGATGAGAGCCAGGCACATCATTCAAATTAATATTTTATGAAATTTAAACAACATATCATCAAAGAGAAATGCAACATAAATTTCCAATAAACAGTCAACCTACACAAGAAATTTTATCATGTTGCAATAAGCATAGATATTGGATAATAGATACAAAGCAAAAAAGGCTGAGAATTAGCTATCCAACAGTAAGAACACGATGGCAGAAAAGCTATAACCACAAACAAGTTTTAGCCATACTTTGGATGCAAGCACAACAAGCAAACTGGAAAATTATTCAAAGGAATTGACTTCATACCACATTGTTCAACCAATCCCTTGTCTCTGATTTAGCCTTCTCTTTTGGATCCTGTGAGAAAATAGCAAAACACAACGCTCAGCACAAAGAAGGCATAACAAGTAATACAAAACTAGAAAAATAGCAAAGGAGCCTTTTTTTTGGCATAGTCACACTTACAGTCTTAGGCTGTTGACCTAAGCCTTCCTTAGAGAATGCTTTGGTCTTTGTCTCCTTTTCACATATCTTAAACCTTTCCATTTCACGTTCAATTAACTTGCGGGCATCCACTAGAGCTTGCTCATAAGATGCACTAACCTATATCAAAATGTGCCAAAAAAGGGAAACCATATTATATTATCACAATGAACCGAGGCAGCACAACCACCAAAACACAAGAGCCCCCCATCCCCGCAAGAAAAGGGTATGCAACAAAGCAGGGCAATATACACATTATTATCATTTACTCAATGGGTTCAAAATGACACAATCATACTCATACCGACATACATCCACTGCATGTGAGTTCCTTGAAATCACATCACATCACATTCATCTAAAATTTTTCCAAGGTTAACGCATTTCACCAACTATCATAATTCAGCTATTCAACATATGTATAAAACCCTCATTGATTAAAAACCCAAAACACTGAAGGAATTAACATTCCAAATAAAACAGCATAAATTCGGCATATCGGTGCGAAATTAGTACAACAAGCACCATTTTTTATTTTTTGTATATTCCATTTAGTATAAAGGGAATTTGAACATGCAGTATATCAAGCACCTTCTTGTCCTTGATTTCGCTGGACTGAATCCAAGTCTTAATTTGGTCCCTGTACCTCTGAAGCTTCTTAATCTCCTTCTTGAGGTCTGCTTCAAACTTCTCCTTCTGGTTGGCATTATCTGTGTCGTAAACCTAACACAACCCAACCAACGCCGCCATTTCTCGCGTGAATTTTCGATCAGCAAAATTTAAAAAGAAAATTAAGATTTTAAATTTGACCCAAAAAAGAAGAGGTAGGACCTTGTTCCAGATACTATCAAAGACTTCAACACCTTCCTGGACTTTCTTGAGAACGCGATCGATCTCTCCCTGAAGCTTCCGACTCGCACCCATTGATTGTGACTCTCAATTCCACAGTTCGCTCTATTTCCCCAAATTTCCCCCAATTGAAGCTTTCTAGAGTTTGTTTCTGCGCTCACTTGCTAGTTCAGACTCAAAGTTCAGTGATGAGTGGTGACGCGGAGATTCTACCACGTTTGGTTATTTCTTTCTCTTCAAGTTTGGTTATCTTCTTTCTTCACGGGATACACGTATAGTCGGGTCGGGTATAATTAAATTGGAATCGGACCTAAATTAGGTGGAAAGTTTAGGTTAATTACGGATTCAGATTTTATTCTATTTAATCAAATACAATTTTACTTTGACTCTAACTCTATTATAATTCTTAAAAGACCTCTTAATTTGTGTATTGGTGTATTAAATTTTTGTTGATTGTTAGATGAAGAGTAAGCCTTAGAAAGCAAGATTAGTAGAGAATTGAGAGAATTGACCTTAGACACTTGAGAGTTAGAATGATATCTTTATCTTTATAGTAATACAAATGCGGAGTTCATTTGCTGATGTGGCGCTCATACGTTGAGTTTGAGAGTTTATTTGCTTAGGTGTCATCACTAAAAATTTTTAGATTTATATTTATAAATTATAAATTATAAATTATTATTTGCTTAGGTTGTTATTTTCAAATTTTAAGTTTGGGTTGTTTTTATTTGTTTGGGTTGTTTTACTTAGGTTGTTATTTTATAAATTTTCAATTTGATTGACTTTCATTTAAATTTAAATTAAAGTCAATCAAATTTAAAAAATTTTAGTTATGAGTCAACTATAAAAATATAAGTTATGAGAGATGTAAAGCACCACAATTTAAAGTACATCAATCCCTTTCTTTACATATATTCAAAATCTCTCTACTTATTCCAATGGTTGGTATTCACAAAATTGCAGGCATCAATCTTACCATCGACAATTTGTGTGTACGTATACAAGTGATATGGTTATGGACACTACCAAGTTACGGAAATTCTCCATTGCCATACTCAATTGAGATGGTTTGGCTCGATGAAGACGTGAGTTTTCTACTAATATTTTTCTATTTTATTTTAAATTTATTTGTTTATTCTTATCTAATCGTTCTTTGATTTTTGCTCATCAATTCTATTTTATTTTATTTTGCATGTTTTGTAGTCTTTGACAAGGAGGCAAAACAAGTTCTGGAAAAGAGCTGTATAGAGATACTTGATCCACTCTTATTGGTAAGTTCTAACCAATATTTATTTCTAAAAACATTAGTGAAGATATTTTTAATGGTAATTTTTATATTATTTATTATTAATATATTATGTAATACCCTGCAGAAAGGAAATCTATGGGATACACCTACACTTTTTCTCAACATAATTGATAAGACTTTCTCTTCATCATTGAAGTTCACATATATGATAATCCACATTTTTTACTTTCTTATAAAGTTAAGAAGATGACTGATAATCCACATTTTTCACTTTCTATTAAAAATCAGTTTATTTTTCTCTTCTTTGGTCATTACTCATTAGTAGTATCTAATTTTTAAATAATAATTAATAACTAATTATAATTTTAGGATGTTGACTACATCGATTGTTTGTTTTCAATTTCAAAGACGTCCTCAATCATTGAAGGAGAAAAAGTAGAAGGTGTTAAGGTATTTGTTCAAAAAATGAATCTTTTGTTTATTTATTTTCTTAAAGTTAGATCTTTATTTTATTCAAAAAATATTATTGAGATAAAATCAAACGTGAGAAGGACGTCTTTAATTTAACGTAGTATTTTGTACAGAATTTGTTACTTGAATTCTCCAATGAGGTTGCAGACAATAATGAATCCGAAGTGTTGAAAAATGCTATTACACCAGCCAAGCGATTATTCTCGGAGTCGGAAGATTCGAAGGTGCAAGGAGATACCTCAATCTGCAAGAAGATCAAGATTGAGAATGAAACTTGAGAATTTAGATGCACGTATTTTAGAATCCCTTCTAGAGTCTATCTAATAAAATAATGTCAAGTATATGTTTGTTTTGGTAGAAACATTGTCTTTTCTTAAGTTGTTATTTTTCTTTTGGTTTTTTTCGATTTATACGTTTAGAATTTAGAATTTTTTTAAATATAAATTAAAGTTATTTGCTTATTGCTTGTGGTTTTATTTTTAATTCTATTCACACCGTTGATATTCTGTTAATTTCTAATTTAGTATTTAATGTCATAAAGTTATAAATTTCTCATATGAATTATTGTTGATACAATTAAGTTAGTTATTGATTTTTAATGTGTATTTATTTAAAAAAAATCTAATTATAATTTTTAATTAAAGTATTATGTTTAAAATTTTAAATTTAAATTCAAATAATTTTTTTTTGAATTTTAGGTAAGCAATTGAGTTTGAGAATATTTTTTAAAATTTTATATAATTTATAAGCTACTATACTAATTACAAAAGATTATATTAAAGTAAATAGAATTACTATTCTTATTAAAATGTGAGGTTATTTATATTATTTGAAAAAAAATTGATTTGACATTCTTCTATACTTAATTCTGTTTCTAATAGTGTTCTGACAAAATTGAATTAATTTAAAAATTTTTATTTAAAAATTTAAAATCTGTATTAGCTAATTAGGAAATTCTATTTAAAAATTTTAAATTATTTGTTTAGATTGTTTTACTTAGGTTGTTATTTTTTAAATTTTAGGTTGTTTTGCTTAGGTAGTTATTTTTTAAATTTTAAGTTATTTATTTAGATTGTTATTTTTTAAATTTTAAATTGTATACATATTACTCTTTTAAATCATGAATTATTATTTACTTAAGTTGTTACTTTTTAATTTTAAATTATTTGTTCATAAATTAAAATTTTGAAAAAATTAATTTAAATTTATTAAATTAAATAAAGATAGTATTTAATTATTTAAATTTTGCTAAGATAAACTTTATTTATAAATTAAGTAACAACTTTTGTCGTATAAGATCTCTACCATGTTTAATACGCCTCAGTTATAGTTAAGAAACACATTTTTTAAAATCTGTTGATTCTTTTTATTTGAACGCTATATTTAAAACTTTGAATATTTATTTTATCTACAAATTTAATTCAAATTTAAATTAAAGCCAATTAAATACACAGAACCTTTATCTTTATAATAATAAAAATGAAAATCTTATACGCTAACGTGACGCTCGTATAAAAATCTTTATCTTTGAACTCAATGTGGGTAACTTTATGACTACACATCATGAGTATGTGGTTAATTTAAACCAATATACCAATATGCACATACTTCCAGAATTGTCAAGTATCCCACGAGATGAATTTAATTTTGTGAGTTTTTACACTCTCAATACTCCTGAGTTCGATTATACGTATTTGGTTGGTAAGTTTATTGTTTTAGAAAAAATATAATTTATAGATAAAATTATTTATTTTATTGATAATTTCGGTTGTATTTTTTACTTAACAAATTTATTTATAACAATTTTTTGTTATTTTAATCCATTTTAAATATTATTGAATATTATACCAACTTGAATTTTTGAAAATTGAATAATGCGTTATTCATGATTTATTATATTTGTTGAGATTTTTAATTAAAAAAATTATTTTTTTAAAAGTAATTAAAATTAAATTTTATGATACTTTAAGTTTAAAATTCATTAAGATTTTTCAATTATTTTCATTATAATGAGATATTTAAAAAAAAATAAAAAATTAATATTATAATTAATTAAAAGAGAATCAGTTTTACCAAAAAAAAAAGAGAATCAGTTACTTAGCTTTCGATCAATGTGAAAAAAAAAACAAACGTGACTTATGGTTATCGGTCAATGTGAAAAAAAAAACAAACGTGACTTATGGTTATCGTGTGTGTATATATATATATATATATATATATATATATATATATATGAAAAGTCTAGGGGCAGCAACTTTTTCAAATTCTGGCCAGCATGTAACCAGCAAGAAAAAGTGAACCATTGGATGAAATCTCATACCAATCTCACACCATTAAAATCATCATTGATGGCTATTTGATGGCTACAAATACCAAAAGTTGCTGGCCCCTAACACTTCTCATATATATATAACTTCTTTGAGCTTCATCTATTCATTCCACCGAATAGGATTTAAGAAAGAAAGAAAGGAGTTGAGGATGAGAGAGAGACAGAAGCTTGCATGAGACAAACGTCAAGATGCTGTTATTTTTTTGAAAATACTTTACGTCGTTTTATCTTTATAAAATAAAATAAATAATTAATTATTAATTTTTAAATTATAACTATTTTTTTAATAAAAAATAATTTATAAAGTGTGTTTAAAATTTTATGAATTTTTTAATTTTTAAATTTTAAAATATAAAACATATATGTATATAATTTGGTACAATTTTTGTTGTTGTTTTTTTTTAAGTTATAATTAATTTTTTTAATATAAACACTTATACATATTAGATAAGTAAATGAAATCTAAAAATTTTAATATTGACTTTAATGTAAATTTATTTATTTATATTTGTTTTAAGATTTTATTCTATAAATTTAAATTTATTTATTTTAGTATTTTCTATTTAGATTATGATTTTAATTTTATTTTATTATAAATATTTTTGTTATATTATATTTTTTGTGCTTGAAGAATTTCAATTTATTGAGGAAAAAATTATTTTCGGTGAATAAATATTTTTCTATCTTTTTATTTAAAATATTATTATTAATATATTAGTATTAAAAATATAAAAGATAAAGTATACTTAAAAAAAATATATTATGAGATTAAATGATTTTATGATTGTGGGTATTTGTCTACACGGGAGGCTGTGTGAGGAACTTTGGCAAACAAATTATTTACCTTTTATTTATCCGAAAAACAAAATATCATCTTTAAATACGATGACAATCTTGAGAAAATCATGGATTAAGAGAAAGGAAAAGGTAAAATGTTTTTAGCATGGATGGAGGCCAACAAAGAATTTGAAGCAAGTCAAACTTTAACGTATGCTGAGTTTTCAAATCAATTTGTTTATAATATAGAAGAAAGGAAATGATATCCACGCAAGAGAGAATATTTTATTAGGAGATTAAACTCTATTCCATCGGGTACATGTGATATCTACTATGAGAATTTTGTAATTATTCAAAAACGTTGCACAATATATGAGTCTATTAGGATAGTTAATGGGATTACATATCCTAGCTTCCAAGATATTTTCTATTTTATGGGACTATTGCTTGACGATAAAAAATTCATTGCAGCTATTAATAAGGTCTAAGGTCTGGTCATCAATTGAGAAAACTGTTTGTGATGCTATTGATATCTAATAATGTTAACAAACCAAATCATATTTGGAATACAACTTAGACATTATTGGCTGACGGGATACTATATATGAGGAGAAAAATATTGAAAACCAAGGTATTTAACTATGTGGTAAATTATTATCGCATATAGGACTTTACTTGCTAAAATCAGTGTTCACCAATGGACAACTTCATGCTGCTTTGTCAAGAATTAAGAGTCGCAATAGTCTGAACATTCTACTTTTAGATGAAGACAACAATCCAAACTTATCAACAACAAATGTCGTATTCAACGAAGTTTTTAATAATATTTAAATAAGAAAATAGTATTTTCATTTTAGTAACATATTATGATTTATACTTTTGTATAAATATTTGTCATAGATATAACTAATTTATTAACTATACTTTCAGACTTGAAATAAAATGTGTAACATGGAGTATAACATCATATGCCAATTATTTTTCTAATGAGATTAGTAAAATACTTGGTTGTCGATAAATTTTCATTAGCCTTATAATATAAAGTTTAGTGTAAAATTGACATTATACTATTACAGTTATATATATGCTCTTATTTTTTCATGTCTTTTTCCTTATAGCTCAAAAATATTATAGACTTCAAACTGTTTCATTTGCATTTTACTTGAATAAAGATAAAATAACATATTAAGTACGTTTATTATATAATGACAATGATAGTGTTATACTAAACTTGAGAAATTTATAATTATAAAATATTATTTTCGATTTACCATATCAAATTAAAATATAAGCCAGTGCATCGCACGGGTTTAATACTAGTAGTAATACAAATGGGGAGCTCATTTACTGACGTGGCGCTCATACGTTGAGTCTGGGAGTTTATTTGCTTACATGTCGTCACTAGAAATTTTTAGATTTATATTTATAAATTATAAATTATTATTTGCTCAGGTTGTTATTTTCAAATTTTAAGTTTGGATTGTTTTACTTAGGTTGTAATTTTTAAAATTTTAAATTGTTTAATTTGTTTGAATTATTTTACTTAGGTTGTTATTTTTTAAATTTTAAATTATTTTATTTAAGTTGTTATTTTTTTAATTTTATTTAGATTGTTCTTTTTTATATTTTAACACTATTTTTAAAAATTTGTTAATTCTTTTTAGCATAATTTTTTAAAATTTTGTTGATTCTTTTTTAAATTGCAGCTACATAAATTCTTTTAAAGAAATTTAGAGTTTTGAAAAAATTTACATTAATTATTCTTCGGTTGTTACATACTAATATTACAATAAATAAATATTTACGTTAGTTTAGAAATTTTAAATTATTATTTATTTAAGTTGTTATTTTTAAATTTTAAATTTGGGTTGTTTTACTTAGTTTGTTATTTTTTAAATTTTAAATTAAAGTCAACCAAATTTTAAAAAATTTAGTTACGATGCAACTATAAAATGATAAGTTATGAGAGATGTAAAATACCACAATTTAAAGTACATCAATCCCTTTCTTTACATATATCCAAAATCTTCCTACTTATTCCAATGGCTGATATTCACAAAATTGCTGACATCAATCCTACAATCGACAATTTGTGTGTACGTATACGAGTGATATGGTTATGGACACTATCAAGTTACGGAAATTCTCCATTGCCATACTCAATTGAGATGGTTTGACTCGATGAAGACGCGAGTTTTCTACTAATATTCTTTTATCCATGACTCTAAGGTTATTTATTTATTTATTTAAATTAAAGTCTATGTACATTGGATTAGATATTAAATAAGTCTATATTTAACTTTTTCTTATGTTATTTTCTTTTTTAAGCACGTGTCGAATAAAGCTTGGTGTCATTGATGATTCTGACTGTGCATGTTATGTAGTCTTTGACAAGGAGGCAAAACAAGTTTTGGAAGAGAGCTGTGTAGAGATACTTGATCCACTCCTATTGGTAAGATCTAACCAATATTTATTTCTAAAAACATTAGTGAAGATATTTTTATTGGTACTTTTTATATTATTTATTATTAATATATTATGTAATATCCTGCAGAAAGGAGATCTATCAGATACACCTACACTTTTACTCAACCTAATTGATAAGATCTTTCTCTTCATCGTTGAAATTCAAATATATGATATTTCATATTTTTCACATTCTTATAAAGTTGAGAAGATGACTAATAATGTGGATCTCATAAATAAATTCAAAGAGGCTCACCCTATTCAATATTGTGAGTATATATAAGTGTACTTCTATTAAAAATTAATTTATTTTTTACTTTCTTGGTCAATAGTAGTATCTAATTTATAAATAATAATTAATTATAATTTTAAGATGTTGACTACACCGGTGGTTTGTTTTCAATTTCAAAGACATCCTCAATCATTGAAGGGGAGAAAATAGAAGGTCCTAAGGTATTTGTTCAAAAAATATTTTTTTTTGTTTGTTCTCTCAAAATTAAATCTTAATTTTATTCAAAAAATATTAGTGAGATAAAATTAAAGGTTAGAAAGAAGTCTTTAATTTAACGTGGTTTTTTGTACAGAATTTGTTGTTTGAATTCTCCATTGAAGTTGCGGCCAATGATGAATCTGAATTGTTGAAAAGTGCTATTACACCAACTAAGTGACTATCCTCGGAGTCGGAAGATTCGAAGGTGGAAGAAGATACCTCAACTTGCAAGAAGATCAAGATTGAGAAAGAAACTTGAGAATTTGGATGCACATGTTTTGAAATCTTTTTTAGAGTCTATCTAATAGAATAATGCCAAGCATATGTTTGTTTTGGTAGAAACATTGTCTTTTCTTGAGTTGTTATTTTTCTTTTGGTTCTTTTCGATTTTTATGTTTAAAATTTAGAATTTTTTTAAATATAAATTGAAGTTATTTGGTTATTACTTGTGGTTTTATTTTTAATTTGATTCTCACCGTTGATATTCTGATAATTTTTAATTTAATATTTAATGTCATAAAGTTCTAAATTTTTTCTTTGAATTATTGTTGATACAATTAAGTTAGTTATTAATTTTTAATGTGTACTTATTTAAAAAAAAATCTAATTATAATTTTTAATTAAAGTATTATGTTTATAATTTTAAATTTAAATTCAAATATACTTTTTTTTTGAATTTTTATGTAAGCAATTGGGTTTTAGAATATTTTTTAAAAATTTATATAATTTATAAGTTACTATGCTAATTACAAAGGATTATAATAAAATAAATAGAATTATCAGTCTTATTAAGATGTGAAATTATTTATACTATTTAAAAAAATGTAATACTGTTTAAATTTTAGAAAAAGTATAATAAAGTTAATACTGTTTATGATGAAACTAAAAAAATTATTTTTAAATTAACAAATTTTTATATTCCTAATAGACAACGGACGTTTGATTAGAAAATTTTATTTAAAAATTTAAAATTTGTACTAGCTAATTAAAAAATTCTATTTTAAAAATTTTAAGTTTAAATATCTAATACTAATTTCTAATTAAGTAAGTTTTTAACCATTTTAATTTTTAAATTTAAATTTTTTTACTTGCCACATTTATAAATTTTTATTATTATCTTTTTAGATTGTCTCTCCACAGTAGAAATACTTTCATCTTTTTTTCTCTTTTTAAGTATTTTTTTCTAAATTTACGTAATTTATAAGGTTATTAATTTTTAGATTGTATTTAATTTTATTTATTTTTATCGATAAATAATAGGATTGATACTATTTACGACAAAACTAATAAAAATTATTTTTAAATTAACAAATTCCTATATTCTTAATGAATAACAAACGTTTAATTAAAAAATTTTATTTAAAAATTTTAAATTTGCACTAGCTAATTAGAAAATTCTATTTAAAAATTTGAAATTTAAAACTCTAATACTAATTCCTAATTAAGTGGCTTCTTAACCATTTTTATTTTTAAATTTAAATTTTTTTATTTGTCACATTTATAATTTTTTTTCTATTTACTTCGTTTACATGGTTATTTTTTAGATTATAACAATAGAGGTATTTTTATCTTTTTCTCTCTTTTTACTTATAAGTTGTTCATTTTCAATCTCTTTAACTATAAGTTGAATTTATTGATCGTGAGATTAAACTTATATTTATTTGAAAAAAGATACTTTTGTAAGAAAATATATATTATTTTCTGTAAAATATGTTTACGTAACTAAATAAATGAGAATAAAAAAGAAATTAAAGCAGCCATTGAAAATAAAATCTGTGCGATTTTACATAGACATAAGAAGACACTAATTTCATATTCTATTTGGTAAGTTAGACATGAGAAAAAATTATAAAAAAATTAGTGTCTCAAGTTAAAAATTAGTGTTTCAGCATTTTAGAGAGACACAAAATACATGTTTTTAATGGGTGTTTGTGTACGACTATGTCTTTCATCATTTTTGTCTCAGTAAACAAACACCATACATGTACTCCTGTGTACTCCTGTGTCTATGTTTTGATGGACATGTATACCAAAAACAGACGCGCTGTCATATGTGTACTACTTTATTTTTTTTAATAATATAAAAAATTTGATAATAAAAATGTATTATGTATAATGTATATATATTTTTAATTGGTTAAAAAATTTATTTATTTGATATTTTTAGGTATATATTGAAAGATGCAAGAAGTCCAAAGAGAAGTAAGATTATATTGAAGAGAAAATTGATATTAAAAGACAAAGAAAATACAAAGCAAAGCACAATTCAAGGTAGATTTCATATAAAAAAATAAATTAATTATTTTATCATTTTTGTTTTTAGGTTAGAATAATATATTTTTTTATTTGGTATTTTTAAGTATGTTAGTTCTATATATTTAGTTTTTATTGGGTATACAAGATAACTAACATGTCATGAGTATTTTAGCCGAATGAAAGCCCATAAAATACAATATTTTCTATATATTATTTAGCTATTGACAAGTAATAAATTATTAATTTACATTGTCTTCGTAATATGTTATTATATTTATTTATGAAAAAATTATAGAAAATTTGAGTGATAGTTCCAATGGTGTGCATTTTCAATCGGTGTTGTCGAACATTACAAATAGCATTAATACAGATTTATTTTTGGATGATTTTTTTTGGAACTTGCTTATGGAAATGTACATGCACTTTGTGCATATTTGGGCGCCATTATTTTGTTAAAAAAAGATCTTTTTTCAATGAAAAAAGATTTTTTTTTATTTTTTAACGTGTTTGGCAAATTTCTAATAGTAAAAGTATAAGCACTAGTAAAATCAAAAAAAGATCTTTTTTGAGAAGCTGTAATTTACATCTTTTTTTAAAAGATCTTTTTTCCTTAAAAAAAAGATGTTTTTCATGTAATAAATAAACAAAAAAGTACTTTTATATTGTTATACCCAAACATAATTGATAGATAAAAAGACCTTTTTACATGAGATATCCAAACATAAAATTACTTTTACTTCTCTATAAGATCTTTTAAAAAAAGATAACTCGAAAAAAAGATCTTTTCTTAAAAGCTCACCCAAACAAGCCCTTTATGTATTTTGATTTTCCTACTATTTATTCAATTATAAACTTTAACAGAAAATATGTTCAAAACTAATATCTCGAGTTATCTTATTAGGTAATAACCCAACACCACATTGATCAAGGTCTCTAACTACTAATCTACACTTTGTAGATGAAAAAAAATATTAGTAATTCGGGTATCACACATGAAGCATATGATAGTCCATGTCATTAGACAAGTCAACAACATCTTCAACAAACATCAAATAATATCTACTAGTTACTATGTTAATATGTTTTTATTACTTAAAGACCAAACATTTAACTTTTTAATTGGTCTATTAAAAACAATCATTGGTATATGCTAAATAATTATTATAGATTCATTGGAGTACACAAATCGAATTAGATTGCAAAGGGATGTAAGACTGAATAGGAAGACTATGCTACTTCAAAAGAGACATGGTAAGATAAGCATGATAGATTGTAATTATCACAAAGCTAAAATTTTACTTCTTTTATCTTTAATACTACCTTCATAATATATATTCATAATTCAGCTGATTCAAACATTTAACATATATTCATTTTTCTTTTTTTTTATAATATAAAGTACTTGATGTATTATCTCTAATGATTATAGGAGCAAGTACATTTAATTCAAATTTAGATACTAAAGAATTAGAAGAAGTGTGCATAGCTGAAAAAAAAAGACACCTGATACAAAGAGAAACATTTTTGAAGGAACTGACTACAAATCTTTCAAAAAATTTTCAAGAAGTTGAGGATATTACTGAAAATACGACTATTTTAGATGATTCTGTGCAAATTTAATACCCAGCCATATTCGATGTTGCTGAGAATACAGGTAATTTAAGAAGTAGCAATATCAGCACTTTATTATTTACTATTGTTATGCTTTTTATAAACAAAAAATTATCGTTTAGTGTTCAAGTTTTAAAATTCAAACTAAGATATGGTTATATATTATAATTTTTGTATTTGAACATTGATTTATTGTAAAACTTAAATCTTGAGGTTGGCACAATGAAATTGTATTATATGATCTCATCTTTTTAATCCATAAATTACATTCTTCGGTGATCTTTTATAAATATTATTTTTATACTTAACATGGTGAAAGAAAGATATATTTTTATATAAAGTATTTGTTGCAGATATAACTAAAACAATTTATTATCTTGGTGATTATTAGATGTGATAGATATTGGTGACCCAGAATTTTTTGTCGGCATTGCGACGCCATGATGTGGTATGAGGAGAGATCAGAGAAGTCCAAAACAGGATCCAATTTTGAGTTCTCAATATGTTGTATGCGAGGGAAGGTACAACTACCGTTTTGAAGCACTTGATCGGACGCTCAGGAATCTTATGTCAGTTACCAATCAACATAAGACACATCAACCATTTGGTGGTAAGATTGTTGTTCTAGGAGGTGATTTCAGACAGATACTTCCGGTGATTCCGAAAGAAAGTAGACACGATATATTAGCATCCACTATTAACTCATCCCATCTGTGGTCATTTTGTAAGGTTCTGAAACTGCATACGAATATGAGGCTTCTAATGTCTTTTTCGGATCAAGATGAAGGTGAAATGAAGATATTTGCTAATTGGATACTTGATGTTGGAAATGGAAATATTGGCTCTGTTGTTGGTGATGAATCAGAAGTTGAAATTCCAGATGATCTATTGATTACAACTACTGATGATCCTCTCTCTCATTTGGTAGACTTTGCATATCCAAATTTATTGCAAAACATGTTAGATTACAGGTATTTTCAGAGTAGAGCAATTCTTGCACCCACACTTAAGAGTGTCGAGAAGGTAAACGATTTTGTCTTGACAATCTTTCCAGGGATGGAAAAGGAGTATTTGAGCTTTGACACAACATGTCAAGCTGATGAGAATGAAGATGTAAAACAAGAGGGGTTCACACTAGAGTTTCTAAATGACATCAAATGTTCGGGACTACTCAATCACAAGTTGACTTTGAAGCCATGAGTCGCTGTAATGCTACTGCGAAACATAGACCAGACTTCAGGTTTATGCAACGGGACAAGATTAATAGTTAACAAACTTGGCAGCAATGTAATTGGAGCGACGGTAGTGACCGGTAGAAATATTGGAGATAAAGTGTACATTCCAAGAATGAACTTGATCCCTTCAGATTCAGGATGGCCATTTAAGTTCTAACGGAGACAATTTTCATTAACAGTATGCTTTGCAATAACCATTAACATGAGTCAGGGTCAATCATTATCACATGTACGGCTTTATTTGCCAAAATCAGTGTTCACCCCATGGACAACTTTATGTTGCTTTGTCAAGAGTTAAGAGTCGCAGTGGCCTCAGGGTTTTAATTCTAAACGAAGACGGCAATCCAAAGTCATCAACAACAAATGTCGTGTTCAAAGAGGTTTTTAATAATATTTAGGTAGAATAATATTATTTTCATTTTAATAGCATGTTATGATTTACACTTTTGTACAAATCTTTACTATAGATATAACTAATTTATCTATAACTCTTTTTTCAAATTTGAAATGAAATATGTAACAAGGAGCACAACATCCAATGATTTTCTAATGAAGTTAGTAAGATACTAGGTTGTCGATAAATTTTTATTAGCTTTTTGATATAAAATTTAGGGTAAAATTAACATGCTATTATTACAGTTATATATGTTCTTATTTTTTTTATCTCCCTCCTTATGGTTCAAGAATATTATAAACTTCGAACTCTTCTATTCATATTTTACTTTGAATAAAGATAAAACAACATATTTAACACGTTTATTATATAACGATGATGATAGTGTTATACTAAATTTAAAAAATATATGATAAATAAAATATTATTTTTAATTTAACTTATCAAATTTAAATATAAGCCCGTGCATCGCACGGGTTTAACACTAGTACACTACCAGTAAGGGTTCAATGCTTAATTCTATGTTCCCTGCTTTCATGAGTTATCTTCTTCTTGCAAGTTATTTGTATTGTATTTTGTGATTTGAATTAGTGAAATCAAGTTCATATTTGTTCTTGAAAGATTTATTTACTTTTTCACCAAGTAGGTAGAATCATTTTAGCATGTAGTTGCATTCACATTCATAGGTTGCATTGCATGAGTCCTGCTTTTCCCTACTCATTTATTTTGTCTCCTTAAACTTAGCATGAGGACATGCTAATGTTTAAGTGTGGGGAGGTTGATAAACCACTATTTTATGGTTTATATTGTGTTTAATTGAGTGGTTTTATCAAGCTTTTCACCTACTTATTCACATGATTTCCATGTATTTACAATTCCTTCCTAAAAATATTCTATGATTGAAAACTTGCTTCCTAAAGACTTTTTAGTTGTATATTTTTATTTTCCTTCGTACCATTCGATGCCATGATCTGTGTGCTAAGTGTTTCAGGATTCATAGGACAGGAATGGCATAAGGAATGAAGAGGAAGCGTGCAAAAATGGAAGGAACACAAGGAATTGAGGAGATTACCAGCGAGAAGTCACGCGGTCGCATGGCTCATGCGACCGCGCGAAATGGAAGAAATCAGAGTGACGCATTCGCGTGCTTGACGCGACCGCGCGGATTGGAAGATACACGAATGACGCGAATGCGTGGACGACGCGCACGCGTGGTACGAGAAACACTGAGTGACGCGAACGCGTGGACGACACAGACGCATGACGTGCACAATCTGCAGAATTACAGAAGTCGCTGGCGCAGATTCTGGGCCGCATTTCAACCCAGTTTTCGGCCCAGAAACACAGATTAAAGGTAGGGAACATGCAGATACTCAAGACATGAATTCATATCATATCATAATTCAAGTTTAGGTTTTAGATGTAGCTTTTAGAGAGAGAGGTTCTCTCCTCTCTCTTAAGATTTAAAATTAGGATTCCTCTTAAAGGATTTAGGATTTCGACTCTTCATCAGGTTCAATGTTCCTTTTACTTTATATTTCTCTTTTACTTCCAGATGCCTTAATGCTTGTATTGCTTATGTTGCCTATTTGGCTTATGAACTTTTCATGTTTGGATTTTCTTAATTAATATAATTTGAGGTATTTCAGACTCATGATTGTTTTGCTCTATTTATGATTTATTTTTCCTTTTGGCTTTGGTTGATTAATTGGTAACTCTTGAGTTGTCAAACTCAGCAGTGATTGAAATGGGCAGATTCTAATTGATCTAGATCACTCTAAAGTTAGTCCTTCCACAGGGATTGACTAGGACTTGAGGATCAAACTAATTAGTCCACTTGACCTTCCCTTGTTTAATAAAGGATAACTAAGTGGGATTAAAACACAATTCTCATCACACCTGATACGGATAACTAGGATAGGAATTCCAATTCTAATACTTTGCCAAGAGTTTTATTAGTTATTAATTTATTAATTCCTTGCAATCTATTTTTCTCTTACTCAAATCCTTTCAAAACCCCCAATTTACAAGACTCATAACCAATAATAAGAACATACCTCCCTGCAATTCCTTGAGAAGACGACCCGAGGTTTGAATACTTCGGTTATCAATTTATTTAGGGGTTTGTTACTTGTGACAACCAAAACATTTGTAAGAAAGGACTTTTGTTGGTTTAGAAACTATACTTGCAACGGAAATTTATTCTGAATTCTAGACCACGCAAAAGTTCTCTCTTCAAAATGGCGCCGTTGCCGGGGAATTACAAACGTGTGCCTTATTATTAGTTATTGTAAATATTTTTCTTTTACTTGTTTATTTGCTTTTGTTCTCCCTTCTTATTTCTGATAACTACTATGAATTCTCACCCCTCTCGCTTTGAGTTTGGTTCTACTTTTGTTGCAAGGAATGGAAGCTATAATAGAACTATGCATCAAGGTCTAAGCAATCAAAGATGGATGGAGCCAAGAGGATCTGATCACCCCTTTAGGCAACAACACCCTCCTAGATATCACAGACAAAGACCATTCTACAATGCATACCAAGCTGATAGATATGGTGGACCGCCTAGTAGCTACCAACAAGCCCCACCATATGCTCAGAGACCATCCTCACAACATAACTTTGAACCACCACACTCACAAGTTTCTTTTCGCTATTCGCCACCATATGATCCTTATCCGCCCCAACGCCAATCCAGTTACTCCCAAGAACCACCACTCCCCTATGCACCATGTCCATATCCATCAAGTCAAGAATCACAGGTTCGCTTCAAAGAATCGATAGACCAATTTAACGCAACCCTTCATCAACTGGAGCAAGCAATAAATCAATTATCTTCCAGATATTCAGACACTCAACAGACTCCTATGGCTTCATGTGGGGAATCTAATGAAGAACGCAGCACGAAAAAGACACTAAAAACTCCAGTGGACAGCATAAAGCATAAGTTCGTACTGGAACAAGTAGAGAACGCTGTCATTGTAGAAGAAGAAGAGTTGGTTGAAGATTTAGGAGATGCTGAACCTCCGCAAGAATCCAGAGTTGTGGAGAATTCCGTCAAAGAAATTACAGCTGATGCTAAGGAGGATAGTGCACAACCCCCAAAGCAGATATCTTATGAACAATTGGATGGAATAACCCAAGACGCATGTTTTCTTGATGATGACAATCACAAGTCAAGTTCTCGTAGCAATGAACTTGCATCCGCAAGTGAATTTTTTGAGCCAGAAGAATCTTCCCCAAGTGAATACGATGATGATGCGGAGGTCGACTTTTCTCAACCTCCCAATTATGACTCAAGTGATGAGGAAGATATCGAAGACTTTGATCAAGACATGGTTGAAATTGAGGAAATTTGCAAAGACATGGAGGAATTCACTGAAGACCACAAGGGAGTAGGTCTTGCAGAACTACTGGAAACACTGATCCCAAGGCCATTACCACCCAACACAAACTTCAAGTGGGTAAAATCCTTAACTTTCATCTTTACTTTTCCACTTGAATATGGTTTACTTGAAACAGATGGCCAGCTTAGAGCTCTTTGCGGCTTTAAGAGCAAAAGGGAAATGACTCGCACTCAGAGCTGGTATGCGATATTCAAAGAGGTTCCGCACTTCAATTTGAGGTGCAAAGATTGGTGTCAAGCTCAAATGTATGGATCTCGGAATCTGTTTGGTCACTGTAGTGGGAATTCAGATTACTTATCACCCGGCTGGAAAAATACATATCAAAACAAAGACGGGTGTAAAAGTAAAGTTTGGGATCCTGGAATCTATTCTGCCATTCAACACTCCGGGAGCCTGCAAGCCTGTTTGAACTCAACTAAGGGCTTTACGTACCTTGTTTGGAACCCCGGAGGATGCTGGCATTCCAAACACTGGTGGAAATTTCTGGACGAATTCAAGCATAGGCCACCATAGCAGGAAGCTCATCAAATGTCCAACTTAAGGAGTTTAACTAAAAGTGCTAGGTGGGAGACAACCCACCATAGTATGATCATTCCCTTTCCATTTTGCTTTGTTTTTGAATTTTGTTTGAACCTGGAATTTCTGCATAACATTCATTGCATTTTGCATTCTGCATACTGCATAAAAAAACACGCACGCGACGTGTAAGCGTCGCTGACGCGTCCGTTTCACAAGTGCGTTAGGAAGAAAATAAAAGTGAACAGAGAGTCACGCGAAAGCGTGGCTGGAGGCGTGCCTTTGGCACAAATTGGTCCACGCGACCGCGTCGATGACGCGTCCGCGTAATGTGGGAAAAATGCCTCCCACGCGTCCGCGTCACCCACGCGAACGCGTGCCTCAAAATCAACGTAAAAAGGGTGTATGGCTGAAAGTTGAGCTAGAATTGGGCTGGACTCGTGCTAGAAGCACAAGCCTTGCCACGCGTACGCGTGCCCTACGTGTCCGCACTGTTTTCAAATTCAGGCCATCCACGCGATCGCGTCAACCACGCGATCGTGTCACCCAAAGATTTGGCAATATGCATTTCAAACAGAGAGTTGCGCGACCGCGAGGCTGCCCTCGCGCTAATGGCACAAATCGATCCACGCGACCGCGTGGATGACGCATCCACGTCATTTCATAGAAGCGCTATCCGCGTGAACGCATCACTCACGCGTCTGCATCACAAGCGCCGCATAACTTATCCAGATCAGCCAAATATCTTATCTTTTCTTCCCCAAATCTAAATCTTTTCTTTCCCTTCTTATTTCTTTCTTCCTTCCTTTCTTTTTCTTTCTTTTTTTTTCTTTTAATTGGTGTTGGAAATTTATTTGGGTCATTATTTTGCTTGTGGATTGTTACGAAATTGTTTGACAATTATATATCATTTTTTAAGGGTGCTTGCATGTTCAATTTAATACTTTCCATACCTTATTTAATATGCATGCTTTGTGTTTGTGAAAAAGCCTGTATGACATTGCGCATTCTTAATTATTCTATCCTTCTACTCTAATGCCTGTTTTTCACAAAATCCTTTCGAATATTTTATTAATTGAATATAATTGTCAATACAAACGTTATTGTTAGTTTCTCACGACTAATAATACATTATGGCTTTTAATGCTTGATCTAAGCTACTCATGCCTTTTGTCAGCATGCCAATAAACATCTTGCATCTAATTGCCTCAATTTATCATGCCCTGTTTCCATTGTTGTCCTAATTTCATGGAATCGCGACCATGTGTTAACGACATTCTTCTTTATTTTGGCATGATTATTACTCGTACTGCCCTCTCCCTTGCTCTATCCCTTTGACTTCATGTCCGTTTCTCTTCTTCCTTTTCAGGATGGCCACCAGTAAGGGTAAAGAGAAAGACTCTACAACGAGCACCGGCTGAGGAACCACAACCCCTGCCCACCTGCACATCTTTTCATGCACCGAGGACGGTGCAATCTTTAAGTGTGGGGAGGTCGATACCGATCTCCACGGGTTAGTTAGTCCCTTCTCAACACCAATTTTTGTTTTTCATTATTGCATTTGCATGTTTGATTGCATGTTTGTTTAATTTTGTGCATATTTTACCATTACTTGGTTAAAGTAATATTTTCTTTTTCAAGAAAACTTTTTATAGTATTTCACTAATTTAAATTAAAAACTTTTTGAAAAACTTGTTTGAAGAAATATTATTTTGGAACATGATTTAGAGCTCGAACACACAAAACCAGTGAGATTTTGAGCCTACTTGATTAGTTGCATTTTACCAACCAATATTTTATTTTTGGTGTGTGTTTTTCTCTCTAAAATTGTGATCTTTGTCTTGCTTGATTCTATATTTCTATTATTTGATGTATGCATGCACTTACATGATTGAGGCCTTGTTTCACTGAGCTTACATACCCATATGGCCTTACCTTTTATTATCCTTTGCAAACCAATGTTGAGCCTATTTTACCCCTTTGTTCTTTACTTTAGCTCATCACTAACTCTAAGCAAAAAAATAATAATGTCCTTAATTTGAATCCTTGATTAGCTTAGACTAGTAAAAATGCTCATGAATTAAGTGTGGGAAAAGTGGGTTTGGAAACGTTTGATTTGAGAATTGAGTATGTTAGACTTTCTGTGAAAATGCGAAAAATGTTAAGAACATGTTTATGCATTCAAAACCTTAATCATATGCATTGACAACAAAAATTATTAAGAAAAGAAAAATAAAAAAAAAGCAGAAAAATAAAAAGGGGACAAAATGCCCCAAAACAAATGGCAATAGCAATGCATATGTACTGTACTCAAAACTTGGAATGCATAAATATGTAGTAAACGCAGTTAATGGGTAGTTATTGATTTTATATTACATGGATTGTCCTAAGTTAGGTGGAAAGTTTAGGTTAATTAAGGATTCAGATTTTAGTCCACTTGACCAAATACAATCCTACCTTGACCCTAACCCCATTACAACCCTTAAAAGACCTCTTGATTTGTGTATTGGTGCATTTAATTTTTGTTGATTGTTAGATGAAGAGCAAGCCTTAGAAAGCAAGATTAGTAGAGAATTGAGAGAATTGACCCTAGACACTTGAGAGTTAGAATGATATACACTACCAGTAAGGGTTCAATGCTTAATTCTATGTTCCCTGGCATGAGCTATCTTCTTCTTGCAAGTTATTTGTATTGTATTTTGTGATTTGAATTAGTGAAATCCAGTTCATATTTGTTCTTGAAAGATTTATTTATTTTTTCACCAAGTAGGTAGAATCATTTTAGCATGTAGTTGCATTCACATTCATAGGTTGCATTGCATGAGTCCTGCTTTTCCCTACTCATTTATTTTGTCTCCTTAAGCTTAGCATGAGGACATGCTAATGTTTAAGTGTGGGGAGATTGATAAACCACTATTTATATTGTGTTTAATTGAGTGGTTTTATCAAGCTTTTCACCCACTTATTCATATGATTTCCATGTATTTACAATTCCTTCCTAAAAATATTCTATGATTGAAAACTTGCTTCATAAAGACTTTTTAGTTGTATATTTTTATTTTTCTTCGTACCATTCGATGTCGTGATCTGTGTGCTAAGTGTTTCAGACTTCATAGAGCAAGAATGGCATAAGGAATGAAGAGGAAGCGTGCAAAAATAGAAGGAACACAAGGAATTGAGGAGATTACCAACGAGAAGTCACGCGGTCGCATGGCTCAAGCGACCGCGCGAAATGGAAGAAATAAGAGTGACACATTCGTGTGCCTGACGCGACCGCGCGGATTGGAAGCTACACGAACGACGCGAATGTGTGGATGACGCGCACGCGTGGTACGAGAAACGCTGAGTGACACGAACGCGTGGATGATGCGGACGCGTGACGTGCGCGATCTGCAGAATTACAAAAGTCGCTGGCACATATTCTGGGGCGCATTTCAACCCAGGAAACATGCAGAGACTCAAGACATGAATTCATATCAGATCATAATTCAATTTTAGGTTTTAGATGTAGCTTTTAGAGAGAGAGGTTCTCTCCTCTCTCTTAGGATTTAGGATTAGGATTCTTCTTAAAGGATTTAGGATTTTGACTCTTCATCAAATTCAATGTTCCTTTTGCTTTATATTTCTCTTTTACTTCCTGATGCCTTAATGCTTGTATTACTTGTGTTGCCTATTTGGCTTATGAACTTTTCATGTTAGGATTTTCTAAATTAATATAATTTGAGGTATTTCAGACTCATGATTGTTTTACTCTATTTATGATTTATTTTCCCTTTTGGCTTTGGTTGATTAATTGGTAACTCTTGAGTTGTCAAACTCAGCAATGATTGAAATGGGTAGATTCTAATTGATCTAGATCACTCTAAAGCTAGTCCTCGCATAGGGTTTGACTAGGACTTGAGGATCAAACTAATTAGTCCACTTGACCTTCCCTTGTTTAATAAAGGATAACTAAGTGGGATTAAAACCCAATTCTCATCACACCTGATAAGGATAACTAGGATAGAAATTCCAAGTCTATTACCTTGCCAAGAGTATTATTAGTTATTAATTTAATTCCTTGCAATCTATTTTTCTCTTGCTCAAATCCTTTCAAAATCCCCAATTTACAAGACTCATAACCAATAATAAGAACATACCTCCCTGCAATTCCTTGAGAAGACGACCCGAGGTTTGAATACTTCGGTTATCAATTTATTTAGGGGTTTGTTACTTGTGACAACCAAAACGTTTGTAAGAAAGGACTTTTGTTGGTTTAGAAACTATACTTGCAATGGGAATTTATTCTGAATTCTAGACCACGCAAAAGTTCTCTCTTCATTTAGTCTTTAGTAACTTAGTTAATGGAATAGGTATAGTGAGTTGATAAAGTTAGAAGATCTACATTGGTTTCTTTGGTATACCTAGGATCATTGTATACTTTGTATAATTGATTGTAATTACTTAAGTTAAATAAATAAAATAGGTACCTGATGCGGATTTCAAAACCACAAACAATGGTTGAGTGATTTGTTTAGTCAAACAAGCAGAAAATGAAGTTTTGGTGTTCGAAAACATTAAACAATAACTCAGAGATTTAGAAGACAAACAGTGAAATTGGGTGAAAAGCATGTGAGAAAAATAGTTAAGGTTTCAAAGATGTTTATTTTTCCGGATTTATATTTCTTACCAACTACGTTAATCATACAATATTTAATTCATGGCAAACTATAATTGAAACCCTAATTCCTTAGTGAGCTAGTCTCCTCTAACCTAATCAACCACAAATTTCTTGGTCACTTAATATAGATTAAACGGTTAGGTTCAATTCTAGTTTATTAAGCACAAAACCCCTAATTACCCAAATATAAAAGGATTATATGTCACGTATCCCGTTAAATCCAAGCAATTAGTGATTTAGGAGGAATTACTTTCAAGATTTTATCCAAGTAAATTACTTTTCTAAGATTTAATAAGAACTTAAGTAGAACAAGGGTTATCTTCCAATATACCCTAATCCCTAAGATGAAGAACGAAAGCAATTCCTTGAATTCAAATCAATACATTAATAAAAGTAGAATAGCAATAGTATGAATCTATGTAAATAAATGGAGTTCCTAACCTCAACCAAGGAGATTTATTTGCTCATTACTCAGAAAAAAACTAGGGTTCAAAAGTGTGTGACAACTAGAATGAGGTAGAAGAAGAGAGAGTCCGAAGGATTAGATCTTATCCCTTTTATATCTAACCTAATTTGGTTTGAAAATAAAATAAAATAATAACTACTAAAACCCAAAAAATTATATTTGTAAATAAAAATAATCAAAACAAAATAAAATACAATTAATTAAAAGCCAAATCTACTGAAGAAACTCCTTTGATTGAACTTGGATCCGTGTTACTAGCGCTAAATGCCAAAATCAGCGTTTAGCGCCCCAGGTGGCAAAAATCTTCCAAACCTTACTGTCTTCCTGGCGTTAAACGCCAAGCTCGGCATTTAAAGCCCTTCGAGGCAGAGAGCTCGCACATGTTATGAGGCACCTGGCGCTAAACGCCTAAGTCCGCGTTTAGCGCCAGCTTGACAGAATGGCTGCACGCAATCCAAAGTGTTTGGGCGCTAAATGCTAGATGCAGCGTTTAGCGCCAACTCAACAGAATCAAAATTCTTCTCTTTTCTTCAACACAAGCTCTATCAAACTGATCCAAACTTCACCTGAAATAATCAAAACAATAGAACAATTTAAAGTAGCATCCAAATAGGTTTCAAACACTAAAATCCCAATAAAACTAAATAAATTTATATCTAAAATAATAAAAAAATAAACAAAAAATGCTCACGCATCACAACACCAAACTTGAATTGTTGCTTGTCCTCAAGCAATTAAAACAATATAGAACTGAGAAGTAAACTTGCCTAAGAATTGGGTCTTCAGTTAAGCTCTTATCCATTCACTGAGTGGGGTGGATGACATTGTGATCCTGTATAGTTTCGGCATCTCACTATCCTGTGAAACTCAGAAAATGTCAATGTCCTTTAGAACTAGAACTCGGATAATATTATGAACCCTTTTCCTTTTTAACCTTTGATTAGTCCTTGAACACAGCTTTTTCTTATCTTTTCTTTGGTACTTTGCACCTTGAGCCTAGCCGTGACTTCTAAATATTTCGTCTCAAGTTTAGCTTGACAAAAAATACCACAAGCACTTAACTGGGAACTCTTTGAGTTCTAATTTTTCTTTTTATATTTCCCAGTCAGTGGTGCTCAGAGCCTTTGGCATACTATTTATTTGCACTTGGTCTCGATTCATAGTGTTTTGTCTCAAGAATTTCTTGACACATTCACACCACAAGCATATGGCTAAGAAAAAAACTCTTTGAGCTTTTAATCACATTTGATCTTTCTAGCCATTGATGCTCAGAGACTTGGACCTTGCTCTTTAGTTTCTTTTTTTTTTTGCTGTTTATTTTGCTTCAAGGACTAATTTCTCATTTAATTTAGAGAATCCATAATACTTGTGTAAATTTCTGTACCTCAAGAATCAGCATTCTCAACTTCAAGATCAATTATGCACTATTCTTTGCGTGAGCCACAGATAATACCACCACATCAAAGTAAATAGGACAATTCAAAATATATAACTCTCAAGTTCTCATGTAATTACGTCACTTTTCTTTTTCTTTTTCTTTTTCTTTTTCTTTTTCAAGTTCTGTAAGCAATACATGAGACAACTTTTTGAAATAAGCATAAAATACTAAAGTAGTTAACTAAGCTACAAAAACAAGAAATACTACTACTGATACAAAGGATTTAAACAGAAAACAGAAAATAAGATATAATAACTGAAAAATAGAAAATAGGAGAAATAACAGATAAGAAACTCAACTACCTCAGTCATAGTGACTGCTCCCTCCCGAGAATCCTCTCCAAGCTCCAAAATCACGCATCAGTTCCTCCATCTCTCGCCGTTGGCTCTACTGCGCTCCACCATCTGCTGAAGAAAGGCAGAGTGGCTCTTATGGTCTACCCTTAGCTAATCAATAAATGATGTTAGATGCCTAATGGATGATCTCAGGTGCTTCTAATAATCTTGAGGAGGGAAATAATGACCTTGAGGTACCTCAAACTGCTCTTACTGAGGAGGCGGAACTGGCTCCTGAGGCGGTGCTCGGGTATACTCCTTAGCGTACTCCATACCCCTCCTAATATTTAGCCTCTCGATGTCAATGGGGGTGTCGCCATCAATGCACACTTGAGGGGCGTCACATAGGCGGAAGATGATGTGGGGAAAGGCCAGTCTGGCAGAAGTAGATGCCTTCGTGTCAAAGTTGTATAACTCCTGAGGGATCACGCGATGCACCTCTACCTTATTACCGAGCATAATGCAGTGAATCATCACTGCTCGGTCAATGATAACCTCGGACCGGTTACTCATAGGGATGATGGAGTACTGAATGAACTCCAGCCATCCCCTAGAAACTGGCCTCAGATCATGCCTTCACAACTGGTATGGTTGCCCCTTAGCATCACGCCAACACTGTGCTCTGGGGAGGCATATGTCAGTGAGGATCTAGTCTAATCTCTGTTCACTGTTGACCCTCCTAGTATAAGAGTAGGGGTTCTCTCTAGTCGGAGATAACTGAAATAGCTCCCTCACCCTCTCTGGACCAAACTCCAAGATCCTCCCTCTGACCATGGTGCGCCAGTTCTTTGGATTGGGGTTCATGCCCTTGAAATACTTGTAAGTCACCCAAGTGTTGGCATAGAATTTTTAGACCATCAGACGTTCCACTGCAGTCACAGGGTTGCATAGAACTTCCAACCACTCCTCTGAATCTGCTCCCGGATCTTTGGATACTCATCCGACTGTAAATCAAACTTCACTTTCGGGATCACTTTCTTCTTGCTCAAACTGACTGGGTAGGGATGGGGTTGTGGGTGGGCCCAACATGTTTTTAACTTTTCAAAAATTTCACCCTTTTCGAAGTAACCATTTCTGCGCTGCTGGCGCTAAACGCCCATTTTGGCGTTTAGTGGCGTAGCGTTTTTTAAAAAAAAAATTGGGACCAGGGCTCGGCGCTAAACGCACAGGTCCCCGAGCGTTTAGCACCGAGCAAACATAAAGGTTTTTTAAGTTAGTGTCATTTCTAGCGCTAAACGCCCAGCTTGATGTTTAGCGCCATTGAGACAGTAGCTTTTTCTTGAAATTCGTATTTGTTGGCCCTAAACGCTCATGTTCACGTTTAGCGCCAGTGTCGACATAAAAACTCCTAGGATTGTGTGCCATTTTTGGCACTAAATGCTCAGCTTGGCATTTACCACCACTCAAACAGAAAGTTTCCCTTGAAATTTGTGCCATTTCTAACGCTGAACACCCAACCTAGCGTTTAGCGCTAGAGCACCCGAATCTCTTCTTCCCAGGGTGTTCTCCTTCTGATCCCTCCTGTTCCTGTTTCAAACACTTTGCATGACCACAAACATAAATAAACCAAGGAAAACTATGAATAAAAATTAAAAGTAAGTGAAAATAAAAATGAACACAAAATCAAAGGAATAAGGATTGAGTCGCCTCTCAACAAGCACTTATTTAACGTCACTAGCTTGACGGTTGAGGCGGGATTGATCATAGTGCTTCAACTCTTCACCTCTCACCGTGAATTGTCTCCCTGTGTCTTCATGGATTAGCTCAATATGTTCAAGAGAAAAGATTTTGCTCACTGTTTGAGGCAACACTGGACTTTGGGTCAACACCACTTTCATCCCCGGTGAGAAATTTTTAATAGGGATCTTCTTGTTTCTCTGTCTCCTGGGCACTTTCTTCTTAGGAACTTCCTCTTTGGTGGATGTTGTACCCCCAACACCAAACTTAGGGTTGATATCAGGGGCAATTGTATTGATTCCCATCAAAGAAGGCTTGAGCTGCAAACTCTGTTTTACCTCATTAAGGGATTCTTGGAGACTTGGATCAGTGAACTCATTCTTTATACAAGTGCTTTCTTCATTTGAATGATCTATGGTTTAAAAACCTTGAAGGTCAACTGCTCCTCATGCACCCTCAACACCAATTCACCTTCTTCCACATCAATCATAGCTCTCCCTATAGCTAGGAATGGTCTTTTTAGGATTATGGAGGCGTTTTCATCCTCCCCCATGATCTCCTTCTTTCTAGTATTCAAAAAATTAGTTATTTTGAAGAGAACATAGATATATTTTAAAATACATATAATGTTGAAATGTGAATCTCTATTATAGTAATATATTAAAATTATTAAAATTAAGTTTATATTAATAATTGTTAATAATAATATAACTAAGGATAGTATTAAAAATATAAAAAAATATAACATTTTTTTTGTTTTCTTGCTTATGAAAAAAAAATTTTAGTGGGACTGACATAAAATTTTTCTTTCCTTCCTATGTTTTTATATCAAAACAAAAGAAATTACAATTTTTTATTCAACTTTTTTCATTCATTTTTTTTCTCTCCAACTAAAATAGTATTAAGAACCTGTGATTTATGTAAAGCCCTTATAACCTAGTACAAATTAATATTTCCAATAAGATTGTTTCTTTTAATAAATATTTAAAGACAATAAAAAATTAGTAGATACATCCGTATCGCTGGTCCTCACTTAGAAGCCTATGATATATGTAAGGCATCAATAACTAGATTCAACTAACAATGTTCATAGTATCATAATGGTTGCACCGTATAGGAAATGGTATATTCAATGATGTATCGTAGAATCCTATTGCAACCATTGAATAAGGACAAAATTAATCAATTTATCTTTCAAAAAGTCCCCAATCATCATCCATGTGGAGCTATTTTTCAATCTTTATATTTATTAATATGCACAAGACATATATTTTTAGTATATTATCTGTACTGTACCCCTAAGATCTCGGGCAAAACTGAGTCATATCTCGACACGACCTATCATGAAAACGGCTCTATCTTAACAGAACGCTCTCATCAATCTCGCGACGAGATCAGGTGCTAAGATCTCAGACGAAACCAACTGCTAGCTCCACACTAAATTGGGCTATAAAATGACCATGGCATCAACGATAAAGCACACAACAAATTCATTCCACAATAACATACTACCAAATAGCGTCTCGATCATACACACGCTTTTGTTTAAGTGATTCATTTACTAACTTGGGCGTTGGAGTCCTTTTTGCAGGTACCACGCTCGGGTCCGAGTTCACGAGGATATCCCCGGTTCGGGTCAAGTTATAAAGCATACCGAGCAACGAGGAGCTGACGTATAGCTCGGGAAGAGTATCCTTGACAGAACATTTGACGCTCACCGTGGGGCCAAAGAGTTTAAATTCACCCCATCCTGTTATTTTAATTTTCATAACTTATCCATATCTGCCTTGTACCCCTTTTTCTTTGCAGAAAAGGAAGCATGACTGATCTCTCGGAGACTTAGCAACATCCTCGGACCAAAGCTGACCTCATGGCCGCTAACACTGCCCTCCTAGCAGAAAATCAGTGGATGGCCGAGCTGTTAGCAGCAGTGCAGAATAACGGAGAACGAAAAGTCGATAGCAAAGAGACAAACACTGATCAGCACGAAGAGCATCAGTCAGAGTCCAACGCGAAGACCGGGGAAACACCCCCCAAAACCAAAAGACAATGAACCAACCCGTTTTTTGAAGAAATAATGAATTTCAAAATGCCTAAGAATTATACACTCCCTATGACTCTAACACCATATAAGGGGATTGGATATCCTAGAGTTCATGTCACAAAATTCGAGTCTATGATGTTCCTCAATAGTGACTCCAATCCCATCCTGTGCCGATCTTTTCCAACCTTTTTAGATAGAGTCGCTTTATTATGGTTTTCTAGTTTGCCTGCAGGATCCATAACCAGCTTTGACGAGTTTGCCAAGATGTTCATCAATCACTTCATAGCATCCAAAATCTATGTGAGAGACTCGGACTACCTTAGCACAATTAAACAAGGGCACCATGAAAGTCTAAAGGACTACATGACATGCTTTACAACAGCAGCTATGGAGATCCTCAACCTTAATCCAGAAGTGCAGCTGCATGCCATTAAGAGTGGTCTCCGAGCTGGAAAATTCCAGGAAGCTATAGCTGTGGCAAAATCGAAAACATTAGAGGAGTTCCGGGATAAAGCCACTAGACAAATCGAAATAGAGGAATTACGTGAAACTCGAAGGAACAAAAGACTACTATCACGGAAGGAAAAAGACAAGCTGTACAGGTCCCATAACAAAGACTCCAAAAAACCTTTTAAACTAACTCCAAAATTTGATACATATACTAGGTTTAACACCAGAAGAGAGGACATCATTAAAAAGATACTGCGCAACAAATTCATAAAGCCACCAAGCAAAGCAGGAACATACAAAAGCAAACATTGCGCATTCCACCAAAAATTCGGGCACACCACTGATGAATGCGTAGTAGCTAAGGACCTACTGGAGCGGTTAGCAAGATAGGGACTATTGGACAAATATGTTAGCTCTAGAAGTCGAAAAGAGCCAACCAAGGATACGGTATGACTCAGATCACAGAGCAAAAGAAATATGGCATAGCCTGGTAGAGATCCATGCCTCCAAAGGAGTCCTAAACTACATATCAGGTGGCTTTGCTAGAGGCAGAGGAACTAACACAGCCAGGAAAAGGAGTTATCAAACTATGATGGCAATGGAAGGATCTCATTAGAGCCCACCAGTTCCGACCTCAACCGCCCACATCAGTTTCAATACTGACGACTTTAAATTGCAAACACCAAATTTAGACGACCTAGTGGTGATCTCGGTGTGCATTGGAGAACTAACCGTAAAGAAGGTCTTGCTCGATCCAGAGAGCAGTGCTGATATCTTATTCTACTCCACGTTCAAAAAGATGCAGTTAAGTGACAAGGCACTGCAACCATCAGAGGGAGAATTGGCAAGATTCTCAGGTGAAAGAGTTCTTGTATCAGGTTATGTATGGTTAAGAACAACACTGGGAGAACCCCCAAACTCCAAAACACTAGACATCCAGATATAGATGCATCCAAATGACGAAGATAAGACAGTGTTTGTAACCGACCAAGGTAATTTTTGCTATAAGGTAATGTCTTTCAAACTAAAAAAATGCAGGAGCAACTAATCAGAGACTAATGGCAAAATCTTTAAAAGTCAAATCAGACGAAACATCGAAATATACGTCGACGATATGGTGGCCAAGTCTAGTTCAGAGAAACAACACAAAGCCGACCTTCAGGAGATTTTCCAGTAACTCCGAACATACAATATGAGACTAAACCCAGAAAAATGCACATTTGGCATACAGAAAGGCAAAGTTCTCGGGTTTATGCTCACAAACAGAGGTATAGAAGCTAATCCCGATAAATGTCAAGCAGTTCTAAACATGCAGTCACTAAAAAGAATCAAGGAAATACAACGTCTAATAGGTTGCTTAGCCGCCCTATCCAGATTCTTACCAACAGCAGCCACTAGATCCTACCATTTCTTCAAAACCATGAAGAAGTTAGATAAGTTCGTTTGGACAGAAGATTGTGAAAAGGCATTCTCCAAATTCAAACATGTCATGGGGTCACCACCTATACTTAAAAAACCAGAACAAGGTAAACCACTCTTTGTATTCCTTTCAATTTCCACTAACACTATCAATTCTGTACTTGTAACAGAAACAGGAAAAGAGGAACACCCGGTGTATTTTGTAAGCAAAGTATTACAAAATGCCGAGCCAAGATACCCGATGATAGAAAAATTGGCATTCGGTCTAGTAATCACTGCTCGATGGTTGAGGCATTACTTTCAAACACACCTAATTATAGTTCGAATCGGTCATCCCCTACTATTCTTGCCTGAATGAGCCGAGGTATAGGTCGTCCTCTAGAAAAAGGTCAGCAAACTCCCCAGGTGGAACGTGATATACGTCGGCAGCTGGAGAACAGGGGAGGTGGGTACCTGCAAAGACACTCCAACGCACAAGTCAGTAAAGAGATATGTGTGTAAAACTTTGCTCTCAAAAAGATTGCATACCTCTTGAAGCTTTCCCCTCTCTCCTTATATCTGGTTGGATGAGGTTGATCATTTATCTGAGTCGTAACGTCTGGGAGGAAATTCATTACATATCCGACGTTATTGGATGAAAATTAATGCTGATTATTATGAATAGTCGGTTATGACCGAGGATTATGAGTTTCCAAGCTATAACTCGTAACTGGCATTTACTGGTCATATCACAGCCCCAAGTTTGGCCTGATTTGGAGGAGACAGGTTGAGCTTTTTAAACAGTTATTAACGAGTTATAGCTCGGTATATGGAGCCCTCAGATTAATGTGGATCATTGAAGTCTACCCTTGGTATGTGAAAAGACTTGGACACGTGTAACGGTGTTGAATCAATGCCTTTCATGGGTTGCTGTGTGGATTATTTATTATTTTTATGGGCTGGTGCAACTTCCAATGTTTATATCTAACCATCTAAAGTGGGATGTGTTTAACGGCTAGGATTCAATTATGGAACTGAAGAGTTGATTAAATGAGTGGCTAGGGTGTAATATTTCTACATGGTTAATGTGCTTGACTGGGAGGCATCTACAGAAGCTTTTAAGGAAGAATGAGTACAATAGGTTAGTAACTTTCCTTTGCCTTTTACCATTTCAAGTAACTTCCCTGTTTCAGTAAAAAAAGATGAGTGATAAAAAGAAAAAATTGCTACCCCAAGTCGAAGATAATGGGTCTTATGAATGGGTTGACAATGACATTCACATACGGGCTTCTCTATTTTTTGATAAGGAGAGTGTGAATAGAGTGAATTTGGCCAGGATAGTGAGACCTGGATTTCATCTAGAATTGTTGCCATGCAACTGGTCTGATCTCATTTTCCATAGGAGACATGATTTTGAAAGCTTTTATATGTATAGCTGTGTGATGGAAGAATTGCGTGTTAAGCTTCCTTTTTCCAGTTTTGAATGTGATGTGATGAAACAGATGAACTGCGCTGCTTCCCAAATCCACCCAAATGGCTGGGCCTTTATCAAATGTTTCCAAGTTCTGATGCAATTTTTTGAAATTAAAGTTGAAATGGAACTGTTCTTTTCCTTATTTCAAGCCAAAGGGGTGTGGAAGGGTCTGTGGATAAATCTGAATAGTACTCCAGGCTTTTCTGAAAAAACTATATAAATCGTCTTTCAAAGATTTTAAAGAAATATTTTTGAAAGTAAAGTTAGTAGACAAAGAGTTTCCATTTTACCTTGATGAACACTTGGGGGAAAAATTCCCAATGTATTGGTGTTGTCAACCACAGCACATATTGGGTCCTGAACTTATTAGTGGTCAAAATGAATGTATAATTTCGCTCCTGATTGAGATGGTGGATAAAGGTGGTTTGATATCTGTGTCTGAGTTGCTTCCTTGGGAGGAAGATAAATCAGCTGTATTAAATTACCTTGGTAAGAAAATTGAAAAATGTTTATTGTTGTTTATGTTTGTTATCTGATCTAATGATCACTTTTCCTTTATGTTACAACTGGTATATTTCCTGGAGTAACTGCTTCAAGCCTAGGATCCCGATTTAAGAGCAAAAACTTTGAAGGTTCCTCTTCCAACCTGGATAAGGTGGACAGTCGAGCAGAGGTCAACCAGCCCCCAGCAAAGAAAAAGGGAATTGTATTCAAAAAGAGAAAATCAGACGTGGTTATCCAGGATGGTGAACGGAGCAGGGATGAGGTGTTACAGCTTGAAGATTTATCAAGCTTTACCATAAGGCAAGAAAAATTGCATTCTTTTGAAAATGAAGGGGAAGGATCGTCGGTTTGGAGTCGAAAATTTCCCTTTAATGTCGTCGCAGATGAAGTCGTTCAATCCTCGACAGATATAACCCGGGTGGACGAGGTTGGGGATATAGGGGTTGACCAATTTCTGCAGGTTAGGCATATGCAAAAAAAATTCTTTGTTTTCTCTTTACAAAACATGATTCCTATGCTAATACTGATTCCTAAATTGTAGGTATTAGGATTTCGATTGGCTAGTATTGGTCGTAGTCAGGAGAAAAAACACAGAAGGCTAGTATGTGAGGCTTCTGAAATTGCTAATTTAAAGGAACAGTTAATGTTGAAGGATACAACTTTAACTGATTTGAAAAAGAAATTATCTGAATTAGAGGAGGAATTGAAAATGGAAAAGGAATGTCACGGGAAGGCTGCTGATTTGTTGAAAAAGAAAGAAAAAGACTTTACGGGTGTAAACGACCAAGTTGTTGAGTTAACTTAAAAAATGAAAGATTATGAAAGTAACAAAGAGGGGGGATATTCTGGATGCTTTCGCAGAAGGGTTTGAGCGAGCAGTTAAGCAGGCCAAGTTTCTCGTTCCTGATGGAGAATTTTCGTCTATGGATCCTAGTAAGGTAATCCGTGATGGTAAGCTTGTGGATGATGAAGAAACTGCTGAGGAGGGGGACGACAATTTGGCCGACTAATGCTTCCTTTAAACATATGTTATTATTTTAGTTTTTTTTTGTTAGTCGTGGAAGACTTTTATGTTTTGTTTTGGATCCTTTGCGGATAACGCTTTTGTGGGAATTGTAACTGTGAACTGTGGTACTTTTGTTAAGAATTTAGTGAATTAGGTTTTGATTTTTCCTAATCAGTTTTTATATAGGCATAAAAAGGCCTAATGACTATCTGTTACTATTTAAGCGTCGTTTAGCTCATTTTTGCGCATTCGTATTTTGGTAAGGCGACTTTTAGTATGATCAGTAGCTCATTTGAAGGATTATGGTGTCTGATAATTGTAAAATTGTTCGGATTTCAAAAGAAATATGCTATTTGCCAGAAGGTCTATAAAATGATTAAAATTTATTAAAAGCAGTACCTATACAACTTTATTCCAGGTAAACCAGCCTCATTAAAACCTCCCTGATCAAAAACCCTTTTCTGGGAAAAAAATCTAAAGGTAGGAAAAAGAGTACTAGCATGCTGCTTGTTAATTGTAATATTGCTTTAGAGAGTTGACATTCTATGTGTTGGGAATTTTGGTGCCGTCTAGCTGTTCCAGTTTATAAGCTCCTCGTCCAAGTATTTCATATACTCGGTACGGACCATCCCATGCTGCTGTGAGCTTTCCGTGGGAGGAGGGTCGGCGAGCCTGCTCAGTTTTCCTTAGAATTAAGTCGCCGACATTGAATGATCTTGGGAACACCTTCCGCGTATATCATTGGCTAAGTTGTTGTTGTAAAGCTCGGTGCCGAACATCTTCTGTTTCCCGATTCTCTTCGATTAGGTCAAGTTCTGCTTGCCTGGCTTGATCATGGTGCTCGGCTAATGTCCGCATCGAGTATTGAGACACTTCTATAGGAATCATGGCTTCAGATCCATATACCAAGAGAAATGGTGTTTCCTTAGTTGTCGAATGTGCTGTAGTATTGTATGCCCATAATACTTCAGGAACAAATTCGGCCCATAGGCCCTTTGCATTGTTGAGCTTTTTTCTTAATGCTTGTAGGATGACCTTATTAGCTGCTTCTGCTAACCCATTGGACTGTGGATGCTCCACAGAGGAAAAATGCTGTTTTATCTTTAAATTATGCAAAAAAATTTTGAAATTATGGTCGGTAAACTGTTGACCATTGTTAGATACAATGTGACCTGGTATACCAAATCTACATATTATATTTCTCCAAACAAAGCTTATCATCTGTGATGACGTGATTTTTGCCAAAGGCTGCGCTTCAATCCATTTAGAAAAATAATCGATTGCAACTATCAAATATTTCACCTATCTTGGGGCAGTGGGGAAAGGCCCGAGGATATCGATTCCCCATCTACTGAATGGCCAGCTTACCACTGAATGATGAAGCTGCTCGGCAGGTATGTTGATGATCGGGGAATGCTTCTGACAATTGTCACAAGTTCGAACTTTTTGACTGTTATCCTCCTATATTGTTGGCCAATAAAAACCAGCTCGGAGTATTTTCTATGCCAGGCTCCAAGCTCCAGAGTGTATTCCACAAATGCCTTCGTGAGCCTCGGATAAAACAAGGTCGGCCTCCGACCTGTCCAAACATTTTAATAGAGGTCGAGAATATTCTCGCCTATACAGAACATTATTTAACAAGGTGAAGAAAGAGGCTTGTCGCCTGAATTTGTTCTTATCTTTAACTTCCTCTGGGATGGAACCATGATGGAGGTATTGAATATAAGGCTGCTGCCAACTGTCTTCACTTATAATGTTTAAAATATTAAATGTATCAATGCTCGGCTTATCTAAAGTTGAATGCAAAAGCGTGGCAGTGTGTGCTTGTGTAGTCGCCAGCTTTGATAAAACATCTGCTCTGTGGTTTTGTTCTCTAGGTATATGAATAACCTCAACTTTGGAAAAACCATTTAGTAACTGTTGAACAACATCCAGGTATTTCAATAAAATTTGATCTTTTGTTTGAAAACTTTGATTCACTTGTTGAATGATTAACAACGAATCACAGTACACTTTTAAATTAGCAATATGTAAATCGGTTGCTAACCTGAGCCCAGCTATGAGGGCTTCGTATTCGGCCTGGTTATTACTGGCTTTGAATAAGAACCGGAGAGAATGTTCCAGAACTATGCCATCCGAGCTTTATAGTAGTATGCCTGCTCCAGCTCCTTGAGGGTTTGAAGCGCCATCTACGAACAAGGTCCATGCCTGGGCTTCATCTTTGGAGTATGAGTCCGTAAACTCAGCTACAAAATCGGCCAAGCATTGTGACTTAACAGATCCTCTGGGCTGGTACTGAATATCGAATTCTAATAGTTCAATAGACCACTTGATTAGTCGTCCTGCCAATTCAGGCTTAGAAAGTATCTGCCGAAGTGGTTGTCCGGTTCTGACGATGATTGTGTGACTCTGAAAATAAGGTCAGAGCCGTCTTGCAGAGAAAATTAATGCTAGGGCGAGCTTTTCGAGCCTTGGGTAACGAAGCTCTGTATTTTGTAGTGACTTGCTCACAAAATATACTGGCTACTGGACTTTGTTGCTTTCTGTAATAAGAACAGAGATAACGGCGACATCAGTTATAGACAAATATAGATATAATGGCTCGCCGAGCTTTGGTTTTTGTAAAACAGGTGGTTTTGAAAGAAATTGCTTTAAGCTCATGAATGCGGCTTCACAGTTTTCATCCCATGAAAAATTTTTTGTGTCATTCCTCAAGCCTGAAAAAAGTTAAAGGATTTGGATGCTAAGCACGGTAGAAATCTGGACAATGCTACTAATCTGCCTGTTAATCATTGAACCTCCTTTATCGTCATCAGACTGCGCATGTCAAGTATTGCTTGACACTTTTCTGGATTTGCTTCAATACCTCGGCCTGTCAGGATGAAGCTGAGGAATTTTCCCCTCCAAACACCAAAGGCGCATTTCTCGGGATTCAATCTCATGTTATATTTTTGGATCTGTGTGAATATTTCATCAATGTCTTGTATGTGGGGATGTCCGATCTTTGTCTTGACGACCATGTCGTTGACGTATACTTCAATGTTCCTACCTATTTGCTGCTCAAAGATCTTGTTCATTAATCTCTGGTATGTTGCACCTGCATTCTTTAAACCAAAAGGCATGACATTATAATAGTGATTACCATATTCAGTTATGAAGGCGATTTTTTCTTGGTCTGATGGATGCATAAGGATCTGGTTATAGCCAGAATATGCATCCATGAAACTCAAAGTGCCATAGCCACAAGAATTATCTACTAAAGTGTCAATGTAGGGTAAAGGATAAGCATCTTTAGGACAAGCCTTATTTAAGTCAGTAAAGTCGACGCACATGCGCCATTTACCGTTATTATTTTTTACCATAACGACATTGGCCAATCAAGTCATAAATTGGATCTCTCGGATGAACTGTGAGTCGATGAGTTTGTTGACTTCCGTCATGGAGGCCAATCATTTCTCGGTTCCGAGATTGCGTTTCTTTTGAGAAACTGGTCGGGCTGTTGACTCACTGCTAATTTATGTGTGATTACTGACGGATTGATCCCTGGCATATCCCGGGAAGTCCAGGCAAAGAGGTCAGCATTCTGGCATAATAAATTAATCAGCTTTTCCTTGTCCTCACTGTCGATTGATGTTCCGATAAAAGTGAACTTCGTTGGATCTTTGGTCAAGGTGACCTTTGTTAGATCTTCGTTTGGCGTGGGGCATTCTTGAAAGTCGGTCCTTGGGTCTAGCTCGGCTAGGTTTGGTTTGGTTTGTCAAGATGTCCTTGCCGGGCCAAGCGCTCTAGTATATCCTTAACAATTATACATTCGTCGGTTGTATGGCCGTGTTTCTGATGAAAGGTGCAGTATTTGGATTTGTCAATATTTTTTGGTTCAGGGTAACTGCCTGCCTTTCAGGGAGGTTTAACCAGCTTTGAGTTCAGTATCTCCTTAATAATGTCATCCCTCTTAGCGTTGAACTGGGTATATGATTCATAGCAAGGAACTGGTTTGAAGCTCTTCTTATTATCGTGAGGTTTTTCATCATCTTTGGTGGCCGATTTGTCTGCTTTTCGTGCCTGGCGGAGCTCCTCAATGTCTATCTGTCCCTTGGCTTTCTCACAAAACTCGGCCAAAGTTTTGGGCTTAGTGACGGCGATGGTCTCTTGGAATTTACCTGGGTGAAGGCCGCTTTTGATGGCATGAAGGTGAACTTCGGGGTGGATGTCGGGTATTTTCATAGCCACCTTCGTGAAACGGGTGATATAATCTTTTAGGCTTTCTTGTGGTCCCTGTTTAATGGTCGTTAAATAATCAAAATCATGGAGATATATTGCAGATGCTGCGAAATGGTCTTCAAATTGCTTAGCTAACTCTTGAAAACGTGATATAGAATCTACAGGCAAAGAGCAAAACCAGTCAAGTACAGGACCATCTAAGAAAGACGGGAAACAACGACATAAAATAGGATCAGATGCACCGTTAACAATCATAATAGATCAAAATTTTTTAACATGTTGCTTCGGGTCCCCCAAACCATCGTACGGAGTTAAAGTCGTCGGCAGGGTGAACTGTCTGGGAAGCTGAAAGTTCATTATGTCAGCTGTGAACGGCCCTGCAGAGTTGTCGGGCTTTTCTTCCTCATCATCGGGTTGGGCTCTTTCACTCTGATGGCCCCTGTCATTCTCACTCTGAGGTGTCTCAGAGACATGAGTTGGTGCCGATTGGTGCTCGTCATTCCCCTGCCGCTCGTGGTGATCGTTATTGTGCTCCAGGCGAGCATTAACTAGTTGCGCGATTTGGTTTTGCATTCTCTGATTCTCCTCCGCCATCTGTTGGTTTGCTTGTTAAAGCTCGGTCACCATCCATAGAAGCTCGGATGGGGTGGGAGGAAGAACATCAGCCATAGATAGTTACGAGGAATTCGGGGCTTATGACAAATGATATCTTAAGTTCGGCCCCACGGTGGGTGCCAAATATTCTTGCCTAAATGAGCCGAGGTATAGGTCGTCCTCCGGAAAAGGTCGGCGAACTCCCAGGCGAAACGTAATATACGTCGACAGCTGGAGAATAGGGGAGGTGGGTACCTGCAAAGACACTCCAACGCTCAAGTCAGTAAAGAGATATGTGTGTAAAACTTTGCTCTCGAAAAGATTGCGTACCTTCTGAAGCTTTCCCCTCTCTCCTTATATCTGGTTGGATGAGGTTGATCATTTTGTCTGAGTCGTAACGTCTGAGGAGGGAATTCATTGCATATCCGACGTTATTGGATGAAAATTAATGCTGATTATTATGAATAGTCGGTTATGACCAAGGATTATGCGTTTCCGAGCTATAACTCATAACTGACGTTTACTGGTCATATCACCTACGAAACATATTATCAAAGCCAGAGCTAGCAGGATGATTGACAAAATGGGTGATAGAGCTCTCTGAATTTGACATATTGGTGCACGAAATTGCAATCACACTTTTACAATCCCGCACAACTAACCAGCAAGTGCACTGGGTCGTCCAAGTAATACCTTACGTGAGTAAGGGTCGATCCCACGGAGATTGTCGGCTTGAAGCAAGCTATGGTTATCTTGTAAATCTTAGTCAGGATATCAGAAATTATCAGGATTGATTGTGAAAAGCAAAAGATCATGAAGTAAATACTTGTTTTGCAGTAATGGAGAATAGGTTGAGGTTTTGGAGATGCTACATCTTCTGAATCTCTGCTTTCCTACTGTCTCCTTCTTCAAGCACGCAAAGCTCCTTCCATGGCAAGCTGTATGCAAGGGTTTCACCGTTGTCAATGGCTACCTCCCATCCTCTCAGTGGAAATGTTCAACGCACCCTGTCACGGCACGGCTATCCATCTGTCGGTTCTCAATCAGGCCGGAATAGAATCCAGTGATTCTTTTGCGTCTGTCACTAACGCCCCGCCCTCAGGAGTTTGAAGCTCGTCACAGTCATTCAATCATTGAATCCTACTCAGAATACCACAGACAAGGTTTAGACCTTCCGGATTCTCTTGAATGCCGCCATCAGTTCTAGCTTATACCACGAAGATTCCGGTTAAAGAATCCAAGAGATATCTACTTAATCTAAGGTAGAACGGAGGTGGTTGTCAGGCACGCGTTCATAGTTGAGAATGATGATGATTGTCACGGATCATCACATTCATCCGATTTAAGAACAAGTGATATCTTAGAACGGAAGCAAGCATGATTGAATGAAAAACAGTAGTAATTGCATTAATCCATCAAGACACAGCAGAGCTCCTCACCCCCAACCATGGGGTTTAGAGACTCATGCTGTAGAAGATACAATGAGAAACGTGTAAAGTGTCATGAGGTACAGATACAATGTCAAAAGATCCTATTAATAGTAAACTAGTAACCTAGGGTATACATAAATGAGTAAATGACGTAAAAATCCACTTCTGGGTCCACTTGGTGTGTGCTTGGGCTGAGCAATGAAGCATTTTCGTGTAGAGACCTTTTCTGGAGTTAAACGCCAGCTTTTATGCCAGTTTGGGCGTTTAACTCCAAGTTTTATGCCAGTTCCAGCGTTAAACGCTGGAATTTCTGAGGCTGATTTGCCACGCCGGTTTGGGCCATCAAATCTTGGGCAAAGTATGGACTATCATATATTGCTGGAAAGCCCAGGATGTCTACTTTCCAACGCCGTTGAGAGCGCGCCAATTGGGCTTCTGTAGCTCGAGAAAATCTACTTCGAGTGCAGGGAGGTCAGAATCCAACAGCATCTGCAGTCCTTTTCAGTCTTTGAATCAGATTTTTGCTCAGGACCCTCAATTTCAGCCAGAAAATACCTGAAATCACAGAAAAACACACAAACTCATAGTAAAGTCCAGAAAAGTGAATTTTAACTAAAAACTAATAAAAATATACTAAAAACTAACTAGATCATACTAAAAACATACTAAAAACAATGCCAAAAAGCGTACAAATTATCCGCTCATCACAACACCAAACTTAAATTGTTGCTTGTCCCCAAGCAACTGAAAATCAAAATAGGATAAAAAGAAGAGAATATACTATAGACTCCAAAATATCAAGGAAACTTAGCTCCAATTAGATGAGCGGGACTAGTAGCTTTTTGCCTCCGAACAGTTTTGGCATCTCACTCTATCCTTTGAAGTTCAGAATGATTGTCATCTATAAGAACTCAGAACTCAGATAGTGTTATTGATTCTCCTAGTTAAGTATAATGATTCTTGAATATAGCTAATGTATGAGTCTTGGCTGTGGCCCAAAGCACTCTGTCTTCCAGTATTACCACTGGATACATACATGCCACAGACACATAATTGGGTGAACCTTTTCAGATTGTGACCCAGCTTTGCTAGAGTCCCCAATTAGAGGTGTCCAGGGTTCTTAAGCACACTCTTTTTGCCTTGGATCACAATTTTATTTCTTTCTCTTTTTTTTTTCGAAATTTTTTTTCTTGCTCCAAGAATCAATTTGATGATTTTTTCAGATCCTCAATAACAGTTCTCTTTTTCCATCATTCTTTCAAGAGCCAACAATTTTAACATTCTCAAAACAACAAATTCAAAAGACATATGCACTGTTCAAGCATTCATTCGGAAGACAAAAATTATTGTCACCACATCACACTAATTCAACTAGTTTCAAGGATAAATTTCGAAATCCTGTACTTCTTGTTCTTTTGTGATTAAAGCATTTTTCATTTAAGAGAGGTGATGGATTCATAGGGCATTCATAGCTTTAAGACATGAATTTTAAATTTTATTAATTATGAATTAAGAACAAGACTCAAAAATAGATATAAGATGAGACTAGAAAATAAAAATAGAAAACAAAAAAATTTAAACTAGGCTCCTAATGATAGAGGTTTTCACAGAGTTAGGACTCAACAACCTTGATTTTGAGAAGTGGATGCTCCCTCAGCTTGAGAGGAGAGCTTTTGGCGTTTCAACTCTTGGAGTTCACGCCCCTGCTTCTCTTGTTCCTTCAGTAATTTGCAGAGCATGCAGTTCTGATTCTGCTGTTCTTCCTTCAGTTGCTCCATAGTTTCTTGCAACTTGTTGATAGATGCTTCTAGGCTGGCCCAGTAGCCAATTTCAGGGAATTCAGGGAGGAACTCCTGCGCCCTCCTTTTGATAGAGTTGTCTTGCATTTGTCCCTCCATTGACTTCTTGGTGATTGGATGTTCAATGGGTATGAATTCATCTACTCCCATCTTCACCCCAGCCTCTTTACAGAGCAAGGAGATCAAGCTTGGGTAAGCCAATTTGGCTTCAGTGGAATTCTTATTTGCAATTGTGTAGATCTCACAAGCAATTACATGATGAACCTCCACTTCTTTTCCAAGCATAATACAATGAATCATCACTGCTCTCTTGATAGTGACCTCAGAACGGTTGCTAGTGGGCAATATGGAACGCCCAATGAAGTCTAGCCAACCTCTTGCAATTGGTTTGAGGTCTCCCCTCTTGAGTTGGTTTGGGACACCCTTATAATTGGTTATCCACTTAGTTCCAGGGAGGCATATGTCCTCTAGAACTTGATCCAACCCTTTATCTGCTCTCACCATTCTCCTATTAAAGGATTCAGGATCATCTTGCAGTTGAGGTAATTTGAAGATTTCTCTTATTTTGTCCAGATGGAAGTACATAACCTTCCCTCTGACCATGGTTCTGTAGGTATGGTAAGCAGTTCCAGTCATTCTCTGCTTATCTGTTAGCCACAGATTTGAGTAGAATTCCTGAACCATGTTCCTTCCAACCTTTATTTCAGGATTGGTTAGAACTTCCCATCCTCTGTTTCGAATTTGCTCTTGGATCCCCGGATATTCATCTTCTTTCAGATCAAATTTTACTTCCGGGATCACTGACCTCAGACCCATTATTTTGTGATAATGGTCTTCATGTTCTTTGGTTAAGAACTTCTCTTGATTCCAAAGATTCTTTGGATTATTCTCTTTCTTTCCTCTTAAATTGGTTTGTTTTCCCTTAGGAGCCATGATTTTGATGAATCTTGGCTTAGTGATCACGGAAAAGCACACCAAACTTAGAGGTTTGCTTGTCCTCAAGCAAAAGAAAGGAAAGAAGAGAGAGAGAGGAAGAGTAAATTCGAATGGTGTGGTGGAATGAGGGGGGCCAAACGTGTATTTATAAGGTGGGGGAGAGGAGATTTCGAAAAAAAGAAAAAAAATTGAAAGGAGATTTGAGAAGATATGGAAAGAAATTGAGAGAAGGGTGAGTTTTTGAACAAAATTTGGGAATAATTTGAGAGATTTGAAGAATGATTTTAGATTTTTGAAAATTTGAAAGTGAATGATGAGAGATTGAAATGTGTTTTTGTAGAAAAGTATGGGTAAGAAAAGGAAAGTTTGAAAAAAAATTTGATTTGAAAACAAAATTGTGGTCCCCCCACCTTTCTGGCGTTAAACGCCCAGAATGGCACCCATTCTGGCGTTTAACGCCCATTTGTTGCCCCTTTTGGGCGTTTAACGCCCAGCCAGGTGCCCTGGCTGGCGTTAAACGCCAGAATTCCTTTATCACTGGGCGTTTTTCTAAACGCCCAGGATGCTGCACACCTGGCGTTAAACGCCCAGAATGGTGCCCATTCTGGCGTTTAACGCCCAAAATGGCACCATTCCTGGCGTTAAACGCCCAGAATGGTACCCATTCTGGCGTTTAACGCCCAAAATGCCCCTTACTGGCATTTTTTCGCCAGTAAGCTGTTTTTCTCTGCTTTTTGAGCTGAGTCCTTCTGTAACTCTGTGAATTCCTTCATTTTTGATACTTGCCTCTGTAGGAACAAATCATATAACCTCCTAATGACTGGGTTGCCTCCCAGCAAGCGCTTCTTTACTGTCTTTAGCTGGACCTTTACTGAGAATCACTCAAGTCTCAGTTTTGAGCATTCATGCTCAAAATTGCCTTCAAGATAATGCTTGATTCTCTGTCCATTAACAATGAACTTTTTGTCAGAATCAATATCCTGAAGCTCAACATATCCATATGGTGACACTCCTGTAATCACATACGGACCCCTCCACCGGGATTTAAGTTTTCCTGGAAACAGTTTGAGCCTAGAGTTGAAGAGCAGAACTTTTTGTCCTGGCTCAAAGACTCTGGTTGACAACTTCTTGTCATGCCATTTCTTTGCCTTTTCTTTATAAATTTTTGCATTCTCAAAGGCATTGAGTCTGAACTCCTCTAGCTCATTTAACTGGAGTAATCTTTTTTCACCAGCTAACTGAGCATCCATGTTTAGGAATCTGGTTGCCCAGTAGGCTTTATGTTCCAGTTCCACGGGCAGATGACAGGCCTTCCCATACACCAGTTGGTATGGAGAGGTTCCTATAGGAGTCTTGAATGCTGTTCTGTATGCCCACAGAGCATCATCCAAGCTCTTTGCCCAATCCTTTCTCCGGGTTATCACAGTCCGTTCCAGGATTCTTTTTAGCTCTCTGTTAGAGACCTCAGCTTGCCCATTTGTCTGTGGATGATACGGAGTTGCCACTTTGTGGCTAATTCCATATCTAACCATAGCAGAGTATAGCTGTCTATTGCAGAAATGGGTGCTCCGTCACTGATTAGTACTCTGGGAACACCAAACCTGCTGAAGATGTGTTTCTGGAGGAATTTTAGCACGGTCTTGGTATCATTAGTGGGTGTAGCAATTGCTTCTACCCACTTAGATACATAGTCCACTACCACCAGAATGTAAGTGTTTGAGTATGATGGTGGGAATGGCCCCATGAAGTCAATTCCCCATACATCAAATAATTCTATCTCTAATATCCCTTGTTGAGGCATGGCATAACCGTGAGGCAAGTTACCAGCTCTTTGGCAACTGTCACAGTTACGCACAAACTCTCGGGAATCTTTATAGAGAGTGGGCCAGTAGAAGCCACATTGGAGGACTTTAGTGGCTGTTCTCTCACTTCCAAAATGTCCTCCATACTGTGATCCATGGCAGTGCCATAGGATCCTTTGTGCTTCTTCTCTGGGTACACATCTGCGGATCATTCCGTCTGCACATCTCTTAAAGAGATATGGCTCATCCCATAGGTAGTACTTGGCATCTGAAATCAATTTCTTTCTTTGCACTCTGCTGTACTCCTGGGGTATGAACCTCACAGCTTTATAGTTTGCAATATTTGCAAACTATGGAGCTTCCTGAATGGCAAAGAGTTGCTCATCTGGGAAGGTCTCAGAGATCTCAGTAGAAGGGAGGGACGTCCCAGCTACTGGTTCTATTCGGGACAGATGATCAGCTACTTGGTTCTCTGTCCCTTTTCTGTCTCTTATTTCTATATCAAACTCTTGCAGAAGCAACACCCATCTTATAAGTCTGGGTTTTGAATCCTGCTTTGTGAGTAAGTATTTAAGAGCAGCATGGTCAGTGTACACAACCACTTTGGATCCCACTAGATAGGATCTAAACTTGTCAATGGCATAGACCACTGCAAGTAACTCTTTTTTTGTGGTTGTGTAATTCTTCTGTGCGTCATTTAGGACACGGCTGGCATAATAAATGACGTGCAGAAGCTTGTTATGCCTCTGTCCCAACACTGCACCAATGGCATGGTCACTGGCATCACACATTAGTTCAAATGGCAATGTCCAATCTGGTGCAGAGATGACTGGTGCTGTGACCAGCTTAGCTTTCAGGGTCTCAAATGCCTGCAGACATTGTGTGTCAAACACAAATGGTGTGTCAGCAGCTAGCAGGTTACTCAAAGGTTTTGCAATTTTCGAAAAATCCTTTATGAACCTTCTGTAGAATCCTGCATGCCCCAGAAAGCTTCTGATTGCCTTAACATTGGCAGGTGGTGGTAATTTTTCAATTACCTCTACCTTTGCCTTATCCACCTCTATTCCCCTGCTTGAAATCTTGTGCCCAAGGACAGTTCCTTCAGTCACCATAAAGTGACATTTCTCCCAATTTAAAACCAGGTTAGTCTCTTGGCACCTTTTCAGGACAAGTGCTAGGTGATTAAGACAGGAGCTGAATGAGTCTCCATATACTGAGAAGTCATCCATGAAGACTTCTAGAAATTTCTCTACCATATCTGAGAAGATAGAGAGCATGCACCTCTGAAAGGTTGCAGGTGCATTGCACAGACCAAAAGGCATCCTTCTGTAGGCAAACACGCCAGAAGGGCAAGTAAATGTTGTTTTCTCTTGGTCCTGAGGGTCTACTGCAATTTGGTTGTAGCCTGAATAGCCATCCAAAAAGCAGTAATAATCATGACCAGCTAGTCTTTCTAGCATTTGGTTTATGAATGGTAAAGGAAAATGATCCTTTCTGGTGGCTGTATTGAGCCTTCTGTAGTCAATACACATACACCACCCTGTGACTGTTCTTGTAGGAACCAGTTCATTTTTTTCATTATGAACCACTGTCATGCCTCCCTTTTTGGGGACAACTTGGACAGGGCTCACCCAGGGGCTATCAGAAATAGGATAAATAATCCCAGCATCTAGTAATTTAGTGACCTCTTTCTGCACCACCTCCTTCATGGCTGGATTTAGCCTCCTTTGTGGTTGGACCACTGGTTTGGCATTATCCTCCAACAGGATCTTGTGCATGCATCTAGCTGGGCTAATGCCCTTGAGATCACTTATGGACCACCCAAGAGCTGTCTTGTGTGTCCTTAGCACTTGAATCAGTGCTTCCTCTTCCTGTGGATTTAAAGCAGAGCTTATAATCACTGGAAAAGTGTCACCCTCTCCCAGAAACGCATACTTCAGGGATGGTGGTAGTGGTTTGAGTTCATGTTTGGGAGGCTTATCCTCCTCCTGAGGAATTTTCGAAAATTCCTTTGTTTCCACTGATTCTTCTTGATCAGGTTGAGCATCTTTGAAGATGTCCTCAAGCTCTGATTCTAGGCTTTCAGTCATATTGATCTCTTCTACCAGAGAGTCAATAATGTCAGGGCCCATGCAGTCATTTGGTGTGTCTGGATGCTGCATAGCTTTTACAGCATTCAACTTGAACTCATCCTCATTGACTCTCAGGGTTACTTCCCCTCTCTGTACATCAATGAGAGTTCGTCCAGTTGCTAGGAAAGGTCTTCCTAGAATGAGAGTTGCACTCTTGTGCTCCTCCATTTCCAGCACCACAAAGTCAGTTGGAAAGGCGAATGGCCCAACCTTGACAATCATATCCTCTATTATGCCTGATGGATATTTAATGGAGCCATCAGCAAGTTGGAGGCATATCTGGGTTGGTTTGACTTCTCCAGTCAACCCAAGCTTTCTGATAGTGGATGCAGGTATTAGATTGATGCTTGCTCCAAGATCACACAGGGCTGTCTTGGTGCAAGCACCTTCTAATGTGCATGGTATCATAAAGCTTCCTGGATCTTGAAGCTTTTCTGGTAAGCTTTTTAGAATGACTGCACTGCATTCTTCAGTGAGAAACACTTTTTCAGTTTCTCTCCAATCCTTCTTATGACTTAAGATTTCTTTCATGAACTTAGCATAAGAAGGTATTTGCTCAAGTGCCTCTGCAAACGGAATCTTTATTTCAAGAGTCGTGAGATAGTCTGCAAAGCGGGCAAATTGCTTATCCTGTTCCGCTTGGCGGAGTTTTTGAGGATAAGGCATCTTGGCTTTATATTCTTCAACCTTAGATGCTGCAGGTTTATTCCTTACAGAAGTGGTTAAAGAAGCCTTGTTAGAGGGATTACTGTCAGCACTCTCAGGTGTCTGATCCTCCCTTGGCGTTTGAACGCCAGGATTGGGTGGAAAATGGGCGTTTAACGCCAACTTTTCCCCCTTTTCTGGCGTTTGAACGCCAGAACTGGGCAGGGAATGGGCGTTTAACGCCAGCTTTCCCCCCTTTTCTGGCGTTTGAACGCCAAAAGTGTTCCTCTCTGGGCTCTTACTGTCCTCAGAGGGATTTTGAACAGTGGTTTGGTTATCCTCTGTCAATTGTTCCTTATTTGGCTTTTTGCTCTTTTGAGCAGTGTTATTCAGTGTCTTCCCACTCCTCAGTTGAACTGCTTGGCATTCCTCTGTTATTTGTTTAGATATTTGCTGTTTAGCTTGATTCAACTGCAGTTCCATGTTCTTGTTAGCAACTTTAGTTTCATGGCGCATCTCTTTAAATTCTGCTAACTGTTCTCTCATCAGGAGCAATTGTTGATTAAGCTCAATCATCTGTTCTTGAGGATTAGGATCAGTGGCTAGTGCCATGACTTCCTCTTTTGGAGAGAACTCATTGCTAGAGTACAAATATTGATTTCTAGCAACAGTGTCTATAAGCTCTTGAGCTTCTTCAATTGTCTTCTTCATGTGGATAGATCCACCAGCTGAGTGATCTAAAGACATCTGAGCTTTTTCTGTGAGCCCATAGTAGAAGATGTCTAGCTGTACCCACTCTGAAAACATTTCAGAGGGGCATTTTCTTAGCATACCTCTATACCTCTCCCATGCATTATAAAGGGATTCATTATCCTCTTGTTTAAAGCCTTGGATGTCCAGCCTTAGCTGTGTCATCCTCTTTGGAGGGTAAAAGTGATTCAGGAATTTGTCTGATAACTGTTTCCATGTCTTTATGCTTGCTGTAGGTTGGTTATTCAACCACCTTTTAGCTTGATCTTTTACAGCAAATGGAAACAGTAATAGTCTGTAGACATCCTGATCCACCTCTTTATCATGTACTGTGTCAGCAATTTGTAGGAACTGTGCCAAAAACTCAGTAGGCTCTTCCTGTGGAAGACCGGAATACTGGCAATTTTGCTGCACTATGATAATGAGTTGAGGATTTAGCTCAAAGCTGCTTGCTTTGATGGGAGGTGTACAAATGCTGCTCCCATATGCAGCTGTAATGGGATTAGCATATGACCCCAGAGTCCTTCTGGACTGATCAATCCCACTTAGGTCCATAATGGATAAAGGGAAATGATATGGATTCACAAGCAAAGTATATATATATTTTTTTTGAATTAAACGAAAAAAATAAAATAAAATAAAAAATAAAATAAAAATTTGAAAATTAAAAAGAAAATAAAATCAAAGCAAATTGAGAACTGAATCAATTAGTCAATTAAAAAGATTTTGAAAATAGCAATTAAAAAGATATGATTGAAAAATTTTTATAAAAAAGATTTGATTTTTTTTTTGAAATGAGGAAAGAGAAAAACAACAAAATGACACCAAACTTAAAATTTTTAGAAAATCAAACACAAATTTTTCGAAAATTTTAAGGGAAAAACACAAAGAGGACACCAAACTTAGAAGTTTTACGGATCAAAAAGGGACTAAAGACATGCAAATTCGAAAATTAAAAGAAAAACAAAAGCATGCAATTGACACCAAACTTAAAATATGAAACTAGACTCAACTAAAAGACTCTAAACCAACAAAATTAAAACAGTCCTAATCTAAGCAACAAGATAAGCCGTCAGTTGTCCAAACTCGAACAATCCCCGGCAACGGCGCCAAAAACTTGGTGCACGAAATTGCAATCACACTTTTACAATCCCGCACAACTAACCAGCAAGTGCACTGGGTCGTCCAAGTAATACCTTACGTGAGTAAGGGTCGATCCCACGGAGATTGTCGGCTTGAAGCAAGCTATGGTTATCTTGTAAATCTTAGTCAGGATATCAGAAATTATCAGGATTGATTGTGAAAAGCAAAAGATCATGAAGTAAATACTTGTTTTGCAGTAATGGAGAATAGGTTGAGGTTTTGGAGATGCTACATCTTCTGAATCTCTGCTTTCCTACTGTCTCCTTCTTCAAGCACGCAAAGCTCCTTCCATGGCAAGCTGTATGCAAGGGTTTCACCGTTGTCAATGGCTACCTCCCATCCTCTCAGTGGAAATGTTCAACGCACCCTGTCACGGCACGGCTATCCATCTGTCGGTTCTCAATCAGGCCGGAATAGAATCCAGTGATTCTTTTGCGTCTGTCACTAACGCCCCGCCCTCAGGAGTTTGAAGCTCGTCACAGTCATTCAATCATTGAATCCTACTCAGAATACCATAGACAAGGTTTAGACCTTCCGGATTCTCTTGAATGCCGCCATCAGTTCTAGCTTATACCACGAAGATTCCGGTTAAAGAATCCAAGAGATATCTACTTAATCTAAGGTAGAACGGAGGTGGTTGTCAGGCACGCGTTCATAGTTGAGAATGATGATGATTGTCACGGATCATCACATTCATCCGATTTAAGAACAAGTGATATCTTAGAACGGAAGCAAGCATGATTGAATGAAAAACAGTAGTAATTGCATTAATCCATCAAGACACAGCAGAGCTCCTCACCCCCAACCATGGGGTTTAGAGATTCATGCTGTAGAAGATACAATGAGAAACGTGTAAAGTGTCATGAGGTACAGATACAATGTCAAAAGATCCTATTAATAGTAAACTAGTAACCTAGGGTATACAGAAATGAGTAAATGACGTAAAAATCCACTTCTGGGTCCACTTGGTGTGTGCTTGGGCTGAGCAATGAAGCATTTTCGTGTAGAGACCTTTTCTGGAGTTAAACGCCAGCTTTTATGCCAGTTTGGGCGTTTAACTCCAAGTTTTATGCCAGTTCCAGCGTTAAACGCTGGAATTTCTGAGGCTGATTTGCCACGCCGGTTTGGGCCATCAAATCTTGGGCAAAGTATGGACTATCATATATTGCTGGAAAGCCCAGGATGTCTACTTTCCAACGCCGTTGAGAGCGTGCCAATTGGGCTTCTGTAGCTCCAGAAAATCCACTTCGAGTGCATGGAGGTCAGAATCCAACAGCATCTGCAGTCCTTTTCAGTCTTTGAATCAGATTTTTGCTCAGGACCCTCAATTTCAGCCAGAAAATACCTGAAATCACAGAAAAACACACAAACTCATAGTAAAGTCCAGAAAAGTGAATTTTAACTAAAAACTAATAAAAATATACTAAAAACTAACTAGATCATACTAAAAACATACTAAAAACAATGCCAAAAAGCGTACAAATTATCCGCTCATCACATATCATATCAATCACGAAGATCACCTAAAGCAGAAGCATTGGCTAACTTCATCTCAGAATTCACAGAAAAAGAGGATCGCATTAAAACATGGGAATTATACATAGACAGAGCATCAAATTAAAACGGATGTGGAGTAGGAATCCTCCTAAAAGACAATAATGGAGTCCATGCCGAACAGTCAATAAAGTTTCTTTTTGAAACAACCAATAACCAGACCGAGTATGAAGCTCTACTGGAAGGCCTAAGGTTAGCCAAGGAAGTAGGGGTTTCCAGTTTAAAAGTACATTGTGACTCCCTCCTTGTGGTAGAACAGGTAAATGGTCATTTTCAGGTATGAGATTCACTTCTAGAAAAATATTTGAACTCGGTCAAAACCATAATGAAATTTTTTCAAAATTTTGAAATACTGCATATACCTAAAGAACAAAATTGCAGGGTCGATATTTTATCCAAATTAGCTACATATAGGGTAACAGATCAAACAAAAAATTGAACCATCTTACACTAACGGAATCCAGTTTAGATACAAAATTTGTTTTAAGTATGTCACAGGAAGAAGATTGGCGAAGCGCATTTATTCACTACTTAAAAAGCGGAGAAATACCCGAGGGTGAAAACCCAAGGACATTCAAATACAAAGCAAACCAGCATACCTTATTAGGGGCGGACCTATACATGCGAGGTATATTCCAACCTCTTCCGAAATGCCTTGGCCGAGCAGAAGCAGAAACCGCCATGGACAAGCTACATGATGGGATCTTCGGACACCATACCAGAAGTAGAAGTTTGGCCACAAAAATACTCTGAGCAAGATACTTTTGGCCGACGTTAAGAAAAGATTGCAGAAATAAGGTACAAAACTGCGATGCATGTCAGAGATGCACCCCGCACATCCACAACCCAGCCGAGCTATTACATACCTCAGACGTCAGCTGGCCGTTTCACAAATGGGGGATGGACATACTCAAACTATTCCCATTATCAACAGGACAGGTAAAGTTCCTTTTAGTAGCTGTTGATTACTTCACAAAATGGATAGAAGCATAGCCTCTTACCAAAATAACAGCAGAAAAGGTACAAAATTTCATTTGGAAATCAATTATATGTAGATTTGGTTTACCTAGGGAAATCATATTTGATAATGACAGACAATTTACAGATAAAAGATCCCATCATATCTAACCGACCTGCATATCAAACATTGTTTTTCCTCTGTCGAATACCCACAAACCAATGGGCTCGCGGAGGTGGCTAACAAAGTTATCTTGGAGGCCTTAAAAAAGAAATTGACAGATGCTAAGGGACGATGGGCCGAGCTTATACCGGAAGTGTTGTGGAGTTATAACACAACACCCCACACAACAACAAATGAAAGCCCATTCCGACTAGTCTATGGTGCAAACTGTATGATACCCATCGAGATTAGCCAAGAGTCCAATTGGACCGAATACTTTGATGAGCGGATAATTTATACGCTTTTTAGCATTATTTTTAGGAAGTTTTTAGTAAGTTTTAGTTACTTTTTAGTATATCTTTATTAGTTTTTATGCAAAAATCATATTTCTAGACTTTACTATGAGTTTGTGTATTTTTCTGTGATTTTAGGTATTTTCTGGCTGAAATTGAGGGACCTGAGCAAAAATCTGATTCAGAGGCTGAGAAAGGACAGCAGATGCTATTGGATTCTGACCCTCCTGCACTCGAAGTGGATTTTATGGAGCTATAGAAGTCCAATTGGCGTGCTCTTAACTGTGTTGGAAAGTAGACATCTTGGGCTTTCCAGTAATTTATAATAGTTCATACTTTATCCGAGATTTGATGGCCCAAACTGGTGTCCAAACACCCACTAGAGACCCTTCTCTGGCATAAAATGCCAGAACTGGCACCAAAGCTGGAGTTAAACGCCCAAACTGGCACCCAAGCTGGCGTTTAACTCCAAGAAGAGCCTATGCACGTGAAAGCTTCAATGCTCAGCTCAAGCACACACTAAGTGGGCCCCGGAAGTGGATTTCTGTACTATCTGCACTTAGTTACTCATTTTCTGTAAACCTAGTTTACTAGTTTAGTATAAATATCACTTTTTACTATTGTATTCATATTTTTGGATGACTTTTCGATCCTTTGATCAGGTCTTCTTCCCCTATTTTTGAATTCTTATGCCATTTGGGAGGCTGGCCATTCGGCCATGCCTAGACCTTTTGTTCTTATGTATTTTCAACGGTGGAGTTTCTACACCTCATAGAATAAGGTGAGGAGCTCTGCTGTTCCTCATGAATTAATGCAAGTACTATTATTTTTCTTTCAATTCGCACCTACTTCTTCTCCAAGATATACTCTCGTACTTAATTCAGTTAAGTTAGACTGAAGGGGTGATCCGTGACAATCACCCACTATCTTCAGTACTCGCTTAGCTAAGATCCGCGTGCCTGACAACCACAAGCGGTCTACATGATGTTCAACGTAGTCATTGGATGCCAGCTGGAGTATATTCTCTTGGGTCTCTGATCCATGCGTTTGACTAGCATCTCCTGGCAACAGAGCATTAAAATTAGTGAGATCAGAACCTTCGTGGGATAGGCTAGAAATAATTGGCAGCATTCCTGAGATCCAAAAAGTCCAAATCTTGTCTGTGATATTCCGAGAAGGATCTGGGAGGGGATGACTATGACGAGCTTCAAACTCACGATTGTTGGGCACAGTGACAGTGCGCAAAAGGATCAATGGATCTTATTCCGATACAAGTGAGAACTGACAGATGATTAGCCCTGCGGTGAGAACCGTAGCCAGACCATTTTCACTGAGAGAACGGATGGTAGCCATTGAAAATGGTGATCCACCAACTTACAGCTTGCCATGGAAGGGAGGATGCATGATTGGAGGAAGACAACAGGAAAGCAAAGATTCAGAAGGAACAAAGCATCTCCAAACGTTTATCTGAAATTCCCACCAATGAATTACATAAGTATCTTTATCTTATTTTATGTTTTATTTATCTGTTAATTATCAAAACCTCATAACCATTTGAATCCGCCTGACTGAGATTTACAAGATGACCATAGCTTGCTTCAAGCCGACAATCTCCGTGGGATCGACCCTTACTCACGTAAGGTATTACTTGGACGACCCAGTGCACTTGCTGGTTAGTTGTGCAGAGTTGTGAAAAGTGTGATCACAATTTCGTGCACCAAGGTTTTGCTGCCGTTGCTGGGGATTGTTCGAGTTTGGACAACTGACGGTTCATCTTATTGCTTAGATTGGGTAATTTTAGTTTTATTTTCGAAAAATACAAAAAAATTTAATAAAATCATAAAAACAAAAAAATATAAATAAAAATATTTTGTGTTTCTTGTTTGAGTCTAGTGTCAAATCCTAAGTTTGGTGTCAATTGCATGTTCTCAATTTTCCTAGGTTTTCGAAAAACTTCATGCATTGTGTTCTTCTGTGATCTTCGAGTGATTCTTTATGATTTCCTTTGCTTGATATTATGATTTTCCTATTTTGTGTTTTATGTTGTTTTTCTCTCTTTTCATTAAAAATTCAAAAACAAAAAATATATATTTTCAAGTAAATAATACAGAGAAATGAAGATTTAGAACATAAAGCAGAAGAATCACAGAGAAAAAGAGCTCACTGGCAATAAAACGCCAGTAAAGAGGCACTTTGGGCGTTAAACGCCAGAATGGCTATCATTCTGGGCGTTTAACGCCAGTAAAGCTATCATTCTAGGCGTTAAACGCCAGAATGGGTAGCATTCTGGGCGGTTAACGCCAGAAATGGCAGCATTCTGGGCGTTTAAAAAAATGCCCAGTAAAGAAGGATTTCTGGCGTTTAACGCCAGCCAGGGTATCTGGCTGGGCGTTAAACGCCCAAAGAGGTAGCATTCTGGGCGTTAAATGCCAGAATGGATAGCATCTTGGGCGTTTAACGCCAAGATGACATAGGGGAGGTAATTTCGTTTTAAATTCAATTTTTTTTTCAAATTTTCATGTTTTAATTCATAATTTTAAAATCTTATCTTTCCACATTTTCAAAAGTCCTTGCTAACAGTTAATGTTTTGATTCAAAAAATTGCAACTTTGTTACTTTCTTGTTAGGAAAGGTTCAACCTTTGAATTTTAGAATCATATCTTTTAATTTCTTGTTAGTCAAGTCATCAATTTTAAAAATCAAATCTTTTTCAATCATATCTTTTCAATCATATCTTTTTAAAATCAAATCTTTTTCAATCATATCTTTTTCAAATTTTGATTTCAAAATCTTTTTTCTGACTTCTTCTTTTCAAAATTATTTTCAAATCTTTTTCAACTAATTACTATTTATTATCTTTTTCAAAACCAACTAACCACTTTTCCACTTCCAATTTTCGAAAATCACTAACCTTTTTTTAAATCTTTTTAATTAACTACTTATTTTAAATTCAATTTTCAAATACTCTCTCTCCCATCTCTTTCTATTTATTTGCTAACACTTCTCTTCTACTTATAATTCGAACCCTCTCTCACTCTCTCTGTGTGTTCGAATTTTTCTCATTCTCTCTCTACCCATTCCTCTATTCTTCTTTTCTTTTGACACCTCAAGGAATCTCTATACTGTGACATAGAGGATTCCACTACTCCCTTTGTTCTCTTCTTTTTCATATGAGCAGAAACAGGGATAAAAATATTCTTGTTGAAGCTGATCCTGAACCTGAAAGGACTCTGAAGAAGAAGTTAAGAGAAGCTAAAGCACAACACTCCGGAGAGGACCTTACAGAAAAATTCAAAAAGAAGTAGACATGGCAGCCGAACCCAACAACAATGCCAGGGATGCAAGGAAGATGCTTGGTGACTATGCTGCACCAACTTCCAATTTCTATGGAAGAAGCATCTCAATTCCTGCCATTGGAGCAAACAACTTTGAGCTTAAACCTCAATTAGTTTCTCTAATGTAGCAGAATTGCAAGTTTTATGGACTTCCATCGAAAGATCCTCATCAATTCTTAGCTAAATTCTTGCAGATCTGTGATACTGTTAAGACCAATGGGGTTGATCTCGAGGTCTACAGACTTATGCTTTTCCCCTTTGCTGTGAGAGACAGAGCTAGAACATAGTTAGACTCATAGCCTAGAGAAAGCCTGAACTCTTGGGACAAGCTAGTCAATGCTTTCTTGACCAAATTTTTTGCACCTTAAAAGATGAGCAAGCTCAGAGTGGATGTCCAAACCTTCAGACAGAAGGAAGGTGAATCCCTCTATGAAGCTTGGGAAAGATACAAGCAATTAACCAAAAGGTGTCCTTCTAACATGTTTCCAGAATGGAGCATCATATGTATATTCTATGATGGTCTGTTTGAAATATCCAAGATGTCATTGGACCATTCTATTGGTGGATCCCTTCATCTGAAAACACTAGCAGAAGCCCAGGAACTCATTGAGATGGTTGCAAATAACCAGTTCATGTATACTTCTGAAAGAAATCCTGTAAACAATGGGATGACTCAGAAGAGAGGAGTTCTTGAGATTGATACTATGAATGCCATATTGGCTCAGAATAAAATATTGACTCAACAAGTCAATATGATTTCTCAGAATCTGACTGGATTGCAAGCTGCATCTGGTAGTGCTAAAGAAGCCTCCTCTGAAGGAGAAGCTTATGACCCTGAGAATCCTACAATAGAAGAGGTGAATTACATGGGAGAATCCTATGGAAACACCTATAATCCTTCATGGAGGAATCATCCAAATTTCTCATGGAAGGATCAACAGAAGCCTCAACAAGGCTTCAACAACAATAATGGTGGGAGAAATAGGTTTGGCAATAGCAAACCTTTTCCATCATCTTCTCAGCAACAGACAGAGAATTTTGAACAGAGCCTCTCTGGCTTAGAAAACATAGTCTCTGATCTATCTAAAGCCACTCTCAGTTTCATGAATAAAACAATGTCCTCCATCAGAAATTTGGAGGCACAAGTGGGTCTGCTGAGTAAAAGAGATACTGAAACTCCTCCTAGTACTCTCCCAAGCAATACAGAAGAGAATACCAAAAGAGAGTGCAAGGCCATAACTACAACCACAATGGCCGAACCTGGAGAGAGTGAAAAGACAGTGATTCCCAGTGAAGAAGACCTCAAGGGATGTCCACTGACCAATAAGAAGTTCCCTATTGAGGAACCAAAGGAATCCGAGGCTCCTACAGAGACCATAGAGATTCCATTGAACTTACTATTGTCATTCATAAACTCTGATGAATATTCTTCCTCTGAAGAGGACGAAGACACAGTTGAAGAGCAAGTTGCTCAGTATCTAAGAGCAATCATGAAGCTGAATGCCAAGTTATTTGGTAATGAGACTTGGGAGGATGAACCTCCATTGCTCATCAATGAACTGAATACATGGATTCAGCAGACATTGCCTCAAAAGAAACCGGATCCCGGAAGGTTCTTAATACCTTGCACCATAGGCACCATGAACTTTGAAAAGGCTCTGTGTGACCTGGGGTCAGGTATCAACCTCATGCCACTCTCTGTAATGGAGAAACTAGGGATCTTTGAGGTACAAGCTGCAAGAATCTCATTAGAGATGGCAGACAAATCAATGAAACAGGCTTAGGGACTTGTAGAGGATGTCTTAGTGAAGGTTGAAGGCCTTTACGTCTGATGAGAGGATTTTTGCTAGTAAAGAATTTCATAAAAACAGTCGCGTTGTAGATATAGTCTCTAAACCGACAGAAATCCCTTCGTACAAACGTTTTGGTTGTCACAAGTAACAAACCCCTTTTAAAATTGATAACCGAGTATTTAAACCTCGGGTCGTCTTCTCAAGGAATTGCAGGGAGGTATGTTCTTATTATTGGTTATGAAAAAGGTAAAATTGGGGTTATGAAAGTAAGGTGGGAATATGTTATATGACAAGTAAAATAAAATAATAATAACTGTAAAATAAACCTTTGGCAAGGTACAAGAACTAGAAGTCCTATCCTAGTTATCCTTATCAATTGTGATGAGAATTGGATTTTTCTTCCACTTTGTTAACCTCTAACTATGAAGGTAAGTTAAGTGGATGAATTCCAATTTTCAATTAACAATGAGTTTAATAACTCAAGAGTCACCAGTTATTTAACCAAAGCCAAAAGGAAAACTATTTACTCGAATGAAAATAATTTGGATAAGTACCAACAACATAAATTAAAGAAAGCAATCAAAGATCTGAAATACCTCAAATAACATTAATTAAGAAAATCAATCCAAAGTATTTTAAAATAAAAGGGAAGCTTAAAACAAAGAAACATTAAACCTGGATCGAGAGTCACTCCTAAAAATAAGAGAAGTCCTAAATCCTAAATCCTAAAGAGAGAGGAGAGAACCCCTCTCAAAACTAGATCTAAATCATGAAAAGTGAATTATGAGTGCATGATGAGTCTCTGCAAGTTCCCTGACTTTAATCTGTGTTTCTGGGCCGAAAACTGGGTTGAAATGCGGCCCAGAATCTCTGCCAGCGACTTTTGTAATTCTGCAGATCGCGCATGTCACGTGTCCGCGTCGTCCACGCATTCGCGTCATATATGCAGCTTCCAATCCGCGCGGTCGCGTCAGGCACGCGATCGCGTCACTCCAATTTCTTCCATTTCACGCGGTCGCGTGAGCCATGCGACCGCGTGACTTCTCGCTGGTCACCTCCTCGATTCCTTGTGTTCCTTCCATTTTTGCACACTTCCTCTTCATCCTCTAATCCATTCCTGCCCTATGAAGCCTGAAACACTTAACACACAGATTAAGGCATCGAATAGTAATAAGAGAGAATTAAGATTAGCTAAATTAAGACCAAAGAAGCATGTTTTCAATCATGTAATAATTTTAGGAAGGAAATATAAATACATGCTAAATACATGAAGAAGTGGGTAAAGATCATGATAAAACCATACAATTAAACACATTGTAAACCATAAAATAGTGGTTTATCAACCTCCCCACACTTAAACATTAGCATGTCCTCATGCTAAACTCAAGGAGACCAAATAAATGAGTAGGGAAAGGCAAGATTCATGCAATGCAACCTATGAATGTGAATGCAACTACATGCAAAGATGATTCTACCTTCTTGGTGAAAAAGCAAATAATTCTTTCAAGAACAAGTATGAACTGGATTTCACTAATTCAAATCACAAAATACAATACAAATAACTTGCAAGAAAAAGATAGCTCATGAAAGCAGGGAACATAGAATTGAGCACTGAACCCTTACTGGTAGTGTATATCATTATAACTCTCAAGTGTCTAGGGTCAATTCTCTTAATTCTCTACTAATCTTGCTTTCTATAGCTTGCTCTTCATCTAACACTCAACAAAATTTTAATGCACCAATACACAAATCAAGAGGTCTTTCAAAGGTTGTAATGGGGTTAGGGTCAAGGTAGGATTGTATTTGGTCAAGTGGACTAAAATCTGAATCCTTAATTAACATAAACTTTCCACCTAACTTAAGACAATCCATTTAATTAAAATGCAAAATCTAACTTCCCATTAACTGTGCTTTCCACATGTTCATGCATCCTAACATTGAGTTTAGTACATATGCATTAATACCAACACTTACTTTGGGGCATTTTGTCCCCTTTTATTGATTGCTCTTTTCTTTTTCTTTTTTTTCTTTTTTTTTTCTCAATGCATATGATTAAAGTATTGAATGCAATAATATGTGCTCAACTATTATTTTGCACATTTTCACTAAAATATACAACACCCAATTATTCAAACCAAATAATTTCAAACCCAACTTCCCCACACTTAAATCATGAGCACTTTTACTAGTCTAAGCTAACCAAGGATTCAAATTAAGGACATTATTGTTTTCCACTTAGAGTTAGTAATGAGCTAAAGTAAAGAACAAATGGGTATATTAGGCTCAAATTGGTTTGCAAAGGATAATGAAAGGGTAAAGCTATATGGGTATATAAGCTTAGTGAAACAAAGGCCTCAATCATATCAGTGCATGCATACATTAAACAATGGAAATATAGAATTAAGCAAGACAAAGATCACAATTTTAGAGAGAAAAACACACACCAAAAATAAAATATTGATTGATAAAATGCAACCAATCAAATAGGCTCAAAATCTCACTGGTTTTGTGTGTTCGAGCTTTAAACCATGTTCCAAAATAATATTTCTTTCATACAAGTTTTTCAAAAAGTTTTTAATTTAAATTAGTGAAATACTATAAAAAGTTTCTTGAAAAAGAAAATATTACTTCAACCAAGTGGTAAAATATGCACAAAATCAAGAGAATATGCGATCAGATATGCAAATGCAACAATGAAAAACAAAAATTGGTGTTGAGAAGGGACCAACTAACCCGTGGAGATCGGTATCGACCTCCCCACACTTAAAGATTGCACCGTCCTCGGTGCATGCTATATGTACAAGTGGACGGGGGTTGTTGTTCCTCAGCTGGTGCTCTCTTTGTTCCTTTCTTTGTCGATGGTTTGGGAGTAGCTTTCTCCGTACCCTTCTTGGTGGCCATCCTGAAAAAGGGAAGAGAAAGTAAATAAAATTAAAGAGATAGAGCAAGGAAGAGGAATAAGTGAGTGATAGTCAATGCACGGTAAAGATCAATGAAGGTAACACATGGTCATGACAACATGTGAAAAGTTCATTAAAGGGAATAAAATAAGTGCAAGATAGGGTAAGTAAATACAAGATGTTTATTGGCATGCCGGCAAGGGCATGAGTAGCATAGGTCAAATATCACTTCGTAACAAACTATCACGTTTGTATTGACAATTAAATTTAATTAATAAAATAATAAAGGGAATTTGTGAAAAGCAGGCATTAAATAGTGGAATAGAATAATGTAGAAAAGTGCATGATGCCATATGGGCTTTTTCACAAACACTTAGCATGCATGGTAAATAATCTAATGAAAATAATAAATTGAATATGCAAGCAACCCTTTAAAAAAAATTAATATATAATTGCCAAACAATTTTGCAATAATTCACAATGACCTAAATGAATTTTTCAACACCAATTTAAAAGAAAAAGAAAGGAAAAGAAAACATGTACAATGAAAGTAAAAAGAAAGAAAAAGGAAGAAGAAAACATAAAATAAAGAAGAAGAATAGAAAAGTAAGGAGGGGGAAGAAAGAAAGGGGAAGAAAGAAAGAAGAAGGGAAAAGAAAAAGTAGGATTTGGGGAAGAGAAAAATAAGATATTTGGCAAATTAGGATAAGCTGTGCGGCACAAGCGACGCGGACGCGTGGGGGACGCGTTCGCGCGACTTGCGCTTTAAGTTAATTGACGCGGTCGCATCGGTCACGCGGTCGCGTGACACGATTTATGCTACTGGCGCGAGGGCAGCCTCGTGCTCGCACAACTCTCTGTTCAAAATCTTATTTTTGCCAAATTTGGGGTGACGCGATCGCGTGGATGGCCATTTTTGGAAAACGACCGGCTGCATGGGGCACGCGTTCGCGTCGGAGGGCTTGGGCTTCTAGCATGAGTTCAGCCCAATTCCAGCACAACTTTTGACCATACACCCTTTTACGTCGATTTACAGGGCCACGCGGTCGCGTGGGTGACGCGGTCGCGTGGGACGATTTATGCCACGGGCACGCCTCCAGCCACGCTCTTGCGTGACTCTCTGTTCAATTATTTTCCTCCCAACGCACTAGTGACGTGGACGCGTCAGCGACGCTGCCGCGTCGCGTGCGTGTTTTCTTTTTTTTTTCAATGCAATATGCAGATGCAAATGCAGTGCTGATATGGATGTTATGAATAATTCCAGGTTCAATAAAAATAGAATAAAATAAAATGAAAAACAAACAAAATGAAATAAAATTAAAATTGAGAAAGAAACGATTATACCATGGTGGGTTGTCTCCCACCTAGCACTTTTAGTTAAAGTCCTTAAGTTGGACATTTGGTGAGCTCCCTGTTATGGTGGCTTATGCTTGTATTCATCCAGGAATCTTCACCAATGTTTGTATCTCCAGTAACCTCCGGGGTCCCAAACTAGGCGCAGAAAGCCTTCAAGTAAGTTGAAGCAAGTGACAAGGCCCCAAGAGTGGTGATTGGTAAAATGGATTCCGGGGTCCCAGACCTTGCCTTTGCACCCGTCTTTTGGTTGAGCAATATTGTTCCATCCAGGTGGCAAGCAGTCTGAATTCTCACGTAAGCGGCCAAACAACTTCCTAGACCCATTCAGTTGAGCTTTACACCAACCTTTGCGTTTAAACTTTGAGCTTCCAACCATGATGAACCTTGCAGGACAATTCTTACCACTGACCATCTTCCTCTTACTCTTAATGCCACAAAGAGCTCTAAGTTGACCATCCGTCTCCAGTAGCCCATATTCAAGTGGAATTAGAAAGCTAAGGGATATGAATTTTACCCACTTGAATGTTGTGAAGGATGATGGCAACTTAGGGGGAGGTATTTTTAATGAAATTGCAAGCTCCACTCCCCTGTGCTCTTCTCTGATAATTACCACCTCTTTGCAAGCTTCTTTAATTTCAACCTCTTCTTCTTGGTAGCTTTTTTCCAATTCAATATTCTCTTCATTGCTTTCCAAGGGCATGGGAGGTTGTGCTTTTTCTTCTTGAATCTCCATCTCTTGATCAACCTATTCCAAGTCTTCAACTGTGATATGCCTTGGAGGTTGTACACCTTCCTCAACATCAATTGCAACCGTCTTGGAAGGAGGCTCTATGTTTTGACTTTCCCATGGATGTTCAACATCTCCTAAGTCTTCAACCAATTCTTCTTCTTCAATAATTCCGGCTTCCTCTACTTGTTCCAATACAAAGTCATGCTCCGTACTGTTCACTGGAGTTTCTAGTATCTCCTTTATACTACGTTCTTCATTAGATTGTCCACATGAAGCCATGGGGGTTCCTTGAGTGTCCGAACGTCGGGAAGCCAATTGACTCATTATTGCTTGCCCCAATTGATGAATGGTTGCCTGAAATCGATCCACTGTTTCCTTGAAACGATCCTTTGTCTCTTGATGCACTCGGCTTTCATAAATAGGATCATAGTGCTCTTGGATTGATGGATATGGAGATGGTGAATATTGAAGTGGTGGTTTTTGTGAGTAATTAGGTTGGAATTGGGGTGGTTCTATATATGGTTCATATGGCTCATAAGGTGGTTAGTATGGTGGTTGAGGGTTAGGGTCATATGGAGGTGAATGGTGGTAGTTGGCTTGTGAGTGTGGTGGTTCAAAGTTGTGTTGAGGAGAGGGTTTATAGGCATATGGTGGTGGTTGTTGATAGTTCATTGGAGGTGGTTGTTGCCATGAGGGTTGATCAAATCCTTGTGGCTCCTCCCATCTTTGATTGTTCCAACCTTGATGCCTGTTCTCATTATAATTTCTTCTTCCTGCAACATAATTGTAACCAGACTCATAGCCAAAGGGGTGAGAGTTCATAGTAGCAAACAAAAATTAAAAACAAAAATAAAAACAAATTGAAATTAAAAGGTTATTTTAATTTTTTTTTAATTTGAAAATTAAATTTTGAAATCTGAAATTTGAAATTTTGAATTTTAAAAATTTTTTGTAACTTTGAATTTTGAAATTTTGAAAATTGAAATTTAAATATTGAATTTTGAAATTTGATTTTTTGAAATAAGATAAGATAAGATAAAAATTTTAAAATAAAAACCAATAACCTCTTAATTTACGAAAAAGCAAAAATAAAAACAAAAATAAAAACAAATAAACAAGCAAAAATAAAATATTTACAATAACCAATAATAAGGCACACGTTTGCAATTCCCCGGCAACAACGCCATTTTGATGAGAGGATTTTTGCCAGTAAATAATTTCATAAAAACAGTCGCGTTGTAGATATAGTCTCTAAACCGACAGAAATCCCTTCGTACAAACGTTTTGGTTGTCACAAGTAACAAACCCCTTTTAAAATTGATAACCGAGTATTTAAACCTCGGGTCGTCTTCTCAAGAAATTGCAGGGAGGTATGTTCTTATTATTGGTTATGAAAAAGGTAAAATTGGGTTATGGAAGTAAGGTGGGAATATGTTATATGACAAGTAAAATAAAATAATAATAACTGTAAAATAAACCTTTGGCAAGGTACAAGAACTAGAAGTCCTATCCTAGTTATCCTTATCAATTGTGATGAGAATTGGATTTTTCTTCCACTTTGTTAAACTCTAACTATGAAGGTAAGTTAAGTGGATGAATTCTAATTTTCAATTAACAATGAGTTTGATAACTCAAGAGTCACCAGTTATTTAACCAAAGCCAAAAGGAAAACTATCTACTCGAATGAAAATAATTTTGGATAAGTACCAACAACATAAATTAAAGAAAGCAATCATAGATCTGAAATACCTCAAATAACATTAATTAAGAAAATCAATCTAAAGTATTTTAAAATAAAAGGGAAGCTTAAAACAAAGAAACATTAAACCTGGATCGAGAGTCACTCCTAAAAATAAGAGAAGTCCTAAATCCTAAATCCTAAAGAGAGAGGAGAGAACCCTTCTCAAAACTAGATCTAAATCATGAAAAGTGAATTATGAGTGCATGATGAATCTCTGCAAGTTTCCTGACTTTAATCTGCGTTTCTGGGCCAAAAACTGGGTTGAAATGTGGCCCAGAATCTTTGCCAGCGACTTTTGTAATTCTGCAGATCGCGCATGTCACGCGTCCGCGTCGTCCATGCATTCGCGTCATATATGCAGCTTCCAATCCGATTTCTTCCATTTCACGCGGTCGCGTGAGCCATGCGACCGCGTGACTTCTCGCTGGTCACCTCCTCGATTCCTTGTGTTCCTTCCATTTTTGCACACTTCCTCTTCATCCTCTAATCCATTCCTGCCCTATGAAGCCTGAAACACTTAACACACAGATCAAGGCATCGAATAGTAATAAGAGAGAATTAACATTAACTAAATTAAGACCAAAGAAGCATGTTTTCAATCATGTAATAATTTTAGGAAGGAAATATAAATACATGCTAAATACATGAATAAGTGGGTAAAGATCATGATAAAACCACACAATTAAACACATTGTAAACCATAAAATAGTGGTTTATCAACGTCCCTGCTGACTTCATAATCCTAGACATTGGGAAGGATGAGGATGAATCCATCATCCTTGGAAGACCCTTCTTAGCCACATCAAATGCTGTGATTGATGGGATAGGGGGAGTTAGTCCTTCAATTGAATGAGGACTACCTTGTGTTTAAGACTCAAGGATCTTCTTTTGTAAACATGGAGAAGAAGCATGAAAAGCATCTCTCAATATAGAGTTAGACAGAGCCCCCACACTCAACTTCTAAGTTTGGTGTTGGGAGGCCACAATCATGCTCTGAGCACCTGTGAAGCTCTGTAAGAGCTTCCTGTCAAGCTATTGACATTAAAGAAGCACTTGTTAGGAGGCAACCCAATTTTATTTATCTATATTAATTACTCTTTCATTTTATTTTCCATTGTTAGTCTATGTCTTCTTTAGGTTGATGATCATGTGGAGTCACAAAAATAGCTACAGAATTAAAGCAGGAATCAAAAACAGCAAAAAATAGCACACCCTGGAGTGCGAGCTTACTAAAGTGGGCGTTTAACGCCCAGTCTGGCACCATTCTGGGTGTTAAATGCCAGAAATGGCACACAAACTGGCGTTTAATGCTAGAAAAGAGTGTCTGACATCTGGCTGGCGTTAAACGCCAGTAAGGGTAGCAGAATGGGCGTTTAACGTCCAGTCTGGCAGCATTCTGGGCGTTAAACGCCAGAACTGGCAGCCAGACTAGCATTTAACGCCAGAAATGGGCAGTAGCCTGGCGTTCAACGCCAGAGATGCCACACAGAGGGCGTTTAAACGCTAGAAAGGTGCAGAGATGAGTAATCCTTGACAACTCAGGATCTGGGGACCCTACAGGATCCCTACCTACCCCAACTCATTCTCACTCCTCTTCACATCTTTCCATAACACCCTTCCCCAAACACCATTCACCTATCAAAGCCTACCCTCTTCCCCATAACCTCTTCACCACTCACATCCATCCACTATTTCCCATCATACAACCCACCTACCCACACCCACTCAAATTCAAACCATTTCCCTCCCAAACCCAACCCCTCTCACATGGATTCCCTCTCCCCCTTACCCTATATATACCCCTCCTTACTCCTTCATTTTCACACATCAAAAACACTCCAAACCCCCTTGGCCAAACCACTCCTCCACCTCTATCTCCTCCATTTCTTATTCTTCTACTCCTTTCTTTCTTCTTTTGCTTGAGGACGAGCAAACCTTTTAAGTTTGGTGTGGGGAAAAGTATTGATTTTTATTTTTCCATAACCATTAATGGCACCTAAGACTGGAGAGACCTCTAGAAAGAGGAAAGGGAAGGCAATTGCTTCTACCTCCAAGTCATGGGAGATGGAGAGGTTCATCTCAAAGGTCCATCAAGACCACTTCTATGAAGTTGTGGCCAAGAAGAAGGTGATCCCCGAGGTCCCCTTCAAGCTGAAAAAGAGCGAATATCTGGAGATCCGACAAGAGATTCAGAGAAGAGGTTGGGAAGCTCTCACCAACCCCATCCAACAAGTCGAAATCTTAATGGTTCAAGAGTTCTATGCTAATGCATGGATCACTAAGAACAATGATCAAAGTGTGAACCCGAACCCAAAGAATTGGCTCACAATGATTTGGGAGAATTACTTGGATTTCAGTCCGGAAAATGTGCGGTTGGCATTCAACTTGCCAATGATGCAAGGAGATCTTCATCCTTTCACAAGAAGGGTCAACTTTGATTAAAGGTTGGACTAAGTCCTCATGGACATCTGTGTAGAAGGAGCCCAATGGAAGAAAGACTCCAAAGGCAAGCCAGTTCAACTGAGAAGACTTGATCTCAAACCCATGGCTAGAGGGTGGTTAGAGTTCATCCAACGCTCTCTCCTTCCTACTAGCAACCGATCCAAAGTAACTGTGGATCAGGCTATCATGATCCATAGCATCATGATTGGAGAGGAAGTGGAAGTTCATGAGATCATACCTCTAGAACTATACAAGGTAGCTGACAAGCCCTCCACTTTGGCAAGGTTAGCCTTTCCTCATCTCATCTGTCACCTATGCAATTTAGTCGGAATTGTCATAGAGGAAGACATCCTCATTGAAGAGGACAAGCCCATCACTAAAAAGAGGATGGAGCAAAAAAGAGAGCCCACTTATGGATCTCAACAAGCGCATGAGGAAGTCCCTCATCAAGAAATCCCTGAGATGCCTCAAGGGATGCATTTTCCTACACACAACTATTGGGAACAACTCAACACCTCTTTAGGGGATTTGAGTTCCAACATGGAGCAACTAAGGATAGAGCACCAAGAGCATTCCATTATCCTCCATGAAATTAGAGAGGACCAAAGAGCCATGAGGGAAGAGCAACAAAGGCAAGGAAGAGACATTGAGGAGCTCAAGCACTCCATAGGATCTTCAAGAGAAAGAACTAGCCGCCATCACTAAGGTGGACCCGTTCTTTAATTTCTTTGTTCTTATTTTTCTGTTTTTCAATTTTTATGATTTATGTTTTGTCTATGTTTGTGTCTTTATTACATGATCATTAGTGTCTAGTGTCTATGTCTTAAAGCTATGAATGATTCCATGAATCTCACACCTTTCTTAAATGAAAAATGTTTCTAATTGCAAAAGAACAAGAAGTACATGAATTTCGAATTCTATCTTGAAATTAGTTTAATTATTTTGATGTGGTGGCAATACTTTTTTGTTTTCTGAATGAATGCTTGAACACTGCACATTTTTTATAATGAAATTTATGAATGTTAAAATTGTTGGCTCTTGAAAGAATAATGAAAAAGGAGAAATATTATTGATAATCTGAAAAATCATAAAATTGATTCTTGAAGCAAGAAAAAGCAGTGAAAAATACAAAGCGTGAAAAAAATGCGAAAAATAAAGAAAAGAAGAAAGAAAAAGAAAAAGCAAGCAGAAAAAGCCAATAGCTCTTTAAACCAAAAGGCAAGAGCAAAAAGCTAGTAACCCTTTAAACTAAAAGGCAAGGGTAAAGAGGATCCAAGGCTTTGAGCATCAGTGGATAGGAGTGCCCAAAGGAATAAAATCCTAGTTTAAGCGGCTAAATCAAGCTGTCCCTAACCATGTGCTTGTGTCATGAAGGTCCAAGTGAAAAGCTTGGGACTGAGTGGTTAAAGTCGTGATCCAAAGAAAAAGAGTGTGCTTAAGAACTCTGGACACCTCTAACTGAGGACTCTAGCAAAGCTGAGTCACAATCTAAAAAAGTTCACCTAGTTATGTGTCAGTGGCATTTATGTATCCGGTGGTAATACTGGAAAACAAGATGCTTAGGATCACGGCCAAGACTCATAAAGTAGCTGTGTTCAAGAATCAACATACTAAACTAGGAGAATTAATAACACTATCTGAATTCTGAGTTCCTATAGATGCCAATCATTCCGAACTTCAAAGGATAAAGTGAGATGCCAAAACTGTTCAGAAGCAAAAAGCTACTAACCCCGCTCATCTAATTAGAACTAAGTTTCATTGACATTTTGAGATTTATTGTATATTCTCTTCTTTTTATCCTATTTTGTTTTTGGTTTCTTGGGGACAAGCAACAATTTAAGTTTGGTGTTATGGTGAGCAGATAATTTATACGCTTTTTGGCATCATTTTTAGGAAGTTTTTAGTAAGTTTTAGTTACTTTTTAGTATATTTTTATTATTTTTATGCAAAAATCACATTTCTGGACTTTACTATGAGTTTGTGTTTTTTTTGTGATTTTAAGTATTTTCTGGCTGAAATTGAGGGACCTGTGCAAAAATCTGATTCAGAGGCTAAGAAAGGACTGCAGATGCTGTTGGATTCTGACCCTGCTGCACTGGAAGTGGATTTTCTTAAGCTACAGAAGCCCAATTGGCATGCTCTCAATTGTGTTGGACAACAGTGATCCACCAACTTACAGCTTGCCATAGAAGGGAGGATGCATGATTGGAGGAAGACAACAGGAAAGCAGAGATTCAGAAGGAACAAAGCATCTCCAAACGCTTATATAAAATTCCCACCCATGAATTACATAAGTATCTTTATCTTATTTTATGTTTTATTTATCTGTTAATTATCAAAACCTCATAAGTATTTGAATCTGCCTGACTGAGATTTACAAGATGACCATAGCTTGCTTCAAGCCTACAATCTCCATGGGATCGACCCTTACTCACGTAAGGTATTACTTGGACGACCCAGTGCACTTGCTGGTTAGTTGTGCGGAGCTGTGAAATGTGTGATCACAATTTCGTGCACCACAGGACAACTCAGAAACCAGATCAACCGAGCCCGACCTAATAAGCAAAGAACGAAGCCTCACAGAACTAAAGCAGCAAGACATGCATGCAGCAATGCGAAAGCCATACAACAAAAAGGTGAAACCAAGAACCTTACAAGAAGGAGACTTGGTCCTACGACAAATGGAAGAAGTCCGGAAACCACCAGGATAGGGAAAGCAAGCTACTAATTAGGAAAGCCCCTTCTGCATCTCCAAAGTCATCGGAAAAGGAGCATACTCTCTCGAAACACTAGAAGGAACAGATCTTTCTAACACTTGGAATATTTCATCTTTAAAAATCTATTACAGTTGAATTCATATGTACATATTGAATGGTCAGGTACTCTTTTTCCTAATCACGAGGTTTTATCCCTAAGGAGGGTTTTACTCGGATAGGTTTTAATGAGGCCGACCACTTCATACCTTCCTCGACAGACTGATTCGTATACTAATAAAATTCATCACACCCTGCTCCACTATCTATACTAACTGTATATCGTCAAACCGACAAAACAACGACGGAAATTGCATCCATCTTACTAATAATGAAACCGACCACATAGGTCGGAAACGCCAAATTCAAAAATCATCATCAAATAAGGGACGAACAAAGTCGTTCCAAACTATAAACATACTATGCATACAGATGAAAAGAGCTTCCAACAAAAACTAAAAGTTCCTGATCTGGGATCCTGTCCAAACTATTTGCAGAGATAAAATAGCATCTATTATCTAACTAGCAAACCAAAGCTAGAGTCCACATTCATCCACATGCAGTTTATAAAGTATCATAGCAGTTAAAACTAACACCAAAATTGTCAGGCAAAACAAGTTCAAAATATTCCGAAACAACTCGAAAAAACAACCTTAAAATAAACACAACTAAAGTACACACATTTTTTAAGAAGGAGGAGGAACGCTTTCAGCCTGCTCCTTGCCAGCTTCATCATTTGCAAGTTCCCCATTCACAACAACTTTGGTCATATTGAGTCTCCTCACATCAAAGTTCAGAGAAAACAATGTGACCTGGCTGGCAGCATGTTCAAAACCAGCTACAAACATATCCATCTTCCCCTCATTAAGCTCGCTGAGACGAGCGGTCATTTCACCCTTGACCTTATCGTTCTCCTTAACCTCAGCTTGTAATAGTCTAATTTGTTCTTGAATACGAGAAACTTCATTCTCTCTCTCTCCTTTATTTTTGAGGTCACGTCAATGATGACCTCTTCCCTCTCTTTTAGCAAACTCTCAAGAGACGAAGCCTTCTCCACCATTACCTATTGTTCCAAGCCCAATAGTTCAGTAGCACGATCAACACACAACAGCAGAGAAGCAACAATCTAAAAGAGACAAGGAAAAAACACAATAAAAAAGCCTCACAAAGAAGAAAAAGAGGTAAACAAAAAATCTAACCTGAATAAACTTGCCCATCCCCTTAACTCCAGTCCGACGCATGAGACCCATGTCTCCAGGATACTGGGACACACGATAGCAAGCTCAGAAATTGGAAACTAATCACTCCACACAGAATGCAGATTCGCTCCAGGAATAAAACCATGTAGTTTTCGTTGCCTTTCAAAAACAGACTTCACAACAGCACTTTGATCACCTTCAGAAATCACTTGCAGAGACTTTTCCGATTCAGTCATCCTCCATTTTGGAGAAGGAAGAGGCTGAGCAGAGGAAAAAGCAATATTCCCTTCTGTCTCTTTAACAGCCCTGGATGCGCTACAACCCTTCTCACTTTTCTTCTTCAGGTATGCTTGAAACTTAGCAGCATTCAAATTTGGAACTCTACTACCTACAAAAAGCAAGGGATGAATAATAGGCAATCAAACAAAATCAAAACATATAAAACCAAAATTACCTATATACAATTCCAGCCCTTCTTTGTCATTTCCCTCTTCGTATCTCAGTAAGTCAGGAATAGGCAAACACTCCCCATCAGCAAAATTTTCGAAATTCTAACAAACAGTCCTCCTCCCCACTCCTCTCACTAGCTTCGAGGATTTGCAACGATTCAGAACACCAGTACAAAGGATATTTCTCTATCAACTCCCTATCTAAATAAAAAGGATATTCAGACTCCAAAGAACGAACCTTTACAAACATAAATTTAAAGTTTTTAAAGGAAGATTTATACAATAGGAAAATAGGACGGCCAGGAAAACTACTCAGAAACACCCAAAGCCCTTTATGTACCCCTTTCGATTGAAACAAAGAAAGGAAAATATTAAGAGAAGTAGGAGAATTCAAAAAACTCATCAGACATTCAAATACACGCAAAAATGCCCAGAAATTTGGACGTAACTACGACGGAGCACAGTTCAGCTGAGTTAAACCTTACAGTCAAAATCTGTGAAAGGAAACTTCACATGCAATTCAGACAAGCAAAGGACATACATATAAAAATAACCCCAGTCCCCTCTCCTCTCACAAACCCTCTCCTCATGGGTACAAGGAAGAAATTCGACACGAACGCCAGAACCCCCCTAACAAACCTTAGGGCTTCCAAACCACGAAGTGACTCGTAATCACATAATGACGACGCACAAGTTTTTACATCAGCATGCACCCAATGATAAGGGTTTTCTTTGTTCACTTTGACAACCTTCAGCTTTTCTTTCTCTTTTTCTTTAACCATTTTTCAAAAAAAAAACAAAGGAGAAAAAATGAGAAGACAGTAAGAAGACGAGAAGACAGTAAGAGGAGGAAAAGACTAACCTCTGGAAGACACGTCTTCTCACACTTATCAAATATTACAACTGAAGTTGTGTCTCGTAAAAGAAACGATAAAGGTTTAATTACAACCCACTATTCTAGTGGGAAGTTGAAAAAACAATAAACACGCGCCCAATGCAGAAATGGTCCGGATCCAACACAGCCTAGCATAAATTTATTGCAGCCCAATTCACAAAGCAAAACTTTTTCAAAAACATTTTTTAATTTAAATCCATTTTTTTTCAAAATCCAAGCTTGAAACGCACGTTGAGCTTAGGGGCTTCAGTATTTTACCTTAAAAAATACCGAGGTATGACTCTATAAGAAAAAGCTCAACTTACTGAATTACAACAAGTCAAACTTGGGGGTTGTGTACTGTACCCCTAAGATCTCGGGCAAAACCGAGTCATACCTCAACACGACCTATCATGAAAATGGCTCTATCTTAATAGAACACTGTCCTCAATCTTGTGACGAGATCAGGCGCTAAGATCTCAGACAAAACTAACTACTAGCTCCATACTAAACTGGGCTATAAAACGGCCACGGCATTAACGATAAAGCACACAGTAAATTCATTCCACAATAACATACTACCAAATAGCGTTCCAATCATATGCACGCTTTTGATTAAGTGATTCCTTTGTTGACTTGGGCGTCGGAGTCCTTTTGGCAGGTACCACGCTCGGATCCGAGTTCACGAGGATATCCCCGGTTCGGCTCAAGTTATAAAGCATACCGAGCAATGAGGAGCCAACGTATAGCTCGGGAAGAGTATCATTGCCAGAAAATTATCATTTATTCTTTAATACTTGGCATTTAGATTGACAGCCCACTTGAAAAATAGTAAAAGCTATTTTTTTATTTTTGAATTATGAAAAGCCACATTATGTGTGTTTACTACCATTTTGAGAAATATTTTTAACTTCTTGAAAAATTAATTAAGAGCTTTTGAAGAAGTACAAAAATATGAGTTTTCTCATTTTTAAAAGTTATTTTATCACTTCCATTAAAATAAATTTTTGACTTCAAAATAAAAGAAATCATTGTGCTACTTTCACTCTTGGTTCTGTGAAAAATATTTTTTGTTTCTGTTAGAAATACTAGCCTTCCACCACCATTTTCACACAATATTCCATCTGCTAGAAGTACTAACCTTCTACCACTATTTTCACACAATGTTCCATCTACTGAAAAAACTGACCCTCCACCATTATTTTCGCACAATATTCCATCTAAATTACCTATTGTCTCTTCCAATTATTTTTTTAATCATTTTACTACTCTATTTTTATTATTAATTTGTATTTAATATTGTGTGTGGTATGAAATATCAGTTTCAATTCTATTTTTTTCACATGTAGTTTTATTTTTATATAGTTTACTATTTTTTATAGTTATTACAATAAGTTCTTAACCCCAATAAAAAAGGAAAGAATTTTAGTAGGAGTAGCAAAAATTAAAAACAGTTACCTCACAACCATAAGGTACATGTAAATCTGTTGCTCATGTAGATACCACTTAGGGAACAGTGTGCTGCAGAGCATAGGAAATGGTACGTCCATACTAGCACTACAGATCCCCAAGACAGAGATCGGCACCTCTGAATGTCGTCCAGTAGTGAGAGCCACTAAAGATGAACCTGATTGTTGGACTTATCAGTCATCAGGTAACGCCCCAATCATCAACAGTATGTAGCACCTCGCATATTGTCGAAGGGTGGTTGAATCATCTGTATTAGGCAGCATTTATCGGACACGCTTCCAAAGCCATGTCAGGTCCAGGGAAAAAGATTCCTTCCTCTGCGCTCCATGCTATTGGAGTACAAGAGGTCTGGCACCGAGTAGTCGCTCAGCCAACTCCCAAATCTCATACCATGTATGAAAGTCATGAAAGCAACCACCCACTGGTTCTCCATTAGCGCGTAGCTTGAGGTGGTATCCGACGTCCTAGAGGGTGATCATGCACTCACCCCACGGCAATTGAAAGGTGTGGGTCTTTAGATGTTAGCACTCAACAAATGTCATGATCAGAGAGTTGTCGAACACAAAATCCCTGAGTGACAACGTATCGCTGAACCCAGCCTCCCTCAAGTACAGGACAACGGTGTCCGGTGGTGGGAGTGTGTCACTCACTCTCCTGGAAAGAAGTAGGCGAGACCTCTAGTAAATAATAAAAAGCTGAATCAGAAATGCGTAAACCTATAAAGCTATAAGAATTTCAACGTAAAACATTCTATCGACGAACGTATACATAAAGAATTAATTTGACTTATGAGTAAATTATTTTAACAAATAACTACAAATATTTAAATTATAAATTTATTTTAATAAAAAAATTTACTTAAATAATGAAAATATTTAGTAAAATAATTAATTTAAATGTCTGTATAATATAATGCAAATAAAAATATTTCGTAAGATAATTAATAGCCAAACTAATAAACATCTATTTTATTCAATTTAAATAACATTATTTATTTAAATAGTGAATAATAACATTTATTTCGCATCTCCTTCATAAGTTAAATTAAGTGTAAATATTTACTTGAATAACCAACAGATACACCATCAACTTGATAACTTAGTTTAAGTAATAAGAAATTTAAGAAAAAACCATTTACTTAAATATTTAGTAAATAGAAATATAAACATTTTGCTACTTAATTAAGTTTACTAAAAATTGTTAATAACCCAAATTAATAATTAAATTAATAAACATATGCTTAATAATAACTTAATTAAAGAAAAACAAACCTAAAGAAACATTTAACAAACAAATTCATATCTAACTTCATATTCTAGCATTTAAACCATTTTTAACTATATATTCATTTGCATAACATATACTGCATACTACCTCTATAAAAGTACCCTAAGTATGGCAACAGATTTATTCTTTAACATAAACATAAAACAAAAAACAACACCAACCTCAAAAGTCGGCTGCCCCTGTAATGTGCCAAGTTGCGTTCAGTCTGTTATGTAAGTGCGCGCCATATTCTTTAAGTAATTAAAAAATATGATTAGAAAATGGTAAAAGTGGAAGAAAAAAACAAGAAATGGAAGTGAAAAGCTCTTTAAATGTGGACGGAAAAAAAAAATATATATATATATATATATATATATATATATATATATATCGTGTCTTATCTTGTTTATACTGTAAACTAGTGTTAAATTTGTGCGATGCATGTGCTTATATTTAAATTTAACATGGTAAATCGAAAATAATATTTTATAATCATAAATTTCTCGAGTTTAGTATAATAAATATACTGAGTATGATATTTTATTTTTGTTCAAAGTAAAATGCAAATAGGACAGTTTGAAATCTATAATATTCTTGAATCATAAGGAATGAGACATGAAAAAGTAATAACATATATAACTGTAATAGACCAATAAGTTATAGTTCAAATGGTATAGTCTTTCCATACTCATCTAAGATGTTCACTACTACATAATTGACTTTTACTGACATTTAAAAAATGTTACCAAATCATATTAAAATGTTAGCTATGTATATTAGTAACATTTTAACAAATGTTAAATATACCCTATGTTACTAAAGAGTTTTACTAACATTTTTCTAAAGATTTAATAAAATTTTATAAAAATGTTACAATAGATCTTCTATAGTAATATTATGAGAAATGTTACAATAGACCTTTCATAGTAACACTTAAAGAAATGTTACAATAGATATATTTTGTAACACTTAGAAAAATGTTACCATAGATATTTTTTGTAACACTTAAAAAATGTTACCATAGATATTTTTTGTAACACTTAAAAAATGTTACCATAGATATTTTTTGTAATACTTCAAAAAATGTTACCATAGATATTTTTTGTAACACTTAAAAAATATTACAAAAGATTTTTAGTAACATTTTTTTAGTTATATTATACTATTTTTTATTTTTTTATATTAGACATAATATAAAATTAACTACTATAACATGAAATATTTCATTAAATTCACAAATTCACAAAATAAAATTTTTATAGCCTCTTTCATTAATCAATAATCATCGTACAAATTTGCTTCGTGATGCAAATAAAATGGAAAAAGAAAAAATACTTATAGTGCTTAAACTCTGTAAACATTCTATATAAAAATGAAAAGAAAAAGTGATACTATGTACATAAAAACACTTGATACGTCATTCGAGTAGGATATCCAACCCTCGAAATCCTTACAACCTCCAAGACTCCGCAACATTTGAGCTGTTGCAGGACAAGGTCTTTATCATATATGACAGGAACTTGCTTAGCATTGGGCTTTATACAGCGAATAAAGTGGTGTGTGGTGTTCTCCATCTGATGCATCAACTTAAACAGCTGACCCTGAAAGAAAGAAAGAAATTCAGTAACTTACTACTATCAGTATACACTTCTGATGCTACTATGATATTACATAGCATAGTTTCCATGAGCATTCATCCTCCATAATAATCGTGACTATTAGTCAAGTAACGATAATGTACAGTCAGCTCATGCGATAATACAAGGTTACCTTGAACTTTGTGCCAACACTTTGTCTTTTTGACTCCATAGCACCTAAGTGTAAGGAATTTGTTTGTTGACACGGGTCAAGAACTTGGGAGAATGACTGCAGTAGTTCGCAACTGCACGATGACAACAATTTAATGGAATCAGATGGCAGTGGATCTCTGTTCTTCTCCAAAAACCCATTTGTATCATATGTGACCTAATTGAGAGAAGCTGTTAGCATAATCACAAACATAATCGAAATTGACTTTTTTGGTACATATTCTAAACACACCTTATCCAACTTTTAATCAGCATAGCAATGAAGAATCTCATTGATTTATCCTAATATTCTTACCTTATCCAGCAGTTCCCCATATAATTATTCAAAAGCCACAAATTCTGAAGTTTGAGAGGCATTAATAATGAGAATAATGTGATTCCCTACTTTTAGATAAAAAAAAAAGATAAAAAGAGGTGATTTCTCTTACATGAATTATAATTTGGGTTTGATTTGGCTTCATTTTTCTCATGGAAAAGAATTTTATCATCAAAAAAGCACATTTAAAAAAGAGATGTGCTAGTAGTATGTTTCTGGCAAATTTAAAGCAGATTTAAAATAAAGCAACAAGGTACAGCTTCAGACACACAATTACAATCTTAAAAACAGACCAAAGAACTGTCATTGGTTCCTGAGTTGTGAGCATTAATCTCTGTTTGTACAGAGTGTAATTTGAGCAAAAATCTAGAATAGGTAGATTGTAGAAGTCCCTCAATCCACAATTCCACATGCAATAATGCCTATAATGACATAATCTAGTGAATAACCCTATACTCAAATAAGATAGTGTCGAATGTATAATTGGATGGAAGAAACTAATGGAATATATCAATTGGGAAAAAGGGTTCAACTGGGCAACAAGCAATACTTCTCAAATTTCCAAATATAATGACACAAGAAAAAGGTTGGTAGGCGTGATGAATAAGTTACCTTCCAAAAGGGGGTTTGATAAAAAGTAGACATTTTATTTCAAAAATCAAAAAGGGCAAGGAAATAAAAAATTTCAATTTGTGTATTGATATCATCGCTAACAAAACTAATTACAAACCATAATATTGTGTATTTGCAGACCATATTGCAGTAATAATAAGTAAAAAGAGTAAAAAGTGCAGTCAACTCAGAAGAACATATTCTTGAGACACAGGGACCTTTATTGTTTAATTTTAAGTGCTGCTTCTTGGTAATCTAACCTTGACATAACAATGTTCTAGATAGAACCAAATTGTATATCTAAATGTCATTAAGTAATGGAGAAAACTGAGTTCTTGGTAGAAACTCAGGAAATCTAAGCTATACTGGTGAAATTCAGAAGAGTGTGAAATATGGTATTAGGAGCAGCAGGCACAACTCTCGAGCCAAATTAGTCAGATTCTCAGAACTCGGAACTTGGAAGTAGGAATAATTTGGGTATTGGTGGCAAATATCAATGAAGTAGTATGTGTGATCATGTGTACTCAAGTAAAAGATATAGAGTTCAGGAATTCATGTTGAAAGATGTGTATGTCAAACAAAACTGCCATCATGGAAATTTTCTACTCTGCTGTGAGACAAAACAGAACAGAAGCAACACAAGAAACATGATCAAAATGGGATGATATATAGCAATCTTGCCTCTCCATTAGTTAGCCAGCATTTGAAGAGCTCCTCGCTGTCGACGCAAAAGCTTTGAGAAACATTCTTGAATCCCTTTAAGCAATTAAAGAAAAAAAGCAAGTGAATAAAGACTATAAGCAATCATTATAAGCAATTAAACGTCACTTTATTTCTATAGACTAATCAAATAACTAATGCCTAATTATTCAATTATCATGAATGAATGTTCTTCTGCATTCTCCTAGTATCCTATTTTTAAGAAGTTGCTTTACAATTCAACTCTGAATCTAATATTTTTATGCAGAGAAGAAAAAAAAGAAGGAATGACAAGAGATATTAGTGTCAAAGCACACATCAATATCTTAGTTCAAGCAGTTCTAGCCCTGCTTTAACATCTTCAATCATAGGATAATTCAAATGCCAAAACATATATAATACTAATAATGAATGAAAATAGAACTAGAACAAGTAATAGTATATGAAACATGAAGGCTTTTCAGAAACAGAATCTGTGTAAAATCCGGAATGGCAAAAATTAAAAGGAGTAACCGAAATTAAATACTAGAATTGTTATAGTCAAATGGAAAAACAGGATGAATAGTAATTAAAAAGACAGTGTAACTAAACTCATTTATATCTAAATTCAAAACCTAAATTCAAATAAACAACTTAATTAAAACCTAACTACTAAATAACCAGAGGCGAGAAGAAGACGACGCAATGACAGTGCCAGCAATGAGAGGATGAACCAGAGACGAGAAATTACATATGCATGATGCAGATATGGATCGAAATCAGCAATAGATGAGAAACTAAAAAACTGAGTGAATAGAAAAAAGTTAAAGAAGAGAGCATATGCTTACCAAAATCGAGAGGAGAATCCGAATTTGGAGAACGATTCAGATTGCGATTGAGATCGAGGAAGAAGATGAAGTGTAAAGGAAGGAGATGCGAATGTGATAGAACTTGGAACTTGGAACTTGGAAGTGGTTTTCTCTATTGAAGAACGTGAAAAAGATTAAATGATATTGTCTCCTAACAATTTTCACATGTTTACACTTTAGTAACATTTAGATCTAATTCTTTTTTCTTTCTTTTAAAAAAAATATATTTTGTAATATTTATTTTACAAATGTTACTAAAAATATGATTTTATTAGTATAACTAATATTTTTAAAAATGTTAGATAAAAAATGTTAGTAAATGTCTAAATTTTAGTAGTGGTTGCAAGTTCGAGTCTTCCTCTAGTAGTAGCATGTCAATTTTACACTAAACTTTAAAACCATCCCAAAAGGCTAATAAAAATTCATCGACAACCTAGTATCTTACTAATTTCATTAGAAAAGCAATTGGCATATGATGTTGTACTCTCTATTACATATTTCATCTCAAATCTGAAAGCAGAGTTATAGATAAATTAGTTATATTTCCAGTAAATATTTGTACAAAAATATAAATCATAACATGTTAAATAGTTGTCTATGGGTGACCACTGATTTTAGCAAGTATAGCCCTACATGTGATAATGATTGACCCTGACTCTTGTTAATGCTCATTGTAAAAACTTAAATGGCAATCCTGAATCTGAAAGAATCAATTTCATTCTTGAAATGTACACTTTGTCTCCAATATTTCTATCAATCACTATCGCTGCTCCAATTATGTTGTTACCAAGTTCGTTAACTATTAATCTTATCTCGTTGCATAAACCTAAAGTTTTGGTCTATATTTCACAGTAGCATTACAACAATTTCTAGTTTCAAAGTCAACTTTTAATTGGATATTCCCAAACATTTAATGTCATTTAGGAACTTTGGTGTGAACTACTCTTGTTGTAAGTTATAAAAATTAACAATTAGGTTAAAATTTCAAACACAATTAAAAAATTATTAATTAATTAATTAATCATTTTAAATTCATAAAAATCAAATGACGTAAAAAATATTTTTTTGTAAATTATGCTTATTATTTATATTTTCAATATTAACATGCCATTACAACTTAAAAACTAACCACTAATAAAATATTATCAAACTATATACATATTTTATATTTTTAAAATTTAAAAATTAACAATTAAGTTAAAATAAAAATTAACCATCAATAAAATAGTATCAAACTATATACATATTTTATATTTTTAAAATTTAAAAAATAACAATTAAGTTAAAATTTCAAACACAATTTAAAAAATTAATAATTAATTAATCATTTTAAATTCATAAAATAAAATATACAATGAAGTCAATATTAAAATTTATAGATTTATAAAAACAAATATATGATTACCCATCATCGATCTCTAATTCAATAATATTGTATTTGGTAGACTTGTTATTCTTTTTAAGAGTCATCTTCCTTTCATTTTCAGTAAGATATCTAATAACATCTAGAATGGATTAAAAATAAAAAAAAGTTTGTTGTCAATAAGTTTATTAAGAAAAAAATACAATTGAAATTATCAATAAAATAAATAAATTACTTACCAACCAAGGTGTAATCGAATCCAGAAACATTGAGAGTGTCAAAAATAAAAAAATTAAATCCATATCGTGAGATACTTGATAATTCTAGAAATATGTGTACATCGATACATCGGTTTAAATTAACCACATACTCATAATGTGTAGTCTTGAAGTTATCCAAATTGAATCCAACACCAAAATATTTTATTTGGTAAGATATTCCTTCTTTTAGTAAATTCACGAATTGAGACAGAAGAGCCTTCTTAACTGAGGCGTGTATTTTTCCTCTCTAGAATTGATAAACAACAATAAAAAATAATTAAATGGGAATAAACAAATAAATTTAAAATATGAGTCATATAAATTTAATATTATTTAAGAAATTGGTAGGAAACCCACGTCTTTATCGAGCCAAACCATCTCAATTGAGTATGACAATGGAGAATTTTCGTAACTTGATAGTGTTCATAACCGTATCACTCATATATGTATACACAAATTGTCAACTGTATGATTGATTTCTTCATTTTTGTGAATACCAGACATTGAGAAAAGTAGAAAAATTTTAAATTTTGGATATATGTAAAGAAAGGGATTGATGTACTTTAAATTGTTGTATTATACATGTCTCATAACTTATATTTTTATAGTTAACTCATAGCTAAAATTCTCTAAACTTAATTGACTTTAACATGAATTTGAATTAAATTTACTGATAAAATAAATATATAAATATATTTAAAATATAAATCCTAACAAACACAAATATTTGTCAATGGATTATAACTCAAATGGTATAGTCTCCCATACTCGTCTAAGAGGTCGCAAGTTCGAGTCTCTCTATCTTATAATTGATTTATTCATTATCATATAACAATATATAATTGACAAATATAAAACTAATTTTGTTTAAAAAATATAAATAAATTTACGCAAGATATCACTTTTTAAATTAATGTAAGAATATTGTTAGATTAGGAATTATTTATTTAATATTGTTAGATTATGAATGATTTTATTTAAAAAGTATTTAAAAATTTAAAATTATAACAACCTAATTATTATTGTTATTACATAAAAACTAATCCACAACTAGTTATAAATCACAATAATTATGTAAATTTATTAGTTTAGGAATAAATTTGAATTAAAATAAGTTTAAATTAATCTTTTAAAAAATTTTAATTTATGAGTAAATAATTTAAAATTAAAAAGTAACAACTTAAGTAAATAATAATTTATAATAAAATAAAAAATAATATGTAAATAATTTAAAATTTAAAAAATAACAATTTAAGCAAATAACTTAAAATTTAAAAAATAAGTATCTAAGTAAAACAACTTAAAATTAAAAAAATAATAACTTAACTAAAACAATCTAAACAAATAACTTAAAATTGAAAAGTAATTAACAACCTAAGCAAATAATTATTTATAATTTATAAATATAATTTTAAAAATTTTTAATGACGACACCTAAGTAAATAAATTTTCAAACTGAACGTATAAGCACTATGTTGGCATATAAACTCCCCATTTGTATTAGTATAAAGATAAATATAAAGATTACGTGAACTTAGTTAATTCATCTGTAAATTTAAATTAGAGTAATTACCCAAATTAGTCTCCAAGGATTTTAAAATCGGACATTTTAGCCCCTAAAAAAAATTAATACACAGATCAATCTCCAAGGTTTTACTCCGACAGACAAATTAGTCCCTAATTTATTTTCTGGCAAAGTAATTACCCAGATTAGTCCCCAAAAATTTAAAAAATGGACATTTTAGTCCAAAAAAAATTAATGTATAAATCAATTTCCAATGTTTTTCTCTGTTAGACATAATAGTCCTCCATCCAAAAATAAAATAAAATAATTATTATTATTATTATTATTATTATTATTATTATTATTATTATTATTATTATTATTATTATTATTGTTGTTGTTGTTGTTGTTGTTGTTGAGTGACTATATATATATATATATATATATATATATATATATATATATATATATATATATATATATATATATAATGAATAAATTTATCATTATTTTTATCTAAGAAATACAAAAAATTATTGTACAATATTATTATGTAATTAATAATAATAATAATAATAATAATAATAATAATAATAATAATAATAATAATAATCAATAAAATTATTAGAGATTATTTTAAAAGAAATTCAAGGTTAAAATTATTTGATATTTTTGTATTTAATATAATCAAAATATGTACTATTTTAAAAAATATTTTTGTATTAAAAAAATATGTATTTAATATAAATTCAAATTAAAATATTTTCTTTTAATACATATTTTTCAATACAAACATATATTTTTTTTACATAGGACATTTTTTGATTATATCAAATGATTTTAACTTTGAATTTCTTGTAAAATAATCTCTAATAATTTTATTATTATTATTATTATTATTATATAAGAATTTAATGAATAAATTTATTATTATTTTTGTCCAAAAAATATAGTACAATATTATTGTGCAATTAATAATAATAATTATTTTATTTTATTTTATTTTTAGACGGAGGACTATTATGTCTAACAGAGAGAAATATTGGAGATTGATTTGTACATTAGTTTTTTTTTTAGAATAAAATGTTCGTTGTTAAAATCTTTGGGGACTGATCTGGGTAATTACTCTGCCGAAAAATAAATTAGGGACAGATTTATCCGCCGGAGTAAAACTTTGAAGATTGATCTGTGTATTAATTTTTCTTGGAGACGAAAGTGTTCAATTCTAAAATCTTTAGGGACTGATTTGGGTAATTACTCTTTAAATTAAAGAGACTCCCTTATCTTTCTATTTAGTTTGTTTAAATATAACTTAGTTTTTCAAAAATCACAATAATTACGTGAACTTATTAGCTTAGGAATACGAGGTAACTACAATCATAAAAAATTAAAAAGAGTAATCTATAAATAACTTAAAATTTAAAAGGTACCACATAAGCAAATAACTTAAAATTAAAAAAATGACAATTTAAGCAAAACAACCTAGGCAAATAACTTAAAATTAAAAAATAACAACTTAAGCAAATAATAATTTATAATTTATAAATAAAAATTTAAAAATTTCTAGTGACGACACTTAAGCAAATAATTAGTTCAACAATATTAAAAACTATTCTGGTGAACAACTCAAATAAATAATAATTTTTAATTTTTAAAAATTTTTAGTGACAACACCTAAGCAGATAATTAGTTCAACAATATTAAAAACTAAATACCCAACAACCTAAGAAAGCGTATTAAAAGTCTAAAAAGTAACAACCTAAGCAACTAATAAGTTATAATTTATAAATAAAATTTTAAAATTTTTAATGACGACACCTAAGTAAGTAATTAGTACAACAATATTAAGAACTAAATACCCAACAATCTAAAAAGGCGTATTTAAAAATTCAAAAGGAAACAATTTAAGCAAATAATAAGTTATAATTTATAAATAAAATTGTAGAAATTTCTAGTGACGACACTTAAGCAAATAAATTCTCAAACTCAACGTATAAGTGCCACGTTAACATAAGATATCTCTATTTGTATTATTATATTATTATATATTTCAGAATCGCAATGACACCAAACTTTATTCGATACCTCCTTAATAAAAAAAAAATCAGCATAAAAAAAAGTAAATGTATACTTATTCAATATCTAATCCATTGTGATTAGACTTTAAATTAAAAAAAATAAATAATCTTGGAGTTATAGATAAAAGGAGACGACCACAAACATAAACATTTAAAATATAGGTAGACCTGTTGCATTTATATTAGTTGTACCACTAGTTTGCAGTATCCATAATATGACTTATAATAGCCAAGACAACACAAACAATATTCTAAAAAGAAAAAATTTAATGATTTAAATCCGCTAAATTTGTTGAGTTTTTAAATCTAAAAGATATACTTAAATAAATAAGATGAATAAATAAAAATAATATATGTGCAACGAATTGAAATTTTTTTTTCAACTTTTTTTTCAGAAAAAAATTACAGTATCTAATTCCTTTAAATGTTCAATATTTTTGCCTTGATAAATTTTTAAGAATGTAGCTTTATTTGGAATTTCACCGATATTATTCTTAGGTCCTTCAAATCATACAAAACTAGATAAATGAAGCAAAAAAATACGTTAAATAACACACATAGTTTTAAACTTAAGAGTTAAAAAAATACATATACACCTATTTTTAAATTGAATAAAATTTTCATCTTTAAGATTGAAGAAAATCTTTGTGCCATACATAGAATTTTGTAAAATAATCTTTTCAGATAAAAAAGTAAAAAAAAATACAATCTTGATATAAAAAAGGATATAGTGAAATAAAAGTAAAAAGAGAATACAATCTTGATATAAAAAAAGACATAATGAAATAAGTTATTTTTCACGTCTTTTTCTCTTATATAGTATCATGTCAGTTAATAATGTCCAAATTACATTTTAAATACGATTTGATTTGCTAATGTTATTAGATACCAGCCAATAACATCATAAATAGTTTTTTCAATTGAGAAAGTTGTGAATGAATATTTTCATTAAATAACTTCGTTCAAGCAAATTATAAGACAATAACAGTTTCATCCTTATTTAGGGGTGGAAACAGGTCAGGCCAGGCCAAGCTTTGCTCTTAACAGGTCTGGTCTGTCATACAGTTAATTGGCCTGAGTCTGGCCTGTAGCCTGTTATAAGCTCTTTATAAAGTATTAGGCCTAACCTATTATTCAGCCTGACCTGGCCTGAAGCCTGTTAAAAGGCCTAATAATTTTTTTTTACAAAAATAAAAATATTATTTAAAAAAATTATTTTTTAATAAAACTATTTATATGTAATATGTCATATATTTAATATTTATAAAAAATTTAAACTTTTAACGTATTTAAAATATACAAAAATATTTATAATAAAATATAATAAATTTAAAATATTTCATAATTTTGTTAATAATAAATAATTATTTATATATTTAATTATATTTTAACAGGTTCAGGCAGGCCTGACAGGCCGATAAGACTAATTAGTGAGTCTAAGTCTGACCTATTAACGACTTTTAAAAGAGCTTGGGTCTAGGCCTATTTTATAATAGGTCAGGCCAGACCAGGCCAAACACAGGCCAAGCTCCTGACAGGCCGTCTAGCCTTTTTTCCACTCCTACCTAGCCTTTTTCCACCCCTACCTTACTATTAGAACCCAAAAAAACATTTAACTCTTGTGTATAATTGTCAAAAAGTACACACTATTATTTTTCTATGTAAAATACAATATTAAATATTAAGTATACTTTTTTTATTAACAATTAAATACATAAAACTTAAAATTATAATTAAAAAAATTAATTATAACTTAAAAAATTAACAATCAATAGAATTATAACAAATTATATACGTATTTTATATTTTAAAATTTAACACATTAACGATCTTATAAAATTGTACCAAATCACGTATCTATTTTAACAATTTCATAAAATTTCAAATATAATTTATATATAAAAACCTTATTTTTCAAAAAATAGTTACGATTTAAAAATTAATAATTAATTATTTTAATTTTATAAAGATCAATCACGATCAGTGTCAAATTAATTAATTTTATAAAGACCAATTGAAAAATAAATTTATTTACTAAAAACAAATTGATTTACCAAAAATAACTTTTTCAATAAATTAAAATCTTTCAAGCACAAAAAACAATATTTTTATTCAAAAAAATAGTTATAATTTTCAAAATATTAACGATGAACAAATAAAAAGAGAAAGAGTAAAAATTGTTAGAATTTAAAAGAACATAAAATATTATAAACTTGAGTTACGAAAAATAATTCTATATTAAATAAATTAAGTAAAAATAATATTCGATAATCTTAACATGTTGTTTAGCCAATATTTATATAATTCAAGAAAATTTATCATACATTATATACTTTTATACTTAACTAACTAAAATTTAAAAATTTAGTTAAAAAGTTAATATTATAATATTAATTTGTTTTTAAAAAAAATATTTCAAATAAACTAATTTGTACGCATTCAACTTAAACATATTTTATTCGCACATTATCCAAGTTAATTCAAAATGAACTGCTTATAAACGAATTATATTTTTAGGAACTCGATTCACAATTTTCTTTTTAACATTTTAAATTTTTTAAAAAATATTCTTTTAATTTATAATAACATTTAAATAGATTAAAATAAAAAGAGTTTGTTGTTAATAATTATGATAAGAAAAAATAGATAAAATAAATAAATTTATCAATAAATTTATTTTTTTTAAAATAATAAATTTACCAACCAAATAGATGTAATCGAATCCAAAAGAATTGAGATGTTCAAAATTCACAAAATTAAATCTATATTGTGGGATACTTTATGATTTCGGAAATCTGTGCACATTAGTCCGATGGTTTAAATTCACCACATACTCATGATATGTTTAGTCTTGAAGTTACTCACATTGCATCCAACACCAAAATATGTGATTTGATACGTCATTCCTTCTTTTAACAAATTCATGAATCGGGATATAAGAGCCTTCTTAATTGAAGGATGTATTTTTTCTTCCTAAAATTGACAAACAAAAATAAAAAATAATTAAAATGAGATAAATAAACACATTTGAAATATCAATAATATAAATATAAACTTAATATTTTTTAAAAATGGTAGGAAACTCACATCTTTATCGAGCTAAACTATCTCAATTGAGTATGGTAATGGAGAATTTTCGTAACTCGGTAGTGTCCATAATCTTATCACTTGTATACGTTACTTAAATTTAAAAAGTAACAACTTAAAACAAATAATAATTTATAATTTATGAACAAAATTTTAAAAATTCAAAAGAGAAAATATCGAGCAAATAACTTAAAATTTTAAAAAATAACAACCTAAGTAAATAATAATTTATAACTTTTAAAAATTTCTAGTGACAACACCTAAGTAAATAATTAGTTCAACATATTAAAAATTAAATATCTAACAACCTAAAAAAACATAATTTAAAATTTAAAAATTAACAATCTAAGAAAATAATAATTTATAATTTATAAATAAAATTCTAAAAATTTCTAGTGACAACACCTACGCAAATAAATTCTCAAACTCAACGTATGAGCACCATGTCAGCATAAGAGCTCTCCATTTGTATTACTATATGATCCGCCCGTTACAAATCCAACATCATAACTCGGCATTATCAATCATAACTCAGCAAGTTACGTTATTACTCGGCAAGTTACGTTATAGCTCGTTATCTTACGTTACAGCAAGACTCAACGAATTATGTCCTGAAATCAAAACGCCCATTGTAACGTCATCACCCATCAAAACCTAATCATTGCTCTTCAATTTAGGAGACTAACAAAAATATAACTGACCTATCGTACTTCATCTATAAAGGTATGATATTCTATCTTAAAGAGAACACATTGAATTCTCAATACTAACTTAAGTTTTGGAGTGCCTTTGTAAATACACTCTCCCCATTTCTTGTTCATACTCTACACGATTGGACATCTCCCTAGACGGAAATCTCGAACTGTCCCAAGGCTCATAGATCGGCATCGAAGATAACAACTCGGCGCCGATTCCCAACAGCCGAGCTCCCCTCCAGGTATCCATACAGGAACAATTGGCGCCTACCGTGGAGCCGAGAATATAATTATTTCTTTATTTCATCGGCCTCGACGTTCTCACCTAGAGCCATGACTAAGGAACTTCCATCTACGCCATCTGAACTTTTTCGGATGGTGACCGAGTTACAACAAGCCAACCAGCGCATGGCGGAAGAGAACCAAAGAATGACAAATCATATTGCTAATCTGAATAATGCTCAAATTGAAAATAACAATGATCGACAAGAGCGAACAGAAGAAGCCGAGCATCAGTAAGGGCCAACGCATGTCTCCAAAACTGCTTGGCACGAAGAAGAACAACCTAAACACAATGAGGAAGCTTGGCCGGAAAACAAAGATGACAACATAGAAAACTCCCCCGGGCCATTCACGACCGAGGTGATGAACTTCGTGTTGCCTAGGAGGTTCACTTTACCAACGACCTTAACCCCATATGATGGGTTAGGTGATCCAAAGAAATACATCAAAAAGTTTACCTCCATAATGATAGTAAATGGTGCATCCGATAAAGTTTTATGTCGTTGTTTTCCATCTTACTTAGACGGTCCTGCACTTGATTGGTTTTTTTTCTTTGCTTGCATGTTCTATTTCTCGTTTCCGAGACCTATCAAAGCCGTTTGAGGAGCACTTTGTAGGATCAGCAATCTATCTACATGATTCTAATTACCTGAACACAATCAAACAAGATCAGCACGAAAGCCTAAGAGATTACACGACTCGCTTCACAAAAATAGCTATGCGTATACCAGATCTCCATCCTGAGGTGGAACTACACGCCATCAAAAGCGGACTCCGACCAGGAAAATTCCAGGAAAATATTGCTGTGGCCAAACCTAAAACTATAGCCGAGTTTTGTGAAAAGGCGAAAGGTCAGATTGACATTGAAGAACTCCGACAAGCTCAAAAAATAGAGAGACCACAATACAGAGAAGACGATAAAGCACGAGATAGCAAGAAAAACTTCAAGCCAACTCCCCGATATGAATCTTATACTCAGTTCAACACCAAACGTGACGACATCATCAAAGAAATCTTGAATTCAAAGTTGATCAAGCCACCACGAAAAGCCAGCAACTATCCATATTCAAAAGGTGCAGACAGATCAAAATATTGTACTTTTCATCAAAAGCACGGACACACCACTGACGAGTGTGTCATCGCCAAAGACCTTTTGGAACGATTAGCTCGGCAAGGTCATCTAGACAAGTATATTAGCAGCCATATACAACGACGCGCACCTCCCCCTGGTGACCAAAGCTCGGCAGCACAACATAGCCGATATAAAGAAAGACCGAACACCAACCCTCCCGACCAACCGAGACGTATCATCAACTGTATTTTCGAAGGTTTTGCAGGTGGAGGTGCTACAAGCTCGGCAAGAAAGCGGTCTTACCGAGCTATGCTTTCAATAGAAGCTAGTCAAAATCATCATCAGATACCTCCATACTTCCCTCAAATGACATTCCAGGACTCCGACTTCAACACAAACGTAACAAATCTAGATGACCCCGTTGTGATCTCCCCACAGCTCGGCAACCTCCTAGATAAAAAGGTTTTACTGGACCCTGGGAGTAGTGTCGATGTTCTTTTTTACTCCACATTTCAGAAGATGAAGCTGAGCAACAACATCCTCTAACCTTCCACTGGAGTCCTGGTTGGTTTCTCAGGTTAGAGGGTCCCGGTTATAGGCTCGGTGTGGTTCCAAACCACACTTGGTGAGGTTCTCTTTATCAAAAACTTCAGATATTCAATACTTAGTCATTGACTGTCTTAGTCCTTACAGTTTGATACTTGGCCGACCTTTTTCAAATAGGTTCGACGCTATTGTTTCTACAATTCATCTCTGTGTTAAGTTCCCTTTGCAGGGTAATACAATTGCAACTATTCACAGTGATGCCTGAGAGGCCAGAGAATGCTACAACAATAGTTTTAAAAAACCTAACCAAAGTAATCAAGCTTGTGTGCACAACATCAGCATCTAAGACGAGCTACCAGTCCTGGCTGACCTTGATCCCAGGGCAGGAATCCTCAAATGACCAACCCCGACCAAAGACCTGCATAAAATCTATTTTGCAGATAGCTCGGAAAAGTTCACTTACGTGGGATCCACACTAAGCTCAGAAGAGAAGGCCTTATTCCGTGCATTCCTACAACAAAATGCCGACTTGTTTGCTTGGACCCCAGTTGACATGCCAGGAATTGACCCATCCGTCATATCCCACAAAATGGCATTGGATCCGTTTGTCCGACCTATAGCACAAAAAAAGTGAAACCTCGGCCATGACTGCAAAAAGCCTCTTTGGAAGAAACCAAGAAGCTCATCAATGCTGGCTTCACTCAAGAAATCAGGTTCACAACATGGTTGGCGAATGTCGGCCTGGTCAAAAAGCATAATGGTAAATGGCGCATGTGTGTTGATTTCACTGATCTCAACAAAGCATGCCCAAAATACTCTTATCCCTTACTATCTATTGATTGTTTAGTTGACAATGCTTCTGATTATGAAAAACATAGCTTTATGGATGCATACTCTGACTACAACCAGATTCAAATGCATCCATCCAATCAAAGTAAGATAGCTTTTATTACTGAATATGGAAACTACTGTTATAAAGTCATGCCATTTGGCCTTAAGAATGCAGGTGCAACATATCAACGCCTAATGGAGAAAGTATTTGCCCAACAGATCGGCAGGAACATTGAGGTCTACGTTGACGATATGGTTGATAAAACGAAGATTGGCAACAACTAGCTTGATGACCTCACAGAAATCTTCTGTCAAATCCGAAAATACAACATGCGGTTAAATCCCGAGAAGTGCGCCTTTGGAGTACAAAGTGGCAAATTTCTCGGCTTCATGCTCACCAGCCGAGGTATTGAATCAAATCCAGAAAAGTGCTGAGCTGTTGTGGATATGACGAGCCCACAAACTATCAAAGAATTCCAACAGCTAACAGGAAGACTTGCTGCACTCTCTAGATTCTTACCTTGCCTAGCTTCTAAATCTTTATGTTTTTTCCAAACTTTAAAAAAGAAAAAGGCATTCCATTGGACCGATGAATGTGAACAAGTACTCACAACTATCAAAGAAACTCTTTTAAAACTACCAATTTTACAAACACATCTTCAAGGGGAACCACTTTTTTTATATTTATCTGTAACTAACTGGGCTATAAGCTCCGCTCTTATTGCAGAAAGGTGAAATCAGCAATTGCCGATCTACTTCACCAGCAAAACACTTCAGAATGCAAAACTTCGCTATCCGAGCATTGAGAGGCTAGCTTTGGCTTTGGTTTTCTCGGCACGAAGACTTCGGCCATATTTCCAAAGTCATGTCATCTATGTCCGAACAGATCAACCCTTGCGACAAGTCCTTCAAAAACCAGAACTAGCTGGCCGACTAGTAAAATGGTTGGTGGAGCTGTCCAAGTTTGATATCAGATACAAAGGCTGATCATCCATCAAATCTCAATTCTTGGCCGATTTCATTGCCAAATTCACAGTCTCAGACGCAACCGAAAATTCACCCGAATGGTCTTTATATGTTGATGGCTCCTCTAACCCACACGGGTGTAGAGCTGGAATCATACTAGACGATGAAAATGGTAATGTCATCGAACAATCACTACACTTTTCCTTCAAGGCAAGTAACAACCAAAGTGAGTATGAAGCTCTTATTGCTGGGCTCAAACTCGCAGCCGATCTCAACATCGACGAGCTTAAGGTATATTGTGATTCCCTGCTCATCGTTCAGCAGGTAAACGAGTTATACTAGGTTAAGAATCCTTTATTATCTAAATACCTTGCAATTTTTTAAACCTTACTTTCAAAATTTCATAAATGTGACATTGAACATATACCTCGGGAGGACAATAGCAGAGCTAACACCTATCTAAGCTCGCCAGCACTCAAACAAATAATTCCTCCCTTCACCAATCTACGCTAATTAAACCCATTATACAATTAACAGAAGTTCTAAGTGTTACACAGGACGCAGACTAGAGAACACCATACATAGCTATCTTCAGATAGAGAACTAGCCAGTCGAAGTTGAAAACATTCGACACTTTCGTTGGCAAGCTTTGTTTTTTACTATATATAACAATTGCCTATATAAACGAGGATTCTATCATCCTTTACTAAAATGTCTCTGCAGATCAGAAGCCGATCTTGCGCTAGCCGAGGAACACGAAGGTATTTGTGGTACACACCTTGGAGGTAGGAGCCTGTCTTCCAAAATCCTCCGAGCTGGTTTCTACTGGCCGACATTGCAACAAGATTGTAAAACAAAAGTCAAAACCTGTGACAACTGCCAGAAATACAGTCCGGTCACACACCTCCCAGCAAAACTCCTACACAGTTCCGAGGTAAGTTGGCCGTTCAACCAATGAGGGCTCGACATCCTCGGTCCCTTACCCTTAGCGGCCGGGCAGGTAAAAGTTTTAATAATAGCGATTGATTACTTTTCAAAATTGTTAGAGACGCAACCCTTAGCAAAAATAGTCTCACAACAAATGGTTTCCTTTGTATGGAAACATATTATCTGCAGATTTGGCATACCATGGCAGATTATCACTGATAATGGTGGCCAGTTTGTCGATAAAAAAAATCATTTCCTTTTTGTAGAACTTAAAAGTCAAACAGCATTTCTCATCGGTAGAATACCCACAAACAAATGGGCTAGCAGAAGCCACGAATAAAGTCATCCTACATGCCTTAAGGAAGAAACTTGACGAGACAAAAAGCCTTTGGGCCAAACTCATTCTAGAGATCATATGGGGATACAATACCACCATCCACTCAACAACAAAGGAAACACCTTTCCGAATGGTGTACGGCTCCGATGCAATGATACCTGTGGAGATCTCTCAGGCCTTACTCCGAACTCAAATGGCCAACCATACTACAACAGATAAAGCTCGGCAATCCGAACTAGACTTCCTTGAAGAACTCCAATCTTCAACAGCAATCATACACCAAGCTATGAAACAATATATAGCCCAGCGATACAATCAGAAAATTCACCCAAGGTCCTTTGAAGTAAACAATCTTGTCCTCAGAAGAACAGATAGAACAGGCCAGAAAACCACCAAGCCATGGCATGCTAGCAGCTAACTGGAAAGGCCCTTTCCAAATTATTGAGGTCATCGGCAACGGAGCCTACCGATTACAAACCATAGATGGTAATATTATACCTAACACTTGGAATGTATCATCTTTAAAGTTATACTACAGTTAAAAGTTAGGAACAGGCGAGTACTATTTTTCCTACTGCCAAGATTTTTCCCAAAAGCGGGTTTTGTTTGGAGAGGTTTTAACGAGGCTAGCCTACCTACACCTTTGTAATCAAAGGTCTTTCAATGTACATAAGTTTCTTATTTTTAAATTCCTTTTCTCACATTAAGTTCATTTTTTTCTCAAACTATACTCTTATCATTTCGACCTCTATTCACAATCAAACCCGTCAGGGGTTACCGATCAAACAACACTTACCAAACAAACAAGAATTGCCGATCAAATACCAATGGCCGATCACATCGAAAAATTACCGATCACACAACTATTGTCGATCAAACTACAAATAAACAATCGCCGATCAAGTCGGACATCACCGATCAAACAACAATTCTTGATCATACGACAATTACCGACCAAATCAGACAAACCAATCTATTCATCTATATACAAAGAATTGGTATCGTATAAATACATCCTTCTATTCTTTGCAATTTGGCAAAATAGAAATAAAAACATCTATCTTCCACAAAGGATTCCAATATTTCCGTCTCTTTACTTTTTTCTAAAGCCTTCATTTGAGCAGTTACCTCAATCATCCCGTTTTCATGCCTGCCAAATCAGCCTCTTTTTCCTTCAAATCATCAACTCCCTTGGCATAATTCTTCTTCAGTAACTTCCGTTCCTTCTCACTTTTACCTAACTTAGCTTCCAACTGAGAAATCGTTGCTTTCTTTGACTTCAACTCCTCCTTCAATAAGATTGAATCTTCTGTACAACCAACCAGCTTCTTATGCTTCAGCTCTTGGCTACGACCCAGATTGGAAACCTCAAACTAACAACCTAAAAACACAAAGATCAGTACACGAAACTGTTCACAATATATATATATATATATATATATATATATATATATATATATATATATATATATATATATATATATATATATATGTAACCTAACCACTACTTGCATATACTGGCCAGTAGCCACCTCCCCGAGCTCATTTGCCAAGCTCACTTCAGTAGATGATTGGCAAACATCATCGGCTACAGCCATGAAAAGAAAGTCTCTGCTCCAAACAGACAAATTATCACTTTGATCAGTAGTGACATGAAACTTTTTATGGTTATCCATAAAATTATGAATTTTCTCAATGGGAAGTTCATCGCCATCATTATCCAATTCCCAGGACAGATCCATTACATCCATTTTTCTCTTCTTCAAAATGACCTTTTTCTTTCTCGAACGAGGTTGATTAACCTCTCCTGCAGCAGTGGCAACCTTCTCCGGTTTAGAAGTCGATCCCTCTTTGTCTACATTTTTATTCCTAACCTGAGCCCTAAACGTAGCTGCAGACTCTAGGATATTTATCACCTATCAAAAACATCAGAAAAATTTTTCGTAAGGAAAATTGAATATCCAATAAGCAGAATGGTCAAAACACAGAATGGATACCTAAGTAATCCATCACAGCCTATCTATTATCATCCCACTGTAACAACTCAAAAACAGATATCAAATTTTTACGGTCAACAACTTCAACCAGATACTCAATCACACACTCAACTCTCGGACTAATAGTTTCGAATTCGAGGATATTCTGAGGTTCCGAACACCACTACAAAGGAAACCTCTCACACAAGTCCTCGTCTAAATAAAAAGGAAAATCATGCTCAACACTCCGAATTTTGACGTACATCTCCTTAAAATTCTTAAACGAAGATTTATACAGTTTTAAAATAGCGAAACTCGACGAGCTATTCAAATTCACCCAACCCCCCTTCCACACCCCTTTCGCTTAAAACATCGAAAAGAACAACTCCAATGTGGGTTTCTCCTCCGGATACTCCATTAACACTTCAAAACCTCGAAGGAAGGCCCAACCGTTAGGATGAAGCTGAGACGGAGCACAATTCAGCTGTTTCAAAACTTGGCATTGGAATTCCGAAAAAGGAAGCTTCACCCTCAACTCCTCTAAGATGCAACTATACATATAGAAGAACTCAGAAGAACCACCTCTATGAAAAACACGATCCTCCCCAGAGCAAAGGTAACAACTCCAAATGTAACCTAGAGCCTACTCTCACTACCTTTTTTAAATCTATTTCTCTAATGGCATCAGAGTCACAAAACAAAGGCACTCGACTACTGACGTCTTCATTAACCCAATCGTATGACCAATCTATCCTCTCCTTCTTATCTCTCTCAAACCCCATTAGCAAATAACAAAAACAGAACGACAAACACAGAAACTCAATGAAGCAGAAATTAGAAGGGGGAAAATCTACCACATACCTCTTTTACTCTTTTTCTTTTCTCTGGAACCTTCACAATCAATTTTATCTCAAACGTCACAAATGATTTGGAAACCACACTATTGGTATTCCAATGCAGTTAACCAAGAGTTACATAACTCGTTCAGTTCTATTATACCCACTACTCAATCACATCAACCATCCAGGAAAGTATTGGAATGACAAGCCACTTAATGCCATCATTACTTCTCTCTCTCCTCATTAAAAATGGTTACTTTTACTATTCTTTAATTTTTATTTCATATTTTTAATAAAGCATCTTGAATTCGGGGCTCCAAGCCTAACCCATTTGCCGAAGTTATGCATCTACTCAATGGCCGACTTATGCTTCATTAAAAGTTCAACCTGCTTCATTAAAACATTTTTCCAGGCTAAACTTGGGGGCTATGATCCCGCCGTTACAAATCCAACATCATAACTCGGCATTATCAATCATAACTTGGCAAGTTACGTTATTACTCGGCAAGTTACGTTATAGCTAGACTCAACGGATTATGTCTTGAAATCAAAACGCCCAATGTAACGTCATCACCCATCAAAACCTAATCATTGCTTTTCAATTCAGGAGACTAACAGAAATGTAACCGACCTATCTTACTTCACCTATAAAGGTATGATATTCTATCTTAAAGAGAACACATTGAATTCCCAATACTAACTTAAGTTTCGGAGTGCCTTTGCAGGTATACTCCCCCTTTTTTTTGTTCATACTCTACACGATTGGACATCTCCCTAGGTGAAAAGCACGGACTATTCCAAGGCTCATAGATCGGTATCGAAAAAAATAACTCGGTACCGATTCTCAACAACCGAGCTTCCCTCCAAGCAGTGGCAAAGTTTGAAACAAAATTTGGGGGGGGGGGGGAGGGGGAGATAAAAGATAATTGTCAAGATGTTTTTGATATGGACCCCATTTAAAATAAACTCGTCTAACTTCATATCTCTGATTTGGGTGATATTGCCAAATTTAAAGCCGTTTTTCAGGGTCTCGTTCCAAAGAATTAAGGTCAAACTTATCAGGTGCAACTCTTTAAACTTTTGAAGGTTGTATCTCACTTTCTTCGTGATTCATTAAAGTAGAAGAACTATCTACAGGTGTTGATATTGTAAAAGTTATATGTTCTCCTTCTTGAATATTAGCCTTCCTCTTAAAAAATCATCAATTCTTTGATTTTTCATGATTATTTTATATAAAAAATTAAATATATATCCTGTAAAATATATATATAAAAAAAAGTTAGAAGGACAAATATTAAAATTTATAATATTTATTGAATTTTTTTATAAATTTATACAAATACAATAATACCAATATTTATTGAATATTTTAATATTTTTTATTATATAAAAAATTAAATTAAATAAACAGTAAAATATAAAATAATATTAAATTACATAAATAAAAAATACTTATTTATTTATATTTGAGCTCAAAAGTAAAGGAATTGTTGCTTATTGAATAGAGAGCTGCAAAATGCGAATACACTCAATTCAATTCAAATCCAAACATGTTTTGAATGTGCAAAACTAAAAATTATTGTGCAATCAAAATAAGAGATGAAGATTCAACTTTGATATTTTAAGTCATAATAAAATATTTGAGTCAACTAAATTATTTTTTATATTTTAAAAAAATATTACTAATTTTTTAATAAAAATTTGAAAGAGCCATAGTTCTCATTATCTTAACTAAACTCCGCCCTGCCTCCAAGTATCCATACAGAAACACTATAAAAATAAAAATAAAAAATCTCCTACATATTAGGTAAATCTTAAAAAAAAAATTGTGCTTTCTGACTTCCAAGTCACAATGAGGTGGCAAACAAAGAAGCTGGCGGGTGGCCTTATCCAAAAGCAATAACTCAATGACTTCAAAATCAAAACCCATCACAACGATTATGAAACGTGTTGCAGCCTGCGACCTTTCACCACATACAATGCTCCCCACCAAACCTTAAATAAATTTAAAAATTTAAAAATTAAAATACTTACTCTTGTGTAGTATAAAATTGCGTTCCACCACGGGGCCACAAGAAATCAACACGTGTCTAAACGGATCAATCCACACCATCCGATCTTTCCGACGACCCCATCAAAAACTCGAAGTTCAATCCAATCCACGCAATAATTCAACATTATCGGTTTTATAATCTTACCCTTTAGCCACTACTAGGTTTTAGAGGCTTCGGTTATCGGTATCGGTTTTTTATTTGCACATAATTAAAATTTTCATAAAAATAAATTTTTACAATATACATTAAATTTTTCTAAAGTTACCTAAGTAATAAGTATTTTCAAATTAATATTATATATTTAAATAAAAATATAAAAAATATTTTATGCGGTAACATTTATTATGTTATAAAATAATATTTAATTGTTAGGTAAATCCTTCAAAAATACCAGAATAATCGCGCCATAATTGTTTTTGTAAAAAAATTATTTTTGTTATTTGTTTATTAATAACGTAATGTTATATATTGCTTTTCTAATACTTCCGTTTACCAGTTCAAACAACTTTTTATCTTTTATCCCACTTCTCACGGTTGTTTGACGTTGCTTTTCAATAAAGCTTTTTTCTTTTCAATCCCTTAACGTCGCCGGTTTTTTCTTTTTCTTCCTTCTCCATCTAAATTTTCTCGACAAAACCCGAATCCGAAGATAAAATATTGAATCTGAACGGAGAATTTGTTCTGATTTTGTGAAGTTCTGAAGAAATTTCAAACGGAGATAAAGAAAAAATGGCCGAGCTTTTGACCAAGACGAGCTTGGTTTCTTCATGGCATGGAGATACACAACATCATCATAATCCTAGGGTTTCTGTCGTTCCTAAGAGTTATAGCTTCGGTTATGGTTTGAAGAGATTCCCTTCTTTGAAGATGAAATCACAGGTGCTCAGATCTTCAACTCTGTCATCTGATTTTCATGGCAAAAAGCTCCTATTTCGTGTGAATAGATCATCATCGCCTAACAGGGTTAATTCGCAGCTTCGACCTTCTATAGTGTCTCAGGTTGGTTAAAATTAATTTTTTGTTTCTTTTCTCTGGATATTAGGGATTTTGTTATTTTTTCATGAAATAGTATCCGATTTCTTCCAATTCTCTTTGTTAATTTTTAATTTTTTTTGGTCAGATGACTGGTAGAATTGGTAAGGTTCAGAAATGGTGGGAGAAAGGGATTCAACCGAACATGAGGGAAGTGACTTCCGCAGAGGACCTTGTGAATTCACTATTGAACGCAGGGGACAAGCTTGTTATTGTTGATTTCTTCAGTCCTGGTTGTGGTGGCTGCAAAGCCCTTCATCCTAAGGTATATAAATTCTTCACAAAAAACCCCCTTCTCTTTTGGTTTATAGTTATAGAGATTAGGGTTAGGGAAAATAACTGTTTCAAATTTTGGGTGCTTTGTTTCAGATTTTTAAAGAAATAATTGTGTGTGTATTTTTAAAGAAATAATTACAAAATATGAAAAATGGTTTTTTTTTAAGTGGTTTTTTGGTCCCTAGTGGTTGAATTCATGTTCCTTATATGTATATTCTCTTGTATGAGAGACTAGATCTGAAACTGTTGACTCTGCCATCAACAGTTCAGACTAAATCTCATATCTATTAAGCCCTATCTTTGTTCATGACTCTTATATTTGGCTAATTTGGAATGTTTCTGAATTTTAGTGTTACTTTTTGGTTGTGGTTTTGCAGATATGTCAATTGGCTGAGATGAATCCTGATATTCAGTTCCTTCAGGTGAACTATGAGGATCATAGATCCATGTGTTATAGCCTCAATGTCCATGTTCTTCCCTTCTTCCGCTTCTATAGAGGAGCTGAAGGTCGTTTATGCCAGTTTAGCTGTACCAATGCTACGGTTAGTGCAGCATTCTGTTGTCAATCTCAATCTTGTTCCATATGTGATCAAATACTTGTTTACTTTCCTTGTTTGGTTAATTCATATTGTGCATGTTTGAAATCTTTAGCACAAGCCATGGTCATTATTGTATTGTTCCCCTTTTCAATGTTAACTCGTTAACGATGAGTTTACAGTTCACAATTAAACTCTTAAAACTTTGAAGTTGTATTTTTGCAGTCTAAGTAGAGTTTGATTACCTTGCCCACTTTATTGCCTAATATGGTATTGGATAAGATTATGAGCTATGACTGCTTGATTTGAGGAATAATGTTAACGTGAGACCAAGTATTGAATATTTAGAAATGTTTGGGAGACAATAAAAACTAGTCCAAATCAATCCAAAGTTGTCTTATTTTACATTCATTAATTACCTCTGAAATAAGTACATAATATTAGATGTAATAAGTATGTATTTTTGGACGTTATATACATGAATTTTAGATGTTAATTGTCACCCTATCATTATTGTCAATATTTGCTTTCACCTTCATAAATTATAGATGTTTAATTCTTGTATTTCCTGACGGATTTGTTCATTTTCTTTGTTGGCTTAATTGGTAGGGAACATAATAATTAAACAGTATTCAAATTTCAAACTCACTCGGTTTATTTTTATCAAACTACAGATCAAGAAGTTTAGAGATGCATTAGCTAAACACACTCCAGAAAGATGTAGCTTGGAGCCAACAAAAGGGTTAGAAGAGAAAGAACTTCTAGCACTTGCTGCCAACAAAGAACTCAACTTCACATACACACCAAAACCAAAACCGAAACCAGTTCAACCTGCTGCACCCAGTTTAAATCCCCTCCGTTTACCCTCATTCATAGCAAAGTCTGATGTCTCCAAAGACAGAACCTTGGCCACTTCTGGGAGATGATAGATGTGGGGCCAGTTTAAGCAAAAGAACCCCATGTAACTTCATCCCTTGTACAGTCTGTAATATATATAGCCTGTGATGAGAATGAGGATAATCATTGAAGATGAGGGCACACAATAGGTGTGTGAATCCTCGATGTAACTTCTTCATCCTTTGTACAGTGTGTACTATCTCCTTGTAATATTATAGTATGTGGGGTTGAGAATGGGGATAATCATTGAAGATGAAGTCACAATAGTGTGTGTATTCCTCCATGGGTCTTGGATTTCTGTTTTTTTCGAATCCAAGCCTTGTTGGATGGTATTAGAGGGAAGTTAGGGGATTTTTTTTTATGCATGTCTCCTCGATGCTTTTGGTTAGGGGGTGGAGATTATAGGATTATTATTAGTTTCCATTTTCTTTCTTTGGTGTGTTTTAAGAAAGCTCTGAGTCATATTTATGTAAGATAAGAGTCATTATGTTATTGAATGAGAGTTTACTTTGCTGTTCTATTTATATAAGCCTACTATTATTTCCTGACAACCCCCTCCCCCTCTCTTTAAAAAGTAATAATTAGAAAAGTAATGCTGCATGTTGTGATAAGTATGAGAGCTGAGTTGGATGCCCATTAATATATTGGCGGCTCAGTTTTTCAATGATATTGATTGAAAGTTGAAAAAGGAAGTCTTCTCATGTTCTCAAAGTTGAATGATATTGATTGAAAGTTGAAAAAGAAGTCTTTTCATGTGTATAAATAGGAGGTTAAGTATTTATTAATTTATGATCAATAATAACAATTTTTACTCTTTTTTCTTTTACAAGTATTTAGAATAATTCTCTCTCTTTATATAATATTAATAATATATTAGTTATTTCTATTGTATTGAAATATTAATTGTGGTGTTAGAGTTTTTTACTTCTACTTTTTTATTTATACTATATTTTAGTTATTTTACAACACGTTATTAGTACGAGACTCTGATTAAATTTTTTTTAAGACTCAAGTAATAAATTTTTATTATGTCGAAACTCTCTTATCTTGAATATAATACTTTTGATATATTTGAAAATAATTATTTATCATGGATATAGATGCTGAAATCCATCTTGATTCAATGGATCCTGGAGATACCATTGAAGTTGAAAATAATACATCCCAGAAGGATATAGCCAAAGCCATGATTTTTCTTCGTCGTCATCTTGACGTATGATTGAAAAATGAATATCCCACATTAAAAGATCATGCAGATCTGTGGAAAGATCTTGAAGAAAGGTACAATCATCAAATACTTCTTTAAGCCTGATATATTAGAGAAAATTTTTTCGACCTTCCATGTCTCGAATGTGCTCCTGCATTTAAAAATATTCTGAGTTAATTTCTTACTTTCTTGTTGCTAAACGCAACAATGAGTTACTTTTGAGAAATCATGAAGTGCGCCCAGCTGGCGCCGTCCCATTTCCTGAAGCAAATGCGGCAAATTATAACCTCAGAAGAGGTTTTTTTTTAATGGCAAGATTTTGATAACAAGAAAAATTATGGAAGGAAAATAAATTATGTTCGTAAGAAAAGATCTCACCAGAAGTGGGATAAAGAAAGAAACAATGGACAAAGTATATCAATTGAGGATAAATGCCTCCATTGTGGTGGAAAGGGCCATTGGTCACGGACCTGTCGTAACCCAAGGCACCTAATTGATCTTTATAAAGCATTTTTGAAAAAAGATGACAAAGAAAAGGAAACAAATTTTGTTTCAAATTATGAAAATTTCACCACTAATTATGATGTATCTAATTTCTTTGAGGATCTTGAAGAAAATATTGACTATTTGATCAATGATGGAATAGTTTGATATGTGTATGTGTTTGTTAAGTATTCATGTGAATAATTTTTACTGTGCATGTACTTCTACTCATTTTATTATTATCATTTGTTTTTGAAGAAAAATGGCAAGGACATATTTTGAAGATATTTGCCTTGCGGATAGTGCAAGTTCACACACTATTCTTAAAAGTACTATATATCTTACCCATCTTGTGCCAAAAGAAGAGTATGTTAATACTATTATTGGCTCGGGCAATGTGATAGAAGGCTCCGGAAGAGCTATAATTTTGTTTCCTGTAGGAACAAAATTCATAATAAATAATGCACTATTGTCTACCAAGTATCGAAGAAACTTATTGAGCTTTAAGGATATTCGCCGAAATGGATATCATATTGAGACTATGAATGAGAAAAATCATGAGTTCTTATGTATCACAACTCATGATTCAAATAAAAATGTTATATTAGAAAAGTTACCCTCACTTTCATCTGGATTGTATTATACCAAGATTAGTGCAATTGAATCACATGTCATTGTAAACCAGAAGTTTACTAGCCCAAATGAATTCATAACTTGGCATGATAGATTGGGTCATCTGGGAACAACAATGATGAGTAGAATTATTGAAAACTCTTATGGACATTCACTAAAGAACCAGAAGATTCTTAAAACTAGTGAATTTTGTTGTGTTGCATGTTCTCAGGGAAAGTTAATTTTAAGGCCATCACCAGTAAAGATTGGATTTGAGTCCCCTGAATTCCTAGAAAGGATTCAAGGTGATATATGTGGACATATTCATCCACCATGTGGATCTTTTAAATATTTTATGGTCCTAATAGACGCATCTTCGAGATGGTCACATGTGTGATTATTATCTTCTCGCAACCTGGCGTTTATGAGATTACTGGCTCAAATCATTCGATTAAAAGCACAATTTCCAGAAAATCCAATCAAAGCAATTCGTCTTGATAATTCTGGTGAATTTACTTCCCAAGCTTTTGATGCTTATTGTATGGCTAATGGAATAAGTGTTGAACATCAAGTAGCTTATGTTCACACACAAAATGGGTTAGCAGAATCACTTATTAAACGCCTCCAATTGATTGCTAGACCCTTACTTATGAGAACAAATCTCCCAACCTCGGTTTGGGGGCATGCTATTTTACATGCTGCAGCACTTATTTGTTTGAGGCCAACGGGTTATTATAAGTTATCTCCTATGCAATTAGCTTTTGGCCAGCAACCAAATGTTTCCCATTTAAAGATATTTGGGTGTGCGATATATATTCCCATTGCACCACCTAATCGCACCAAAATGTGACCTCAAAGAAAATTGGGGATATATGTTGGATATGATTCTTCCTCTATAGTGAGGTATCTTGAAATACAAACTGGAGATGTATTTAAAGCCCGGTTTGCAGATTGTCATTTTGATGAATCAAAATTTCTAACATTAGGGGGAGAGAATAAGCTTCCTGAAAAGGAACTTAATTGGAATGTATCATCGTTGATGCATTTAGATCCTCGATCAGGGCAATGTGAACTAGAAGTTCAAAAGATTATACATTTGTAAGGAATAACAAATGAATCGCCTGATGCGTTTTCCGATACAAAGAGGATAACCAAATCTTATATACCAGCGGAAAATGCCCCAATTCGCATTGATGTCCCAGTAAGACAAGTAGCCACTAAAGCAAATTTACGCCAGAAGCGTGGCAGGGCAGAAAATGCCCCAATTCGAATTGATGTCCCAGTAGGAAAAATAGCCACTAAAGCAAATACACGCCAGAAGCGTGGCAGGCCTGTCGATTCCAAAGATAAAAATCCTTGAAAAAGAAAAGAGGTAAATACGAATCCTATTGAAAAAGACATAGTAAAGACACCTACAGTTGTCCAAAATTCTGATATAGTTTTAACGCCAGAAGACGTTCAGGTACCTGAAAATTGTGAAAATGACGAGATCTCGATAAATTATGTCTTTACAGGAGAGAAATGGGATTGAAATAAGACAATTGTCAATGAAATATTTGCATATAATGTGGCATTAAATATCATGCATGAAAATAAGGATCTTGAGCCAAGATCAGTCAAAGAATGTCGACAAAGAAATGATTGGCCAAAATGGGAAGCAGCCATGAAGGCTGAATTAGACTCACTTTCAAAACGTGAAGTCTTTGGACTTGTAGTCCGTACACCTGAAGATGTAAAACCTGTTGGATACCGATGGATATTTGTGAGAAAACGAAATGAGAAAAATGAAGTTGTGCGCTACAAAGCCCGACTTATGGCACAAGGTTTTTCATAAAGGCCTGGTATAGATTATGAAGAAATGTATTCCCCTGTAGTGGATGCAATAACATTGCGTTATTTGGTCAGTTTATCTGCATATCATAAACTGCATATGCATTTAATGGATGTGATAACAGCCTATTTATACGGCTCATTAGATCGGGATATCTATATGAAAGTCCCTGAAGGACTAAATATGTCTAAACCATCCAATGAATATTCACAGGGATTATACTCAGTTAAATTGCAAAAATCTTTATATGGTCTGAAGCAATCTGGACGAATGTGGTATAATCGTCTTACTGAGTATCTGACCAAAAATGGATTCAAAAATGATGATATCTGTCCATGCGGTTTCATAAAGAAATCTACATCTGGGTTCATTATAATTGCTGTGTATGTTGATGATTTAAATATCATTGGGACTCCTGAAGAGATTCCAACAATTATAAAAACTCTAAAAGAAGAGTTTGAGATGAAAGATCTTGGAAAGACTAAATTTTGTCTAAACCCGCAGATCGAGCATACAAAAAATGGGATCTTTATTCATCAAACAACATATACAGATAAAATCTTGAAAATATTTTATATGGATAAGTCACATCCCTTGAGTACCCCAATGATCGTAAGATCTTTGGATGTGGAGAAGGATCAGTTCCGTACTAAAGAAGAGAATGAAGATATCATTGGTCCTGAAGTACCATATCTTAGTGCCATTGGAGCACTAATGTATCTTGCTAATAATACGCAACCTGACATATCATTCGCAGTAAATTTACTAGCAAGATATAGTTCCTCTCCAACCAGAAGACATTGGAGTGGACAGATCTTTCGATATCTTCATGGAACGGTTGATATGGGATTGTTTTATCCCTATGGATCCAAGTCACAACTAGTTGGCTATGCAGATGCTGGATACTTGTCTGATCCACACAAAGGGAGATCTCAAACAGGATACCTATTCACATATGGTGGTACAGCTATATCATAGAGGTCCATGAAACAGACGATAGCAGCAACCTCCTCTAATCATGTTGAAATACTAGCGATTCACGTAGCTAGTCGCGAATGTTTTTGGCTGAGGAGTCTAATTCAATATATTCTGTCATCATATGGACTGATTGATCATAAGGTTGCTCCAACTGTCCTATTTGAGGATAATACAACATGCATTGCTCAACTTAAGGGTGGATATATCAAAGGTGATAGAACAAAACATATTTCTTCTAAATTCTTCTTCACTCATGATCTTCAAAATCAAGGGATAATTGATGTCCAACAGATCCGTTCAAGTGACAATCTGGCAGATTTATTCACAAAGTCACTCCCAAAATCCCCCTTTGAAATATTGGTACATGAGATTGGGATGCGCCGATTTTGAGACATCAACTGATGTCGACAAGAGGGGGAGACTGTACTCTTTTTTCCTTGGTCAGATTTTTTTTCCATTGGATTTTTCTTGATAAGGTTTTTAATGAGGTAGTCCCCATCAAAAAGGATATTGTACCCTTTTTCCTTCACTAAAGTTTTTTCCCATTGGATTTTTCTTTAGTAAGGTTTTAACGAGGCAATAATCCTAAATGGGCATCCAAAGGGAGAGTGTTGTGATAAGTATGAGAGCTGAGTTGGATGCCCATTAATATATGGGTGGCTCAATTTCTCAAAGTTGAATGACATTGATTGAAAGTTGAAAAAGAAGTCTTCTCATGTGTATAAATAGGAGGTTAAGCCTCCGTTAATTTATGATCAATAATAACAATCTTCACTCTCTTTCTTTTATATTCTCTTTCTCTTACAAGTATTTAGAATAGTTCTCTCTCTCTTTATATAATATTAATAATATATTAGTTATTTCTATTGTATTGAAATATTAATTATGGTACTAGAGTGTTTTACTTCTACTTCTTTATTTATACCATATTTTAGTTATTTTACAACACTGCATTCGTGTTTAATAGAATATAATAGTAGGGTGCTAACAAGATCTTTTATATTCTACAATGCGCTTACACGCATACGAAACACGACACAAACACTATATATATATAAAATATAAAATATTTTTTTGATAAATCATAATAATATTTTGATATTCTATTAATATTAAAACTAAAATATAAATTAATTTTTTAATTTTTTACACTTGAAAACTTAAAAGATAAGAAAGAAACAAAAGCGAGGAATTGCTTAAACGAAGAGTAGTCTCGCTTAAGACAATTTTTAAACTCCTCCAAAAAAAAGGGAAGTTTCATTTGATTAAGTTGTAATCTTATTGACATCTTTACCATGCCATAGTGTGTTTGCATATCTCATAATAAAACGAAAGTCTACTCACTAATTCTAATACATGATATTCTTTATTTTGAGCACTAACGGATCGATAAATCCAAAATCTTTATAATTAGTAATAAGGTTAAACGCCTCCACACAATCTGTCTCACAAATAACATCTTGTGGATCCACATTCCATACTAAGAGATAACCTCTTCAAATAGCAAACAATTTCCCTACTATTACTCTTAATCATTTTAAATACCCTCTTTGCCAACACCTATTACAATCTCTAATAACGCAAGCAAAACCAATACTATTACCAAAATCAGGATAACTAACATCACAATTAATATTGAAAGTATCTATTGATATGGATTTTACAATTCAATATCTGCAAAACTACCGGCAAGTGCAACGGGTCGTACCAAGTAATAAACTCACGGTGAGTGATTGTCGATCCCACAAGAATTAATAGATTAAGCAATCAATGGTTAATTAATTGTTCTAGTTAGATGATTCATATTTGGATGATGAGCAATTAGAGAATTAAATGACTTGAACAAACATAAAATAAAGCAATAACTGACTTGAATGTAAATAGCAAAAATGTAAATTATTAGGAATTAAAATGCATGAATATTAAATTGCAGGAATAAAAAGAACTAGAAAGTAAATAACAATGAATTAATAAACATTCAATTGACTAGAGAAGTAACGATAAGCTGTAATTAAAGAGAATAAAAGGAAAGCATATAGATAACTTGTAATGTAAGAAAGAAGTAAAAGACTAGAAATTTGATATGAATTACAGACATTAGGGATTGGAGATGCTGAATCTTCCGGAATTAATAATTCTCACTTCCCTCTTAATCATGCAAAGTTAGATTTCTGGCAAATCATAAGTAACTGAATTCTAATTCCTTGACAATTCAATTTCTCTAAACTTGATCAATTGTCAATTTCTTGATCTATTGCTCATGAGAAGAGGTGAAGCATAAATTCTAATCCTAAGCCACAAAATTCTTAAGATCTTGATTTAGACTGAGTATATGTCACATATCAGATTTTGAATAAAATAATCAGAAGACTTATGAGGGTAGAGTTTTAAACCAAATTACTGTGATCTTTTTTCCAAATTTTCATAGAATTCAAATAGATTCAATTCCTCTTCCGATAGAATTGAATTCGTGAAGAGCAAAAACTCTCCATTAGATTAACAAAGCTTGAATCAAGAAGAGAAGAAAGAGAACATCAATTCATTATTTTTCAACAACGCTCCTCCCCCAATGGAGAGAAAAGTTAGTGACTCATAGCTAAAAACATCCTTCCAAAAAAAAATTGAAAAGCTAAAACGAAAAAGAAGAAGTCCCCTTCATTATGTCTTCACTCTGCATTTTTATACTACTCTAGCCTCCCAAATTCAAATTCAACTCAAATTACAAATTTACATTTCGTTTACTACCCATAAGGCTTGCTCTTCTAAATTGGATCTCTTTTTTGGGCTTTGAATTGCAAACTTCAGGATGGATTTTTAGCTTTGGTGCTAGTACAATTAATGCTTTGAGATTGACAGTGTTACTAATGCTTTGGCTTTGGTCCAAATAGAGTTCCCAGGAATTACAACATCATTGATGGTGTTAGTGAAGATGGCGCTCCTTCAAGGCTGCGTTACTAACGCCCAAAATGTGCCAATTTGAAGCTCTCAGGTCCTATAACGCATCGAAGGCGTTAGTGAAGGTCACTTCATTGGCGTTACTAACGCTTTTGATTCTCCATGCAAGATAATGGTGTTGTGTGTACGCATGAGTGTCGCGTATGCACAAGTCATTTTTTTTGCGTACGCAAAGGTGTCGCGTACGCATGAGTGCTTTGATTTCCACATTTTTGTACAATCGAAGGTGTCTCCTGAAGTAATGCTTTAGCTTTGAGGTGTTACTAACGCCATGCTCCTAGTGTCATTTCCCATTGTTGCTGGCGCCCCCTTGGATGGCGCTTCCTCAAGGCTGCGTTACTAACGCCATGCAAAAGCTGGAGGGCTTGAATACTGGAGAGTGCTGGCACTCCCTCTGAGTAACACTTCACCAACTCAGCGTTACTAACGCTTCTTTGTTGTCAAATTTCATGCTCTAGGGTGATGGAAGTATCGCTGGCGCCCCCTTGAAGTAACACTTCACCAACTCAGCGTTACTAACGCCATGCATTCTGGAGCTGGGACTTAGTGAGGGCGTGGTTGGAGGTGGCGCTTTGTTGCATGCGTTGTTGAAAGTGGCATTTCACAAATGAAGTGTTACTAACGCACCATGCATTTTTGTGAACTTGAAAGTCTTGGGAAGTTGCTTGTTGCTTGCTTCATTAAGCTTCTAAGTTATGATTATGCATGGCTTGCATGCATGAATACACAACATACTATTTAATGCCATTCCTTATTCTTCACTAATTTCATCCTTGAGCAACTTGAATCTCACACCATTCTTCATTATCATTCTTCTAAAAATCATTAAACATAACAAAATTAAAGCTTGGTTCTTAATCTCATGAATTAACACAAAATGAACTAATGTACATAAGTGCAACAAACTTAGTTCTATTAGTCACAAAATTACCTAATATACACAAGTGCATCAATCTTAGCTCTTATATTCATGAAATGATTCTTTGCATGCAACATAATTGGGAATTAACCACAAAAACACTTGATAGTAAGTAAGATTCATGATTTATTTGATGAAAAAGAGTCCTAAACTAACTAGCTAAGGTGCACATGCATCACAACACCAAGTTTAAACATTACTTGTCCTCAAGCAAGCTAGAGCTATGCACAAATGTTGTTCTTAAGCAAATTGAGTGAAGGAAGTTTAAGACCTGTGTAAGGCAATCAAGAGATGATGAGATAATTATTGTTGTAACCATGCATGAAATTCCTCAATTGTTAATTCCTACATTGAAATTCACAGAACTTGGGGATTCATTTTAAATGATATCATAGAGGTCTCTTTATATGTTGTCACCTTGAAATAGCATTGCACTTTTTCTTTCATCTTTGTTTTCCTTTCTTGATTCTCTTTTTGCTTAACTGCAACTCTAGATGTTTTGTCTCAAAGCAGCTCTTTAAATAAGTTTTCAATTAACACTCCCAAATCAGTTGGTCTAAGGTGCTAGGTGTAGATGAAGCACCCATAAAACTTTACTTGCTCAACCCTCTCTCTTTGACACAAGTTCACCACAAGCATTTACTAGGATCATACTCTTTGAATTTCTTTTGTTTCTTTCTTAGATTTCCTAGTAATTGATGCTCAGAACTTTGGGCCACGATTTCTTTTACTTGTTTGTGCTACTACTTCTTAATTTTGTATAGATGTTTGAGAGCCTTTGTAACATCTCTCCAAATGTCCTACTCAATCATAAAGCTTCATTTTATGGTTTCATCATCAAATTAATTCATTTAAATTAATTTTTTAAATTCAATTATCCTCTTTTATCATGTTTGTCATCAATGGAGAGATTATTGAGTTAAGTTTGATTTTAGGGCTCATATATGATGACAACATTATTTGGGTTGAAAGTCTAAGTTGGTTTAATGTGTGTGCTAAGTGATGCATGCCCATTTATATGTTGCTTCAGCCCAAGTTAGTATTGCTTCAGCATCTTAAAGAGTTACAGCTCCAACACTTAAGCCCATTACTTGCTAATGAGCAACAAATTAGTACATGAGCCAAGATAGAGAGCACCGAATACAAATGGTGGGAACAAAAAGAAGAAAAAGTAAGAAGGACATTTGGCATTACACAAGGACAGCTGTAACACCAAGACAAAAATAAAGACAGTTGGGGACACTCTCATTACAAGGACATCAGCAAATTAAAATGCAGAAGATCACAAGTAAAGTTTGTAAGAGCAAAACAAAATCACAGAGCTATAGACAACAGTTGGAATGGCTCAAAAATAGAAGTGCTTTGCATTCCAAGGAAGACAGCAGTTCCAAGGACAACACAGGTTGGTAGATCAGACCCTCCAATAAGCAGCATTAGTGGAGCAGAATAGAGCAAGAAAGAACAATGGAAAGAGAAATCTGATTCTATAAGAGATGCCTCACTTCAACATTTGATAGCAAGAAAAAGAGAGCACATTCAAGAGCATCATCTTAACACTTGAGATGAATTCTTTTTCTTCTATTAGAGCTTCATTTCTGATTTATTCTGTTATGGCTATCTTATGTCATCTTTTGTATTGAGAAAAGGCTGAATATGTGAGTAGAAAAAGCCATGAGAGAAAAGGCAAGAGTGATGCATGAAAGAGCCATTGAAATTCTGTGTAATTGAGTTGTTGAACTAGGACTAGTTCCCCTTGCCAAGTTGGGTTAGCACTTTGTGAGTTTGAATCTGTTTAGGTTCTCCTTCCAAGTTGGGACAGTACTTGAGAAACTAAAATTTGGTGAAGAAAGCTTAGTGGTAGATACTAGTTGAATTAGGTTGTAAATCAATAGTATTGGTGATTGTAATCAGTTGATTATAGTGGAAATTCCACCATGGTTGTGGTGGAGACTCGACGTAGGATTTATGACACTTAGAATCTGAACCAGGATACATGTTGGTCTCTTTCTCTTCTTTCCTTCTCTGTTTCTTTTATAAGTATGAGACAAAACGAAAAAATCTCCTGCGAAATTAGCTTCCACAAAATAGAGGTTGAAACATTTATTTTTGAGCCAACTTGATTCAACCATCCTTTCTCAAGTTCAAAAGTTCCATCAATTGGTATCAGGAGCAAGATCTCAAGGAGTCAAGCTTCACAGCTTGGAGCAAAGATCCATGGCCAACAATATGGGTCCTAACATCATGGCGTACACTCCCACTGAAGGACAGTCGAATAATAGACCTCCTTACTTCAATGGTAGCAACTATTCCTTCTGAAAAGAGAGAATGAGAATCTTTGTGCGTCAATCGACTAAAATATTATTGGAAGATTATTCTCAATGGACCAGACGTTCTAACTAAGCAAAATGCTGATGGAGAAGTTGTGGCTAAAGAAGACAATGAGTGGATAGAGGAAGAAAAGAAGAAGGTTGAACTCAATGCAAAAGCAATCAACCTAATGCACTGTGCAATCAGTTTTGAAGAATACAGAAAAGTTTCAAGGTGCAAGACAGCTAAAGAAATCTGGGACAAGCTTAGACTTACCCATGAAGGTACTAAACAAGTAAGAGAGACCAGAATTGATATGCTGATGAAGGAGTATGAAATGTTTAATATGAAGGAGGAAGAGAGCATCGATCAAATGTTCGAAAGCTTCTCAATAATCATAAATAATTCGGATGCCATGGGAAAGAGCTATTCTGAAGAAACCTTGGTAAGGAAGATCTTAAGGAGTCTTACGAAGAAGTGGGAAGTAAAAAGCACAGCCATCTCTGAAAGAAATGATTTGATAAAAATCACCTATGATGAGCTAAGAGGCATGCTGCTGGCCTATAAAACTACTCACATGTCTCAAGATAAAGATGACAAGAAGAAAAAGTGTAGCACTGAAATCAAGAATGACGGCCAAAGAAGAAGAATATGATGACAGTTTCTCAGATGAAAAAATGGCGCTCTTTGCTAGAAAAATGAGGAGATTACTGAGATTAAAAAACAAAGGCAAAGGAAGTTATTCATCTAAAGATTTCAAGAAGGATCAAGCCAAGTTCACATGTCACCACTACAAGGAACCAGGTCACTTCAAGTCAGATTGTCCTCAATTAAGGAAAGGCAAAAGATCAAAGAAGGACCAAAAGAAAGTGATGATGAAAACATAGAAAGACTTGGAAAATGACACCAGTTTTGAAGACTCAGATCAAGAGGCTCAACTATGCTTGATGGCTGATCACGATGATGAAGATGAGGTAGATCTCTCTGAGCTATCTATTGATGAATTGCACTACATTATTAAAGACTTTACTGTGAACTCTAAGAAACTCTTGGGAAAATATATTAAATACAAGAAAGATAATAAAGCATTGAGAGATGAAAATGATTTCTTACTAGAAAAAGTAAAGGCAGCTGAAGCTTGTGATGAAATTTCTTTAAAAGAAGAAAACAATGCTTTAAGAGCTGAATTAAACATATTCAAACTCAAGCATACGGTCATGCCTCCACTGATTTGATTGCTGAAAATAAAAGGTTGAATGAACAAATTAAAAAATTTAATGAAGACTTAGCAAAATTTGTTCAAGGTTCACAAAATCTTGATAAATTACTTGCTTGTCAGAGATTTAGTGGTGAAAGATCTGGACTTGGATTCAAAGAGGAAAGTAAGGATGTTTTCAAATAAAATGTTAAAAAAAACTGAAGCTTCCTCTTCCAAGATTTTAAAACAAAAAATTTTCAGTAAACTTCAAAAATCAGTGAGTAAGAACCATTGCTATAAGTGCAATAGAAAAGGTCATGATCCTCAACAATGCTTCATCTTTCTAAGATCTTTTGGTAATGATAGTAAATTATATAAAGTTGTTCATGATTATAATGCTCTTGGACAACCAACAAGATTTCACATAAGAGGATCCAAATAGATTTGGATACCTAAGGTTAGTTGAAGAACATGCAGGTTTGCCTTACATCTAAGAAGAAATTGGACATGTGGTATCTTGATAGTGGATGTTCAAGGCATATGACCGGAAAGAATACTTTCTTCATCAAACTCGACAAGTATAATGGAGGATTTGTCACTTTTGGAGATAATGGTAAAGGTAAAATAATTGCCATTGGTAAGGTTGGCAAAGATTTTTCTACTTGCATTGATAGTGTCTTTTTAGTAGATGGATTAAAGCATAACCTATTGAGCATAAGTCAATTGTGTGACCTTGGATATGTTGTAACTTTTAGGAAAGTAAATTGTAGGGTCATTAATGAGAAAACAGGGGCTGTTTTGTTTGTTGCAAAAAGAAGTGACAATGTTTATGGTCTCACACTATATGATCTTAAAGTTCAAAACGTGACTTGTTTCTCTTCAATGGAATCTGAAAAATAGATGTGGCATAAGAGATTAGGACATGCTAGTATGTTCCAAATCTCTAAGCTTGTTAAAAAGGGCTTAGTAAGAGGTCCTCCTAATATCAAATTTGATAAAGACATCACTTGTGATGCTTGTTAAATGGGTAAATAAACAAAAACCTCTTTTAAACCCAAGGAAGATGTCTCAACTAAGAAACCATTGGAGCTGTTGCATCTTGATCTGTTCGGACCAACTATAACTCAAAGTCTTGGAAAAAAATTATGGAATGGTTGTTGTGGATGACTACACTAGGTTTGGTTGGGTGTTCTTTCTCGCTCCTAAACATGAAGCATTTTCTGTTTTCGAAAAATTCAGCAAGAAGATTCAAAATGAAAAGAGTTTAAAAATTATTTCAATTAGAGGTGATCATGGAAAAGAATTTGAAAATCAATACTTTAAATCTTTTTGTGTTGAACTAGGCATATCACACAACTTCTCATGTCCTAGAACACCACAACAAAATGGTGTTGTAGAAAGAAGAAATAGAAGTTTACAAGAAATGGCTAGAGCTATGTTGTGTGAATATGAGGTTCCCAAATTCTTATGGGCTGAAGCTGTGAATACAACTTGTTATGTTTTAAATCGAACTCTCATAAGAAAGTTTTTTAAGAAAACTCCATATGAACTTTGGAAAGGACATCCACTTAATTTTAACTACTTTCGTGTGTTTGGTTGCAAGTATTTTGTACTGAATATCAAAGAAAATTTGGGAAATTTGATCCTAAAACACATGAAGATATATTTCTTGGTTATTCCACAAATAACAAAGCTTATAGTGTTTATAACAAGAACTCCAAACATGTTGAGGAGACCATGCATGTCATATTCTGTGAGTCTAACTCTATTTCTAGTGTTTGTATAGATGATAGTCCAGGTTTTGAAGTTAAAATGACCAAGAATGCTGAGACAGTTCAACAAAATTCGAATCCTCAAGAAACTGCATCTGCAAGGAACGAAAATACTGATTCTGCAGGAGACAATTTGGATTTTCTCTTGTCACAACAGAAAATCCTAATGCTGAGGTAATTGTTGATAAAGAGGAACCTGAATCCTCAACCTAAATCAGAAGGCCTAGAGAATGAAAATTTTTGAGAAATTATCCTGAAGAATTCATAATAGGTGATCCTTCCAAAGGAATGACTACTAAATCATCTTTGAAAAGAGCCGAATCCAACAACATAGCTCTTATATCAAAGATTGAACCTCAAAATATCCAAGAAGCACTTGCTGGTCCATCTTGGGTATTAGCCATGGAGGAAGAATTGCAGCAATTTGAGAAGAATCAAGTCTGGACCTTAGTGCCTCACTCAAATGGAAAGAAAGTCACTAGCACAAAATGGATTTTCAGAAATAAATTGGGTGAAGATAGAACCATTGTTCAAAACAAGGCAAGATTGGTTGCTCAAGGCTATGATCAAGAGGAAGGGATTGATTTCGATGAATCATTTGCACCTGTAGCTCGAATGGAAGCCATTAGATTACTCTTAGCCTATGCGGCTCACTGTGGCTTCAAGCTAATTCAAATGGATGTAAAGTGTGAATTCCTCAATGGTATAATAGATAGAGAGGTCTATGTGGCTCAACCTCCTGGGTTTGAAAACAAAAATTTCCTAACTATGTTTTCAAACTAGCTAAAGCCCTATATGGTTTAGGACAAGCTCCTAGAGCTTGGTATAAGAGGCTTAGCTCATTTTTATTGAAAAATAATTTTCAAAGAGGAACCACTGACAGCACTCTATTTATTAAAAATTTCAATGATCATTTTATTCATGTACAAGTTTATGTTGATGATATCATTTTTGGTTCAGCTGATGAGACTTTGTGTGAAGATTTTGTCAAGCTAATGACAAGTGAATTTGATATGAGCATGATGGGAGAATTAACTTTCTTCCTAGGCTTGCAGATCAAGCAAACTGCAGAGGGAATTTTTGTTTATCAAGAAAAATATGCGAAGGAACTTGTCAAGAAATTTGGGCTGGAATGTGCCAAGCCAATGGGAACCCTATGCATCCAAATATCAAGCTTGACAAGAATGAACATGCTAGAGATGTTGATGAGACAAGATACAGATGGATGATTGGTTCCTTGATGTATCTAACCTTCTCAAGGCCTGATATCATACAAAGTGTTGGTGTGTGCTCAAGATTCCAATCAAAACCCAAGGAATCTCATATCTTAGCTGTCAAGAGGATTATTCGATATGTGCTTGGTATCACTAATTATGGTTTATGGTATCCCAAAACTGATTCCTTTCAATTAGTATGTTATTGTGATGCAGATTTTGTTGGGGACAGAATTGATAGAAGAAGCACAAGTGGCATGTGTTGCTTTTTTGGAAAATCACTCAATGTATGGTCAAGCAAAAAGCAAGCAACAGTGGCACTATCCACTACCAAAGCTGAGTATATTGCAGCCTCTTCTTGTTACTCTCAATTACTATGGTTGAAAACTCAGTTAGTAGATTATAAACTGAAAGTATCTAATATTCCATTATCTTGTGATAATATGAGTGCTATAAATATTTCAAAAAATCATGTTTTGCACTCAAGAACAAAGCACATTGAAGTTAGATTTCATTCTATAAGAGAACATGTGCAAAATGAAAAGTTAATTTTCAGTTTGTTAAATCTGAAAATTAACTAGCTGATATTTTCACTAAACCATTGATAGAAGAGAGGTTCTGCAAATTAAGAACTGCACTGAGCATTCTTGATTCATATAATTTTCTGATATTATGGTTTAAGCATTTTGTCTCAGATCGAGATGAAATTATTCTGGGCAGATGATGAGTAGGCTTCATCAACTCATTGAGAAGCTAACTGGACTTGTTAATGGCTCGTTAGACTTACTGGACCTGGTGTGTTTGATCATTTATTATCAAATGGGCCACCTAAGTTGAAACACCTTGGGCCCTCCTTAGACTTGGATCTCAAAAATTTGGTTTTGGTCCCAAAACTTAACATTATTTTATATGTAGGGCCTTCTTTCAAATTGCTTTTCATTTTAAATTAAATTTTTAAAATTGAAATTACAGTGGTTACAACTGTAAAATTCAAAGGTTCTCAAAGTTTTCATTTTTATCCTTTTTTCAAGATGAAACTTTTACACTACCTAAGGCCTATATTAATGCTCCACTACATGCACCCTTTCACACTCAACTCCTCCTTCACTCCACTCTTCACATTCTGAAACTAACCTGTGTCCTATAAGTATGACTCACAAGAAAAGAGCAGTCAACAGAGGCTCTCAGAGTGGTGATCACTCTTTACGTTCTCAACCCTCCACTCCTATCTCAGTAAATACTGGATCATCTCCTTCTCCATCTCCCACCACCCAAAGACCACAGCTCGCTGTCCCAGTGTTACTTCTCATCCTACCTCTACTCCGCCTAATGTTTCACAGCCCAGTTCATCTCAACCCAGTTCTTCCCGGGGTAAGAGACCCTTTCATGAAAAAGACAAAGAGCTACCATCATCCCATGCTCGTCATAGTCGCGGTACAGTCATCGACTTTCATCTTCACTCTGTTTTTGAACCAAAACTTTCCAATCCGATTGCCTACAAATCCTTCTATGCTGACTTTCTCAAAGAGTCTTTTCATTGTCGCCGTTATAATTCCTTCATGAACTACATATTTTTTCTGCAAGGATATTTATAAGCGTACTCTCTGTCCCTTCAAACTTGTAAATCTAGACAAATTTCATAGAAAAGGTTTAAACTTTACACCTCTATTTGCATGTCAATGATGGATTCCCATCCTATCCATCCGTGAAAAAGTTTATCCTGATCTAGTGAATCAGTTCTATAGCAACCTGTCATACAAGGAAGGAAGAATCACATCCTTTGTTAAAGGTCGCACAATCGTTCTTGACAAGTACCACATTAGCAAAGCCCTAAATTACCAGGACAGGGGACTTGATATGTTCACCTCTGGTAAGTGGGACAAGTCTCTCAATGTGTCGTATTTTGAAGCCTTAGCAACTATTTGTGTCAACATTCCCCTCCTATTTGTGTCAACAGTCCGTGTCCAGTTACACAGGATTGTGAATCATATAATTCTGCCTCAGAATGGTTCTTTTCAGCAAGTCTCCTTCTGTGACACATTGGTTATGTTTGCTCTTCTCTCCAAAATTCCAATTTCTTTTGCTTACTTGTTAGTGAGACACATGAATGCTTGTGTTAGTTCTAAAAATGCTTTATCTTATGCAATGCTGCTCACTAAAATTTTTTAATATTATAATGTTGATTTTGGGGCTGAGATTTCTAGAGACTGTAACTCTTATATCAAAGGGGGTGGTGCAGTAAAAAGAACAGTGACTAGGCGCAACAACACTGATGAAGGCACAGAAGTTCCATCCCATGATGAAGATCCACTAATTCCTACATCCGATACCTCTAACATCAAAGTCCTGACAGGTATCATGAAAAATGTGCTCCAAGAGTTCGTCAATCTCACCGACCTTCTCATCAATTATGGAGCCAAGCGTAAAAGGAATGAGGTTATGGAAGAGAATGCTATCAAGAAAATAAATGGGAGAATTCGGATTCTGAGGGATAATGTGGAGGACATAGAGGCTGGCCTTACAACTACTGATAATGAAGACAACGATGAAGCCTCCGATGATTCAAACTCTGATGCCTAGAATATTTTCATCTCTTCTGTGAATTGGACTGTTTTACTTGAACTCTTTATTTTTCTTTCATTTGGATGACTGTAACCCATAACTACTCTACTGCTTGATGACTCTTTTGGTTAGCCACTAATATATTTTTATAGAGTCTTTTTCCTCCTTGATGATAAAAAGGGGAGAAAAGAAAAGAAAAGAAAAGTTAGAATTGGCTTAGGTCACAAACAATGAAGCTAAATGATATCTGTTTCTGTGTTACTTTGATTAACTTTAAATTGCTCTATGATTAATTGCTCTATGCTCTGTGTTATTGTTGCTGTGATATATTACTTTGGTAAATTATTCTTGGCTGTTTTAATTTTTATCCACTTGAAGATGTAAGCCAGATTAAGGAGGAGAAATGCTAACAGTAAGGGGGAGATTAAAGGAAAGTTCTCTCAACTCATTTAAATTAAATTTTTAAATTCAATTATTCTCTTTTATCATGTTTGTTATCAAGGGAAAAATTGTTGAGCTAAGTTTGATTTTGGGACTCATATATGATGACAAACATTATTTGGGGTGAAAACCCAAATTGATTTAATGTGTGTGCCAAGTGATGCAGGCCCATTTATATGTTGCTTTAGCCCAAGTTAGTATTGCTTCAGCATCTTAAAGAGTTACAGTTCCAACACTTAAGCCCATTACTTGTTAATGAGCAACAAATCAGTACATGAGCCAAGAGAGACAACACCGAATACAAATGGTGAGAACAAAAGGAAGAAAAATCAAGAAAGACATTTGGCATTTCACAAGGACAGTTGTAACACCAAGACAAAAATAAGGACAGCTGGGGACACTCTCATTACAAGGACATCAACAAATGAAAATGCAGAAGATCACAAGTAAAGTTTGGAAGAGCAAAACAAAAACGCAAAGCTATGGACAACAGTTAAAATGACTCAAAAATGGAAGTGCTTTGCATTCCAAAGAAGACAGCAGCTCCAAGGACAACAAAGGTTGGTGGATCAGACCCTCCAACAAGCAGCGTTAGTGAAGTAGAATGGAGCAAGGACTGCATGCAATCAGAGACAGCTCCAAGGGGTTGATAGTACAAGGAATTGGAAGAGGCAAGGAAGAACCAATGGGAAGAGCAATCTGATTCTATAAGAGATTCCTGATAAACCACTATTTTTTGGTTTATTGGTGCACGAAATTGCAATCACACTTTGCAATCCCGCACAACTAACCAGCAAGTGCACTGGGTCGTCCAAGTAATACCTTACGTGAGTAAGGGTCGATCCCACGGAGATTGTCGGCTTGAAGCAAGCTATGGTTATCTTGTAAATCTTAGTCAGGATATCAATAATTATCAAGGTTGATTGTGAAAAGTCAAAGAACATGAAATAAGTACTTGTTTTGCAGTGATGGGGAACAGGTTGAGGTTTTGGAGATGCTCCATCTTCTGAATCTCTGCTTTCCTACTGTCTTCTTCTTCAAGCACGCAAGGCTCCTTCCATGGCAAGCTGTATGCAAGGGTTTCACCGTTGTCAGTGGCTACCTCTCATCCTCTCAGTGGAAATGTTTAACGCACCCTGTCACGGCACGGCTATCCATCTGTCGGTTCTCAATCAGGCCGGAATAGAATCCAGTGATTCTTTTGCGTTTGTCACTAACGCCCCGCCCTCAGGAGTTTGAAGCTCGTCACAGTCATTCAATCATTGAATCCTACTCAGAATACCACAGAAAAGGTTTAGACCTTCCGGATTCTCTTGAATGCCGCCATCAGTTCTAGCTTATACCACGAAGATTCTGATTAAAGAATCCAAGAGACATCTACTTAATCTAAGGTAGAACGGAGGTGGTTGTCAGGCACACGTTCATAGTTGAGAATGATGATGAGTGTCACGGATCATCACATTCATCCGGGTTAAGAACAAGTGATATCTTAGAACGGAAGCAAGCATGATTGAATAAGAAACAGTAGTAATTGCATTAATCCATCAAGACACAGCAGAGCTCCTCACCCCCAACCATGGGGTTTAGAGACTCATGCCATAGAAGGTACACAAAGAAACGGGTAAAGTGTCATGAGGTCCAGATACAATGTCAAAAGATCCTATTAATAGTGAACTAGTAACCTAGGGTATACAGAAATGAGTAAATGACATAAAAATCCACTTCTAGGTCCACTTAGTGTGTGCTTGGGCTGAGCATTGAAGCTTTCATTTGTAGAGACTTTTTCTGGAGTTAAACGCCAGCTTTCATGCCAGTTTGGGCGTTTAACTCCAAGTTTTATGCCAGTTCCAGCGTTAAACGCTGGAAATTCTAAGGCTGATTTGCCACGCCCGTTTGGGCCATTAAATCTCGGGCAAAGTATGGACTATTATACATTGCTGGAAAGTCCAGGATGTCTACTTTCCAACGCCGTTGAGAGCGCGCCAATTGGGCTTCTGTAACTCCAGAAAATCCACTTCGAGTTCAGGGAGGTCAGAATCCAACAGCATCTGCAGTCCTTTTCAGTCTCTGAATCAGATTTTTGCTCAGGACCCTCAATTTCAGCCAGAAAATACCTGAAATCACAGAAAAACACACAAACTCATAGTAAAGTCCAGAAAAGTGAATTTTAACTAAAAACTAATAAAAATATACTAAAAACTAACTAAAATATACTAAAAACATACTAAAAACAATGCCAAAAAGCGTATAAATTATCCGCTCATCATTTATCTTGCGCTAAATAGAGTGGATTTTACCAATCTTTCATACACTTATTCATATAAAATGCATGGTTTTACACTTTCCTTCCCAAATTGATGCTATGAATAAAAACATGCTTCTTTGGCCTCAAATTCATTATTTTCAATCCTCTCTTATTCCCATTCAATACCGTGATATGTGTGTTAAGTTTTTTCAGGGATTATTGGGCAGAAATGGCTTAGAGGATGGAAAAGAAGCATGCAAAAGAGGAAGGAACACAAGGAAGCAAGGATTTCATGGGTGAGCAACGACGCGCACGCGTAGAGCAACGCGTACGCGTGGCAAGGAGAAAGTGCATCAACGTGCACGCGTGTAGCACACGGACACGTAACTAGAAGAATGCGCATCGACGTGTACGCGTGGATGACGCGTACGCGTGACAGACTGTCACGTGCTGCAGATATCAGAATCCGCTGGGGCGATTTCTGGGCCCCTTTTTCACCCAGTTTCAGGCCTGAAAGTCCAGATTAGAGGCAGTGGTGTAGCTGACACAGGGACACTTTTTCATACTCACTCAGTTTTAGTTTTTAATTTTTTGGGGGAATTCTAGAGAAAACACTAGCTCTCATACGGTTCTTAGCTTTTTCTTAGTTTTGCTTGGATTGGACCTTGAGAGAGTTGTTACCACCTTCGGTTGAAGCCTCCATCATTATAGTTTGCTTTTCTGTTACTCTACTCCTTTACTTTTCCATTTAGTTATGTGAATTCATGCTTAGATTTTCTTAATTTTAAATTTATTAATATAATAAACCATTTCTATGTTTAATTTCGTTGCTTGTTCAATTTCGTTTAATCAATTATTAGTTCTAATTTTGCTTTTTTATTAATTTAATTTTAATTATTATGTCTCCCCTCTTCTCCCTTTTTATGCTTGTGAAAATGACATCCATGTTAATGGGGGTAGAGCTCTCAACTTGACTTTGGAGTTGATTAATTAGAACCCCTTGAATTGGAAAACTCAAGTGTTAATTTGAACTTTGAAATTGTTGTTTGACTCTATTTTCACTAACTCTAGTCTTTCTCTGGGAAGGGGATAGGACTTGTGAGTCAGAGTTAGTGTACCCAATTGACCTTCCTTTGCAACTGCTAGAGGATAACTAATTGGAACAACAACTCTTACTATAACACTTAAGGGATTCAACGAGGATAGACACTCCAATTAATTTTCTCCTAGCCAAGGCTTTCTTATTTTAAATACACAACACATCTTGTTATCATTCATTGCTTTAACTTTTAGTTATTTAATTTTTCATTCCCAACCCTCACAAATTTCTCCGAAAAAAATTCCTGATCAATAATTCGCACCTTGTTTCAACTCGTTGGGAAACGACCTGAAAATTCTACTCCCAGTATTTTATTCTGAATTGTGACATCCTTTTTTAAATTGATAAGTGAAATTTTTTCTGGTTAAGAACTGTACTTGCAACGTTATTTTTATTATAATTCTTAATCGGCAATTTTTCGCCTGTCAACTTTTGGCGTCATTGCCGGAGAGTTGCAACAGTGTGCTAAATTATTGGTTGGTGTAAATATTTATTTTATTTACATAATTGTTTTTTTCTTTTTATATTTTATTACCATGAGCTATATGTTCCTTTCGTTGAATGACACGTTCACTACCGGATCTGAGCTTAGCCGCGTTTGATCCTGAAATCGAAAAAACTATTTCACGTATTAGGCGAGCTCGACATCGGTTAGCCTCCGAGGGTGGTGAAGGGGTTTCTATCAATTCACCAATCTTATCTGAGGTTGAATCTGAAGCGTCATTTGAGGAAGAAACTAGCTCCTCTTCTACTGACTCTATTGATTTACGTGCAGGTACTATGGCGGTGCCCAGAAGGATTACTCTCTAGGAAGCAGGAGCTCCGGACTTTACACTGCAACCATATCAAGCGCGTCATCAAAACTTGGTTGCGAATTTCGAACTGAAGACTACTCTAATTAATCTACTGCCCAAGTTTCATGGCCTACCTGCTCAAGAGCCTATCAAGCACCTTAGTGATTTTCAGACAGCCTGCTCAACTACTAGGCGGCATGGTGCATATGAGGTTACTATATGGTTATACGCCTTTTCATTTTCTCTTGAGGGAAAGGCAAGGGAGTGGTTCTACACTCAACCTGAAGTAGTCGTTACTAATTGGGATCTACTCAGAAGGGAATTCTTGGACAAGTACTTTCCGGCTGAAGTTACAGATAGACTACAAAAAGAAATTTCCTGCATTATCCAAGGCGAATCAGAGACTCTTTACGAGTATTGGGAACACTTCAAGAATCTCCTAGATTCATGTCCCCATCAACAGATTGACCAGTTGGTGTTGATTAGCTACTTTAGCCAAGTCATGAAGCCTGGGGACAAGACCCTCTTAGATGTTGCGAGTAATGGCTCTCTTATTAAGTACAAGACAGCGACAAAAGCATGGCAACTGATCACCGATCTAGCTGAGTCCACCCGAAATGCAAGGCAGAGGAACAATCATCCCAAGGCTATTGTGGAAGTTTCCTCTAGCAGTGAGACAGCTGCACTCACAAAGACTCTGGGAGAGATGACCAATATACTGAAGCAGCTCTAACTTAATCAACAACAACCTCAGCCTCCTCCACAGCAACATTGTCAACAGTTGGTCCCTCAGAGAGTGTGTGGGATATGCGCTTGCTACTCTCACTACACTGATGAATGTCCTTAACTCCAACAAGAAGACAACACCTTGGCGGCTACCCATAATTTCTACGACCATCCGAATCAAGGTGGGAACTATAATCAGGGTTTGCAAGACAACTCCAACCAAGGATGGAGAGACAATTCCAACCAAGGATGGAGGGACAGCTACAACCAAGGAGGCAGAAACAACACTCAAAGTCAAAGGTGGAATAACAACAACTATCAACAGAACCAGAACCAACAGAACCCTCCATACCGAGCACCTCACCAAAGGCAATACCAAGCACTTCCATTCAACCAACAACAAGCCCCTCAAATCACCTACCCTCCCACTTCCTCTAACCAAGATGAAACACTCCGTTCTATCCTGCAAGGACAAAAAGAGCTCCAAAATTCACTTATCTCTAGCCTTGCCGGCCTTACCTCAACTCTATAAGCTCTCATATCCTGAATGAAACCACCATCTATCTCTAACAATCAACCTTCAAGCTCTAGTGCACTTTCCTCTCAACCTTTACCCAACCCCAAGGGTGGAATCAATGCCATCACCTTGAGGTCCGAAACTACATTGCAAGAGAGGAGTCCTGAAGATCCAAGCTCAAGAGAAGATGTTCAAGTTGAAGATATGGTTGAGGTAGAAGAGGATGCCGAAGAGAATGAAGTACAAGATGCAGCTGAAGAAGTAGTCGCTCAACCAAGGAATGGAGTGCCTAAGGAAGATAGTGCTGTGCAAGACGCCATCCCCATCCTTTTCCCACACCTTGCTAGGAGGAGTAAGAAGCAAGTGGAGCTAGACCCCAAAATGCTAGAAATCTTCAAAAAGGTTGAGGTAACTATTCTCCTTTTTGATGCTATTCAACAAGTACCTAAATATGCTAAGTTTCTAAAAGATCTATGCATGCATAAGGATAAAATTAATGATTTACAAACTATTCCTTTAGGTAGCTCTATTTCTGCTTTAATGGGTGATATACCTGAAAAATGTGGGGATCTCGGTCCATGCATGGTTACTTGTGTTATAGGGGGTGTACAATTTTTTTATTGCATGTGTGATTTAGGTGCACGTGTGAGTATTATGCTATTATCTGTATATGATGCCTTAAGACTCCCTCCTTTAAAAAGGTCGACAGCATGTTTTGTTTTGGCAGATAAGAGCATAATCTCAGTGGTTGGAATCGCTGAAGACGTGCTGGTGAGCATTAAGGGGCTGGCATTCCCTATTGACTTCTACATTTTGGAGATGCCCACTAATGACTCAGGAAGACCATCATCCATCCTGCTTAGAAGGCCATTTCTGAAGACTTCGAGGTTCAAATTAGATGCCTTCTTAAGAACTTACTCTTTTGAGATAGATGGTAGAGCCATGAGCTTCAACCTGGATAAAGCTATGGACCCACCGAAAGATCACTCCATCTTCCAATGTAACATTATTGATGAGAGCGTGGCTGAAGTTTATCAAGAAGAAGTAGAAGAGATGAACCTAGAGCAAGGTACAAGTGTGGGGAAACCTTCTGAGCTTATTGAAGATACCTTGCCACCACCAATGGCTCCAGATGATCACGTGCCAAGCTATAAACTGAAACTGGAGTTGAAGCCCCTTCCACCCCACCTCAAGTATGCATATCTTGAGGACAAGAGGAGTAGCTGCTTAGTGTGCTGAGAAGAAACAAGAAAGCAATTGGGTGGAGTTTGGCGGGTATAGTAGGTATCAGCCCTCAGGTTTGCGAGCACTGGATATTTCTAGAGAAGGGAGCGAGGCCTATCTGTCAACCTCAAAGGCGGTTGAACCCCACCATTTTAGAAGTGGTAAAGAAGGAAGTAACCAGACTGCTATAAGCTGACATCATTTATCCAATCTCAGATAGTGAATGGGTTAGCCCAGTACAGGTAGTCTCAAAGAAGTCAAGTGTTACAACAGTGAAGAATGAGCATGGGGAACTTATGGCCACTAGAGTACAAAATTCCTGGATGGTGTGCATTGATTATAGGCGTCTGAACCAAGCCACTTGCAAGGATCACTACCTGCTACCTTTCATCTATCAAATGCTTGATCGCCTGTCAGGTAAATTGCACTATTATTTTCTAGATGGTTATACAAGATATTTTCAAATTCATATAGCTCCTGAAGATCAGGAGAAAACTACTTTTACATGTCCCTTTGGAACGTATGCATATAAGAGGATGCATTTTGGCTTATGTAATACACCGGCCACATTCTAAGGATGCATGATGAGTACTTTCTTAAATCTTCTTGAGAATTGTATGGAAGTTTTTATGGATGACTTTAGTGTCTATGGTGATTCATTCAACCTTTGCTTGGATAGTTTAGCTAGAGTATTAGAAAGGTGTACTAGTTCAAACCTTGTACTGAATTTTGAAAAATGTCATTTTATGGTAAATCAAGGTATTGTTCTAGGACATGTTGCTTCTAATACTGGTATTTCTATTGATCCAGCAAAGGTAGATGTTATTTCTAGTTTACCTTATCCCTCCTCCGTGAGGGAAGTCCATTTGTTTCTTGGTCATGCAGGTTTTTTCCGGCGATTTATTAAGGACTTCAGTAAGGTCGCATTGCCTTTATCCCGACTACTGCAGAAGGATGTTGAGCTCGAGCTGAGCGCGGACTGCATAGAAGCATTTGATAAAATGAAGATCGCCTTGACCCAAGCTCCTATTGTGAGAGGACCCAACTAGAGTCAGTCATTTGAGATAATGTGCGACGCGTCCAACTATGCAGTAGGAGCGGCGCTGACTCAGCGCAAAGGTAAGGATCCTTATATAATTGCCTATGCTTCTAAGACCTTAGACGCTACTCAGTCTAATTATACTACCACTGAAAAAGGGCTACTGGCGATTGTTTTTGCTCTGGATAAATTCTGAGCCTACTTACTTGGTACTAAGGTGGTAATATACTCAGACCATGCAGCTTTAAAATATTTGTTAGCCAAAAAAGAGTCCAAACCAAGGTTAATCCGTTGGATATTGCTGCTACAAGAATTTGATTTAGAAATCAAAGATAAGAGTGGTTTCGAAAACTTAGTGGCGGACCACTTGAGTCGCCTTGAACATATTAAAAATGACTCCACTCCTATCAATGATACTTTTTCATTTGATAGCTTGCACGCAAAATCTGAGGTGGTTCCTTGGTATGCACCTATAGCTAATTATTTGGTTAGTCGTACCTTTCCTCCTAATTTCACTAAGCATCAAAGGGACAAGCTTAAAAGCGAGTCCAAATATTATATATGGGATAACCCATATTTACGGAGAGGTGGTGCTGACCAAATAATTAGATGGTGTGTACTACAATTAGAATTCCAGTCAATTTTAAAGGCCTGCCACTCTTTTGAGAGTGGTTGACATTTTTGACCTCAAAGAACCGCAGGAAAATTTTAGATTGTGGATTCTGGTGGCCCACACTTTTTAAGGATGCTAGCATTTTTTGTGACTCTTGTCCCCAATGCCAAAGGTTTGGGAATATATCCAAGAGGGATGAGATGCCCCAACAACTTATGTTGTTCTGTGAGATTTTTTATGTTTGGAGTATTGACTTCATGGTTCAATTTCCAAATTCTAATGATTTCTTATACATTTTGTTAGCTGTCGATTATATTTCCAAATGGGTGGAAACAATTTCTACCCGTACTGATGATGCTAACATTGTTGTTTCTTTTGTTAGAAATAATATAATTTGTCACTTTGGATCACCACGAGCAATCGTGAGTGATCAAGGCACTCACTTTTGTAACAGGAGAATGACAGGACTGCTGAAGAAACAAGGCATCATCCACAAGGTGGCGACAGCCTACCACCCTCAGACCAATGGGCAAGCCAAGGTGTCAAATAGAGAGATCAAGCGCATATTAGAGAAGATTGTGAAGCCTCATAGGAAGGACTGGAGTGCTCGACTGGCAGTTGCACTGTGGGCTTATTGGACTGCATACAAGACACCCATCGGAATGAGTCCATTCCGCCTCATCTACGGGAATGCTTGTCACCTACCGGTAGAGGTGGAACACAAGACATACTGGGCGGTGAAGGAATGCAACCTAGGATTGGAGGGAGCCAGCATTGAAAGGAAGCTGCAACTTCAAGAATTAGAGTGCCTTCGACTAGAGGCGTATGAGAACTCACGGCTGTACAAGGAAAAAGTGAAGGCGGTGCATGACAGGAATATCAAGAGGAGAGAGTTCAGAGCTGGGGATTTAGTCCTCCTCTACAACTAAAGGCTGAGACTCATGCTAGAAAAGTTGAGATCAAGGTGGGAAGGACCCTACAGGGTGGAGAAGGCTGAGCCTTATAGAGTCTTCCACCTGAGTCATCCGTCAAGCCCCACCTTCTTTAAGGTAAACGGCCACCGCTTGAAGCTATATCATGGTGAGAAGATGAAGAGCAACAAGGAGCTGGAGATCTTCCTCTTGAAGGATCCAGCACACGAAGAGGACTAAGCTCATAGACCGTCCAACTTAAGGACGTTAAACAAAAGTCGTAAGTGGGAGTCAAACCACCATGGTATGATCTTTCCTTTTTATTATTTTCATCTCATTCATACTAGTGTTATTTCTCAGTACTTCATATTTACTTCAGTTTCTATATATATATATAAAAAAGAAAAGCAACCACGCGCAAGCATCTATGACGCGTACGCATCACAGGTGGGTGCGCGAAAATTAAAAATTAGGCAGAGAGTTGCGCTAGAACTGCGCAAGAACGATGCCTCACGCACAAGCTGACCCACGCGTACACGTGGGTATGAAAATCGGCGTCAATGTGTAATTTGCCCGAGAGTTGAGCTGCCTTGGAGCTAGAATCGTGCGTCTCGCACCACCAGTGGTCACACGTACGCGTGACTGACGTTTACACGTCGCTTGTTACTTTGACAACCCAAGCGTAAGCGTCCAAGACGCGTACGTGTGGGTGTGTAAATCAGCGTAAATGGGTATTTTAAACAGAGAGTTGTGTAGGAGTGAGGATTGATTCACGCGTTTTGCATGGATCCTGGTCACACGCACGCGTGACCGACGCTTACGCGTCCGTTACCTTTTAGCTCACCCACACATACACGTGGGCTACGCGTGCGCGTCGAATGCGCTGCGTCACTTAATCAGCGCTCTATCCTGTCCCGTTCTCTTTCCACCTTCTTTTCTTTTCTTTTCTTTTCAAATCCTAATTCTTTCTTCCTCTTCTTCTCCCTCTCTTCCTCATTCTTATTCTTCTCCCTTTTTTAATTTCTTCTTCCTCCATTCTTACTACTCTTCTCTCACTCCTACTCCCAATTACCTCCCTATTTTCATCTTCTTCTTCTTAAGGTTCTTTTTCTTTTTCTCTTCTCCTCCCTATTTTTGTATGATTATGTTGGTGTTAGAGATTTATTTGGGTGACTCTTTTGCCATATATTTGCTTGTGGATATTTTGAGGATTGATTTAACAATTGACATTTTGTTCTAGGTCTCATACATGCTTGGATTGACTACCTTATTTTGAACTTTTAAATTGCATACCAAGTGTTTGTGAAAAGGCTCTCAAGGCATTTTGATTTTTCTCTTATTTTATTCTTATACTTTGGTGCTTCCTTTTCACAAAACCTTGCAATCCATTGTGTATTGAGTATATTAGTCATTAATTGTCAACATGAAAGTTCTCATTATTTTGTTACATGTGATAATCATTTTGCTATTGATGCTTGAGCTATACTTTTCATGCCTTTACTTGCATGCTTTTAATCCTCTTGCATCTAGTTGTTATGATATGCCTTCATGATGTTACTTGATGTCCTACTTGCATGTTGTCACAACCATGTATTTAAGACACTATCTTTTCCTTTGGCATTGATTATCACTTGGACTCTCCTCCTCCTAGTACTAGCTATCTAAATTTGATATTCCTTTTCTTTCTCCCTTTTTTAGAATGGCGACCAAAAAGGGAAAAGAGAAAGCTTCTGACAGGGCACTGGCGAGGAGAGGAACTAAAAGAGCACCGGCTAAGAAACAACCCTCCACAACAGTCAAACCATCTACTAAGAGGGTGAAAAGGATCATTCGAGTGGATGAGGCAGATAAAGCATTTCCTGCACGGGATTCTGCACGGTTCACCAACCGTTACTGTGAGCGGATGTTCCCCCTTCTGGCAGAAAGGAACTACAATAATGAACACCTCCTCATCCTTCTGACACATTTTGTTGACTTTGTGGAGCCCCGCATCAAAAGGAGACAGTGGGGATTCTTAAGAAGGTAGCCGCAAGAGGCTAACTTATCTTGGGTAGTTAAATTCTACTCCAATTTTCACTCGCCCACCTTGCAGTCCGTCTATGTTTGCCAAAAGTAAGTCCCCGCCTCCGAAGGTGCCATACAGCAGGTGCCGGATCTTCCACTAGCCCAGAGGGATTGGATGCTTATCAAGCAGCCCAGCTAGAACGCCTGGCATACACCTTTGACTGGAAAAGCGTCCTAGGCGTCATCGCTCTACCTGGCAGCAACTGGATCTATGGACAACACCAGGCTAAATCCAAGAGCATCTCTGCCTCTGCACTTACCTTCGAGGCCTACGTGTGGGCTCAGATTCTGTCTCATTAAGTCCTTTCGAACACCCACGAGTCAACCTTCACTACGGACATGGCAGTCCTAATATGGTGCATTCTGACAGAGCAACCACTGAACTTGCCTCGCATTATCTGGCTTGCTATGGAGCATGTACACATAGCAGGCAACCTACCCTTCCCCGCATTAGTATCTGAACCTGATAGCTTGCAAAATTTTAATCCTCCCTTTCATGACACTCAAATTGAAGATTCTCCTTCACATGTCACAAAAAGATATCTCAGGCAATCCCAAAGTATGCTAATTTTGAATGACTTAATGCGTATGTTGAAATCTGTATGAAATATCCTCATAATAATTTTGTTAATTCCAGACTCAACAACTTTTTAGACGTCCAAAACAAATAGTAATCAGGCCCAAGGCTCAAAAGAGTGCTAGTGCTAAAACCATGGCTATTGCAACCAGTGGCCAAGCATCTAGATTGTTCAAATTTATTTCAACACCAGGATTGAAGCAGTCTACGAAGAAATGATGCTTTTAAGGATTCCAACACTATATTTTGTTACGTTGGAGGAAATAGACCTTTTGTTATTTGAGTTGGTTTGGTTTAGTCTATATTAAAGAAAATAAATCTTCTTTTGTGAGATTTAGTTTATGTTGCTACTGAACTTAGCTACTTGTGTGGTTATAATATTTTGATTATCAGTTATGTAACCATTTTGATAAATGGATGAAAGAAACCAAAAGCAACATGTTTCTTTTATACTATTTCACCATAATTGATTTCATGCATATCCATCTAAATATAATGAGACATTTCAATCTAATAATTTGATGATTAACACAGATTAAAACTTGCCTAAACAGCCACCACATACATACAAAACACAACTACAACTACCAATGCCCCCAATTATTATACCCCTAAACAAAGCAAAAACAATATCCTTATTCACAACTTGGCTATCCTTATTCTTCTTCAACAAACGATCTTCCAACTGCTTCACTCGCTTTTGGTTTGTGGGAACTTGCAAAGCCTTGGCAGCATGATGGACGAACATAAAGATCAGTCCTCAAACCACCACCACAAATCAGACCCACCAACTTCCCCCTAGCACATGAACTGCGAAATGACGACTACCATCTAGCACACGAGAGAATAATCAGCATCGTCCATGCACAGCCAACTCTGCAACAAGAAACAGCCACGAGTCTACGACTGTCGATATGGTGAGGCCAGAGCAATCGATGGCCTCGGAGAACAAGCAAACCGAATTATTCAAGAGATACACCAACAAGTGTAGAACTTAGAAGGCCGAGTAATCACGGAAGGAATATACACCTCCTCCTCAAAGTTCTCTCCACTGCTCCTCTCAACCAGTCTCTTCCGCTTCCTACTAGACTCAGAAAAAGGAATCTCCACGACCTGGTTAGCAAATGTCGTGTTGGTAAAGAAAGCAAACAGCAAGGAAAATGTGTGTCAACTACACGGACTTGAACAAAGCTTGTCCAAAAGACGCCTCTTTCCTGCCAAACATCAACGGGTTGGTAGATTCTGCCTTGAGACACCAGTATTTCAATTTCATGGACGCATACTCAGGGTACAACCAGATACCCATGCACAAGCTGGACAAAATAAATGGTGGCATTTGTAATCCCCGAAGGTTCATACTGCTACACAGTCATGCCCTTTGACCTAAAAAACGTAGGTGCCAGCTATCAAAGACTCGTCATAAAGGCTGCGTTTATTTTCAGGGATGGGACACTGAGACAAGGATACGGAGAGACAAAATCGTGTTTGACAGATGAGACATGGAAGAGACATTGTGTCTAGAGACACTGACTTAGTGTATTTTGTGTTTATCCTGACAGGAAGGACACAAAGACACTTACAAGGGACACAACTTATGTTTTTATTTTTCTTTCATTATTCTTGTTAATTTTTTATAATGATATTTTTCTTCTCAAATTTTTTGAATTAAAAACATGTGAATAAATTAGATTTTCATAATTTGTTCTAATATATCACCAAACAGAATACAAGAACACTGTGTCTCTGTCCTTTATGTCTTGTTCTTAGTGTCATGTCTTGTTCTGTTCTCAGAAACAAACGCAGCCGAAGATCTTCAATGACCTTTTAGGAACAAAACTGGAGGTTTATATTGATGACATACTTGCCAAAATGGAAACGAGTGAAGAGCTTATTGATGATCTCAAACTTATATTAGGTACTGATAAACCCCATTTTTAGGGTTTATCTTGTGTTGAATTTAGAACATTTTGATAACCTTTTCTCACATTTAGCCAATGAATTAGCATAGTTTTGTAATCTCTCCCGTATTTGTGCTTGAATGTAAAAACATGCTTTTCAAGCCTTTAATTTGGTAATTTTAATTCATCCTTGATTCCATAAGATGCCTTGATGCATTTGCTAGTAATCTCAGGTTAAAATAGGCTAGGCATGGATCAAAGAAGCAAGGAAGGAAGCATGCAAGTGGAGAGAAGCATAAAAAGCCAAAGAAGTAATCTCAGCCAAGGACGTGCACGCGCACATTGCGATATTGGCTAGGGACGCGTACGCGTACCGTGCACGTCCGCGCCGATGGCCGCACGTGAGTTTTAAACAGAAAATGTGCCCAACGATTTCTAGGAAGTTGTAGGGCCTAGTTACAACCAATTTTGGTGCCAAAGCTATTTAAAGGACCAAGGATTGAAAGGGGAGGAGGGAATTGAATCAATAGTTAATTCATACACATTAGGATTAGTTTAGAGTAGTTTCTAGAGAGAGAAGCTCTCACTTCTCTCTAGAATTAGGATTAGGATTAGGTTAATCTCTCATCTTAGATCTAGGCTTAATTCATGCTTTGATTTACTTTTCCTCTATCAATTCTTACTTCTCTCTTCTTCCTCTCTCTAGTTTTGTACTTTAATCCTTGTAATTTTTTACTTTATTGTGAATCTATTTTATTCTCTTATTTTCTTTCAATAATGAAATTTGAGGTAATTCATGATAATTGTCATTTCCTTGATTGTTGTTTTTAATTCATTACATTCAATTGTTGTTAGAATTCATTCTTGTTGTGATTTACTATACTTTACTTTTGTACCTTCCAAGTGTTTGATGAAATGCTCGGGAGGATATTAGAATAGAATTTTATGTTCTTGGCATGGGAAGATAACTTAGGAACTCTTGAGTTACTAATATCCAAGTGATTGATAGTTGATAGCCATTGACTCTAGCTTTGTTATAGGTCCTTGACCATCAAACCTTGCCAAGACCGTTTTGTTAATAAAATTTCATTTCCATTTACTTTCCATGTTTCTCATTCAAAACCCCAAAATAAACAAGTCCATAACCAATAACAAGAACACTACCCTGCAAGTCCTTTGAGAGACGACCCGAGGTTTAAATACTTCGGTTTATAGATTTTAGGGGTTTGTACTTGTGACAAACAAATGTTTGTATGAGAAGATTATTATTGGTTTAGAAACTATACTTTACAACGAGATTTCCTTAGTGAAATTCTAAACCGTCAAAAATCAAATGATCAAAATGGCGCCGTTGCCGGGGACTCGCAATGGTGTTATGTTATTGATTATTGTACATATGTGAATATTGTAAATAGCTTGTCTTTTGTTTGATTACTAGCTTAGTTAGTTTTATTTTGTTTTTCCACTATGAGGACTGGTGAACATTTTGGCTATTTCCTAGTTATATTACCTAGTTATCTTATTTTGCGCACTTTTGTATATATTTGTCATTTTGGATATTTTGGATACTTTTACCTTAGTTGTTGCATACTTTGTTATTTTGGATATTAGATATTTTGGATGCTAGAGTTCATACTTTTAGTTGGAATTTTCTTTATATAGTTTTCTTTTTTAGTTTGTGGTTGTGATTAGAAATTGTTTTGGAATTGTCAAGACCTAGTTAACCCTTTTTTCACAAGGAAAATGTTTTTGATTGAAAAAGAAAAGGGTAAACTAAGGAATTTTTAGAAATTCTCAATCACAACAATGCTTAGTCAAATATTGAGATTTTCCAAGGAGTTTAACTATAGGGCACCACCCCAATTGATTGGAAAAATTTTTTGGAACTTGCTTGAATTCTATATTTTGTGCAGCATGTATTGAGCTAAGAATACAAGCAAGTGAGACTTGAGCCTATTTGATGTGGTTACATTTTATAGCCATTTATTTCCTTCTTGTGTGCAATTATTCTCTTTCTATGATTGTGATCCTAGATTTGCTTGATTCTATATGTCCAATTATTCTTTGTATTCATGCATTTGTATGATTGAGGCCATTATTTCATTAGCTCACTTAACCAAATAGCCTACCTTTTACCATCTATTGCAACCAAGTTTGAGCCTACGCTTAACCCAATTATTCTTCATTTTAACACATTACAAGCCCTAAAGCAGAAAACAATAAAAATCCCTTATTTGGATCTTTGATTGGCTTAGGCTAGTGAGAGTGCTTATTTTCAAGTTTAGTGAGGATTGGGAACATTGGTTGGGATAAAAAGGGATGTTTTGTATTCTTATATTTGGGAATTGGGTGTATGCTCATGTATTTATTAAGCGTAAGACCTTATGCATTGATATTCTTGAAAGAAAAAAATGATGAAAAACAAAAGAAAAAGAAAACAAAAGAAAACAAAAGAAAAAAAAAGAGAAAAGAAAGAAAAAATATGTAGAAAAAAAAGGAAGGAAATAAAAAGGGGACAAAATACCCCAAAGCAAAAAGCTCAATAAGAGAATCAATGCATAAGTGTTGTGAAATGAAAAGAAAATGCATGAGTATATGGAAAAGTTAAAGATGGGTAGTTAGGTTAGAATTGAATTATATAGGTTAGGTGGGAAAGTTCAAGCTCATCAAAGGTCCAAATTCTAGTCCACTTATCCATATATGATCCTACCTTGACCCTAGCCCCATTACAACCTATGAAAGACCTCATGATGAATGTATGCATGCATGGATTAAGTGTTGATTGTTAGAAGAAGATCAAATTTTGGAAGAATATGATTAGTAGATAATTGAGTGAATTAACCCTTAAACACTTGAGTGAATAGAGCGGATACACATCCGGTGAGGGTTCAAGAGCTCAATTACATGTTTTCACCACTATCACCTATATTCATGCAAGTTTATAATCCTTTTGATAATCCAATGCAATTGTGATTTGGACTTGGTTCCTATTGCTCTAGCTCTTGTGCTTACACATGTTTTCTTGAGAATTGGTTTATTTTGACCAAGCAAGTGTATTCACTTTAGGTAGTTGCATTTAGATAGGTTCATATAGTTTAGTTGCATTCAATAAATGCCATACCCCTTAGTTCCTTCTTATTTTAGCATGAGGACATGCTAAGGTTTAAGTGTGGGGAGGTTGATAAACCCCGTTTTTAGGGTTTATCTTGTGTTGAATTTAGAACATTTTGTTAACCTTTTCTCACACTTAGCCAATGAATTAGCATAGTTTTGTAATCTCTCCCGTATTTGTGCTTGAATGTAAAAACATGCTTTTCAAGCCTTTAATTTGGTAATTTTAATTCATCCTTGATTCCATAAGATGCCTTGATGCATTTGCTAGTAATCTCAGGTTAAAATAGGCTAGGCATGGATCAAAGGAGCAAGGAAGGAAGCATGCAAGTGGAGAGAAGTATAAAAAGCCAAAGAAGTAATCTCAGCCAAGGATGCACACGCGCACATTGCGATATTGGCCAGGGACGCGTATGCGTACCATGCGCGTCCGCACCGATGGCCGCACGTGAGTTCTAAACAGAAAACGTGCCCAGCGATTTCTGGGAAGTTGTGGGGCCCAGTTACAACCAATTTTGGTGCCAAAGCTATTTAAAGGACCAAGGATTGAAGGGGGAAGAGGGAATTGAATCAATAGTTAATTCATACACATTAGGATTAGTTTAGAGTAGTTTCTAGAGAGAGAAGGTCTCACTTCTCTCTAGAATTAGGATTAGGATTAGGTTAATCTCTCCTCTTAGATCTAGGTTTAATTCATGCTTTAATTTACTTTTCCTCTATCAATTCTTACTTCTCTTTTCTTCCTCTCTCTAGTTTTGTACTTTAACTCTTGTAATTCTTTACTTTGTTGTGGATCTATTTTGTTCTCTTGTTTTCTTTCAATAATGCAATTTGAGGTAATTCATGATAATTGTGATTTCCTTGATTGTTATTGTTAATTCTTTACATTTAATTGTTGTTAGAATTCATTCTTGTTGTGATTTACTATACTTTACTTTTGTACCTTTCAAGTGTTTGATGAAATACTCGGGAGGATGTTAGAATAGAATTTTATGTTCTTGACTTGGGAAGGTAACTTAGGAACTCTTGAATTACTAATATCCAAGTGATTGATAGTTGATAGCCATTGACTCTAGCTTTCATTAATTCAATTAGTGGGAACTAGGATTTATGGATTTGGATTGATATAACTCACTTGACTTTCCTTTGCTATTAGTTAGAGGATGACTTAGTGGGATTAATCCTTACAACTATCATAATTGTGGTTAGTGATAATGATATAGGTCCTTGACCATCAAACCTTGCCAAGAACATTTTGTTAATAAAATTTCATTTCCATTTACTTTCCATGTTTCTCATTCAAAACCCCAAAATAAACAAGTCCATAACCAATAACAAGAACACTACCCTGCAAGTCCTTTGAGAGACGACCCGAGGTTTAAATACTTCGGTTTATAGATTTTAGGGGTTTGTACTTGTGACAAACAAATGTTTGTATGAGAAGATTATTGTTGGTTTAGAAACTATACTTTACAACGAGATTTCCTTAGTGAAATTCTAAACCGTCAAAAATCAAATCATCAGGTACGTTGAGGAAACACCGGATGTCCCTTAATGGAGGTAGGAAATTCCCGGGCTTCATGATCATACAACGAGTAGTGGAGGCAAACCTGGAAAAGTGTTGAGCCATCCTCGAGATGAGAAATCTAGCAAGTCTCACGAATGTCCAAAGGCTGACTGGACAACTAGCCGCCCTCTCGCACTTCCATGGAGCCTCGGCTCAAATGGTTATCCCCTTCTTCAAACTTTTGAAAAAGATATAAGTTTTAAGTGGGAAACCAAATGCGAAGAGCCTTCCAACACTTCAAAAAAGTGTCAACAGAACCTCTCGTACTCTCAAAGCCCAAAGTGGGAGAAACACTGTACCTTTACCTCTCCATAATAGAAAACGCATTATCAATGACATTAGTCCGAGAAGACGAATAAAAAAACACACGAACCAATATAATTCATAAATAAAGTTCTCCAGAACGCCAAGACGTGTTATTCAAGACTCGAGAAACTCGCCTATGCACTACTCATGGCATCCCAATGGCTTCGATAATACTTTCAGAGCCACCCTATCGTAGTCCAAATAGACTAGGTTGTCAAGCAAGTACTTCAAAAGCCAGACTTGGCAGGGTGAATGCTTTCTTGGTCGGTTGAGCTTTCCTAGCATGAAATCCAATTTGGGCCCAGAAATGCAAAAAAGGTTTAAGCCATGATGGATTTCATCATCGAAATGACCCCGTGAAGCGAAGCTACTGAATTATGGAAACTTGACATTGACGGCTTGTTGAACAACAGCTCCAACGAAGTGGGAATAATATTATAAAACAAAAATGGGATTACTATCGAACAGTTGATTCGATATGAATTCCCAATCTCCAATAATTAGGCAAAATATGAATCCCTATTGACCGGATTAAGGATGGCTAAGGTAGTCGGCACAAAAATGCTAGACGTTTACAATGACTCCCAGGTAGTTAGTTCCCAAATAAACAGGACTACAAAACATGGGATTTCCTACTACAAGAGTACTTATCCAAGGTTACAGAGCTTACCACTGAGGTTTCTATCTGCACATCCTCAGAGAAATGAATGTAAGAGCCAACATTCTCACAAAGCTAGCAAGTACCAAGTCAGTCTCAGAAAACTTTTCACTAATCCAAGAAGTTGTCAAATAACATTCTGTCACAGCCACTTCCTCGACAAACCTGCCCTTGTCCAATTAATATTCATGGACCTTCCCGGTCCTTAGGTACCACACCACCAGAGACTTGCCTGATGCCCCGAAGGAGGCAAAACGTGTGAAGCGAAAAGCCATAAAATACACTACAATATTGGGATAGTTGTATAAATAAGGATTGTTCCAACCCCTCCTCAAGTGCATAGAACCCAGTGATACAGACTACATACTTCATGAAATTCACGAAGGATGTTGCGGCCACTAGGTCGAAGGCAAAATCCTAGCCCATAAAGTTATTCGAGCTGGGTATTTTTGGCCTACCATCATTAGAGATGTCCTCCAGCTAATCAAAAGCTACAGGCGGTGCCAAGTGCACTTTGACGTCCACAAAGCTGCCCCTTACAGCTCAGAACGATAACTGCAAAACTTCCTTTCAGAACCTAGGGCATCGACCTCGTAGGCCCCTTCCCCACGACTCCTGGGTAACTCAAGTTCCTTAAAGTTATCATTGACTACTACACCTAGTGGATCAAATCTGAAGCACTAGCCATAATCACTGTCACTCAGTGTCAAAAATTTTTTGAAGACAAGTTATAACTAGGTTTGGAATTCCAAAGATTGGGATCCCAGAGATCATGATCTCAGATAACGGGACCCAATTTACAGACAAATGCCTCAAGGAGTTCTTGAAGGAGTTGGTATCTCACAAAAGTTCAGCTCAGTGGAGCACGCACAAACCAATGGCCAAATAGAGGTGGACAACATGACCATCCTGAAAGGACTCAACAAAACACTAGACGAAGCCAAGGGTCTCTGGGCCGATGGGCTTGGTTTTGTACTCTGGTCATACCGAACGTCACCCCAGACCTCAACCAGAGAAATCCCCTTCAGGCTAACATACAGCCTAGAAGCCATCATCCCTATTGAGATCGGGGAGCCCAACCCTTGAAGGACCATCAGAGGACACGATGAAGACACAGAACGGGACCTCGTGGACGAAGTTAAAAGCATATCCCACCTACGAGTACTAGCTCTAAAGCAAAGGGTAAGTCGAAAATACAACTGAGACGTGGTAAAATAGAATTTCAAATAGGGGGATCTAGTCTTACGACACAATGACATTGGCCCTCCCACCCCGAAAGAAGGGAAACTAACTCCTAACTAGGAGGGACCCTACCGAGTCAAGTCCATACTCAGAAAAGGAGCTTACAAGTTAGAACGACTTAACGGGACTAAGCTGCCGGGGTCATGGAACGCCGCAAACATACGGTGCTACTACTCATAGGTGAATTCTGCCGAGTTAATAACTTTAACAAGTATCAAGGTTTATTTATAGATTTCCTATTTCTTTCATTTTGTTTCATTATTTCCATTACCATGTTCATTTGTCTTTTTAACAAGTAACAATGAGAAGTTTTAATGAGGCCCAACCTTTAATAAGAAGTTAATTTTTTTTCAAAAGATGACTCTGCATACCCCTCATGTTTTTACCAAAGTAAAATAGTATGAACAAAAATGGTCACCCTGGGGACTGATCACCCTCGAGGCCAACAAAATAGATATCTTACAACAAATAAACATTAAGTTCGACCCACCAAGAGGCCCAAAAACATTATTCATATAAAAAATAGACCAAAAAAGGCCACCAAAGCAATATCTATATGTCAAACAAATGGCTTACAAACCTAGAAATTTTTTTGGAAAACACAAAAATTACTCTAAGTCTACAATATCCCCATCCCTCACGGTTCGGAAGGCTCTCATGACGGACACATCAATATCGGGAGTCAATACCCGGACCTGAGCCTCCAAATCCTCCTCGGTGGCTGAAATAGCATCCTTAGCATCTGCAAGCGAGCAAGCCTTCCTTGTCCTTCTTCAATAGAATGACTTCAGCCTTCAAAGACTCCACCTCAGTATGAGCGGAAGTAACCCCCGACTCAGCTTCAGTGACCTACTTCCTTTCCTGAGCAAGCTAAGAAACAAACGAGGTCTCCCGCTCTGAGAGAGATAGAATCTCTGAGCTAACATCCTCAGCATCCATCACAGCCTTCAATCGGGCAGCCTCGACAACCTCCAGCTACTTCTTTAGCTTATCGACCTCCACCTGAGACTGGCGAAGCTTGCCATCCAGAATAAGCACCCGGGACAGCATTGGCTCCACCTTCCGAACAATGGCAGCTGAATAGAGAAGACCACGATATATAGGCTTCACCTGGCCGGCAAGGTCGCAATCATGAAAGAAGTCCTTGGTACTCAGCAGAAAGTGTAAGGCTTATATATATAGAAGGAAATAATATATTCTAGAAGCCCGATGAACGATTAAAGCTCAAAGTCGTATAATGCGGAATTACATACGTGAAGCGTTCGCACACGGTAACTAAACGCATAAGATACAAGGTATAGGTATAAGAGATTAAAACATATATAAATATAAGATTATAATAATCATAGAGAACTAGCTGCAGCTTGCGGAGTTTAAGCCGACTAGTTAAAAAAATAGAAAGATACAAAGTTTTAGAATTAAAAATAGCTTATACAACCTATCTCCGAAATAAGCCTCTAAGGCCATAAGAATAAAATACAAGGAGATGTGAGAGTAACTATAATAAAGCAAAATAGAAATATACCAAGGAGGAACCATATTTCACTCTGTCACCATATCTGCAATCTCACCGAGGTGGATTAGCAACCCGCGTCTGAAAAACAACAACAATATATGGTATGAGAACCGGAGGTTCTCAGTATGGTAACAGTGCCCAATATGTACGATGTAAGGCCTCGGGACACCGAAGGCAATCCTAGAACTTCACACGAAACCGATATTCAAGCTTAGAACAAAATAAATAAATAAATAAATCAAGAACTTAAATCATAAACCGGGTTATCTAAACTTAGTGGAATTCTAACTAATACTAACCACACAGCTGTATCCCACAGCCTCCACCACCCTAACCTCCGTGTGATCCCATCGCCACCGCCTACCTAACCTCCTCAACTCCAGACAATCAAAATTAATGCAAGCAAGTAATACACAGGTAATAATCATATATAGCAAGTAATTCAAGAAGCAAGTAGGCATATTATACAAGTAGACAAACCCAAGTAGTCAAAGCAAGCAAGCACATAAGAGATGCATATGATGAATGCCTATCCTATTGGCTCGTGATATCACTTGTCGGTCTATGAATGCCAACCCGACTCATCCTTTCGGATGTCGCCTTTCTGCCACTTCCGAGGATATAGTTCCTGGCTAACTATTGTTCCAAGGATATAGTGCCTGGCCCACTTGCATGCTCAATCCGAGGATATAGTTCCTGCCACACTCTTGTGGCAGAGAAGGAAAACAACAACACATATAACTCATCAAATGATCATTCCAAGGATATAGTTCCTGGAACACTATCATTCCAAGGATATAGTGCCTAGCACACTCTCTTTCAATCATTATCATTCCAAGGATAGTGCCTGGCACACTCTCAACATTCATCAAGATCCTCATCCCATCTTGAGTTCTCAACTCATCATGACCATCATCAATTCATGATTTCTATCCCAAGCTCATTAGTCCATCAGTTTCTCAACTCGTTGTCCGTAATTATCAGGTTCACTATTCTTCCTTCTCTCTCAACCAAACTCATCCTCAATACACCTGAAACCTAAACCTTTGTTTGCTACTTTTCAAAGAAAAACCCAAATCAACTCCCTAAGACCTTTCCAATATTCTCATACTCAAAATTAAGCCCAAAAGCCTTAAAATGGTGTTATAGAAGCTTACAACCTTGTTGGAAAGGTGAAAGAGTTGAAAAAAAAGTTTAAAATTATGAAACATGGCGTGTGCATCCACACAGAATAAAATTCTCGCAGGGTTGTGCGTCTGCACATATCAGAAATCCTGAAATTCTGCAACTCTGCAGAATTTCAGATTTTCAACACCAACTTTGAATGATCATAACTTCCTCTACAAAATCCTAATTTTCACAAACTTTATATCGATTAAAAGGGTTTTCAAAGATTGTTAATTCTAGACAAATTTCAACAAATTTTGAAAATCGAGGCAAAAGTTATGATCAGACAAAGTTCACCAAAAATTCATTTTTATCCAAAATCTCACAAACTCAATTTTTAACCAAACCTCAATCCAATACCAATTCAATCACATATCAACCATACCAAAACAATCCAAAATTCATACAAACACTACCTCAACCATTTTCTCACTCACACAACCTTCTAAACCATTCAACAATTCTAAATCCAACCTAACTCACATTTTTCAAATTTCCATTAACCTTATTAACATCAACATGACTTCTCACCACTTCCATCATTATTCAACTATACCACATCTAACACTTAATATCTCAAATTATCAACCCTTTCAACACTCATCAATCCAAACATCAAATATAAAAAACTATAATCAATCTTCCACCAACACCTTCACCAATCATCATTCTTTCACTATCAATCTTCATCAACAACCTTATTCCTGCTTTGTACCAAAAATCAACAATATACATTCATTCAAAATTCAATATACCTTATACCTCAATATCATTATTTAACAACATTTACAAAATCAATTCATCAAGCATCATCAACCAACCAACATCACCAACCACTATAAATCCTCATCAATTCCAACAATTTATCACCAAACAATAACTAACATTAACCAACATCATAATACATCATTAGCACCAATAATCCTCAATAATTACCATCATCATACATATACCACAACAACCACATATCCAATTTAATCCTATCCTATGGGCCACTAGCCTAAGTGTCCATGAACATTACATATTACATAAAGGATACCTTGGCCGATTCTCAAACACACCAAACACCAAAACAAAGCCACCAAGTTTGATCCAAAGCCTCAACCAACTCCAACAAACACCAAGGCTCAAACTAACAACACATATATCACCAACATCAAAACCTAAGATACACAAAACAACTAAACACAAGAGTTTAGTAGAATCTTACCTTATCCAATGAGAGTAGAGGTAAAATCCAATAATAACCCGCTACTTGAGATCACCTAAACAACCAAAACCACAAAATCTACTCAAAATCATAACCCAAAAATGTGTAGAACTTAGGGATGGAAACTGGAAATTAGAACGCGATTTCTTACCAAATTTCTTTGAATAGAAACGTAGAGCTCGATGAGAGCTTCGCGTGGCTGCAAACAGCTCGTCAATCGGAGCTCCGTAGCTCAAGTTACAAGCAAAAGAAGGTGAGGGTGAATAGTACTCTTTCTTCTCCCTCCCTTCTCAAGGCAGTTGCGCCCCTCTCCTCAAATGAGGGCATGAATGAGCTGAAAAGCTCATTAAGTGAGCTTATATATGTTGGACCTTGGGATCGGTTTGGGCCCGGTCTAACCTGTTAGCGTTTTTGGTCCGTTTGCCCCACTTTGGGCCAAAACCTTTAAGATTAGTGTCCGATTTTCAATTCAAAGATTATTTTTGTCCTTTTAAAACAATAAACCAATTTTTCAAAATCTTATTTTTTCTAAAAACATAATACCGGACAGACTCAAACTGGTTTGACCGCCGGTTTGCGGCTTTTCTCGGTTTTTCTCAAAAATACATTTTCTAACTCAGAAAAATTCACTGAAACCAAATTTCACCTTTATATTTTCAAATTAAAACTTCTTAATTTTGAATCCATCTCGAGCACTTAAAATTATTATTATTTATTAAAACGGTTCTACGTGAAAAACCCGGTTCTTACCGAAGGTGTTGATCAATGGAAGTTGGAGCATCGAAGCCTCGATCCATTACAGAAGGAACAGATACCTCCTCCTTAAATTTCTCTCCATTTCTTCCCTCAACTAGCCTCTTCCGCTTCCTACTAGACTCGGGAACAGGAATATCTACAACCTCAACATCAACACCGGTTGCCCCAGTAGCAACCATCTCTTGAGAAACCATTTGTAAGTCTGGCTGAGAGACTGGTTGAGGAGTTCACAACGAGGCCCTATCACCCCCACTCTCGGAATCACGAAGAAAAGCAGCTTTCAACTTCGCTAAAGTTGTCTGCCTGCCAGCTATCTCAACTAGAAAACAACACAAAAATAAAGGAAAATCACAAGTCACAAACATGAAAGTAAAGCAACAAAATCACAAACTCGGAAACATGGAACAAAGGAGAAACCTACCCACAAAAGATCTACCTGCCTCAAGGTTTCCCATTACATCGCAAGGGTTCGACGTCCTGTCTCCAAAAATTGCCAACAAGACATCGGCAATGTCCTTGTTCTCGGGAGATAGCCCCTCATAAGTTATCCTTGTAAGGTAGGAAGCCCCAGCTGCAAAATTCCAATAAGTCACAATTCGGCACTCGTGCTCCAAAGTCAGCCAAAACGGACAATGACTATGGGCCGGACGAACATTAAAATATTCCACTTTAAACCCGTGAAAAGAATCTTTAAACAAATCAAAGATCTTACGACTTGGCTGGGAATAAAGAAAAATATAGCCTTTCTAATGTTTTCTTTCCTTACGCGGAATAGTACAAAGGACGAAAAACAGAAAGACCTCAACCCGAGCTGGAATCTCTAAAAACTCGCACACCAACTCGAATGCTCAAATTGCCGCCCGACTATTCGGATGCAACTGAGATGGAGCCGCGAAAATCCTATTCAGGAGGGCCATAACAAACTCAGAGAAGGGCATATTTTTGTCTGCATAAATGAGAGATGTTGTAATCAATCTTGCAAGTTTCTTTAATGAGGTCACCAATTTTTCTTAGAATTTTCTCATTGTGTAGTTCTATATGTAAGCAGGATAAGCGAATCCAAGCTATGATCTTATCAATACTCGTGGTAAAAGGATTAAACTTTGTCTTCTACAATCTTACTAGCAAATAGTAATCATAAATTTTTCATGGTCCATCTAAAAGGGCAACATCCAAATTCTCTTGAGCATAGACCTTCACAAGGTAAAAGTCATTTTTCAAGTCAATGATACCAAATTTTCCTAATTTTTCCCACATATTTTCTATTCTTCTCTTCATGGTTGTGTAGCCAATTTTTCTCCCCAATAGTTTGATTGTGAGGGATCTCCACCAAAACTTCCATAGTTCCATTTTAGCTTCCTCATTGATAACAATGTTGAAGAACCCTTCTCTCATATCTTCAACTATAATCTATGGCTTGTTATTCTCTCTTTTGGGTTCTTCCATTCCCTTATTTGATTTCTCTGTTTCAGGTATAGTTGTCTTGTCATTGTAAAAATGAGTGTATGATGAGTTTTGTTTGACCCCTCAAATCTTGATTCATATTGGTTCAAAAGTGATCTGAAAGGACCAAAATACCACCCAAATTATATCGCGAATCATGTGTCATTTTAAATAAGACACACGATCAGACTGGTGTGTGCACACAATACAGGAATTTTTTTCTTTGTTTCTTCGCAAAATCTCTGCTTCTGTATGAATTTTATCCATCTTCCCAAGTCATTCTTACCTTCTAAATATCGGACAACTTCAATAAATATATCAAGGCATCGAATAAAATAAAAGTGAAATTAATTTGACAATTCTAAAGACCTAAAAAAATATGTTTCAATCAATTAAATATAGTTAAAAAAATTTCATAAAAGTATGTATTTACAAAGAATATGTGCAAGCTAAGTTAATAAATTTTATTCTTTTCAATTTAAAAATGATCATAAAATATAAATTTATCATAGAGCTAGGAAAAGATCAGATAAATTTGACTAGTAAGAGAGATTTTTTTTTATTCTTATGTAACACACACACTCTCTTGTTTAAATGATGGTACAGGTTTTTTAAGAAAGATTGTTCGCTTTGAAAAATAATTATTTGCTCATGTAATAACTAGAATTTGAATTGGATGCTTTACATTCACATGCTCTCTATTAAAGGTGGTCTATGAAAAGACATCTGTCAACTGCAGATCAAAGAGCAACAAGTGAAAGAGAAGATGATTAATAGTTTGTATACCGAGTTACGAGATGGGAGGATGATTAGATTTTGGGAAGATAATTGATTACATTGTGGTATTTTAGAGTCTTTCTTTTCAAGACTTTTTTTCGGTATCAAACCAAAAAGGATCCACTATACGAGAATGAGTTTTGGGATGTATTAGAGTGAGTTTGGATTTTTCAATAAAGACTAGATCTTTATTAATAGAAATTAGATCTAATAAGTCAACTATATATGATGTTCTATAAATTGCCAAATTGACAAAAGAAAGAGAAGACAATTATGTGAAAGTTTGATAAAAATAAATTATTTCTTACTAATTCTTTTTATGCAGGTTTTGTAGGAAAAAAGATTATTAAATGATAGATCAAACTATAATTTCACTAAAACTATTTGGAGGGGGTGGTTCCATTTGAGTGAAGTTTTTAGTTAATTTGTATTAGTCAATATAGTTAATACTAAAGATAACAATTTGAATAAATTTAGTGTAATTAATTCTAATGACAATTTGTGTCTTATGTAGTAAAAATGTTGAGAGTGTTAATTAGTTGTTTGTTGCTTTTAAGTATTTTTAACAGCAGTGATATATTTGAACTTGTGATAGTATGTAGTTGTCTTTAGGCTATCGCTCGCATGTGCTATAAAGGAAAACTTTAAAAATTAGACAGAAGTGACAATAAAAAAAGACATTCATAAGAAGTGATTGATGCACTTTTTTGTTATTGTTTGGAATACGTGACAAAAAAATCAAATTTTTTTTTAAATAAGACGTAAAAAATTGCAATAGTTATTGTATCTTTATTTAAAAATTATAAAAAATAAATTAATTATGCTAATTTTTTAATTATTAATGATAATACCATAAATAATAAAAAATAAAATTTATAATTAATTTTTTGTAATTTTTTTTATTTCACCTGGTTGTTGTGTTGAGTCTTAGGTTTTAAAAAAGAACAACTGAAAAATTGTGCCTTAATTAGAATTTAGACAATATTTGTGATAGTGTTTGTCTAAACAATAATTTAACTTCACTTATTGACTATCATTATTGATATATAATCTCATAACTAATGAGTATGAAACGAAGGTTTCACATTATATATATATATTTTGAGAAAAGCTTATTTATTGTCGGTTTCCTAGCCAAGTCCTGAGTTGGTTGGAATTTACACGATTTATTATCTGCTGATGAGATATGATTAAGATCGTAAATGGAATATTTAATTAAATGCATTATTTTTATCTACCACAAGATCAGGATGTGTTTTTTATGATTTGTGATTGTATGCATGACCAAATGGGTGGATAATTAATCTATGACTTGGCTGAAACCTGAACAAAAATAATCAATCAATAATTGATAGATGATTCTCTCAACGTAACTTCATGATGTATATTTTAGTCCTATATTATGTCCATCGGAGTCACACATACATCAACCCCTCATCTACTTACCCTCAATATTTGTTATAATGAACTCTTTGTCAAACAACCACCGAGAGATTAGGTTTGAGATTTGATTATCATAAGTCAAAAATGATTTTTTTGTTGTAAAATAAATAAAAGATATATTAAATATAAAATAAAGATGTATTAATATAAGATTCTAGCATTAAAATAATTAGCTCAATAATGATTTGTATATATATAATAATATTATATGTTGTAATGTGTATATATATATAAAGATAGAGAAGAGTATAAAAAATAAAGTGAGAGAGAATTACATAAATATATATATAAAGATAGAAAGAAGTATTAAAAGTAAAAAAAGAGAGAATTGCATTTGTTTATAGTAAGAAAAAGAAAGAGAACATTTTTATATTGCTTTGTAGTGTAAGAAAGAAAAGAGAGAGTATTTGTTTATTATTGTTGTATGTTACGTAGAGGGGCTTAAGTCTCTATTTATAGTGTTCATGAGGTACCTTTTTCAAATTATCATTAAATGTATTCTTCCTTGGAAAAACTAAACCGCCCATCATAAATGGACATCCACGTAACTTAAGCTTATCACAACACTCCCTCTTGGATGACCATTTAGGATTATAGAGGGAGAATCATATCCAACATATATCTCTAGTTGGCCTCAAACGAATAAGTTCTGCGGCATGTAAAATAGCATGCCCCCAAACCGAGGTTGGGAGATTTGTTCTCATAAGCAAGAGTCTAGCAATTAATTGGAGGCGCTTAATAAGTGATTCTGCTAACCCATTTTGTGTGTGAACATAAGCTACTGGATGTTCAACACTTATTCCATTAGCCATACAATAAGTATCAAAAGCTTGGGAAGTAAATTCACCAGCATTATCAAGACGAATTACTTTGATTGGATTTTCTGGAAATTGTGCTTTTAATCGAATAATTTGAGCCAATAATCTCGCAAACGCCAGGTTGCGCGAAGATAATAAGCACACATGTGACCATCTCGAAGATGCGTCTATTAGGACCATAAAATATCTAAAAGATCCACATGGTGGATGAATAGGTTCACATATATCACCTTGAATCCTTTCTAGGAATTCAGGGGACTCAAATCCAATTTTTACTGATGATAGCCTTAAAATTAACTTCCCTTGAGAACATGCAGCACAACAAAATTCACTAGTTTTAAAAATCTTCTGGTTCTTTAGTGAATGTCCATGAGAATTTTCAATAATTCTCCTCGTCATGGTTGTTCCCAGATGACCCAATCGGTCGTGCTAAGTTATGAATTCATTTCGGCTAGTAAACTTCTGGTTTACAGTGGCATGTGATTCAATTGCACTAATCTTAGTATAATACAACCCAGATGAAAGTGAGGGTAATTTTTCTAATATAACTTTCTTATTTGAATCATGAGTTGTGATACATAAATACTCATGATTTCCCTCATTTATAGTCTCAATATGATATCCATTTCGGCGAATATCTTTAAAGCTCAACAAGTTTCTTCGAGACTTGGTAGACAACAGTGCATTATTTATTATGAATTTTGTTCCTCTGGGAAACAAAATTATAACTCTTCCGGAGCCTTCTATCACATTGCCTGAGCCAATAATAGTATTAACATATTCCTCTTTTGGCACAAGATGGGTAAAATATATATCACTTTTGAGAATAGTGTGCAAACTTGCACTATCGGCAAGGCATACATCTCCATTACATATCCTTGCCATTCTCTTCAAAAACAAATAATAATAAAATAAGTAGTATGCACAGTTAAATTGAATACTTGATCAGAATTACTTTTCTAAGAAACACTGTACATAAAATAATGTCATATACTAAAATTTTATTTTAAAATTTGACACATTTAATAATTTCAAGAATAATAAACATTAATATTTCATTATTTATGTACATCACATTTGAAACTTAAATACATAGAAAATAAAACTTAACAATAAGTTTTTATATTATTTATTTACATAGATACTTCACAATCTCACATATTAAACTATTCCATCATTGATCAAATGACCAATATTTCCTTCAAGATCCTCAAAGAAATCAGATACATCATAATGGGTGGTGGAATTTTCAGCATCATTTGAAACGAAATTCGACTCTTTTCCTTTGTCGTCCTTTTTCAAAGATGCCTGGTAAAGGTCGACTAGGTGCCTTGGGGTACGGCAGGTACGTGACCAATGGCCCTTTCCACCACAATGAAAACACTTATCCTCTGTTGATTTATTCTACCCGATATTTCTTTCTTTATCCTACTTCTGGTGAGATCCTCTCTTTTGAACATAATTCTTTTTCCTTCCATAATTTTTCTTATTATTAAAACCTTGCCAATTACCTCTTTTGGGTAATTTGCCACATTTACTTCAGGAAATGGGACAGCGCCAGCTGGGCGTGCTTCATGATTTTTCAATAACAACTCATTGTTGCGTTTAGGGTTTAGGGTTTTGCGTTCAGCAACAAGAAGGCAAGAAATTAACTCAGAATATTTTTTAAACCCTTTCTCTCGATACTGCTGCTGCAGGAGCACATTCGAGGCATGGAAGGTTGAGAAAGTTTTCTCCAACATATCATGATCAGTTATTTTTTCCCCACATAATTTCATTCGTGAGGTGATTCAAAACATTGTAGAATTATATTCATTTATAGATTTAAAATCTTGTAGACGCAAGTGCGTCCATTCGTATCGAGCTTGAGGAAGTATCGCCGTTTTTTTTATGATTGTACCTTTCTTCAAGGTCTTTCCAAAGATCTGCAGGATCTTTTAATGTGAGATATTCATTTTTCAATCCTTCGTCAAGATGACGACGAAGAAAAATCATGGCTTTGGATTTATCCTTCTGGGATGCATTATTTTCAGCCTTAATGGTATCTCCAAGATCCATTGAATCAAGATGGATTTCAGCATCTAATATACATGATAAATAATTGTTTCCAGATATATCAAGAGCATTGAATTCAAGATGAAAGAGTTTCGACATAATGAAAAATTGTTACCTGAGTCTTCTTAAAAATTTGATCAGAGTCTCGTGCTGATAACGTGTTGTAAAATAAATAAAAGATATATTAAATATAAAATAAAGATGTATTAATATAAGACTCTAGCATTAAAATAATTAGCTCAATAATGATTTGTATATATATAATAATATTATATGTTATAATGTGTATATATATATAAAGATAGAGAAGAGTATAAAAAGTAAAGTGAGAGAGAATTGCATAAATATATATATAAAGATAGAAAGAAGTATTAAAAGTAAAAAGAGAGAGAATTGCATTTGTTTATAGTAAGAGAAAGAAAGAGAACATTTTTATATTGCTTTGTAGTGTAAGAAAGAAAAGAGAGAGTATTTGTTTATTATTATTGTATGTTACGTACAGGGACTTAAGCCTCTATTTATAGTGTTCATGAGGTAGCTTTTCCAAATTATCATTAAATGTATTCTTCCTTGGAAAAATTAAATCGCCCATCATAAATGGACATCCACGTAACTTAAGCTTATCACAACATTTTTATATATATATACTCCTAAAAATTTAAGTACATAAAAAGAGACATGCACATAAATAATTATATTTTTAATATATTTTTTATATAAAATTTTTTTTAGATTTATATAAATTTTTGTATATCTTTTTTCTTTTTTTATAATTTGTCATATACTATTTATTTTTTCTATTAAAGAATAATAAGAATTAATCTCCAGATTTTTTAGTTATAGAATTTTAATATTATGTCATGATACAACTTCTCTCAAAAATTTAAATTAATAAGAGAAGACACGTAAATCTTTAACATACACATCTTCTCACACAAAATTTTTTTTAAGTTTGTATGATTTTTTGCCAAGCTTTCTATCTGTTCTTTTATTTATTTATTTTATACTAATTTTTTATCAATAAAAATCGAACTTTAAATATTTAAGTTATAAAAGTTTTAATACCATTTGAATATATATAAATTATTATCAAAAGAGACACCATTCTTAATTTAAGTAAATTTACACTGTTCATAAATTTTTGTAGGATATATATTTTGCAAGCCAACCCTAATTTTGTTATATATGTTTTGAACAAATATATTACCCTTAATTTTCAAGTATATAAAGATACAACAAAAGATTTTAAATTGAAAATGATAATAATTAATTTTTTTGAAAAAAAATACGCGAGTAAAAAAGAAGAATCCAATAATTTTGGATATTGGACGAGAATTAGATTATTGGAATATTTTTAACCAAACAATACTTATATATATATATATATATATATATATATATATATATATATATATATATATAACAACTGAAAAGTTTAAAACAAAAAAGTAAGGAGTTAAATTTTTTAACTAACATCAGTAATTTTTTTAAAATTATTTTACTTATCTAAAATTTTAGATTCTAAATCATAAAACATTAATCTCAAACTTTCAATTATAAATTATAAATTCTAAATGTAAATCTTTCAAAAAATGTGAATTTTTAAAATTAGAAAAAAAAAATTATTACTATAGTTAACTAATTTAAGTTTTTTTTTTTGTCAACGATATCTTCTAGTCTAGTAGATCAAGGACTAACTCTTCACGGATCTGAATTCTATTTAAAAGTTTTTTGCTAGCCAATAATAAATTTAACAAAGCAATACTCAAATCCACGATATTTACTTAATCGGACAAATAAATTAATTACCTGACCAATCTAACTTGGTTTGGTTAATTAAATGGTTTTCTATAACTAACTTAGGTTAATCGAATGGTCAGCTCACTCGTCCGCTTATATAAGTGTCAGGGATTTGAATTCCGTTTTATGCATGTAGCAATTCATTGGCCAACGACAAATCAGACCTTTAAATGGAGCTTAAATCTGCGGCGGATTAATTCTTTATTTATCGGGTTAGAGAATACTGTAGACAAAAAAAATCTCTATACTTTTTCAAACTAAAATGTTTAAAGGCCAATTATAGTATACATATATAAATTCATATAGAGAATGAAGATATTCATTTTAAACCATACAAATTATTATTTAATAATACTAGTGTCACTGTTGATATATACATGTAATTATTTTTAACTACAAAAACTTAATCTGTACAAAACAAATATTTACAGTAGTATTTCCTATGTTTAAAACATACTATCTTCTCCTTATTAATATTACCGTAATAAATCATAATTAAGATATATTATTCGTTATCTAAACAATTATTTTTGTCATAATAATATAAACTCACGGATGATAGAACAATATAAGTATATAATTATAGAATGAAAGTTATTAGGAATGGTAATGAGTCACTATAGTATCCGAGATTTCTTTCCCACTTCTGTTTCAATTTAATTTAGTAAAGGTTTAATTACTCTATTAATTCCTATAATTTCGTGAAATTTTCAATTAGGTTTCTATACTTTTTTCTTTTTAATTGAGTCTCTGCACTAATTTTTTTTCAATTAAGTCATTCTTAATAGTAATTAGCTTAATTTTATAGGGACCCAACTAAAAAAAAGAATTGATATAAGAACCTAAATAAAAGAAAAAAAAGTGTAAGAACCCAATTAAAAAAAATTTTTGGTGCAAAAACTCAATTAAAAAAAAAGTATAGAGACCTAATTAAAAATTTAGCGAAACTACAAGGACCAATAGGATAATTAAATCTTTAATAAAACGTCTTTTGTTTTTGTTTTATTTTTGTTACGGATCTTTGTTTATTTCACTTCCGGAGAGGAAATGGATATCTGCAAATATTCATGAATATTAAATTTTTAAAAAAATTAACGTAATTAAAATAAAATTAACATACAATTTTATCAAATTAAAACATAATCCAAATACAAATATAACATAATTAATATACATATAAAATTTTTAATATATAAATTATAATAAAATAAAATAAAAATGTTTTATTTAAGTATAGGATGAATTAGACTTATTTATATGAGAGTATTTAAATAAATTCTCTTTTGTAGGAATTTTGTAGATCTTGGTTGGACAGATACATTAATTTTTGCTCCCGTTTTTATTTATTCAGAGACAGATTTCTATCTCTATAAAAATTTTGCGGTCTTCTTTAACTTTTCCGTCACGGATAATCTTTGACTCTACGAATATCATCCGTAGTGTAGATTTTTTTTTATCATCCCTACTTATTATGATGTTCCCATCATTTGAAGTTCTAGTAATAAATATCTTTGGCAACATGATCATCCCCTTTGATCACGGTGATTAATCAAGATTATAAATAAATAAACTTAAACCTCATGATTGGAGCAAGAGTAATAGTTAGCACGTATTACCCATGAAAAGGGTTGAAATCACTTCCAGCATTCGTCATGCAAATTATAAATTTTCCAAATTTGATCATGTGACGGAGTTTTCAACAAAGATATCATAGCATACTATTTGCTTCATATATGGTTATAGGGACATAATTATATTTACGTTAAAAAAATATTTCAAGTTTGTCGGGGTTTGATTCCGTTTTCCCAATCATGGGTTTTGTCTTGGTTAAAGAAATTTTATATAAGTAATAAAAAACAAGAAAAGGAATATTGTGATAATGTCATTTTCTTTTTATAAATTTATGTATACGTACAATGCAAAAAATTATATGTAGAGTGACAGTATTATTTTTCTAGAAACAATATATAGTCATTTTTTTTGTTTAGATGATATATAGTTTATAGTAGTATAACTTTTTACGTTTGAATATTATGTAATTTCTAAATATGAATTGAAATCAAGTCATCCTAAATGAGAAAAAGGCTAATCGGCTTATCGTCTCTGCTGGTTGAGTTAATTGATTGATCAAAATAATTTGCTTTAAGATAATCATGAATGCATATATATCAAAGCATAAATGATATCGAGGGTTGTTGGAATTTGATTCCATTCTTGATGATAATCTTTCGGTAAACATAATTCGACATTATTTCTGTAGCTGATGCAAACAACACAAGTGATATGATGTAAATATCAGTTTTGTCATTATTATCTAATTAATAGTCAAAGCAAGAATGGATGATATTAACATTCTGCTATCTCATTATTAGTCCTAATAAAACAAAAACATTCCTAGAAATACAGTGAAAATTAAAGAAAAGAAAACTAAGAATTTATAACAAAAGAGAATGTTTTTTTTTCTAGGGTAGAACCTAAAGCTATTTTCAAAAGTTTGAAGAATACTAAATCGAGTCTGAGCATGAATGGATATGATTGGTATTTATTTTTCTCTCCGTTTACTTACGGAGATTTTAGAATTTTGAATTTAAACAAAAATACAAAAGAAGGTGTCAACATATATATAAAAAAAATACTAATAATCAGATTAAATGACATATCATATCTTATTAGTTTTGGGATTAGGTGTAAGTTTTTCAGATGTGGCAGCCATCAGATCTTCAGTGTTAAGCACAATCAGTAAAGTGGTAGGAGTCACGGTGACCTAAAACAAAAAGTGAAATGAGAACGAAGATGACTAATGAGATTGAAAATCAGCATGAGAGACATCATCATTATTTAAGTTCTTTAAGATAATGTTATTTTTAATATGGAGGATATGAGAATATATGAAAATACCTGAAAAACAAGTTGACCACTGCGATTAAGGACATCGACATCATTATCTTCTAAAAAGGAGTTACTCACTATTTTATCACTAGACGAGTTGCTCTCATTTCCTCTTAATTATTCTGAGAGACTACTGCTCCGTTAAGGTTGCCATCGGATATATTTTATGTGTCACCCTTATCATCACTATTTGAAGATCATTGACACTACAATTATTTCAAGTCTTTTTTTTACCCGGCGACTTGAGTAATTAAAATTGAATTTATTTTTTTCTACAAGTCTACCAGAAGTCTTTCTCAAAAGAAAATTGACAGCAAGTGAGGTAGTTTTTTCTTCTGTAACAGAAAAAATATAATAATAATAAAATAATTAGAACAGGTGCCATTGTGATATTCTTAAGAAGGCATTATGCATGAAGGAAATAACATTAATAACAACAACACAGAAAAGAGCATAATTTTATAAATTCAAATAGGCAAATAATTTAGTTGTAATTACCTTTTTTGACGTTTGATGCTCTCCTCACTTGTTGCATTACAAGAGTAGTGGTCATCCTTTGACAACAGATACTAAAAGTAATCTTAATGGAAGAGTAATAGGTTTTTCACCAAGAGAAGAATGAATATGTGGTCAACAGACAAGGTTTAAAAGCGAATATGTAGAATTTATTTCTCTGCGAAACATTGTTCTTCTGAAAGTTCAACAGATGTTCTAGTGAAGTGGCTTTGATGTGCAAAGAATGAGACTCTTGAAGATGGTAAGGAGATGGAATGGCATGAGCTAACCCAAACTGTCTAGAAACGGTATTTGGCATGTAGACTGCTGTTCTTAGATCATCTTTACCTAGGAATCCAGCAAAAAGTAGTTGGAGAGTAAAAAATTGTGACTAAATAATGATACTTTCCTTTTGTAAAATCTTAGCTGGGGTAAGAGATCGCGTCAATCATTCCGGACCAGTTTGACAATTAGCAAAAGGAGTTAAATTAATGTTGTGGTCTTTCTCTGGCAAGTAATAGAAAGCACGGAAAAAGTGTTTCATTTTATCATGTGAGGCCATCAACTTGTCAAGAAAAACTAAGTTGAGCATATGGTATCCTACAATCATAGGATCTATAAGACCTTTTTGGGTCAAACATGGTTGTAGCTCAGACTCAAAAATGACAAACAACCACAATTGAAGAAATCAAACAGGACCGCCAACATTAGTGATTCTCTTTTTCTCCCTCATAAGGTCTATGATCCAATTCAGAGCGAGATATAATCGATCCAGAAATAATTTGGCTAAACACAACTTCTTACATTCTGCTAACATAATGGCCAATGGGAGATAAGTGACTTCGACTTGAATACTTCGGGTACAGAAAATAATGTCGCTCAACCAATAAAGAAAAAAGGTTATGTGCTCATTATCAGAAACAGGTTCTTTATCTTGACCTTTGTTATTGAGAATAAAGCTCTGGTAGGTAGTGGAAGAGATATCAATGGCATACTTAACTACTATGATCGACTTGGTACTAGTTAAAATTTCCTCTCCCAAGGGAGGTAGGCCAGTTATAGCATTTACAACCAGAAGAGTAAGCGTAATCATACCGTATAGGGTGTGAAAAGTATGAGAAGTCTCATCACAGAAATATAATGCACTTTCCATTAGTCCTGAATTGATAGTGTAAGAGTTTTTACTAAGTTGAATTAGATCATATATTCCAATCTCTTTCCACAGGGTCATTTTCTCAGTTTCAAACCTATCTAACCAAGTACATAACCTCCAATGTCGGTCTTTGGGGATTTTTGAATAGCCTGTTGTTGTAGTCGAAGTATCCAATGAAAATGGAGTCTTGAAAAGCAACTGGTTTTCTTTGAGAGTGACCTGAAAAATAATTTTTTATCTTGTTTGCGACTTTGGGAGAGATAATAGGGCTGATAAAAGCCGAGTCTACACTGTCAATAGTGAAAGGGAATAGCACTTGAGATTTTCATATTTTTTTATTTTGAGGCCTCTGGTTTAGGAACAAAATCTTTTCCATTTTTGCAACAGGCTTGTCACAAATGACCACTTTAAATGAAGAAGGAAGACTTATTGACGGATGGTGGCTTGACGTTGTCATAAGAGTACAGATTGAAAAATCCAAGTATTGGGTACCGAGGTTATCAACAATCAACAAACAAGCTGTAAAGGTAGAAAGTAATGCATAAGAAATGAATAAAAGTTGAAATTATATGAGTTTAATTTGGTTTAAATAGTAAGCAAGGACTTAACATGGAACAAGAGTTAATACTGCTTGCAAATACATAAATTGTATATATATTAGCAGCCTATTTATTTGGGATTTTATCACAAATTCACAATAGGACCAAAAAGAAGAGATGCTTCTCTAGAAATTAGAACATCATCACATTTTTCCAACTCAAAAGGACATAAAAAGTATTTGAATTCAGCACACATGAACATGCCCAAAAAAGTAATCTACAATTTTTGGTTCATAAAATTTAATACAGTCGAGTATGTGCATGTAGTATGAAGAACAGAGAACATATTAAACAAGATCATAGTTAAAAAAACCATCTATAATTATAAATATCAGCAATTTACCAAACATAATTAGTTTATAAAGTCATATTGATCAAATTAAGAGAATGAACATAAATAAAAAATGAGAGAAAAAAAACATAGTAGAATTGAAAAATAAGAGTTCAATAGTCAAATCTTAATTTGAGCCAAAGAATGTAAAAGAAAAAGGGAGAATGCTCTTTAGAGTAAGATTTTAGTACTCATAGATAACACAAGAGATATTATTCACACTATTTTTGGAGGGTTAGTGTTCCTCTAAACCAATAATAGAAAAGAGAAAGATAAAAATGGAATTAGCAATTAAATCTTACCTGAAATATTAAAAGAGTTAGGTATAGTTGAACCCTTGTGAATAGAAGAAATCCACTTTAATAGATGAAATTTGGAAGAATGGAAGACATAAAGTTAAAGAAGAAACTTCTAAGTGTTCAAACACTAACGTATCCTCCCTCTCACAAGTAGTACAAGACGATAGAATACTGAGCAATTTTATTTTTGTTTAGTCAAAATAAAAATAAATAAATAAATAAATAACCAAAATAGGGAGAGTACGACATTGTACAAGTATTCCTATTCACATTCTAAGTTAACATTTTAAAATAAGATACTTGTCAATACATGTTTTATATATATATATATATATATATATATATATATATATATAATAATAATAAATTTAAAAAAACAAATAAATATATGTTTATATATACTTCTTGTATTGTTATAAACAGCAAGGTTTTTTCACTTTCAATCATTGTACGACTTCAAGTGAAAAATTTTGGGACATTATGTTAGACAAAAATATTATTTTTATAAGAAAATAATGAAAAAATTACATATGATGATATTTTTGTATATAATATCTATATTTATTTTAATTAAAATTAAGTCACTTGACAGTTTGGTTATTTATTTGGATTTTTTAAATTGACATCAAGTAAGGAGTGTGAGAATAGTTACGGATGCAATTCAAATTCTCCAGAAATGACGTATAAAGGGTAACTATCAGTTGGCATTAGGTTAGTCTATAAATAGCGCTTTAGGAACACATTGTAGGGAGTTCAATTCTTTTGAAAAACACTTAGAAACCCAAAATGCTCTCAGTCCTTTGGTATCACAAAATAAAATTGGGAATTTTAAATAATTTTTCTGAACTCAAACACATGTAATTTGTTTTCTTTCAGTTTCTATTAATGAAATTCCTTTAATTTTATGTATTCCTCTCTTTTACGTTTATGTTTCTTTCTTCATCTTCTCTTTAATTTTTTGTTTGTCTTAATTTCTGTAATTTTACTTTGCCTCCGGCACATTGCATTTATATTTTATTTGTTACCTTCATTCCTTTTAATTTTATTTGACGTTATAATTGTGACATTGAATTACCCACATTTTCTTTTAAACATTAACAAAATTTGAGTAAAACAATAGTGAAAGAAGCAAATAGAAGGGCGGGTTGATGGCTGAGGAGGGCACTCGTGGCGGCAACAGAGAGGAAGGAAAAGAGCAAGGAGTAGGAAGCATGAAAGAAGAGTGGATGAGGAAGAATTACAGATATAGAATAATAGTGAAAACAATCTCTTTTTATCCTGTTAGTTACTGTTAGATTATCCCACAGTAAATTCGATGATACGGTAATAGGGTCAAAAATTTTTAATGGTATCATTTGACAATAATCAATGTATTTCTAGTAATAGTCGCCTACAATTATTTATGTTAAAAATAATAGAAGAAAAAGAAGAATATGTAAAAAGAATTTGTTTAGGACATTTTAAAAATTATTTTTCAAATAATTTATTCGTACGAAGAATCTTTAATATTATTATTTATTGGTAAATACTCAAACACAATCAGACAAGCTAAACCAATTTATTGCGGACTCATATTTCAGCCTTAAAGGCCCAACAATGTCATAGTCCTTAGGCCCAGTTCAGTCTCTTTAGCCAAAGCGCATGGACCTTTCGATCCATCTCGACCCCATCAATGATTGATACGCATCATATTTTTTTCCATTTAGAATATCTCTAAGGGTCAGAAAAACACCCATATAAGGGGAACCTTGAACTCCCCAAAGGTAAGACTCATCAAATCCCTAAAAACTCGTCCTCTAAAAGTTCATTCTAATTTGGACATCGAAATGTCTTTGCAAGTCCCCCGTCTCTACTCCCTCAGAGGTCGAGAAACCTTGAGACTCGGCAATTTCGTCAGGAGATAAGATCCTATTGTTCTAGGTCAGACCAGAACATTTGCATCGTTTGTGGGGATCCGCTGACAAAAAGAGTTGATGGCTTCCGCGCCAGTGGACAACCAGAACCCTTTGGAAACTTTCGACGAATACAACACCCTCAGAAAATCTTGCACTAACTAGGCTCCGGATTCCGAGTGTGGCCCATACGGTGATGATGCCCGGCCACCAACCACAGAATAACCAGAATTCAAACCCAAAAACCGGTGCACCCCCGTTCGGGGGAACGGGGTCCAACAATTCTCGGATCATCCAGAAATTACATCACAGGTTATAGAATCTGGAAAGAGAGGTTGCCACCAGGATCATTTTCAGCCATCGTCCGAGGTGCATTTAGGAATGCATCCCTGAGAAAGGCATCTCACTGGCTCGCCAGAATGGCAAACCGGAAGGCGACCCGGCAAGAGCAACATGAATCACTCTCATTACAGCAGCTCGCGCTCGCCAAGGAAGAACGTCACGATCGTCGATGTCGGAGGAATGAAAGGTCTTCAATTGGAAAGAGGAGACGGCACGACGAGCCTATAGTCATAGGGGCCACCCCTTTTGCCTATAAGATTCTCCGGGTTCGCCTCTCAAAGCACTTTGATAAGCCAACGGATATGCGATATGATAGAATCAAGGATCCCCAAGAACACCTAACCGCGTTCGAAGCCTAGATGATCTTGGAAGGTATCTCCAAAGTGGTGCGCTATCAAGCTTTTGTCGTAAAACTTGCTAGGCCCGCAATTAAATGGTTCAACTCCTTGCCCCAAGGGTCCATTGCGTGCATTGCGGATATATCCCGAAGAGTCTTAGCTTAGTTCACCACCAGAATCGCCAAGGCTAAACACCCCATAAACCTCTTGGAGATTACTCAATGAGAACACGAGTCCACGAGAAAGTACCTAGATAGATTCAATAATGAATGTCTAGAAATCGACAGCCTCACAAATTCGGTTGCAAGCCTTTGTCTAACCAACGGACTGATGACCTGTCATGCAAGTGTCCTCGACCCCCGAGAATCGAGAAGTTTACTAACTACATCCCCCTAATTGCCCCAATTGCTGAGGTGTACCAGTAAATAGCTGATCGGGGCATCATCAAGAAAGCTAGACAACTCAAGGAGCAAACTGGGGGAAACAAATCCTTATACTGTGATTAGCATCGTGGGTATGAGAACAGAACCCAAGACAGCTTCGATTTAAAATACGCTCTAGAATAGGCCATCCGTGACAGGAAGCTCCCCAAGTTCACGAAAATCATTCGCGAACCAGAGGATCCCACTCAAGATAAGTCACCAGAAATAGAAGACAGACGCAACCCAAAACTATCAGAGAACCTTCGAGAGACGAAGCTGACACGGACCCGGCCATCGTGGTCAACATTGTGGTTGGGCAGCTGGGAGAGAAGTCTAAGTCCCCTTAAAGGAGAGAGCTCAAAATCCTTGCGGCTACCACATCAGAAACCCAGAAGCTACCCATGTCCCCAGACTTCACTTTTAGCCTACAGAACTGCAGATTCGAGGATCTGGTCGATGATCCACCCATGGTCAGCATGGCTAGGGTGGGAATTGGCCTCGTGAAAAGAATATTAGTTGACACAAGGGCTAACACCAATATATTATTCCGAAATGCCTTTAATGCCTTAGGGCTCCGAGATACGGAACTCCATACACACCAACACAGTATAGTTGGCCTAGGGGGTATTTGTGAAAAAATGAAATGAGAAAAATGAAGTTGTACGCTACAAGGCTCAACTTATGGTATAAGATTTTTCACAAAGGCCCAGTATAGATTATGAAGAAACATATTCCCCTACAGTGGATGCAATAACATTGCGATATTTGGTCAGTTTATCCACATACCATAAACTACATATGGATTTAATGGTAACAGCCTATTTATACGGATTATTAGATTGTGATATCTATATAAAAGTCCTTGAAGAATTAAAGATATCTAAACCATACAATGAATATTCGCAAGGGTTATACTCAATCAAATTACAAAGATCTTTATATGGTCTAAAGCAATCTGGATGAATGTGGTATAATCGTCTTACTGAGTATCTGGCCAAAAATAGATTCAAGAATGATGATATCTGCCCATGTGTTTTCATAAAGAAATCTGCATCTAGATTCATTATAATTGCTGTGTATGTTGATGATTTAAATATCATTGGAACCCCTGAAGAGATTCCAATAATTATAAAAGTTCTAAAAGAAGAGTTTGAAATGAAAGATATTAGAAATACTAAATTTTATCTCGGCCTGCAGATCGAGCATACAAAAAATGGGATCTTTATTCATCAAACAACATACACAGAAAAGATTTTGAAGAGATTTTATATGGATAAGTCACATCCATTAAGTACCCTAATAATCGTAAGGTCTTTGGATGTGGAAAATGATCAATTCCGTTCTAAAAAAGAAAATGAAGATATCCTTGGTCTTGAAGTACCATATCTTAGTGCCATTGGAGCGCTAATGTATCTTACTAATAATACACGACCCGATATATCATTTGCTGTGAATTTAATAGCAAGGTATAGTTCCTCTCATGGAATCAAACAAATCTTTTGATATCTTCATAGAACGGTTGATATGAGATTGTTTTATCCATATGGATCCAAGTCATAACTAGTTGGCTATGCAGATGAGGGATACTTGTCTGATTCACACAAAGGAAGATCTCAAACAGGATACCTATTCACATATGGTGGTACAGCTATATCATGGAGGTCTACGAAACATACATTACAACAACATCCTCTAATCATGCTGAAATACTAGCAATACATGAAGATAGTCGCAAGTGTTTTTGGTTCAAGAGTTTGATCCAATATATTCTCTCATCATGTGGACTGATTGATCATAAAATAGCTCCAACTGTCCTGTTTGAAGATAATACAGTATGCATTGCTCAACTTAAGGGTGGATACATCAAAGGTGACAAACAAAACATATTTCTCCCAAATTCTTCTTCACTCATAAACTTCAAAATCAATGAATAATTGATGTCCAACAGATCCGCTCAAGCATTAATCTGGCAGATTTATTTACTAAGTCACTTTCAAAATCCTCCTTTAAAAAATTGGTATATCAGATTGGGATGCGCCGATTTCGAAATATTAAATAATGTCGACAAGAGGGTGAGACTGTACTCTTTTTTTCTTGGTCATGTTTTTTCCATTGAATTTTTCTTGACAATATTTTTAATGAGGTAGTCTCTATCACAAAAGATATTGTACTCTTTTTTCTTTACTAAAAATTTTTTTCATTGGGTTTTTCTTTAGTAAGGTTTTAATGAGTCATAATCCTAAATGGACATCCAAGAGGAAGTGTTGTGATGAATATGCTTAGGTGGATGCCCATTTATGATGGGCGGTTCAATATTTTCAAAAGAGAATGAACTTTATGAAGTTTGAAAAAAATAGAGAAATCTTGTACGAGTATAAATAGAAGAAGAGTCTGAGGCATACGACACACAGCAATAACAAAAATATTTTTCTCTTTCTTTATACATTACAATAATATAAATTCTCTCTTTTCTCTTTTCTCCATCTCTCTGTGGGTTTTAAGTTTACAATATATATAATATTAGTAAATATATTAATCATCTCTATTATATTGATATAGTAATTGTGGTGAATATTACTACTGGAATTATCTAATTATACTTCTTTATTTTATATTTATTACCTCTTCCTTATTTATTTATTTATTTTAGGGTAAAATACGATTTTGGTCCCTAACGTAGAGGCCGAAAATTTATTTCGTCCCCGACCTTTTTTTTCACTACAAAATGGTCCCGAATGTTTCAGTTTGTTTTAAAATCGTTCTTTTTACTAAAGTTTTAATTTTTATTACTAAATTACCCCTAATAAAAAAATAAAAAACCTAATAAAAAAATAAAAAAAAAAGAAAGAAAGAAAACGCGTAAAGAGAAAAGGGGGAAGGGAAAACGCAAAAGGAGAAGGGAGGGTTTTCGGGAAGAAGAGGGGGAAGGGTCCTCGTCGCCACCGCCGCTGCTCCTCGTCGTTCGGTCCTCGTCGTCTCCGCTAGATCTCACCGCCAAATCTCGCTGCTGCTCCTCTTCCTGACTCGACGTCGACGCCAGTAGATCCGCGAGGGTGGACATCGCGCGCCGCTCGCCGTTTCTGCTCCTCCTCCTCGCTCAGTCGTCAGTCGTTGCTGCTCCTTGCCGGTTTCTGGTTTCTTCTGGTTTTGCTGCTTCTGCTTCTGATTATCAATTTTTTTGATTTATGTTCTTTTATTGTTGTTGTTGTTCTGATTCCATTATTTTTTCTGAGCTCTGAGTTCTGGGTTCTTATTTTCTGAGTTCTAGGTTCTGGATACTTTGTTGATGATGATGATTTTCTGAGTTTTGGGTTGTTGTTGTTCTTTTGTTGTTGTTCTTCTGCTTCTAGCTGCTTTTGTTGTTGTTATTCTTTTGAGTTCACATGATGATTTTCTGAGTTTTGATGATGATGATAATTTTCTGAGTTCTGAGTTCATTGATGTTGCTTCTGTTATGCTTCTGTTATGTTTCTGCTGCAGTTTCTGTTTTTGGTTGATTTTGGAGAAAAATGGTGAAGGGTATTTTTGTCCAAAGAATGATTTTAATACAAACTGAAACTTTCGAGATCATTTTGTAGCGAAAAAAAAGTCAAAAATAAAATAAATTTTCGGTCTCTACGTTAGAGACTAAAATCGTACTTTACCCTTTATTTTACAACAGGCCTTAGCTAATGCAAAAGTTTAAACTAAATAAATCATTTATCTTTTTCTTATTAGACTTTTTCTATTTTTCATTATTTCATCTATCGTTTTTCTAGAAGTGATGACTCACTGCATTTTTTCATTGTTTGTTTTAGGAAATTTTTGTAGCATCTAGAGTAGATTTGATGATCTTATCTTGTATATATTAGCCTTTTCAATCATTGAAAAAAATGAGAAATACACAACACAATTGTTTATATAATTGTCTCGTTGTTCTAAATTTGATATGGTATCAAAATCAAGTTAAACATTGTTATTGACTCACTCTTATATCACACAAAAATTTAAGTAGTTATCAAATTTTACATCCTAAGTTTTTGTCTAATTTTTAGCGAAGAGATATATCACGTCTTATATGATCTAAAATTAAAAGTCTGATAACATTTATAAAAATAAGACAGCTTTTGTCTTTAGAGTTAATTTTTAAAATAAATTAAATTCATTTAATTTCTTATATATAATCAATAGTTGAATTGTATTTGAAGAATAGAGACATATCACATTATCACAACCTTAGAATCTTCTGTTTTATTTTTCAAGAAAAATTATACTGGAAAGACAATTTTGACTATGCATGTTTCAAAAAAAAATCATTTGTGGGTTTAGATATATGACTCGATCTTAGCGGGAATGGATCATCTTAAATGTTTTTAATAATTGAGAGAGTAAAATATAATTTTTGATTCTACTATTAATTTTATAAGTAAGATCAAAAATAAATATAAGAGAGAGAATAATAAAGGATTAGAGATTATACTTTACACTCTTAATTTTTTTTTAACAATTAAAAAGATCCATTTCCTTGATCAGTTTAATTATCCTTGACTATTTTTCTCAACGAAAATCAATTTTTGCTTTTAGAAATTGAGGAGAAATTAAAATTCTCCCAACTAATTAACTACTTTTAATTGGTAGAACCAACAACCATAAATAACTATGTTTAAAGAAAGAAATAATTTTTCCTAAAATAAATTACATACAAATTAGAATGAATACCCAATTCGACCCCGGACAATTATTTTAAAAGGACTACGAGAACTTTAACAAAAAAAATACATAATTCGGCCTCTGAACTTTATTTTTATGAGACTGATTAGTCCTTGTGCTAGTTACCTCGAAAGGACTACGAGGCCCTTAATAAAAAAAAATACTCAACTTAATTTTTGAACTTTATTTTTATGAGACTAATTAGCTCTTGTACCAAAAACAAAAAATCAAAAAAAAACAAAAAAAATATTGATTGAGAAATTAATTAATCCCATAAAAATAAAACTCATAGTAATCAATTCCATAAAAAAATTACTTTTTTGTCTTCTCACTGAAAACACAGATCGTAAATATAATTCTACATTTTAAAAAATTTGTTTCTAAGAAAAATTAATTTTTTATTAAAATACAATAAAAAAATAAGATAAAAAAATAACAAAATATATAATATACTAGAAGAAGGACAGGTTAAAAAAGACACTGGATGAAAGATTAGGGTGTAAAAGAGAGGTGAGGTGCAATGAAAATGGAAGAATGGAATTTGTGGAAGAAGCTGAGATTGGAATTTATGGGCATCGTTAATTTCATTTTTCATCGGGACAAAGCATCTAGAACATCGTTCCTTGGAGCTTCCCCATTGGTCGGTGAGCTCCATAGCACGCTTTCCCATATATTCATGCACCAAATCGGGCTTTTCATATTCATACCATAAAAAATAAAAAAATTTATTAGATAGATAATAATTTTTATAAATAATAAATTTTAAAATTAATCTAATAAAATAAAAAACATATTTCACTTTTAAATTATATCATAAATTTTAATATTAAAATAATTATTTGTATATTTAATAAATTAAATATCTAATTATTTTTAATTTTAGCATGAATAAATTAAATAAAAAAAATAATCATCAAATTAAAAATAACAAACATAATTATCTACATATCTATTAAATTAAATATATGATATATCCATTATTCATATTATTTAGTATTTTTATTACTTATCTATATTTTTTTAAAAATAAAAAATAAAAATTCAAATGTAATTAACTTTATCTAAAGTTGATAATTAAGAATTGTTAAATAATTTGAATAATTTAATTAATTTTTATCCAACGACAAAATTGATTGTATAGTAGTTCCATCAAAATAAAAAGTAAATGTCTTGTTACTTTTTCACTATTTATCTATAATACAACCATTTTTACGATTTAAAAATTTTTAATTAATTTTTAAGTATCTAAATAATTAATCTACACAGTTTTATAAACGATGATTTATTCATATATCAGAAGTCGCTTAACCAGTTATTTAAATAATTAGAGATTAATTGATGGAGAAGAATTTTATTGTAAAAGATAAAAAAATATTTATTCCTAAAAAATAATGACATTTTAATTTTTATAATGTTATTTTTTATATAATTTTTTAGTTGTATTTTTATATAAATTTGTAAAAAAAATATTATTAAAATATGACTGATAATATTAATTTTTTAATAGTGAATGTTATGGTGCTTAAAAAATTGTGTTTATTTATTAAAAAAAGTTAAAAATTAATATTTAATTTAAAAGATATAAAAATAAATCATTTTAAAAAAATAAAACTTACTACAAAAAGTAAGTTAGATAAAATTTAGACACCAATTCATAAATATCATAAAATTGGTCTTTTTTAATATATAACATATATTACTTTCATCTTAATTTATAATAAAATATATTAAAATTATAATTACGTCACACGCACTCATATTAAAAATTAGTTATTTATATTGATAAAAAAATTTATATTAAAATATAAATGCATATTATATATGTATAAAATATTTTTAATGTGCGTATAGTATTTTTATTGAACATATTACAAATATTTTAATTAAGAATAATTTATAATCATATTAACAAATACAATTAATGTATAAAAACAAAAATAAAATTTATTTTATTTTAACTATCCCCTTTTTTCTATGTTCTCTTTCTTTTCATTACTCTTTCTCTTGTTTTTAAGAAAAAATAAATGATGAGAATTGATCGCTTTCTTACTTTGTTTCCGATATATCACTTTCTCAACCTTTACATTTTGGCACTCACATGAAGGAAGCAAAATCACCAAGATCGACTAGTAGTAAATTAGAAACGAAGAAGCCCAAAAACCCACATGTTGAAATTTTCTGTATCAAAACTTTTACATAACCTACAAAGTTAGTAGAAAAATTAATTTTTTCTAATACAATTTTAAACAAAATAATTATTTTGTAATACAATTTTAAGCATGACAATTATTTTGGGCATACCTATACAAAAATTTCTTATTTCTTCAAAATTAAAGTTTAAACAAACGAAAATTCAAGTTTTCAAAAAATGTCATATACACGTTAAAAAATAATTATTAAATCAGTTAGAAAATTTATTATATATTTATGTATAAATATATGTATTATTTAATTTATTTTTTATATTTTATATTTTAATATATATTTATACAAATAACCAATTTAGTGATTAATTTTTTTGTATATTTATCATAGTTATAAATTCTAAAAAAAAGAAATTTAAGGACTAATTAAATTTATTTTTTATTCCAATAAGAAGAAGATGATAGATACTAGGGATGTTCATAGCCCGGGTGAAATCGGGTTTAATGTGATCTAAATCCGATCCGAAATATATACCGGACCTATTTGTTAGACTGGAATCCGGCTCTAGACCCGATAAAACCTACACACTTTCAGGCCACGATTATACCGGATAAAAATCGGGTGAAAACTACACCGTTAACATTACTTTCTTGTAATCTAGTATGTGAAAATATTTAAATTTCTAAAATTCCAACCATTATTTGACATGGTAAAATTCACTTAAAAAAATATAACAAGAACTAATCATTACCTAAAATTAAAGCATAACCACAATCAATACTAATATTGTCTAATAACACCAAATATTTAAATCAATACAAATAACACAATATTATGCATTAGTCTAAAGTCTTATGTATGCATTTTAAATATAAAACATTAACATATAGACTTATAATGACTAATAACACAAAATATTAAGGTTTACAATACTTAAATTCCACATAAAAATAACCATCATCTATCACTAATAATACAAAATATTAATTATGTATGATGACTGAACCACCGGACCGAATTCAGGCGATCTGAGTTATGGTCCGGACCCAACCCGAAATAATAATATATCTATTTTTAAGTGATAAAATCACACCAAATTAGTCCTTAAAAAGTTTGGAGCTGGCGAGTCTTCGGGCATGAACACCCCTAGTAGATACACAAGATCTATAGGTAACTAGTTATAGATAGAGAATCTCATAATCCTTTATAGATTTCTTTAAAATTTCCACACCCACAGAAATTGTGAAAATGCGAAAGAACACACAAGAGTGTATGTGGTGGAGTTCCCCGCAAGCATAAAACCCCTACTAATGCTTTGCTTCGAATGGAAAGGGAATGTATACTTTATAACATAAATATTATACATTCCATTATTTAATCAAATCAAATCCCCAAAACTCCAAAAACTCACATCACACATCACATGAATGGTGAAAAAACCTTCCTTCAATACAATTCCTTCTCTTCCAATATTGCCGTTATCTTTGCCTTTTCCCTTATCCCATTCCCCCGCCAGCTCTACCGTAACATAATAACCAATTTTAATTAATTATTATTTTTATTATTACTATTTCTCACTTTGCTTAGAAACCCATCTCTCTTACATACCTTATTTTTTCTTTCTCCTCACACTCACATGTATTTCTATTTCTAGTTTTGATCCCCTCCTATATCATCTTATCCCTTTAGACCCAATTATATATGTGCCTAAGCAACATGCACCTACACAACAAAAAAGATGGGCAAAAGTGAATAGTAGTGGACACAAATAGATACGTATAGAAAAAAGTATATAGTATGTATTTAAGTAGCCAAATAATTTCAGCAATGTATATGCTTATGCTTATACGTTGAGAAATAACTTTTATTTGTAGTTATTTTTTTCTGGGATCCCTCATTTAAGCAAATTAAAAGTGAAAGGGAAAAAAAAAAAGTAGTGCTAGTTGCGTATAGAAGCAAAATGTATATTTTGCAATCTGCATTCACCCTTATATATATTCCGAATAAATTCATTCTTCTTTGTTATAATAAATTCATTCATACGTAATATAATATTTGGGAGATCGGTAAATTAATTAATAAATTAATAAATTCAACATACAAAAAAAAAGAAAGTACTAATACACCTCAACTCTTATACATGCATATAAGGCCTGCACACTCGGTACATACACCTTAACCTATAACAACTCAACCCCGGAATGAAATAATAATATTTAGGAAAACATGTGAGGACGAACTAGGTTGCTTTGGACAAAAGATTTAAGCGACAATCAAGAAAACCTGTATATTTGTTGTCACAGACACGGTTTTTGTTTTTGTTTTTCTGTTTCTTTTATTTCTAATTATTCTTTTGTTGTAATTATTACTATGAAGACTGCATTGATTTATATAATATTATATTGAATTTTGCATACAATTTTTGGAATTTGCATAAATTTTGTATATTTTTTTTCTTTTTGTTTCTCTGATGTTTTTTTTAACAAATATTAAATTTTAAATTTGTTATAAAAAAATTTTAATATTATATTATAAAATTACTTATTCAAAAATTTAAACTATTAAAAGAAATTGTCACAAGAAAAAAACTAATAAAAGAGACTTCTGGAATATATATATATATATATATATATATATAACCTTTAGAGTAAACTTCTGCACAGATTCAGGGAATTTATATTCACGTGCTTCATCAACTTGATTAATCAAATTCAGCAATCTAATTACATGTTCACTGCCCCACTCATAATAAACCGACTTATAACTAAGATTCTATCTCCCTTTAAGTTATATTTATAATAATAACAATAATTCAGTTAATATATTAGTGTACATACTATGATAGGAGTATCTGATGATATTGAATTATTGATTTCTTTTTAAAAAACTTTAATAATATGTATGCAGAGATCAGAGACTTTTAAAATATTTGATGTCTAAGGAATACATCCCCAAAAAAGAAGAGGTAGATCTTAAATTCAGTTACTAATTTCAATTTATTACTGCTTAATTGGTTAATATAGTTCAAACTGCTTGTTATATTGATGAAAAACGTCACGTTATGTGGAGTATATATATTTTTATAAATCGGAGTAATTATATAATATTATATTATATATATATAATTAATTATTAGCATAAAATATACAAAAATAAAAAATAAATTATATATATATAATAACTGATTTAATAACCTATTACTAATATGCTCGTACCATTTCTCGATCAAATCCAAATTTGCAAAGGAAATAATAACAGTAGTGGTGGGAGGCACTAGCTAGCAGCTAAGCAACTAGAACATTTTATTCACAAGTTGAGAGAAAAATAATGCATCAATTTTCTTAGGAATTAATGCTTCCCATTCTTGGTGGGGTGCCACATAGATATATATATTCGAACAGCATAAAATAAATATAAATATATTGCTGCAGCAAGAATGGAACGGCTCAAAATTAAAATGAGTCTGCCAAGATTAATATTTTGCAATTAAAAGAATATATAGAGGAACAAATAATTGATAATAATAATAATAAATAATAATTGTAGTAATAATTCTCCAAAGGCATCAAACGAAATTTCTGAGGAGTATACAAGAGTCATGAGTTGAACCTTGAACAAAAAAAAAAAAAAAATAGAATAAAGAAAAGAATAAAACAAACACACTAATATAACAAAAGAATATATAGATTTACATGATTTCACCAGGTCCTTGTCCTCGATATAACCTATGATGGGAAAACCTAACACTTAAGAAAAAAAAGAGTCATGGATATCATAAATCTATACAGTATATATGTGTATCCAATAACCTTTAGTTTCCTCCTTAATCCTACAATGATATATGTATATATGATAATAACAATAATAATAATATATAAATAATTAATCAGTATAGAAGCCTGATTTTAAAAAAAGAAAAACCAGCAACATAGTATATAGGTAAATCACTATATGCATGATGATACTTATATGAATATGAATTAAAAAAACACGGATAGGATTGGAAACTTGATGTTGATGAATTTTCAGTAGGTATCCCACAAGCATTCCAAATCTGAAAGAGGTGCAACTGATGAAGAAGGACCTTCAAGATCCTCGTACAATGTTTTATTATTATGCTGCTGCTTCGAAACCACCGATGACGTGTCATTGGTGGTTCTGTCGTTGCTCAGCCCCGTGTCTTGCGAAACGCTCACCACTGACTGGTTGCCGGAGGAGAATTGCTCCACCTTGCACTCGCCGCCGCCTCCTCCTCCTCCGTTGCTATAGTTCTTTGAGGCGATTGCTCTTAGTAGAATATCATCTTGATGATGGTGGTGGACCTCATCATAATAGCTTGGCCACGAGCTATTATGGTAATTGTTATTTGATGATGATGATGAGAACAAGTTGAGATGATTTTGGAGTCTGATTTGATGAGATGATGAAGAAGAGAGTGTGGTATTGAAATTTGGAATCTGGTAGTTGGTGATGGGAATTTGGTGGCTTGTGTTGTGTTCTTCGGGCTTGATATTGAGAATCTGATGTGATGATGAGAAGGAGGGGAAATAATAGCCGTCGGATTTTGTTGTATCGAGAGGAGTAGGGTGAGGGTCCATGAGAGGAGGGAGTGTGGAACAATCTAGAAGATCATCGCCTATTGAGTTGATCCTCAAAAGGCCAGGAATTATTGATGATGATGATGATGGGGTAGTAGTCTTCTTTACATCTGTGTTCTTGTGAAAAACCCTCGACACAACCCATTCATCCTACAAGAAGAAAAAACAAATAGAAATAAAATTAAGAAGGACCAAACATGAAAGGAACTCCAAAACCAACATAGAAGAAATAAAGGCACTTTTGTAAAAGGTGATAATAATATATATGACCTTTGCAGCCTTGGGGAGGTTATAATTGGCAAATTTGCCTTCCAATCTGAACTCATGCATGACCCAATTGGTCTTTTCACCCTTGGGAGCTCTACCTCGGTAGAAAACAAGCGTTTTCTTCATCCCAACGAGATTCCCTTTCCCTTTGAAAATCTCTTTGTCTTTTCCGGTTGCCTTCCAGTAACCGGAATCCGTTGCTCTATTGGTCCTCATCCCCGTCGGGTATTTCCTGTCCTTCTGACAAAAGAAGTACCACTCCTTCTCTCCCATCTTTGCTTTCTCTGCACACCAAATAATAATGAAAATAATCACTCATAACTCATAACTAACTAACTAACTGCTCATGATGTACGGACATAATATTACTACTACTTCTTACTTGGTAAATCCCAGGGTTCGGATTTGTTCAAATCGGCTTCACCTATGGCAGTTGCACTGAAGCTGCTGTTCATGACCTTCTCGGTGAGGTAATAAGTGATGATTTCTTCGTCTGTTGGGTGGAATCTGAAACCTGGTGGCAAATCCAGCGGCTCCTCGCCTTTGTTAACTACGACAGGCTCTTCCATCTAACACAATCAAACTAAATATCTTTTTGAATTCAACGCGTTTTAAACGGCGATATATATAGTGGAATAGAGAAATTGGGGTTATATTAGGATCGGAAAGCGAAGAAGAAGAAGAATTGGAGAGGTTTTAAGAAAGTGGAAAGAAAGGAGGATGGTGTGCTTAAATAGAGAGAGCGTTTACACGCGCTGTGAGAGATGAGAGAGATGAGAATCGTGGTATGCAAGGCACTTCCTCAAGAAGCCTACAATTGCTGTTTTCGTTTTCTTCTTCTCTCTCTTCAAATTTTTATTTTCATTTAATTAATTTAAAAAATACGTGTATTTTTCTCATTCCATGACGTATGTCCTATCTTTGGTGGTTTCCTCGCTACATCTACCCTCACCCCCAAGGTGAGAAAAGAAATGGTAAAAACGGGTGCTTTCAATGCTTTTTGTGGACCCTCATCCTTTCTATTTCTAATTTCTATAGGCTCCACCAATTCTTTTTATTATTATTTATATTGAAAAAAAAATTAACAAACTTTATCCGCTAGCTAGAGCCTTCAACCTAACATTTAATTTAATTTCCACATTTTCATTATCAATTGCACACTAAAAATTAATTATTAATTAAAGATTATATATGGTAATATGTATTCAATTATTTATATTTATTTATTATAAATTTAATTATTCAATTACGATCAATTTAATTATATATAAATAATAGCTACTGATGCATTTAATATTTGTCAGTATCTTGCATGTATGTTACCGTCAACCGTATCTATCTATATATCCAACTCAGAATTTCACCGTACTCTCTTCTAATGAAATAGTCTTTGTTCAACAAGGTTGAATAGTAGTAGAAGTGGAATAATAATTACAAGGATATGAAAAATTAAAGCAAAATGCATGGTGAACTCCTCTGATTATTTTCTTTCTTTGTAAAAATAAATAATTATTAATTAACGAGAGAATTTCTCTACTACAATTTTAGAAGATGTTGCTAGTTCCACTTCTACTACTGGAGCCTGGAGGTGGTGGTGGCTTAATCTAATTTGGTTTTGTATACAAACACTATAGCAGCTTTAGGTGGGTGGTGGTTGTTTCAGTTGGTAGCTGGCTTGGATCAGCTACTGCTTCATATTTATTTATATTTAATTATTTATTTTTATATATAGGTTCACATTTGCTTAGCTTCGAATTCCTAACCTCATTGAAAAAATAGGCCACATTATTAATCATCATCAGTGCCTACCTAGATCTTTCTATATTTTAATATTGTAATTTATAATTATAGTATATGATTTAGTACTATATTAAGTACCAGCAATTCTTGGTTTATATCGGAATAAATTGTGTGATGTGTTCCAATATTTTAATGTATGTGAATTTTAAAAGACATAAAAACGTCAATGACATTTTGTATGAAAAATAATGTTTAAAAAATATATATTTTTCACAAAACGGCAGAACCGTTTTTGTATTGGATAATTTTTTTAAATTGAAAATAAAAAAATATCATTAACGTTTTGATGTTTTTTATTTTTTTAAATTAAAAAAATTAAAAACAGCGGTGACATTTTGTATATTTCTACAACAACGTTAAATACAATTTTTTAGATATTTTAATGGATTACACCAATATAGACCCAATATTAACAAAAAAAATTCGCAATTCTTTTTGGAAAATTACTACATTGAAAAGTTAATTTATCCAAATAAACAACTATGTTAAAAATCAGAAGTAATGGAATGGAGATTGAATTTTAAAAATATTTATATACACTAAAAATAATATATATTAATTTCATTATTATATATTAAGTATTGATATTGCTACATGTTATTTTATATTTTAATGGATATTTTATATAAATAATTAATTAATAATTTATTATTTGGATTAGTTATTTTGTGTTTAAGACACGTTTAAAAAATATAATAATAAGAATTTTAAATTTTATATATTTAATATATTAAAATATAAAAAAAATTTAATAATTTTTAATAAATTATTTTTATATAATTTTTTTAAATATGATCTTAAAATATATGTTAACAACACCTTAATTTTTTTAGAGTTTTAATATTTTATATTCTAAAGGTATTGATTAAGTATATCATAAAAAGTATTTTAATATTTTTGATATATTTAATACATTAGAGATATAAAAAAATTTATTTTTGTAATAAATAATATTAAAATAATTTTTATAATATATTTAACTAATACTTGTAGACCCCATATGGTAACAAACTTTATTTTTTATACACAGTTAAGTTTTGGAATATGTTCGCAACAGTTTCCCAGAAAAATAGAGAGGATAAAAGTCATTAGAAGAATCAGTAATTAAAGAGGGGGTGAATTTTTCAATAGCCTTCCATTTTTAGCTGGCAGGCACATTGGGATATAGATCCTGCTTTTTTAAAGTTATATTATCATTTAAAAAAAATATGCTATCAAATTATTAATTATCGTTGGATTAAAATAGTAAAATTTAAAATAATAAATATTATAAATTTAAAATAATTAAAGTATTATTTTATTATTTTATTAACATTGTTACTTTAAAAAAAATTTTCAGATATATATAGATTTTATAAAATATATATTAAAATATAAAATTTATTTACAAAGTACACAACGTATATTTATATATAAATACACTATAACTAATTTAACCACGAATCTTTAATATTCACGTAATATTTTTATAAACAAATTTAAATATGAAATGAAATGTGACATTTTCTTTCCTAATTGCTCCAAAGTTAATCAAGTTTGACAACTGTTTTCCTACAATCCGTAAATTAAAAATTGTATAAAATCTAACAACTGTATCCCTCATTCCTATGAAAATAATGATATCCTTGAAAATAACATACCAAGGGAGAATAGAATGTACATATGTCAGAAGAAGAAGAAGGTAAAAAGATGATGAAAATCAAAATAAAAATAGATACAATTTGATATCCGCATATGTAGATGGTTCCATATAAAATAATTTATTCTCAAAAGGTATATTATAAATGTGATACTACTAAATCAATCTACCCATCAAAGCATGCATATATGGATTAAATCAAAATCAAAACAAGGATATATAACTGAAAATAGCATAGCGAAGAGGGATGGTACTTCCATGTGTCAAAAGAAGGTAAAATTAAACATGCGTATACCTTTACCAATTTGGTGAAAGTAAAATATGGTAAAAAGATGTTTGCCCTTTTGATGTTCCAACTAGACTTGAATAATGTATAAATTAGCAGGTAAAATAATAAATCAACAAGTAGGAGAATTAATGAATCTGTCTCACTCTCGTTATTAAATGAAATGATTTGTTGATGGCCAAAATTAAAAAAAAAATTACTAGCTATACTACCTTTTTAAATAATATATATTCAATTTATCACATTTATTGTTATCGAATTTGAATGACCAACATGGTAAAAAGTTATTTTTGTTATGGTAAAAACACACGTTAAAAGCATGTATGTGTAAATATTAAAATTAAATTGTAATAATAAAAAAGATTGTTAGGCACCGATAGCTGAATAATTTGTTGGTTTCGGAGAAAGCAATATATTTAATTTCACCACATGTGTTGTACATACGAAGATGGGAAAGGGTTGAAATATATGACACTATCCTTGCAACTTCGTTGAAATTTCTAAACCAAATTTGCAACTAGCTAGATACTTAAAAAAATTATTATACTCAATTTTGGTATTGGGTATGTATAGGGAGATTAATACATATATGGACCGAAATATGCCAGCGAATAGCCACAGTAGTATTAGTAGGCTGAATTAAACCGAAAGAAAAGTGTACCATTAATATGAACAAAGAGAGATCAACAATCATAAAAGCCTCACTTTTAGTGGGCATTAAGAAGGTAATTATGGCTAATTAATCACCCGTAACCACGGAAAATAAGGTCAACGTGATTACTGCTGCTACTTTCTAATTTGCCTTTGGTGAGCCGTAGCTGCCGTCGTTTTAATTTATTGCGCTTTTTTTCTTCGGGTAATTAAAGTTAGTAATACACTGCTTCTAATTAATTAAAGAATAATATTTCAAATAAGTTTTAAAAAAATTAGTTGGACATTTTAGTTTTAATAAATTAATTACTGAAAGATTTAATTAATATGTGTTCTAACAACATAAGTTAAAGTTATTATTTAACCAAGTTTTTATAAAAAAGATACAAAATTAAATTTTCAATGTATTTGTTGTGTATCTATTAAAATTTAAATTTAAAACATTTTTATTAATAACAACTTTAACATGTGCCTTAGTTAAATCATTTAATAAAAATATAAAAAAAATTTAAGAATCTTTTTAAAATATTCCAATGAATCCTTTTACAATTTACTTAGACAAATAATTAAATGTGATGGCTGATTACTCTCTGAAATAAAAGTTTCGAGATTAGTTTAATAAATACTTTTAGAACATTATATTTTTTATTTTTAATTAAAACCATATATGGATCTTTTCTTAGCAGAAGTAATTATGTTCAAATTGGAAAAGACTACTTGAGCGAGAAAAAAAAATGTTTTTCAACTTTTAACACAAATGTATAGGGATATATAGCGCTTGAATTTTGGTTAAGGTAGCACAATATTTGGGAAAAAAATTTTATATAAAAGAAATTAAAACAACATTATTTACTAAAATATTTTTTCCTTTTTATGCTGTTGCGTCAGAATCACCTTGGTCTACTTGATTTTGGAATAAATCCAAGGTTCTTAAAATCAAACTAATAAAACTAGAGATTCAATGATTTAAAAGCATAACCGAAATTTAATTTGAGTTGAATTAGAAATAATAAAATAATATATTCATGTATATAATATATATTTTTAAAAAGATATTTTTTTAGGTTTTATTATTTTAAATAAACTAACTACTAAACAATGAATTAATTGACCAATTTTTCTTTTTTTTTTTTCTTTTTTTTTTATAGATTCACTGACAACTAATTTTTATCGTGAATTAGAACCGGTTTAATAGCTTATTTTTAGTTAACACAATCGAATTGACTAGTTCAATCTCAATGCTCAGACCAATGAATAAATCAGATTACACAATTTCGATTTTATTTGGGCTAAAATCACCTAAACCTAGTCCAATTTAAGGCTAAATCGTTGAAGGTGTGGTTTGCAGTGGATGAAGATATATCTAAGTGTGATTGAAGCTCTTAAGAATTCTCCCACCCCTCCAAAGAAAATGCTTTGATAACATCTATACTAAATATAGCCCAAAAAATTGAATAATTTATAATTAGCAGTGAAACTTTCATCACCCGATGCACTTGGACATGTATACTAAAAATAATTCTCTTCACTTTTTTAATAAAAACAAGTAGTTTTCGATTCGTGCAAGGTGTAACCTTAAGCTCAAAGTCTTCAAAGAAAATATTGGAAAGAAAAATTCGTTAAATGATATTCTAATTGGCACTAAACAACAGTAATTGTGCTGACTCCATAAACCTTGACAACAGACTAGCAGAGATAGAACTTCATTAAAAACCCTAATGGAGCACTCAAGAGTGGTTATATATCTAGGGCGAAAGATTATAATTGTTGTTAGTAATCCATCTTTATTCTTATTTGATTGGAATTATTATATTTGTTTACTATAACTGAATATGACATTTATAGCTAAATAACTAAAATGGTATTTAAAAAATTATATCATCAATAAATATAACCGTTAAATATATAAATGACAAAGAAGCTCTTTGAATGATTTAAAAATTTGATAAAAATAGTCAATAATATTATATTTTTTATAAATAATGAAAATAATTTTTATATTTAACAAATAATTTATCTATTTGATTTAATTTTTATAATGACATTTGAATAACTATTTAAAAGGTGTATACAAATAATTAAAACAAAATTTATTCTCTATAATTTTTTTACTTTTTAAAAAAATTGTTCACTTGCAATAATTATTTTTAAAAAAATATTTAATATAAAATTACTAAATTTTAAAGATGAAAAGATCTTTTTTTTAACAATATTTACAAAAAATACATCAAAATCTAATTTCTAAAACTTTTTTTTAAAATATATATTTAATATTTAATTATTTTTTGTCATTGTTTTAAAATTTTTTAAAAGCTTATTTATTATTTTTTTTCTTTTGATATTATTTTTGTTAAAAAGGTGAATTTTTAAATATTATTCTTATACTTTACGCTTATTTCAATTTTCAACTGTCTTTGTGTCTCTTTCCTCGTAAATCTAGGACTGAAACCAAACTAACCTAAAACACTAGGTAGTAAATTTTATTAGTTAAAAGTGTGAACTTAATTAATTAAAGATTAACTAGAAGGTACTTCTAAGCATTGAATATAAGAAAAAAAAAGTTTTTTTTTTTCAATATAATAGTAAAATTATTTGTTTTTACGTACGCCTTTTTTGTTTTTAACAAATGTCTTTAAATCTATTAATTAAAACGAAACAAGAAGGCGAGAATACACTTTGGAATTGTAATAACGAGAGCTAAATAAAAAAAAAGTGAAACATTACGGCGCCGACATTGAAAACTAAGCTAGTTGTATTAGTACTAGTACTAGTATTTGGTTAAGGAAACAGTTCCAATCGAAACACTACGATTTGCCCTTGTTCGTATTACGTTGTTGAATATTGTTCTGCTGCTGCACTTGCATAGGAAGTTGCGTTATTTCCATTTCTTTATTATGCTAATTCAACTAGAATAACCGACTATTGACGCTTGGTACTAATTAACATTTATTTATTATTACTAATTCATATTAGTAGTACTAGTTAGTTCTACATCTATATATATATTACCAATTTAATGTATGATCCAAGTTCGTTACTACATATTTTACAGCCACGTGACATGTGTTGACAATATGGGATGAATGTGAATATGAATGTTTTGATTTTGATGATGATTTTTAATTCGTGTCCAAATGGAGAGATTAATTAAGAAAGTTATTAGTGAATGAAGTGCAAGTATTAATGTGTGTGAATGTGGACCCCAATATGCCACATAACCCTCCTTTCCGAATTTTGCGAGAAAACAATATTTATTATTCAAAAAACCCCACCACTCGATACGGAATAAATTCCGCTGAAGCATGCTTTATTTTATTCAGTGCCGATTTTGATTGGCATTTCCTGGTGGCGCTGTTACCAATTTAATTTATTGGATTTTACTATTTTATTTAGCAGAGGTTTTATAAAATTGAGGGAGAGAGAGAGAGAAATATCACGTTCACTATTAAATTCAAACAAAATACTAATAATATGTAAAAATTAAGAGTAAAAGTCCTTTCCGTTTTCTAATTATTTTTCTGAAGGAGACATGGATATATTACCTGATACATTAATGTGTGATCTATTGTTAATTGATGGCAGGAATTAGATTGAATAAATACAAAAGTGAGTGGAAATTTAGTTGTACTTTTACAATTGTTAAGAGGGTATAATGTTTTATTAAAAAAATAATTAGGGACCGAAACAGATTTTTAATTTTTTATAATATTTTTTAATTCGATCAATTAAAAACAAATTTTGTCACATATCTAGATTTTATTTAAAAAAATTTTATTATTCAATAAATTACTACATATATAAAATAAATTTTTAAATTAATTAATTACTGAATTATGATAATGAGTGCAATAGTAATAGTTGAATTTCATTGATGTACGTATATACTTAACGTAAAAATATTTATGCAGATAATTAGTTGGGTATTAGAATTTAATTTTAATATAATATTTAGTTGGGTATTAGAATTTAATTTTAATATAATATTTATTTACAATAGTTTAATTTTATGCATATATTTAATTATGTAATTCTACATTAATAAAAATAATTATTTTTTATATTAATTATGTAAATGATCATAAAAAAAATTAAATGTTATTAAACGATTGTATAATTAAATTGTTTAGAATCAGTGTATTTAAATTATACTCGTAAATACTATTACATTAATAAAATGTATTTTCTCAATTTATATTTTAAAATAATTTTATCAATTCATAATAATAAGTAAACTCTTGAATACTATCCACTCTTTTATAAATTAAGAGTCTTTTTCTTACTTTTACCTTCATTTAAAAATTAATTATCGAAAAATTAATAATCTAATTACATTATTCTTTTAATAAAGTTAAAAATAAAAGAAAATGCTTTACTTAAAAAAAGGGAGTAATGTTGATACGCTACAAATATTTGGAACTTTATCTAATAACATAATAATAAATTGATAATGGAATATAAAATTCCAAAACGTGTGGACCCCTTCTCCTAAGTTTCCGAACGTGCTTTCTCGAATACTATATTGGTTGGTTTATATAATGATAAAATAAGAAAATTAGATTGGAATGGAAGGCTTGAGAAACTCTCTCTTACTAATAACTTGCCCCTAAAACTGTTTGACTTTTGCAAAACGAAACTCAACCGCAAAAGCAAAACGAAGAAAGCAATCTCCAAAGCCCCTCACAAACCCCAAGCCGGTGACGTTTTCTGACGCCATGTAGTTATGGATAATCGTGCCTTACTTTCTTCCAAACTAACATATAGCCATATAGGACCATAAGCGACTAAGCGTAATAATATTAAGGGCAAATGATCCATATAAATTATAGTTTGGAAAATTTTGTATAATTCTACTAAAGAAATAATCGTTACAAGGTTTTATTAAGAAGGTTTTTTTATGTAATTTGAATTAGTACAATTTAAGTTACATATTTACAGTAATTTAAATCACACACATAAATACTAACTCAAATCAACTTGATTCGAATTATACACACTAATTTGAAATACACACAATTACTCAAACTAATTTGAATCAGGGTATAATTCGAAATATACTGTTTCGAATTATGAAGGGCCAGATGTGTATAAATATGGTGTGAACGTGAATTTCTCTTATTAGAGTGACAAAATAGTTAGTGAGGAGAGTTTTGTAGTGTTGGTGCATTACAGAGGATCAATTAAGAGAAAAACACGATCTGGTATGAAATTAACTGATAAGGATCCTCTCATTATTTTTATGAGACCTACGACGAGATATGATGACTTCGTGAATTCTATACTACAGAAACTTGGGTTGCAAGGCGTGAAACGGGTTCAGAAGTTATTCTATCGCATTTCGATCTCAATGCTGCGAGAAGACGTGAAGTACGATTGTTTCACCATAAGGAGTGATGAGGATATGCAGGTCCTCTTCCATTGTCGTCGGCAGTTTCTCGAGGTCAGGACACCTCAACTGTTGGCAAAGTTGGTTGATGTGGTATCTAGCTCGAGGGGTTCAAACCGGAATACCCACACTATAGGTACGGTAGCCGGTTCTAACTCGAGTCCTGTTGGTGCATCTTCGTCCGTCCCTGTGAATGAACCTCCGGACGAACCTGTCGTCTCCCCATTGTTCGCTGTTGATCTCAATTGTAGTGGATGCGGAGAGTTTGGTATCGTGGATAGGGTGCCTGATACGTGAGCACCTTCCCTATCTTTTCCTAGTGAATTTGCATTTAATTTATTGAGTTTAATCAAGAATTAATTATCTTTTAGCCACTATGGATGTTACTTTGAGTCGTGTGAAATTCTGTTTATTTTAAGTAGCATTTGGCTGATTTTGATGGAGTTTTCCGCAGAAAAAGAGAAGAAGGCGAATGATGCTATCAACCCTGACCTCTCTGTACTCAAACCTGAATAACTCGAGTTATAGAGGTCCAATGGACGTGATTCTAGTGGCGTTGGAAAGCTAACTTCCAGAGATTTCCAACGATATATAATAGTCTACACTTCTCTCCCACCATATTGGCCAAGGCTGCGCCTAACTTGATATTTCTCAAGTTAGGCGCAAGACAGCATCAACAACACGCAACAATGAGCGTGACTCCAAGTAAAGCGCACTAAAACTTGAGTTAGGCGCATGCCACAACAAAAGTATGCCATATTGATTTTGCTTCATTCAAGTAGGCACAAGCCTTGTAGCTCCAATCACTGCATACCTCAAGTAAGGCGTGGCTTTATGCCAAGTTAGGTGTGCCTCCCTACGAAGTAAGTGGTCCCCATTCATCAATTGAAGACGCGCGGATTGCTTTAATTAATTCTGATTTAAACTTTATTTTTATTTAAAAATAAGAAAAGATATTATTTAGTTTAAAAAATATATAATTTAAATTTATTAGGATTAGATATAAAAGGGAAAAGAAACTTCTCTTTTGGAAGAATCCACCTCATTCTGTAAATTAAAGTTTACTTGAATCCTAGTTTTTCTCTCTGAACCATGAGCAACTAAACCTCCACTGTTAATATTAGGAGTTCTGTCTATTGTATGGATTGATTCTATTATTTTTCTATTTTAATTCACTGATTTATATTTCAAGAATTGTTTTCGTTCTTTATTTTATGAAATTGGGTGGAACGGAAGTATGATCCTCTTTCTAATTGAGTTCTTGTATAACTTGAAAAAGCTCTTTACTTTAATAACAGCTTGAAAACATATTCTTCTAATTTTTAATTATATGGATTTAACGAGATACGTGACATACAATCCTCTTATATTTGGGTAATTAGGATTTCTGTGGCATATAACTAGAATTGAACTTCACCCTCTAATTGGAATTAATTGACCAAGGAATTGGCGGTTGATGAGAGTTAGAGGAGACTAAAAAGGTCTAAGAAATTAGGGTTTAGTCATATATAGTTGCCATCAATTAAATCTTACATGATTAAAATAGTTAGTAAGAAAAGTCAATTAGAAAAATAGATAACTTTGAAGACTTAACTGTCTCTCCATATAATATTTCCAACTTATTTACTGTCTGTCTTTTGATATTCTGAATTTACTGTTAATGCTTTTGAACACTCTAAGCATCATTTTCTGTCTGTCTGACTAAGCCAATCACTCAATCATCATTGCTTGATCCATCAATTCTCGTGGAATCCACCCTCACTTACCTGAGGTATTACTTGGTACGACCCGGTGCACTTGCCAGTTAATTTGTGGATGTAAATGCCGCACCAAATTTTTAACACCGTTGTCGAAGATTGATTATGATTGACAACTGCTAGTTGTTTGATTGCTTAAATTAAATAATTTTTACTTTAATTAATTTTTTTTAGTATTATTCATTTTTAATTTTTTTAATTTTTTTCTTTATTTTTTTTCTTTCTTTCTTCTCATTCACTCCCTGTTTTCTTTTTATTTCCTTTTACCTTCGTTTCCTTTTTAATTTTTATTTCACTTTCGTTTTGTTTATTTCATTATTTTTTTCTATTTTATTAATTTTATTTGATCCATTTTTTTCCTCAAACTTTCTTTCGTCCTTTTTTTATTTATTTTATTTTATTTCATTTTCGTTTTTCTTCTTTATTTATTCATTTTTTTATTTTTATTTTTCTATTTTATTAGTCTTATTTAAATTTCAATTTTCACTCTTAAAATTTTGCTCAATTATTTTTTTATTATTTTTAAAATTAAGTTTGGTGTTACCTAGTCATTTTATTTTAATTTACCTATTTATATTTTTTATAAAAAAATAAAAAAATAAAAAATTTTGAAAGTTTTAACTATTTTTTATTTATTTAGTTGCTTTATTTTATTTCTTTTACACAGGTTATTTTATTGGGAATTTTCTGCACTCTGACATAGAGATTCTCACTTTTCTTTGTTTTCTGTTTGTTTTTGAGTAGGAACAAAGACAAGGAACCTCTTTTAGACTTTGATCATAAACCCGAAAGTACTTTCAGGTGGCATTTGCAACAAGCAAGACTTTACAAGACTGCAGAATTCACTATGGATCACAATAATGCTGTTAATGCCAATGTGACAAATTCGGATGGAAATAAATAACCTAGGAGATCAGAGTGCTTGGCTCTTACACTGCTCCTACTGCAGATCTTTATGGAAAAAGCATTGTGGTGCCTCCTATAGCTGCAAACAACTTTGAACTGAAGCCACAGCTAGTCACTTTGGTGCAATAAAACTGTCAATATCATGGACTCCCTCAGGAATATCCCAATCAGTTTATCTCTAATTTTCTGCAGATTTGTGATACTGTAAAAACTAATGGGGTGAATCCTGAGGTGTACAAACTCATACTTTTCTCATTTGCCTTGAAGGACAGAGCAAAGCTGTGGCTAGATTTCCAACCTAAGGAGAGTTTGGATACTTGGGACAAGGTTGTTACTGGGTTTCTTACTAAATTTTTTCCACCAAAGAGGCTGACTAAACTTAGGCTGGAGGTTCAGACCTTCAGACAAAAGAATGGTGAAACTCTTTATGAAGTTTGGGAGAGATACAAGCTACTGACTAGGCAATGCCCTACCGGACATGTTCTCCAAATGGACCCAACTAGATATCTTTATGAAGGCTTGGGTGAGATGTCCAAGATGTGCTTAGATAATTCTGCAGGTGGTTCATTGTACATGAAGAAGACACCGGAGGAGACTATTGAGCTTATTGAGTTGGTTGCTAGCAACCAATATTTATACTCATCTAACAGGAATCCTGTGAACTCTGAGACTCCTCAGAAGAAAGGTGTTATGGAAGTAGAAGCTCTTAATACTATCCTTGCTTAGAATAAAATTTTGAGTCAGCAGATGAATTTAATTACTCAACAGTTGAGTGAAATGCAAGTTTCATCTATCAACACCAAAAATTCACCTCAAGAGGTCCCTTATGACATGACAGGTAATTCTGTGCAAAATGATAATTATGATTATGCTCAATCCTCTTCTGAACAGGTAAATTACATGGGGAGTAGTCCTAGAAACCCCAATAATGATCCATACTCTAAAACATACAATCAGGGATGGAGAAATCACCCAAATTTTGGGTAGAGGGACTAACCTCATAGATCTCAGAATTTCAACAATGATTCTCAGGGCGATTTCCAACAGAACAATCATAATAACCACCAATTTCAGTCTCATCAACAATAACCACCTCAGCAGGCATATTCTCCACCCTAACAAGATTCTAATTGGGAGATGATGAAAAGTTTTATGCAGAAAACCAGAGCTTTCATTAGAAATTTGGAGGTGCAAATGGGCCCAACTGAGCAAGCAAATACCTGAGAGGTCCTCAAATATATTTTCGGGTGATACAATGGTGAATTCAAGAGAGGAATGCAAGGCTATCATCTTGATAAGTGGACAAGTAGCAAGTATAGAAGTACAAGTTAATGAGGAGCCAGTTAAAAAAGAAGCGCTAGAGGAGAAGAAGGAAGAAGTAGAGCACGCTCCTCCAAAGCGTGCGGACAACCCATTCCCGAATTCTCTTGACACTTATCCTACATTGCCAAAGACTCCTGAATACAAGTCTAAAATGCCATATCCTTAGAGACTTCAAAATGAGACCAAGAACAAGCAGTTTTCAAATTTCTTGAAAGTCTTCAGAAAGCTGCAAATCAATATTCTTTTTGCTGAGATTTTGGAGCAAATGCCTCTCTATGTCAAGTTCATGAAGGAGCTGTTGTCAAAGAAGAAGCCTTTAACGGGAGATGAGACAGTGGTCCTGACTAAGGAATGTAGTGCCATAATTCAAAATAACTTGTCAAGGAAGATGCCAGATCCAGGGAGCTTCAAATTTCATGCACCATTGGGAGCACAACCTTTAAGAAAGCGTTATGTGATCTGGGAGCAAGCATCAATTTAATGCCCTTGTCTGTAATGAAGAAGCTGCAAATCCAAGAGGCACAACCCACAAGTATAGCATTACAGATGACAGACAAATCTATGAAGCCTACATACGGATTAGTGGAGAATATCTTGGTCAAAGTGGGTAAGTTCTTCCTCCTAGTAGATTTTATGATTCTTGACACAAGGGAGGATGAGAATGCCTCTATAATTCTAGGAAGACCATTCCTAACCACTGGAAGAGCTCTGATTGATGTGAAAGAAGATGAATTAGAGCTTAGAGTGCATAATGAGTAACTAGTCTTTCATGTCTTTAAAGATATATACATTCAGCAGGTGAAGAAGAGAGGTGCATGCATATTGAACTTATTGATCCAAACCTTCAAGAACCCCTTGATGATGCATAGCAGAATCTGCAGCTTAAACCGCCTTTGGTGACAATCAATAAAATTTCTCCTGACATCAAACCTAAGTTTGGTGTCGGAAATGTATCATCCATCAAGGAGGAGGTTCACAAAAAAGAGAAAGTACCCAAAGGATGGAGAAATAAAAAGATCTCCACTGAAGGTTTCTCCCTAGGAATGAAAGTGGTGTTGACTAGCAATCAAGTGTGGATTTATACAGTAAACAAAATCCTCTCTCTTGAGCATATTGAGCTACTTTATGGAGACACAGGAAAGAAGTTCAAAGTAAGGGGTGAAGAGCTGAGCCCCTATGATCCTCCTCCTTAGAGGAGCTGACCGTCAAGCTAGTGACGGTAAAGAAGTGTTTGTCGGGAGGCAACCCGATAATTTCGTATCCTTAATTATTTTTCGTAGTAGTGATTTTCTTATTTATTTGATTTTTATTGAGTTTTTACTGTTTTTCTTTCATTTTACGTGTGTTTTGATCATGCATCTATTTTAAAACAGGAACCAAACACTTTGAAAAACTTTTGCCTATCTCCAAATTCAACGTGGGAAAATTGAAAAAAAAATGCAAGCTGATCCCCACAACACCCTTCTTCATCCCCTTATTTCCTTTCCCCTTATTCCTGTGATCACCCCACCTATTCCCTTATTCGTTCCCCATTCAAACCAACACCTCTCCCCCACCCTCCCCTGTTAATTAACCATTAAACTCAACACCCCCTTCTATATATATCTTGTAGAAAGAATATATAATTTGAATATTTTTTTAGTTAAAATCAATTACCACATTAATAATTTAAAAATTATAGTTTTAACTTTAAAAATTAATGTTACCCTAAGATCTAGAAAAAATAGTATTTTTAATTATATTTTAATTTTAAACAGAATTAAGAAAAGAATAAAAAAGTTATATCATATATAATAATAGTAAAATAAAAATAAAAGAAATTACTGAGATAAATTTATTAGAGGTAAAAAATGAGTTAATGAAATATTTTATAGTTAATTAAAAAACAATAAAATTTATCTTGAGTTGATTAATAAATAATATGTAGTATATAAAATAATATTTTATGTATAATTATATGAATAATTATTATGTATTAAAAGTCTACATTCAATAATTATTATATAGGTAATTACTTTCATACGACAACAATATTAAAATTGTTTTCTATTATATAAATATATATACACGCTAATTATGATCGAGTAATTTGGTATGATATATATACTTATCATATGATTAATTTGGGTATGCTATATATATAATGCAATAATCACTTACTTTGGAGAACTTTTAATAGAGTCTACTATATTTATCTTAATAGGTCTATCGAGTAAATTTTTATAGTGATCTTTGAAATTCAGGTAATTATCTAATATGATTTTTGAAATTTTAATTTTTTTATTATAGTCTCTTAGATACAGCTTTGAACACCATAATAATTTTTGATCATATTTTTGATGATGAGCCATCTATCGCCGAACTGACCTAGCATCACTTTGCCACGTTAAAGAATGCCAAAATCTTATCGTTTTAATTTGGTGCCCAAAATTGGAGAAAACGATGCTACTTGGATTAAACATAGCATGTAAAATGGTTTCAGTCAAACACAAACACTTCAGTGGTCTTTTTCACTTTTAAATTCTCTCTTCTTCTTCTCCTCCTACTCTTCATTAATAGCATCATCATAAGAGTTTCGTAAGTAGAGTCAAACTATTCTCATTCAAACAACTCTTCACTCTTATATTAACTCTATTTACCACCTTCTACATTTAATTTACTATTCCTTTTCTTTTTTAAAAGAAAATTGGATTTTAGGTTATAAACTTATAATTGTTGAGCATTTGCTTCAATTGTTTTACCCAATTTTTGTTTAGAAACGGCATTGGGTCACCGGCGAAGAATATTGTAATAACTTAATTTTTAGCACGTCATGACTAATGCTAATCATTTTAAGTGTTATTTGTCGTACAGACCTACTTGACTCTAGACTCAAAATTTTATTATCAGGTATTTCTAAAAGTTTTTGTCGAATTAACATGATTAATAAAAACCGTTTCTATTTTAGTGTGGCAAAGTATTGAAATAAATCTTCCGTAAACTCATAATAATAGTTATAATAATATCGCAAGATAGACATATAAGGATAGACAAAATACAAACATAGGTCGAAAGGTACATGCCTAATATCCAAAATACATATTAACTACATTGAGTATATACATAGACAAAATATGAAAAATAGTTTCGACCTTCACACGGGTCCCCTAAGCTGGCATAGATCTACTGGAAGATCCTATCCCTCTAAAATATTATTAAAGCGAGGAAAATGGCACTATAGATCACCAAAAGGAATAGAAGGTCAGCTACATCAAACTCTTGGATGGTCTCCAAACAACTCTCTGATAACTGGTCCAACCTCCTGGGGAATAAATCTCTCATCGGACTCTAAATTTACTTCCAACTGCTCAACCTAGGTGGGTGGTACATCAGAAGGTCCAGCCACTACAGGATCAGAATATGCGGCCTGAGCAGCTACAAATGGTACCTCCAAAGGTCATCTGGCATCAGCTCAACTTGTAGTGCAAAAATCGAAAAATGTTGAGTAAGATCTAGATTAGCCTCATGTACGTACGAAAAATCCGCAAATGATATATTATAGTGCGGTCCTACCATATTGAGAGGATGAGGAAAAGAGAACTAACCTCCGGTTGGATGTAGCTCTGCTAAGGTAAATTCGTAAGGCATGTCTAGATCAAAATACGGGCTATGTACAGAAAATATGAAACCATGGTCGTGTAAAGCATAAATGCGGATTCTTGGTGTGCCCCACATGAAGACTCCACCTTGCATGGGGTCTTCATAGCTCAAGATAAGAGGAACCTCAAAGAAGATCACCGTCGATCCCATCTGTGGAAGGAAAAAGAAAAGAAAAGAAGGGCGAGAGCCTAAGGTTCCCAACAGGGTGAAAGGGATGCTAGGGTCTTGGTTTCTATGTTCTCGTCAAATAGAAAGTAAAAGGAAAATAGTTGAGTAACATATTTATTTATATATAACAGAAAACAAACACATATAATTAAAGTAATTACAATATCAAACACAAGTAACTTGCAAATGCATACCCAACATGATGCGTGCTTGTCCCTAGTGCAGACCATAAGCACACGCGTCGATTGTCTATCTGTAGCCTGACGTTATTCGAGGTTACGCTCACATATGATTTTTCAACTCATTCAGTAATGCAACTCAACAGTATGCGTTTGGAAGAGAAACAACTTTTTTGGTAGGCGTCCTTACCCCACACAATCCTTCTTCCCAACAGATAATTCACTCTGGTTTCGTCGAAGCGAATCTCACCCCTTCTCACCAGACAATCCACTCTGGGTCTATTAGGGCTACCACTAATTTATATAATTAATTCTGATCTTTCCAGAATATTCACACTTCATTTCAGCATAATTACTTTTGCAAAAGTCTTCTTGGTATCTTGTGCCTACTTTAAATTTGAACATGTACTTTTAGTCTCTTCTTAAAATATTTATCCTAATGTGCTATTAGCGACTGATTTTTCTATTTAATAATTAATATAACGAATGGACTCTAAATTGTACAAATTTTATATGCGTCCACGACGGACTAAAGCTTATGACAATGCAATTTATGCATGATTTCGATGCCTGCATCTATAATTATGCATGCAAAACAGTGACTGCTATATACAGATCACCGATTCAGCACCTATTGAAAAACTCACGTAGGAGGTCTTTACTTATACAAGGTGATTCTATGTGTCCACAACTATTGAAAAACTCACACAAGAAATCTTTACTTATACAAGGTGATTCTATATGTCCACAACTTTAATTTAAAACTGGTGTTGAGGCAATCCGATCAAAATTGAATCAATAATCACACACTTTCATCAATTCCATAATCAGAAAAAAGAAAATACTTTTAAATAATCAAACCTAAATCCACTAAATTAGAATAAATTTTCAGGCACATTCAGCAATAACAATAATAAAAAAAATATATAAGACTCAAAGTGATATTTACCATGTGTTGTCATCAGATCAAATGATCAACCGTACGATGTGTGGTGGTGAAGGGGCATCAGCTACCTCACTTCCGTGAGAGAATTTCGGGGCCGTGACTTTCGTCGCTGGAGGGAGCGTGGCTGTGGCAGCGGACTTTTGAGCGGTAGGAGGTGGCGGCGTCACCGTAGACAGAAGCACGTAGTTGGGGGTTAGTGACCGTGATGAACGGCTGATCCGCTAAACCCGCAATCTATGACGTCCCTGGGGTAGTCGGAGTAGAGGGAGAGGATCTAGAATTTCTGGGGGTACCAGAAGAAACAAACCCTCTACCTAACCACGACTACAACCACGGCCAGCAGCCTGATCTGCTAGACCTCTACCTGTCGTCATGTTTGAAAAGAGCAAAACCAGCTTTAACACAGTAAATTACCATAATTTAGACAATTTCAAACAACTCCAACAACAATATCTAGCAATTCAGTTCAATAATCGAAACACTTTTCAAAGTTCAAGCTCAAACTCAATTAGTGCACCTAAGATGATTTCAAAATATTTGCGAGTTAGAAATATGAAAACAATCAACAAAAGACTCAATAATGTACCTAACACATATAATAATGTACATAAAACATATACTCAAAATAATATTTCTTCCTAAAACGTCACATTTTCAACAAAAGAAAAATTTCATTGGATAATTGGAATAATGTCAATTTTTTCTTTACATTATGAATTCATATAAAATCAATTCAACAATCAATAAAATATCAGCAAATTCATAATCAGCAAAACTACTGCATATTGATATTCATAAACAAATTCATAAACCAATTCAATATTTCAACCAGTGCCATATTCTAATCAGCATCATAAATTAATCAACAATAAAAATAACAACAATAACATCAACGAATCAACTACTTAAAATTAATATATTATCTAAAATATTAGTATAACTGAAAAAATTAAAATAGTCACCTATTATTGTAGAGGCAAATACGCTTCCAGAAGGTGGACAGCGACAGTGTGTAGGCAGCACAACCACGAAGGTACGAATGACGAGGGACGAGCAGCAACAACTACCCACGGACGGAGGAAAGGCGGAGGGAAGCGTCGTGACACACGAAAGGGAGAGAGGCAAAGTCCAACAGCGGCAGTGGTGGGTCTGTGGTGCGGCGTGGCGGTTCCAAGAGTGAAAAAGGTAAACGATGAAGTGGCAAGGAGAGAAGAAGGAGAAGAAGAAGAAGGGAGGGGTGTCGGCGGTGGGTGGGTTGACGACGACAGAGAGGGTGGTGTTGGGGATCGGAGAGAGAAACAGTGATTGAGTGAGAGAGAGGATGAATCTTGAATGAGGGAGAATAGGGTTCGCGATTTAAATTTACGACCTGTTGCCGTCCGGTAAACCATTGTGAGTCACCAAAAGGCAGCATTTAACTTACATTCATTCAACTAAAAGAAAAAGGAAATAAGAAAAAGAAGAAGAAGAAAAAATGCAGCATTAGAGAAAATATTTTTGTATATATGCAGCAAATTTCGGTGTAAAACGAAGAAATTTATGTGTATTGTTTAAGAATTTTCAGTATTTTTATACTGATAAGTTCTACATAATTCAAAACTCTTCCTCTTCATCCTCCTCATCTGCTGCTTTCATTTCTCATAATTCTTTTCGGAAGAAAAAATCAAACAAAAAAGAAAGAAAAAAAATACATAATGTTGCAAAATCAATAGAAAGAGGAGGAGGAAAAAAATGCAGCAACAATAACAACAATAAAAAGAACAACGATGAGGATGAAACACGGGAAGAAGAAGAAGAAGGAACGCGAAGAAAAAGGAGGAGAAATGTAAAAAAGAAGGAGAAGGAGGAGGAAGAAGAACGTAGAATACAAACGTTGGAGAAGAACCGTTTCTAATTTCGCGCTATTCAAAGTTGAGGAAGCCCATGTTTACACACTATTGAGGGTTGTTTTCGTAGGATTTGAGCTAACTTGTATAAACTTGTATGCCAAAAAAATTTGTTTGTATAGCAAATTTCATATAGTATATAGTCTGAACACTCTATATATACAAGCTAAAGAAAGAGAAAATAACTATTTTTTTCAAATACATTCGGTATTTTGAAACTAAATTAAACTTTAGTAACTATTTTGTAACAAAAGAAAGGCTGAAGACAAAATAAATTTTCGATCTCTATGTTAAAGACAAAAATTGTACTTAACCCTGTTTTTTAATATAAGCAAGTAATAACTGCTTTACTCGCTTTCTGTTCCTTCATTGTTATTTTCTATACTACCCTAAATACACCTAGTTATCATATATTTTATTTGTTAATATATTAGCAAAATTAAAATAAATATATTTTGTTAAAATAGAAGAATATATAAATTGTTCATTAAAATTAGTTGTATGTTAGAAAAATATTTTTCTTGCTACATGTGATATAGGTCCCATTGCATGCCATCAAGGGGTCATCATGGGCTTTTGAGTGAAGAAATAAATCAGAGGCGTTGGATGAGAAAATAGTGATGTCATCAAGAACATGGATTATGGACTTCACCTAAATATAAAAGCCGAGTTATCTTATCCTTAATCTTAATCTTAATCTTAATCTTAATCTTGGATTATTATTATTGATTGATACATAATCAAGGGCATATGGGTGGTGGGCCAAAGAAAGCTTAGCTAGGGTGGTGGGGTATGGCAGCAGCAATTATTGGTGATATTCTAACGTAAAGCGCAGCAATATCAGATTAGGACTAATAATATAAAGTGTTGTAGGGACCATAAATTATTCATACTCAAAAACCTAACACTGTTTCATAGGTTGAGACAGTTGGCGTTCAATCAGACAATTGCATTATAAAATTGTTTCTCTATTGGGGAAAGATCGATCACTAGCGATAAATTAAAGATGAGCAAGTAACCCTCAGTTTTCAGCTAATCAATGGTCAAAAATCAAAATGTCTCCCTTTTTAAAAGGTTTATTATTCAACTTAAATCTTGCCCGCTTTTTCTTACCGTTTTGATCAGCATAGTGTGCGCAAACCCACGAATTATACTAACTAAATGCATAGTATCAAACTTTTGTGAATGGATAAAATATAGGGTTTTTTACTTAAATAAATTTTATATAATCCAAATTTATTGGATTCTCCTGAAATAAGATCTACAACGTGATTATTCTCTTCCTATTTTTATATAAATCGTTCTAAACTGTCTAGAATTAAATAAAACGTAAACCATTTCAGCCTGGAACGATTAATGCATGATCTGGTAAAGGAAATAAAGATAAATCGTGACAGGATCCTTAGAATGTAAATCGTCTCAGACTGGTAGGTTTAATATATTGTTAGGCTAAACCTCATTAGGCTGTCACGATTTACATACAAATAAGACCCTACTCACCCTGGCACGATTTATGTATAATATGGTACTTTTATTTATAATATTTTAATTTAAATTATATCTATTTAAATTTTAACTTAAAAAATAAAAATATAATTTTTATAATTTCAATTATTAATTTCATTAATAAGATTAAATTAAATTAAAAAATACTAACAAATTATAATAAAAAGAGTACTAAATTTTAATATATAAATTTAAGTTTTTTTCTTTAAAAAAATTGTCAAAAGGTGTTAAAAAATATAATTTTAAATAATATAAATTCATATTATTTTGAATAACATAAATTTAAGTTTTTATGAAATTTCTAATATTCATTGTTCATATGATTTTTTTTAGTCATTTTTATTGATACATATTTTTTATAAAATTTTGTTTATCATTTTATAAAAACTTAAATTTATGTTACTCAAAATCACATAAATTTATATTACGCAAAATTATATTTTTTAACATCCTTTGACATTTTTTAAAAAATTTAAATTTATGTATTAAAATTTAGTATTCTTTTTTATTATAATTTATTAGTATTTTTTTATTTAGTTTGGTTTTTTTAATAGAATTAATAATTAAAATTATAAATAAATAATTAAAATTTATATGTAATTAAATAAAACATGACAAAAAAATTTATAAAAAATATGCATTAATAAAAATGATTTAAAAAATTATATAAACAACGAATACTAAAAATTTCATAAAAATTTAAATTTATGAAACAACATAAATTTATATTATGCAAAATTAATATTTTTTAACACCTTTTGACATTTTTTTAAGAAAAAATTTAAATTTATGTATTAAAATTTAGTACTCTTTTATTATAATTTGTTAGTATTTTTTTTAATTTAATTTAATCTTCTCAATGAAATCAATTATTGAAATTATAAAAAGTATATTTTTTATTTTTTAAGTTAAAATTTAAATAGATATAATTTAAATTAAAATATTATAAATAAAAGTACTCTATTATACAACCATCACTCTATAATAAAAGTGTTAACTAAGCTATTAAAAAATCTGATTTCTAACGTCTTATGCTAAACTACATACACCCTAAATTATTAAACTCACTATCGCACAACTCTTCATTTAAAATTATTCTAAATTGCATACTAAGCATATACTATATGATCCAACACACTATATGATCCAACCATTAAAGTAGTTAATTTTGCCATACAATCAACTCAACAACATTGTAAGCATAAATCGTCCCAACCTAGTTTGTGTTATCAAGTAATACGTGAATCGCACAAGGGTGAGTAGAGTCTCCTTTGTGTGTAAATCGTGGCAGCCCAATGAGGTTTAGCCTAACAACATGTTAAACCTATCACCCTGGGACGATTTACGTTCTTCTTTTAACTCTAGAGACCCTGGCACGATTTATCCATTGTTTTTCTTACCAGATCATGCATGAATCGTTCCAAACTAATATGATTTACGGTTTATTTAATCCTACACAACCTAGAACGATTTATATAATAATAAGAAGTGGGTAATCACGTTGCAGATTTCATTTCAAGAGAATCCAATAAATTTGGGTTCTATAAAATTTATTTAAGTAAAAAATCCTAAAATATATAGTTCAAAACTTCAAATCAATATAACCTATTATTATTATTATTATTAACTACTAAAACGGTACTCAAAATTAAATATTTTGACATTGGCCGAAAAAAATTCTAAAAGACCCGAAAGACAAAAGAGGTGTCTATAAAACTATAATATTAATAAATTTGACAAGACGACTGGTCTAAGGCAGACTACTCCCCTCTCCTCTGACAAAAATGAAAGCAGCACGTCGGCTGTGCTTTTTGCCGCTACTGTCGACGATGTTCTTGCAGAGTTTGCAGCTGACAAGGAACCGATGTAAGAATTCATCCGAAAATTAAATCATTTTCACTTTGAATTTAAATTCTCTCCTCTACTACAAATGAGATAATGATGATACCATGGCTGAAATAACATTGTAAAAAGATGAATTTTGAATATCTAATTTAAAGGACAAGGTAAAAGATGATGATAATACTAGAGTTTGTATAACCATGATACTGGTGCAACGGTGCTTCTCTATTGTAGAAGAAGGACGAAGAGAAAGAAAGATAAATTAAGGATTTAATAGTAGTGGGAGTAAGGCTAAATTAGAAATTTTATTTCATTTGAATATTAGAGTTTTGAATTTAACTATCTCATCTCTTTTGTCAGTTAGATCAGTCTTTTTTTTGTTAACGAAAACAAGAACAATTGAGAGAGTCATTTTTGTGAAACTTAATAATTTTTTAGGTTGGGTTTGATTTTTGAATAGCACAAATTACGATATTGAGACAAAGAAAATATAACGGAAATATTATATTTTTTATGTATTATATTTAAATACAATCTATAAGATATTAATGTAATATCTAATATTATATTTGAGTACACATAAATAAGATTAAAATATTAAATAAAATAATTAAAATAGACATATTTCTCATACATTTTTCTTTTTCTCCGTGTTTCTCATTCCTTTTTTTTGTCGCCTCACTTTTTTTCAGTTGTTGAGAGACGATAGAAAAATAAATCTACTATACCTGCTCAGAGCAGGAGAATATAGCATCTCTCTGTACTCTTGAGTGTCTTAGAACCTCTTTGAAAATGATGATGTAGAGAAAAAGTTTAAATTAGGATTTTTTTAAAAGAAAGAAATATTATCTATAGACAAAAAGAAAAAAAATTTCCATTAGAAATTCATGTCCATCCTTTCAAATTTTAAATTTTGTGTTTATTATTGTCCTTCGTTTAAAAGTAGATACAAAAATAATATTGTATATGTGTCCATGTCTCTCTATCCAAACACTTTTTAGATATTTACTGTCCATATCTTTGTGTCCTGTTTACAAAATAAAACGCAACCTTAAGGACTAATTTGTTATAGGATTGCTACACATCCAAGTATTTTTCATCTAAGTTTATCCAAATAGGTCCAACACTAAAAAAAACCCACTCTCATTAAAAGAGCGTCGCTACACGCGTTTTTTCTTCTTCTCATCCCTCCTCCTCCTCCTCTTTCGTTATCGTCATCACCAATAGTACCAACATTTTTCTAACATCTTTATTGGTTCTGATTTTCTCTGGTGCCATCATTAAATAATTTCAGTTCATTTCTTAGTTTATTTTGGTTCATTTGTGAATTAATTTCAGTTCATTTGTATGTTAATTTCGGTTCACTTGTGAATAAAAAAATTGGTCAATACTTATTAGCAGCATCAAGTGAATCAAAATTAACACACAAATGAACCGACAATTAATACACAAATGAGCCGAAATAAATTAAAAAATGAACTGAAATTCTTTAATGATGGTAGCAGAGAAAATCAAAACTAAAAAAGACGTTTGTAAAATGTTAGTATTATTGATGATGACGATAAAGAAGAAGAAGGGGGAGGAAGGGAAGAAGAAGAAAAGAAAAAAAACCTGCGTGTGTAAATTTGGAAGAAGAAGAAGAAGAAATAGGAGGAAAAGAATAAGGAGGAAAAGAAGAAGGGAAGAAAAAAAATTTGGAGAAAGAAACGGAGAAAAAGAAGGAGCGCGTAATTTAAAAAATTATTATAACAACTTGGATAGACTTGGATAAATATTTTGCTTGGATGTAGAGCTTTATTAAATTTGTTATTTGCATCTTGTAAGATTATTTTTGTCATCGCTAAAATATTTTAAATACTAATTTGATAATTATTATAATAGCACTCTCAACACAAAAAAATCCAAAAAAAACTATAAAAAAAATTGATCTAGTCACTGTGTGTAAATTAAATAAAATTTTTTCCTTATCTTTATTTGCAGTTCAAGTGTGAATCTAGTTTATGGTGGTTATATAGTTCGTTGCCAACCTGATGTGCTTATATTGCGATCACATCATCTAGCATTACAAAGCTACAATAATAGGCGCTCCCATTTAGGGCTCAAAACTGTGGTTACGGTTGAGAGATTATTTTTTGTCTCTTTGCTTATTTCAAATCGTTATTGCATGTTGAAGACATTGTGAACCGGATGCAGGTTTATGTCTCAAGGTCAAACTTAAATCACATGAACTATTGTCATTTTGTGCTTCCTCCTTTTCATGTGGTTGCATTAGTGACGCAATTATAATATTATTGTACATGTAATTCATTGTGCAACTTCAAACCTTGCTCCCATATCTTAATTCATTAATTCCCAAGCTTAAAATAAGATAAAATTACTTCTCTTAAAAATTTAAATTAATAAAAAGATATACATATAAAAATTTAAAATAATAAAAAAACATATAAATAATTATATCTCAAATACGTTTGTTTGTCTCTTTTTCAAATATTATATGTCATAAAATTACTTTTTTTAAAAATTTATGTTGACAATAAAAAGTATATAAATAATTATATTTTTAATATAAAATAATTTTCTAAGAAGTCTAAATTGTTCCTTAGCATTTGATTATTTTTATTAAAATAATTAATTTGTACCGGATCAATGTCAAAATAGCAAGCTGAAATTCAAAGTTTTAACAAAGACAAATACCAAATTATGAAGCTGCGCCTAATTGGTGGTTGCACCTGCAAATCCACGCACCCCCTCTACAACAGTGAATAACCCCACAAAGTACAAAATTGAACATCGTTCTCAGTTTAATTCATTATAGTTAAGGAACTCATTGGTAATGGAAACATGATTATTACTTATTCTTACATATTTTATTGGACTGACCTAGACTAAAAGTTCCATGCCACGCATCAAGCTTCAAGCGTGCGTGTGTCACTCTATCTTATCTCTGCGTGACTTGGATTAATTAATAATAAAAACCTTATGCACTAATTTATTTTTATTATTATTAGGTATATATATTAGTATTAATAATTTATTTATTAGATATGATCACATAATGTATTAATTATTGTATTTTGGGTCATGATGAAAGAAAGGGTCATGTGGAAAAAGTCTCATTCACATACACATATATACAAAGCAAGCAATCATCTTTATTTCCTTTGTGTTTTTTAAGTCAGTTCATTAGTTTTCTTAAATATATATAATTATCTCATAAAGTTGATCATCTTTATAAAGTTATATTATGAAATCAAAGTTAATTAGGTATACCAGTTTACCCATACGGAAGTGTAGCTCCTGTGCTTATCACAAAGCACATCCAAAGTACTTTCAAAGATCCTCTTTCTTATTTTAATTGAAATTAATTAATTTTAAAAGATTGTTTAAAAAAAAAGGTGCTGGAGCTTGTTTGATACAAGAAGCATTTTGTCTTACTATTACAAGATACCATGGAATATTCTTATAACAAGCATGAAACCTGGTTTAAATTACAAATGCAATCACTGTTGTAGTTGACTGATTGAAATTAATGTTGCAATTCGATTTCGATTTATTTAAATCATGGCATGAAGTATTTATCATCTATATGAATCGCAAATTGAATTATAGAAGAAAGTTGGCATAGATGAATGAGAATTTTAGTTTATTACTCCAAAAACTGAATATTTGCTGTGCCCTTAATTAGATCAAATAAGAGATTATGTAGAATTTTTATCCGGAGATTATTTCTATCATTTATTCAAATGTCAATGCATGATTTTATAAAAAAAAAGTAATAAAATATATAAATTTCTATAGAATTTTGAGATAGATGTGTAGATATCAAGTTATTTTTTAAAAAATCGCAATGCCAGTTTTCGTTCATTTCTTCAATTTTTTGCTTAGTTTTATTATATTAGAGAGATAAGTATTTTTGTATTTTTTTATCTGCTTATACTTTTGAAAGAAGTAATTTTATGATATGATGTTAAAAAGTTTTTATTATTTAAAGATCTAAAATTCGACCTTGTTGATAAAAAAAGTATATATAAAACTTCGAAATGCAATATTTTTTAAAGGTTTAATTATTCTATTGTTCTTTATAGTTTTATCAAATTTTTAATTATTTTTTTATATTTTTTTCTTTTAATTAAATTTTTATACTACTTTTAATTTTACAATTAGGTTATTCTTAGATCTTAGTGTAAAAAATGTTTGAGTTAACTGAATATTTTTTCACAAATTAAAGATACTTATAATTAAAAATTTAAATTAAATTTTTGACCGAATGTATTTTGAAAAAATATTCTATTAATTTTAATATTTTTATATAAAAAAGACCAAATTACAAAATTAAATACTGTATACGTAAAAATTTAATTAAAAAATAATAAAAATTTAACTAAAAAATTGGTAAAATTATAGAAATTAAATAAAGTAATTAAATCTTTTTTAAACTCATTTGATTTTAATTTTTTTTCTCTTAAAAAAACTATAAGCCTAAACCTATTGGGAAATTTTCTGTCTCCCTCAGTGTGTGTGACAAATCATTACAAAAGTGAAACGAATAAATTTTGGGCACGTCATGGTCTCCAAATTGAAGCTTTATATGTGTGAAATCAATATCTATCATATATCATATATCATATATGATATATTTGTTGGGTAGATAACATAAATAGTCCTCTTGGGCATGAGTGAAATAAAACAGTGCAATAATGATTAAGAAGCGAAGATGATGACATGTTTTGATTGAATAATACAGCAAATTTTAGGTGGCATCCACTGTCAGCATCAATTTACCATAGCTACCCAAATAAAAACAAACACCAAACCTCACATAAATTGTGTACAAATATATATCATATGAACTCATTCTTTCCCTATAATTATCATGTATATAATAATATCTGTAGATTATTATTCTAGATTAATCGAAAGTTCGTATCGATTAACCAGAGTTATATGTACCACTAGCTAGGGCATAAGTAAGCTGAAATAATGCATGTTTTTGCTCACCCAATTCGTAGACCAAAAAATAAAATAAATAAAATGAATAAAAACTATTGACCAATGAAAACGTGGTCATTGATGACGTCCTTCACAACTCTCTAGGCTTGTAAAGATTTCGCCAGCGAAGATCCATGTCATTATTACTCAGTTAAAACAAAATACACCAACTTGGTCACCGTTGACTATATAGTGCTTCAAGTTTATCATCAGTTTTCTTAGTAGAAAAAAAAAAAGGAAAATCAATAATTTTATTAAGAACCATATGTAATTTATAATATCATGAATTGGTTGTTATATATTGGATGTGATATATAGCAATATAATAAGACCCAAGTGTGTACGGTCTATTAAATTCAAATCTCACTTGGCTCAAATCCATAGTCGCAGAATTGATCAACAAAGTATATAATTATTAAGTCTCAAAGTTGGTATATTATAAAGATCTGATAATGTATATATCATGCATGGTAGGATATAATATAACTAACTAATGATATTTCTACACCATTAATTTAAAGGTGAAGGAATTTTCTGAGGAATAATCAGGGAAGGTGCAATTCTGGATCAAGTAGGAAAAATGGGGAATAAGTGATGATAAGGACAGGGAATAAATCTATACTATAAAATAAGGCTTTCTAAGTTAAGAGGACTTCATTTTTTCTAATTGAAAATTGTTGTACAATTGAATTTAGTTTAAATTGATTTTAAGAGAGATAAACATTAAAAGAGCAGTCTAATATGCACAAGCTTAACGTATCATCCGAAAAGGTGCATGAAAGAAAATTGGATAAAGAAGAAGAGTTAGGAACTTAGGATAGACTAATTTTAATAATAAACGTAAATTCCAAACAATTCCACAACAAACAATAATTGACTTGAAAAGTAGGGCAGAAAAACTATGAAATTAAATACATAAACATGGTGAAGTTTTTGTGAAACCTCACATTAATAAAGGAAGACGTCGTTTCGAGTAAATTATATTTGATGAAGGACTCTAATTAATTTAAAAAAAATTAAGTTAAATACTTAAATTTTTAATAAATTTGTATTTTTTTTAAAGATCATAGAAAATAACTCCGTTAGAGAAAAGAATTTTTGGAATAGAAATTTTTTTAAAAATTAAAGTGTTCGACATAAAATTTTGTTAGAACTAAGCTAATTCGAGTATTTATTCCTTGTATTTACTCAGAACATGCAATATTATTTAACTTTTTTTACAATATTTGTTAACTACATCGAGATTGGAAGTGTATAATATTTATATGTTGAAATAAGCCGAATTTTACAAGCGGAATAATAAGTTCACACAAAAGAATTAGAGTTTGTTCGGGAAATAGCAAAAATTACTTTTTTTATTTTTTTATTTTTTAATTATGAAAAATTATATTATGCATGGTATTATTTTTAAATTTTTTTTTAATTTTTTAAAAGAATTAATTGAGAATTTTTGAAAAAGTAGAAAAAGATGACTTCTTCTTTTTTAAAAGTTATTTTATCATTTTTATTCAAAAAAATTGACTTCAAAAAAAAAGAAACCATTGTGTTACTTTTATTTTTGGCTTTGTAAAAAATGTTTTCTGTTAAAAATATTGGCCTTCTACTATTATTTTCATGCAATGTATTATCTACTAGAATTATTGGCCTTCCACCACCATTTTCACACAATGTTCTATCTGAAACACTTGCTGCATATGTTCCTTCCACGATTTTTTTTATCATTTTACCACTCTATTTTTATCATTCATTTGTATTTATTATTGTGTGTGATATAAAATCTCAGTGATTAAATTATGTAAAAATAACATTCAATATTAAAAAGTATTTGTTATCTTTATTATTTTAATATCTATTTTTTGTATAAAAAAAATTATATTTTTTGATTTATTTATTCAAATACTACATTTTTAAAATAAATACTTTTATAACTAAAAATCTAAATCTAAAATAATTTATTTAATTTATAAAATACTATTAATAAAAGTATTTATATTTTAATTTTTTTTTAAAAATTTATTTAAAAAATTTATCTAAACTGAACCTTAGTAGTATTTGGCTTAACGCTTAAGCCTAAAAACAAAGATGACAAGTACATATTTCACTATGAAATAAGAAGGTATAAAATAGGTAGATGATAACTGTAATTCACCTAAATCAAAATTTTTAATGAGATATAATAAGGGGATGATATTCCATTCAAAAATCCAACTTATGTCCCAAATACACCTAAAAAATTTTATATATTAAATTAAATAGTGTATACTCTCATTCTAAATCTTAGATTATAGATTATAGATTCTAAACCCTAAAACCTAAAATTTAACGTAAACCCTGAACGTTAAATATAAAAAAAAATCTAAGACAAATATTCTCTATTCGAAAAAGAGACCAAACAACTTGGTACACAAAATATAAAAGTACACAAATGTAGCTCTAAACTTGATAAGCTACATCGTGAAGTGGTATATCTTGAAACTCAAATACTATGCTCAATTATAGAGCTCCAAAAGCTTCCTTTAAACCATCAACCAAGACTTTAATAATCAATCAAGCCACCATTGTTGATAAACAATAACTCCCCAATCTAGAAATGCAACCAAACCACCAACCATTCAACACATACTAAGCCATCCATTTTGGGGAAAAAAAAAAAAACAAAGCAACGACACTTGAGACTAAGCCCCAAATATTAAAAGATAGAATTATCAACTTTTTTTTTTAACAAAATAAACATTTTCATTAATTTAAAAAAATAACCATACGACGTTTACAAATTACAGAAAAACAATTGACTAAATCTAAAAAAAAAAAGTAAATATTCTCTATGTTAAACTATATGCTAAGAGTGGGCATAATATTTAAATTCAAAGAATTTTAATGGGTAGAAACTGCGGATGTGATTCTCTTTTGTTTTAAAATTTACACTAAAAATGATGTAATATTGTGAGATACATTTTTTTTTATCTTTTTTAAATAGATCTGAACACTCTTTTAGTATGAAAATATTTTCATGGATAAAATACATCCTTCAATATATTTTTTTTTTCAAATTTTAGGTATTTATATCTTTAGATTCAAAACATGCATACAAGGGACCAATATACTGCAAACGGAAAAAACTAACCAAAAGAGGGTTATTGAGATCAAAACTTTAAAAGGAGAAAATAAAAAAAACATAAACAAAAATTTGGATAGTGAAAAAATGAGAAAAAAAAAAGAAGAGAGAAGAGGAAAGAAAAGAAGAAAGAAAGAAAAAAATAGGGCCACCGAAAAATAGAAATAGTAAAAAAAAGGAATGAGAAGAAGGGAGAAAGAAGATGGGAAGAAAATAGTAGGTGGAAAAAATAAGATAAAGAAAAATGAAAAAGGGAAGAGGAGAGAATATAGAAACTAGGGTCATTGTTGCCAAGGCTAAAATGGAAGCCGCAACCTTTCACCATAACTTTGTCTTAGGAGTGATCATGAATCGAACTCGATCAATGGATCTGTGGTATTTATCCGCACCTAGTTTGCGAATTGCGAATATGATTCGATTCGCAAAGAAATCAAATCAAATTGCGAATATCACATCTATATCTACGGATCTAATTCACAGATCCACAACATATAATTAAAAATAAATAAATAATATATATTAACTTTTAGAAACCCTAATTACCTAAGCTCTTCTTCTCTTTGGATGGTGCCTCTTACCTCACTTCCTTCTTCTTAGTATCATACCTCATTAGTTACTCATTACTTACATTCTCCTTCACATTACTACGCTCGAGCCAAACAGTTCACCGTTGCTCTTGTCATCTTCTTTTTCTCGCTGTTTGTCTTCTCTTCCTTTGCATTTCTCGACAGGCCAACAACACTTTACATCATGGTTCATCACTGCTCGCATCCGTTCCTTGTCCTCTCACTTTGTTCTTGGTGCTTCTTTCATCGACTCTGGTGCTACCTATTGTGAATGGTGTCTTCCGTCACCTTCAGACCTCTATCGTGGTTCTTCTCCATCTTGTCCTTGTTCTTCGTTTATCTTGTCCTTACATATTTTTCTTGCCGTTTGTCACTCGCCATTCTCACTTCACGTCTTCCTCATTATCGTTTTGCTTCACGTCGGCGTTCAATCACTATTCTACTTTTACTTTAGTTTTTTTTTCTACTTGGTTGCTTCATTTCTGTGTATCTTTTTCTGTCTTTGATGATTTGACAAAAAAATTTATTTAAAAAAGTTAAATATGAATACATTTTGTATTTGATAATTTCTTCAGTTGTGCCTCTCTTATTATGTTATTATTATTTTTTTAAATTTAAATACTATTAGGATTTGGTTCTTATGATCTGTTATAAAAATGCCTAATTCTTATCTTCTTTATTGGTAATCTGATATGATCTAGTTATATTAATTTTTCTTTTAAATTCTGATTTTTTTGTATGGTATTTTTTTAATTTATTTTAGAGTTTGATATTAATATAATTTTTTATTTTTTTATTTTTAAAATTTTAAATATATATTTTATTTTTATTTTTACCGAATAGATCTCGTCATATATATTTTAGAGTTATATACATTTAAAGGAAAATGAGAGAAAGAGAAGAAGAGAGAAATAGAAAAAAAAGGCCACCAAATCTAAAACAAAATCAATAACTAGAGAAAAAGAGAAAGAAGGGAGAAGGAAGATAGAAGATAGAAGATGGAAAGAGAAGAATTGCTGGAAAAAGAGAGAGAAAGAGAAGATAAGAGGAGAGAAAAGAGTAAGAAGGGTTACCGTTACTAAAGCTAAATGATGACAATATTCTTCCACTACCACTTTTAGACTTCCTAAATCACAGCTAACAAACTTTCACCTGAACTAATATTTAAAATCATCTACAAAATGATCTCATCATGAATATTTTATTATATCAAATATTTTTAAAATAAACTTGAACAAAATCTCAACTTTTAATAGCACATTTTAAAAAAACAACCAGAGTTGCATAAGTAGAGTAACAAAGTTAACACAGAAAAATAACGTAATTTTACTAAATTTTTATGTCCAATGAATAACGATAGAACCATAATTCTAACACTATATCACTAACATTAAAATTAACGTATAATTAATATTTTTTGTCAAAATCTACTATGGTTTTAGTTTTAGTTTTTATATTATAATTAATTTATTAGTATTTACAAATTTTTTTATAAAATTTAAAATAGATAAATTTATATCAAAATTAAGTTCAATAAATACTTACTTGAAAAAGGAGAACTAAAAAAATATATAATTTAAAATTTATATATACAAATATACAATATATATATGAAGTTAAAGACTTGAGGGAACATGGCTCATCCTATTCCTTACTTTCACCATTGTATTTGAGGAAAAATAATAAAAAACTTTTTTTATAAAATATGAAGAAAGTAAATTAATGATAACTTGAATTGTTTTATATCAAAATTTTTAATAAGATATTTTCAAGTGATGATATTTTACTAAAAAGAAGTTAACCATAATTGTAACACCCTATCACACAAAGTTTTATGTTTAGGTCATAAATTAAAGGTGGTGAAATGCCACGACCTCTAAAACAAATGAACAAAAATACACACGCACACGCACACACATATATGTATATATAAGCTAGGTACATAAAGTGAAAGTCTCAAAAGTAGATCTTCGCTTCTGAAAGAGTCTCCAGTACGCTCAACGAGGTGTTTCACATCTTGTATCTCAAAAACAATAAAGTATTATGGTAAAAGTGTCCAAAAGATAAGATACAAGGCTCTGTGAAGTCGAAGGCAATCCTAAACTTTCATAGCCCAAAACAAAGCCTAGAGTTCTCACTACCAGAAATATGGTAATTCTACCTAGGAATTCTAATCTAACTCCTCAATTTTAGCTCTTTACAAACCTCCTAATCACTAGGTGGAACAACCTTCAACTCTCCTTCACCACGTGAGGGATCTATCAAGGTCAAAAACATACAAAGCGTACAAGTAATACACAATTAAAGAAACAAATATAACATCTAAGTCATGTAGCATATGGTCATAGATAAAAAATTAGGCAAATTAAAACATACATACTCAAACAAATCATACAAATACAGATGATGCATGTCTGCCCTATGACTGATGATATTATCTATCAGTTATCCAGCCAAATCCAACATGTCCGGTAGCGAACCTTGGATAGTCCCTGTGGCGCGTACTCTCAAAAGCATATGCATATATTATTCAATCATTCATTGCGTAGGCAGGGTCAAAGGAATCTCAATCTCAACCTGGAGCAATAAGGGCAAGCCACTACCTTTGCTACTGTAAAAAAGCTCATAAACACCTCAACTTGGAGTAATTGGGGCGTACCACACTCTTGCATCTATCTTGGGAGCTCAAATCATCTCAACCCGGAGCATGTAGGCGAATCACACCCTTGAATCTACCCGGGGAGCCTTAACCAACCAACTTGGAACAAGTGGGATGAAACCACAATCCTTGCATCTATCCAAGAGGTACATTCTCACATGTCAAAGAGGAACAAAAAAGGGATCTTAACCTCCCATCATCTTGCTGGAGGTGAATTTATAATACCAAGAGGAACAAAGAAGTGGATCCTCACCTTCCACCATCTCTCTAAGGTCGCATTTTTTAGAAAGAGTGCTTAAGATGAAACAATCACATTTATAATCAAATCACGCCCAATCTGTATTTATAATTAACATATAATTCTTCAAACTTATCTCCATTATGATCCGACATATTCTCTTTAATCCACTCAATACACTCCACGAAACCACTCTAGTTAATCTACCCACAGTGCTTTACATTCTTAAGTCACTGGCTCTAAATTCATAACAAAAACTACCCCTTTTCCTTCAATGCGTACCCTCTCACTCGTCCCAAGGCCTAAACACTAGCTATCATACCTTAAACAGGTGTTACGGAAGTTTACAAGTTTGCCAGAAAGGTCAAACAGTTAAAAACAGAGTTTTGTTTGAAAAATAGGGCTTGTGCGTCACATCATTGCTGTGCATACACATGCACCAGAATGAATTCCTAACGTGTGCATATGCATTATAGTGTGCGTATGCACAACTTGTAAAAATTTCTGGGTGTGCATAATCACACCCCTCTTGTGTACGCACAAGTCTCATTACACGCTCTGCTCTGTGCGTACCACAATACTGTGCGTGGACACACAAACTATAATTTCTGATTTTCTGCAACATCATAGAATTCAGTCTTTTATACCTAACTTCTGATGTTCATAACTTTTTCTATAAAACTCCAATTTTCCTCATCTTTATACTATTTTAAAGCTATAACAATTATCTTCAATTTAAAATAAGGTTCACTTAAATCCAGGTTCCGAGAGCCAATTTATAATCCGTTGAAATTGGTTAAAATTTACCTTTTACCCAAAAATTCTACAACACCCAAAATAAATCTTTTTCCCAAATCTTTTCTTTTGAAAACAACACCAATCCTCATTTCAAACTTTACAAAACCTTCCTTTTCTTAAATCACATTATTTTAACACTTCCTATTTCAAAATCCTCATTCGATTAAAATAATGATTACCTAAGCCTCACTCTCAACTCATCATAAATCCTTACTCCACATACCAAATCCAAATCCCAACGAATGTACCCACATACATCATTCATATCTCATTCCTTATACCATTTCAAACTTTTATAAATGTATACTCACATACACAAGTCATGCCAACATTCCAAATTCAACAACCGGCATTAGTTACCACTAAAACTTATTCTTAATCATTAAAAAATATGTCAATTCACACATCTTAATTCTTAATCATCATACAAACTCTAATTTCAATCCAATTTCTCGTATAAGTCCCATTTTAACACTCATGTCAACACACAATACATACCAAAATCACATACCAAGCTAAGCCATCATCAACCATACCAATTCAACAATATCTTAAAGTCCACTAGCCTAAATTTCACACAATATATATTATGTGCTATCTACAAAAAATCGAGACCATACCTTGACCAATTTTTTCCAAGCTCAAAACGCCACAATTCAAGCTTCCAAGACTCCCAAACAACTCCAATAAGTTTCAACCACCAAAGCTTTGTTCCAAGTACCCCAATACACCAATTTGACTTCAATCAATATAAAATTCAACCTAATTTCATACAATTCAATCTTATCAATGCTAGGGTTTACTAATTCATCAATTCACAAGAATTTAAAAAATTCTTACCTTATCAATTGATGATTGGGGTAAAACCCACTAATTATCCAATATTAGATTACACTTAAATAATCAAAATCATGAAAATCTTTTAATACTCAAGTAAAAAACGTGAATCTGAGTTGAAGGAAGAACTGGGCACGAAAACTAAAGTTTTTTACCACTTTGTTCAGATAGAATTAAAGATCTCGATGAGATGAACGCGTGGTCACAAATGGCGCAGCGATCGAAGCTCCGGATGAAAAATTATGGGTAATTGAAATTGGAAGTGAATAGTAACATAGGTCATGTATATTCTTCCCTGCCCTCTCTCACCCGTGGAATCTCCCTTTTCTCAATGGAATCAGAAGTGTTTATGGCTACAAGTGTCGGGGAAGGCTTATATGGGTTGGGCTTTTGGCTTGGTTCAACCGATTTAGCTTATTAATCTAATTCTGGGCCAAAATTTTTAAAATTAGTGTTTAAATTTGTATTTTAAATATTTTACTTCTTCAAATTACAAAATTTAATTTTTGAATTTCTTTGACTTATAATTAATTTATTAGTTAATTATTTATTAATTTTTCAAGTTTTACAATAGTCTCAAGTACATCCTAAATACTTTATAGTAATAAATCAAATGGTATATATTCTCAACTCTAAAGAGAAGAAAAGAAGAAAAAAATATTTTTCAATTGTTGATATCTAAATTTGTCCGCATAAAAATATATTATTATTATTATTTTCATTTTTTAGAAAAATAAAAAATAAAAGAATTATATAAAATATTTTATTTTAATATATTTATTTACATTGGTATCCAAAAGAAAAATTATAAAATATAAAAATTATAAACAGTAGACTAGCAACAGAACAAAATTAGAAACAGGTTGTTAGGAAGAATTTGGCAGCATAAAGATATTGAATAACAAGATTAGCCTAGCTTATTAACAAGCTGTCTTTAAAAATTTTTGCCTCAATATAATGTGTGGGTAGTGAAAGTTTTTGTTTTAATATAATTCTTGTTGATAAAATTTTTTTTGTATAAAAAATACTACTAACAAATCAACATAAAAAAAATAAAAACATAGGTAAGAATCCGAAGAAAAAATATTTAAAGAGAGTAAAAAATCAGATGAAAGAAACCAAAGAAGAGAGTTTAGATATTGTTATCATCAAAACAAGTTTCAAGAAAAAAATTACTATAAATTTTAGAACAAAAAATTCTATTACTAAAAAGTATTTCAAGGATCTAGTGTAATTTTATGGTATATTACTTTTATCTATTTATTTTATTCTTTTTTCAAAAAAAAAATAACAAATGCTTACAAGTATTCTAGAATATTTTTTCTAATTCTTAATTTTTGCTATATAAAATTCTGTTATAATCTGCATGTGTTTTTAGATATATGTGAGAATATAAGATCATCTTCAGTAAAGAACTCATTTAAGTCTTTATTTATAGCTCATTTGCCATAAAAAATAACTTTATATCAGTTTTTGTGTCATAAACAGTAAATAGACGAAACTGAAAGTATGCATCTCTCTCTCCTCCATTAGGAGGAACTAAGTTTAGTTCTAATTATGATCTTATTTAATTAATTAATTAAAGTAATTAAAATTAATATAGTTACTATTTTTTACAATAATATTATTAAAATTTATAAATTCAAATAATGTACTATTATAAAATATTAATATTAAAAAAATTAATAACTTTATAAATAATAAAAATATATAATATATAATTCGAGATTAAAGTAATTTGTAAAATTACTTAATATAAAGAAAAACATAGTTAAACTCTATAGTTGATAAGTATTGTGAAATTATCATATCTGTTCAATCAAGTCCTCTTTCAATTGTCGATGATGCTGCTTATTCCGAAGTTGGGCATTGCTTTGGAGAAATTGATGATATGGTGTAAAATCTTTTGCTCCCAACTGAGGTTATAATAAGTCATTTTCGACATCGTTGTACTCTAGGTTTGACCAAAATTTCCTACATAAGTGTTTCTTTCATCCTCAACAATCATATTATAAAATATAATACAAGCTCTCATGTTAAAGAGCGTGTTAGACCACATATAATTACAAAGCGTGCTTGTAACACTCCGAATGCTCGCTTCACATCTTTTCTTTACCCTTCTTGGTATTGTGTAAATAACATCCATTTCTCTCCTTGTGGTTTTGATATTGATTTGACAAATGTGATCCACTTAGAATAAATACTATTTGCTAAATAGTATTCCATAGTGTAATTATTACCATTGAAGTGTAATTTACATTCGGAGCACGGTCATTTAGAATATCATCAAACACTGGTGAATGATCTAACACGTTGATATCGCTATTTGAACCAGAAACTGCAAAGAATGCATGTCATATCCAAATGTCTAGAGATCCTACAACCTCAAGTACCATGGTTGCAACCCACGGTAACCATTCATGTACATACATTTCTATGCCTTTGGACAATTTTTTTCATTGCCAATGCATGCAGTCAGTGCTACCTGATGAGCGGATATTTTATACGCTTTTTGGGGATAATTTCATGTAGATTTTAGCATGTTTTAATTAGTTTTTAATAGAATTTTATTAGTTTTTAAGCAAAAATCATATTTCTGGACTATACTATGAGTTTGTGTATTTTTTTGTGATTTCAGGTATTTTCTGGCTGAAATTGAGGGAGCTGAGCAAAAATCTGATTTAGGCTGAAAAAGGACTGCTGATGCTGTTGAATTCTGACCTCCCTGCAATCGGAATGGATTTTTTGGAGCTACAGGAGTCCAATTGGTGCGCTCTTAATTGGGTTGGAAAGTAGACATCTAGGGATTTCCAGCAATATATAATAGTCCATACTTTGCGTGAAGATAGACAACATAAACTGGCGTTCAACGCCAGTTCCATGTTGCAGTCTGGCGTCTAGCACCAGAAACAGGTTACAAGTTGGAGTTCAACGCCAAAAACACGTTACAACCTGGCGTTCAACTCCAGAAACAGCCCAGGCACGTGAGAAGCTTAAGTCTCAGCCCCAGCACACACCAAGTGGGCCCTAGAAGTGGATTTCTGCACCAATTATCTTAGTTTACTCATTCTCTGTAAACCTAGGTTACTAGTTTAGTATTTAAACAACTTTTAGAGATTTATTTTGTATCTCATGACATTTTTAGATCTGAATTTTATACTCTTTGACGGCATGAGTCTCTAAACTCCATTGTTGGGGGTGAGGAGCTCTGCAACGTCTCGATGAATTAATGCAATTACTTCTGTTTTCCATTCAAACACGCTTGTTCTTATCTAAGATGTTCATTCGCGCTTAACTATGAAGAAGGTGATGATCCGTGATACTCATCACCTTCCTCAATCCATGAACATGTGCCTGACAACCACCTCCATTCTACATCAGATTGAATGAGTATCTCTTAGATTCCTTAATCAGAATCTTCGTGGTATAAGCTGGAATTGATGGCGGCATTCATGAGAATCCGGAAAGTCTAAACCTTGTCTGTGGTATTCCGAGTAGGATTCTGGGATTGGATGACTGTGACGAGCTTCAAACTCGCGAGTGTTGGGTGTGATGACAAACTGATGAGCGGATAATTTGTACGCTTTTTGGCATTATTTTTAGTATGCTTTTAGTATGATCTAGTTAGTTTTTAGTATATTTTTATTAGTTTTTAGTTAAAATTCACTTTTCTGGACTTTACTATGAGTTTGTGTGTTTTTCTGTGATTTCAGGTATTTTCTGGCTGAAATTGAGGGACCTGAGCAAAAATCTGATTCAGAGACTGAAAAGGACTGCAGATGCTGTTGGATTCTGACCTCCCTGCACTCGAAGTGGATTTTATGGAGCTACAGAAGCCCAATTGGCGCGCTCTTAACGGCGTTGGAAAGTAGACATCCTGGGCTTTCCAGCAATATATGATAGTCCATACTTTGCCCAAGATTTGATGGCCCAAACCGGCGTACAAAGTCACCCTCAGGAATTCCAGCGTTAAACGCCGGAACTGGCACCAAAATGGGAGTTAAACGCCCAAACTGGCATAAAAGCTGGCGTTTAACTCGAAGAAGAGTCTCTACACGAAAATGCTTCATTGCTCAGCCCAAGCACACACCAAGTGGGCCCGGAAGTGGATTTTTATGTCATTTACTCATCTCTGTACACCCTAGGCTACTAGTTTTCTATAAGTAGGACATTATACTATTGTATTTTCATCTTGGTTCTTCTGGTTCCCTCTCTGGGGCCGAAACCAATGATCACACTATCACTTATGTATTTTCAAACGGTGGAGTTTCTACACACCATAGATTAAGGTGTGGAGCTCTGCTGTACCTCGAGTATTAATGCAATTACTATTGTTCTTCTATTCAATTCCGCTTGTTCTTGTTCTAAGATATCACTTGTTCTTCAACTTGATGAATGTGATGATCCGTGACACTCATCATCATTCTCACCTATGAACGTGTGACTGACAACCACCTCCGTTCTACCTTCGATTGGGTGAATATCTCTTGGATTCCTGATTGCACGATGCATGGTTGATCGCCTGACAACCGAGTGCTCGCCTGACAACCGAGCCAACCATTCCGTGAGATCAGAGTCTTCGTGGTATAGGCTAGAACTGATGGCGGCATTCAAGAGAATCCGGAAGGTCTAACCTTGTCTGTGGTATTCTGAGTAGGATTCAATGATTGAATGACTGTGACGTGCTTCAAACTCCTAGCAGGCGGGGCGTTAGTGACAGACGCAAAAGAATCGCTGGATTCTATTCCGGCCTGACCGAGAACCGACAGATGATTAGCCATGCTGTGACAGAGCATAGGAACATTTTCACTGAGAGGATGGGAGGTAGCCACTGACAACGGTGAAACCCTTGCATAAGCTTGCCATGGAAAAGAGTAAGAAGGATTGGATGAAGACAGTAGGAAAGCAGAGAGACGGAAGGGAAGGCATCTTCATACGCTTATCTGAAGTTCCTACCAATGAATTACATAAGTATCTCTATCTTTATCTTTATGTTTTTATGCGTTCATCACCATATCCATTTGAGTTTGCCTGACTAAGATTTACAAGATGACCATAGCTTGCTTCATACTAACAATCTCCGTGGGATCGACCCTTACTCGCGTAAGGTTTATTACTTGGACGACCCAGTGCACTTGCTGGTTAGTTGTGCGAAGTTGTGTAATGCCATGGTATTGAACACCAAGTTTTTGGGGTTCATGACCGGGGATTATGAGAGTTGTGAAAAGTATTGTTCACAATTTCGCGCACCAAGTTTTTGGCGCCGTTGCCGGGGATTGTTCAGTTTAGACAACTGACGGTTCATCTTGTTGCTTAGATTATGTATTTTTTTTCGAAATTCTTGAAGAGGAATTCTAGAGTTTCATGATGATTTGTTGAAGTCTGGCTGGCTGAGAAGCCATGTCTAATCTCATTGGACCGAGGTTTCAACTTATCATCACAAGAGCTTGTTGATTTTTATCAATCTTGCTTTTGGAGCAGTGATCTGCTAAGGCTTGGCTGGCCATTGGCCATGTCTAGTGTTTTGGACCGAAGCTTTCTTTGAAAGCTTGGCTGGCTATGAAGCCATGTCTAATTCCTGGACCGGAGTCTTAGACTAGCATTGCACTGATTCCTGGAATTCTCATTAAGAATTTTGATATCTTTTTCCATTTAATTTTCGAAAAAAAAAACCACAAAAAAGAATTAAAAATCATAAAATCCAAAAATTTCTTGTTTGAGTCTAGTGTCTCATCTTAAGTTTGGTGTCAATTGCATGCATTCATTCATGTGTCTTAAGGATTTTCAAGTAAATTCTTGATAATTTTCGTGCTCTGATCTTTGAATTCAATTGACTTGAGTGTTTTGTGTGTCTCATATGCATTTTCATTTTGTTAGTGTCAGTAGTATACAAACTGCTAAGTTTGGTGTCTTGCATGCATTGTTATTTGATTCTTGTTGCATTTTGATTTGTCCTTATTATTAAAAATCCAAAAATATTTTTAATTTGTGTCTTCTCAAGTCAATAATACAGAGAATTGAAGATTCAGAACATACAGTAGAGGAATTGCACAGAAAAAGCTGGGCGTTCAAAACGCCCAGTGAAGAAGACAGACTGGCGTTTAAACGCCAGCCAGGGTACCTGGTTGGGCGTTTAACGCCCAAAAGGGTATAGTTTTGGGCGTTAAACGCCAGAATGTGCACCATTCTGGGCGTTTAACGCCAGGATGGCACAAGGGGGAAGATTTTGTTTTCAAATCAATTTTTTTTTTAGGGTTTCCAAAATCTTTTTAAAATCAAATCTTTTTCAAATCAATTTTTCAATAAAATCTTTTTCAAAATCAATTTCTTTCCATTTTTAAAATTACTTGCTATCAATTAATGATTTGATTCAACATTTCAAGTATGTTGCCTTTTCTGTTGAGAGAGGTTTAATGTTTGAATCATATCTTTTCTTGTTAGTCAAGTTTTTAAATTTCAAAGTCAAATCTTTTTCAAAATGTTGTTCAAATCATATCTTCTCAATCACATTTTTTTTAACCAATCATATCTTCTTAACCACATCTTTTTCAAAATAGTTTTCAATCAAATCTCTTTGATTTCTAATTTCAAAATCTTTTTCAAAAATCACTTTATTTCTTTTCCACTTTCATTTTCGAAAATTAAGTAATGTTTTTCAAAAATGTTTTCAAGATTTTTTACTTAATTTTCGAAAATCACTTCCCTCCTTCTCACATCCTTCTATTTATGGACTAACACTATCCCTTAATGCAAAATTCGAACTCCATCTTCTTTGATAAAGTTCGAATTTTCTACTTCTGTCTTCTACTCTTATTTTCCTCTGACACTTCAAGGAATCTCTATACTGTGACATAGAGGATTCCACATTTTCTTGTTCTCTTCTCTTTCTTATGAGCAGGAGAAAAAACAAAAGCATTCTTGTTGAGGCTGACCCTGAACCTGAAAGGACCTTGAAGAGAAAGCTAAGAGAAGCCAAAGCACAACTCTCTTTAGAGGACCTGACCGAATTCTTCAAAGAAGAAGAACACATGGCAGCCGAAAACAACAATGCCAACAATGCAAGGAAGGTGCTGGGTGACTTTACTGCACCTACTCCCGACTTCTATGGGAGAAGCATCTCTATCCCTGCCATTGGAGCAAACAACTTTGAGCTTAAGCCTCAATTAGTTTCTCTAATGCAACAGAATTGCAAGTTCCATGGACTTCCATTGGAAGATCCTCATCAGTTTTTAGCTGAGTTCTTGCAAATCTGTGACACTGTCAAGACTAATGGGGTTGACCCTGAGGTCTACAGACTTATGCTATTCCCTTTTGCTGTAAGAGACAGAGCTAGAACATGGTTGGATTCACAACCTAAAGAAAGCCTGGACTCTTGGGAAAAGCTAGTCAATGCCTTCTTGGCAAAGTTCTTTCCACCTCAAAAATTGAGTAAGCTTAGAGTGGAAGTCCAAACCTTCAGACAGAAGGAAGGAGAATCCCTCTATGAAGCTTGGGAAAGATACAAACAATTAATCAGAAAGTGTCCCTCTGATATGCTTTCTGAATGGAGCATCATAGGTATTTTCTATGATGGTCTCTCTGAACTGTCCAAGATGTCTTTGGATAGCTCTGCTGGAGGATCTCTTCATCTGAAGAAGACGCCTACTGAAGCTCAAGAGCTGATTGAAATGGTTGCAAATAACCAATTCATGTACACTTCTGAAAGAAATCCTGTGAACAATGGGACTAGTCAGAAGAAAGGAGTTCTTGAGATTGACACTCTGAATGCC